>NC_137930.1:10804518-11489518 GCF_963969265.1 Rhamphochromis sp. 'chilingali'
GATGACAAACTGCTTATAAACTTGAAGGTATAAAATGGATGTTTTGAAGTTGAGGTACATAAAGTCTTTTGATGAGAGGATTTTAAAGCGACATCAAGGCTGAGTGTCTAATTTTCTCTCATTACATAAGCATCATCAGACTCCAACACCGACACACAGGGTGGCTTTTTTCTGCGGCTAGACGTGTTTCCTGAAGTTCCATTAGTACTTACAAACAGCCAACCCGTTACTCACCCTCAGACAACATGGCCACCAATTTTTGATCCCTGTAAAAACATTTTCCCACCATCAGTGCCTCCACTATATTGAGAGTCAGACAGTTTCTGTTGTTGCTGTCTGTTTGTCCTTTGTTTTACATCTACAGTGATTTCTACATGTGCATGCCACTATTGCATGTTATGAACTTGTGTCCAAACTCTCTCCTCTCTCTTGTAGTTTAAATCTTTTTTTGTGTTTACAGTCTCTCTGAAAGTGTCACCTGTTACAACCTTAATTCCAAAGGCAGTTCAGATTCAGTCCCAAATTTTTCCCAGACACATTTCTTACAGCCCTGGTTGATTGAACAAGGAGGCCAGAATCCATATGGCAAAAACTCCTGTCTGGCCCACTGGACAGCTTTGGAAAACATGAAGGAGAACATGCATTTTAGAATTTTAACTGTATTTTAAAGTATTACCAGCCTTTAATCAAAATAAAGACCTCTTCCAAGTAATATTTACAGAATTAGAAGACAGAAAATTTCCTGTTTTTGTCTGCAGTTTTACGCAATTTAAAAAAATTGTAATGTAGCGACAACAGATAAATCTTTATCTTATCTTATCTCGTCCCCTATTGGTGTATTTTGTAAATAATCTAATTCCCTCACTGTCTATGTATCTCCTAAGCATAAAGGATGAACTACTTATTTGTTTTATATACTTTTGTTTTGTTTGAGCTTAGTTCGGGAGTTATGTTTAGCATGTATTTTTTTGTCTTTTGGTTTTATGTAGTGATTAGGTACCACTGTTCCTTGTAGGGTGGCTGGTTTGGGTTTGATACTGTGAAGGTAGCCACAATAACTTTGGTCATGAATGACCAAAGCACAACATCACACCATTGATGAGTCTATTACAGCCTGAAGCTCACACTTTGGCAGTGCACATTCTGTTCCTCCTTGCACAAAGGACCAGTTACTGGTCCTCCTAATGGCTTAAGGACCGTATATTGCACTGTCCAGCTCTCCTAGAGTAAATGCCTGTCTCCTGCAATATCCTCCATGTTCTTGAAGACTGTACTCAGAGGCAGTTCTAGCAATGGGATTTATTAATGGGACCTCCTGGAAGAAATGGGGCTCCTCTGCCCCCTCTGTAGGGCTAAGGTGTTGTTTTATACAACCAGTAGTGACTCTGATCCTAGGCAAACGCAAAACTAATGAAACAGTGAAAAAAAAAAAAAGGGGGGGGGGGGGGGGGGCTTTTGTAAAAGCATTTGTGTTTTGGGAGTTGTCTCATTCTAGGGCACCAGCTGTTAATTTCACTGTTTGAATTTTGGATTCTTTTGTTGTAGTATTTTGAGTTTTGTACTATTTCACTTTTAGGCCTTAGTTGTTTAATTATCTTTACATGCTATATAGCATATTTGCTCATCTGTCTGCACACACATATGGACTTGAGTGTATGGTGAAACATTAAGAGTTTGTTTCACTGGAACTAAGAGGCCAAACATAATTACTATACATCATTACTGCACAATTACATAATACAACACCACAATTACAACACCACACCAGAATGCCCCCTTCACCCAACTTTACATTTAGCACACTTCAGACAGACAAGTACTGTCTCCCAGAAACTACCAAATCCAGACTCATTCATCGGCTTGCCAGATGGAAAACACATGTCCACTACTCTAGTTTCCAGTGGTGGTGTGCTTTATACTACTACATCCAATGCTTTTCTTTGGGCTTGGTGATGTAAGGGTTGGATGCAGCTGCTCAGCTATGGTAAGCTATTCCATGAAGCTCTCTACACACTGTTTTTGAGCTCATCTGAAGGCCAAATGGCATTTGGGGATCTATAGTGATTGACACTACAGAAAGTTGGTGACCTCTGTGCACTGTGCTGTGGGATAATACAGTCAGACAGGTATAGTTCTCGTGCCAACCATCATACCCAAACATCCCTGTCAGATTGCCAGATGGCCAAACATCTGATGCTTTGTATTGTGCTTGGTAATGCAAAGCTCAGATACAGCTACTTAGCCATAAAAATCCATCCCATGAAGCTCTATTTGCACTGTTCCTGAGCACATCTGAGGGCTACATGGAATTTGGAGGTTTGTAGTGACTGACATTACAGAAAGTTGGTGTTCTCCATGTACTACAAGCCTCAGCATCTCTTGACTCTGTTCTGTGATTTTATGTGGCCAACCATTTCGTGGCTGAGTTGCTGTCTTTCCCAATCACTTCACTTTTGTTATAATACCACTAAAAGTTGACTGTGGAATTCACTGAGCTCCTCAGAACTTGTGAGAGATTCTTTTAGAAATGTTTGTAAAAGCAGCCTTGCCTGTCTAGGTGCTTGATTATATACACCCGAGGTTATAGAAGTGATCTGAACACCTGAATTCAGGGATTTGAATAGGTGAGCAAATACTTTACACAATTCAGTCTATTCTTAGGTCTGCTTACTTTTAGTATAGCTTTTGAATTCTTTTGTTACAGCTGAGATTTAAATCATTGGGTTTTCAGTTTTGATACCTCTCATACTTTTCTTTTATCCTGTTTTCAAGTTTGCATGTTAGAATCTGCTGTCTATGTCTTTACTTTGTGTTTTACCTTGTTAGTCATTAGTCTCTTGCACTTAGTGTTTACCTTTACTTCCCACATGTCTTGTTTTTCTAATTAAGTTCAGTTCCCAAGCATATCCTCTCTGCCCCAATCACCCCTTAGAGTACTTATAGTTGCCGTCTTCCCCTTTGTCTTTGTCAGAACATCTGGTCTCCTTGCCATAGTGTCTCCTAGCCCCCAATGTGTTTTAGCTTCATGTCCTAGTAGTGTATAGTTTCTGTACCCTGGTGAAGCCTATTTAAATTCTTTAGTCTTCCTAATTCCTGTGCTTGGGTGTTTCGTTTGGTTTTTGTTCTTAATGCCGAAATGCGTTAGCCCAGGTTTGAGTCCAACCTGCAGGCTTTTGCTGTGTCTCTTCCTTTGCTCTCGCCTCCTCCTTCCTGTCTACTCTTCACTGCTAAACTGTGAAATAAAGTCAGCCCTCCCCCACCACCTCAAATAAAAAAATGGTAGCAGTGTCTCCATTCTTAGTTGCATCTGAAATTCTCTTGAGCAATTCACTTAAAAACTGGGAGTGAATGTTGAGGTTTTACTGTCAATCACAGCTGATACAGATGTGCATGCTCGGCACAGCTGTCTCAAGTCAAACAAAATTCGAGAAATGAAAAATCACTTTGGATCTCTGGGTTAGTTGGCCTTTTATCTAACCTAAATCAGCCACACATGAAAAAACAACTCTGCTGCTGTGCTTGTGGTTTTGCTTCATGCAGCAGAAAGTTAACATGTATCTATGCTACTGAAAATGGGTCCTCTCATAAATCCTGCCTGCTCACTTGTGGAAAATCATAGTGGAAATTTTTCTGCAGTTTGTCATGCTTTGTGTTTTTCGCAGATGTGCCTTTCTTATAGATATAATTTAAACAGACATGCCATTCTCACATTAAAGGTTGATTTTCTGATAATTATGCTGAACAAAACACACTGATGTTTAACTATGTAATCCTGGCAGAAAAATTAGGTCATGTAAGCAACATTGCGGTCACACTGCCAAGAAAATGTCAGACCACCGACTGAATCACTGCAAGTTTCTGCCCCATCATTCCTTAGTCACAGAGATATTTTCATCCAAATTCCCTAGCTTATAAAGAAAGTATAGGTAAACCAAACTAAATGTTCCTTCCTCAAAGGCTGATTGCAGCCTTTCCTGTCTGTTTATCCTGAGTGTTTTGGCTGCAAGCTTTGATTGGAAACTCAAACATAGAGGCAAGGAAAGGTCAAGAATAATCTTGTATATTGTATCCATTCAGTCATAGTTTAAAGTGAATGTTGTTCTTTGAGTGCCTGTATTTAGGGGCTTTTACATACCTGCTTCAATCTCCTCAGGTGTTTTCTTTTTCTTCTTTGATTTTGTCTTTTCGTCTTCCACCACTTCAGTCAGCTTGTCTAACATTTCAGCATCCACTTCTTCTGCTTGTCTCCTATTCTTGGTCAGTGTTTGAGGTTCTCTCACCTGAACTCCAGCGAATTTGTTCTCCTTTACATCTTCTCGACCGCAGATCAGGGTGCAGCACAAAGTCAAGCCGACCCACAATATCAGCACCTCAGCCTTCATTTTTTCAATGACGGCACAGTACTAACTCGGATGAAACACACCAGACGTATTCCAGGAACAGCCCCAAATTTTTAGCTGTAGAAATAACTCACAGTGAGAAACATCTGACTTGCAGATGCAGGGAGTCGTCTATCTTGGGTCACCAGAATTTGAGGTCTTTAAGGAAACATGAAAGGGTACGGTTCTGCAGAGAACAAATGGATGAGCTGAGGGAGGACAAGAGCGTCTCCTCCTCCCTGGTGGAGAGTCAGCATGGACACAGGAAGAAAACTTGAATACTGAAAGTTTCAAAGCAGTCTCCTGACCGTGCGGGACTGAGGAAACTGCATCTATTTGGAGTAGATTTAACCAGCAGCAGCAGAGCAACACACCTCCCAGCTTTCTCCTCCTCTAACTCCTCTCCCACATACTCAATCACATTTCTCCTTCATGGCCCTTCACCCCCTTTTTCCCCTCAACTTCTGAGCAGAGGGGAGGAGCATCTGCCACATGTGACATTCCTATGGGGAGGCAGGAGGATTGTCAGAAAGAAGTGCTTTGCATTTGTTTTCAGAGTGACAAGGGGAATAAAAATATACTAAACCCAGTGATATTAAATATCAGGAGTTTATAAACTCAAAGTGATTCAAAACAAACTGCAGCTCAAAATTCTAGAAAAAAGTATTTTTTCAAGTTTGCAATTAAGTTCAGTCTAATTCACTTTCATCTGTCACCTCTACGAACAACAAGATGCCTGAAAGCTACTATTATGTGTTTTACTTTATGAAACAGAGGTGAAAATCACATTTCCAAAATTTGACTTTGACTAGGAATACAATTGCATCATGGTACCATACATGTTCCTTCATAAAGCTCTTTCCTCTGACACACCCACAAAGAAATGCACACATGTCATCATTTCAATACACACAAATTTGCTTGCCCACATACATCTCATATGTGTGACCCTTAAGTGACCCCTGATCTCCTGGTTCAAACATGATTCTGGGGTCACTCTTATCGAGTCCACAGTCCTTACTGAAGGAATGACTATAACTGACTATAACATTCTTTCCTCCCATAAAACGATCCTTTGCACATTTCCTGAAAGTTAGTGTAATTATTATTTTTTGCCTACTTATATCAAGATGCAACCCTAATCTCCTAATCTCTGTTTCAACACACCTTATTTGAATAATCAAAAGGGTATCAAATGTTACAGCCATCTGATAACAAGGTCTTAATTTGAATCAAATGTTTTGGAGCAGGGAAACACAATGAAAAGCTAAAACAAACAGCCACAAGGACCAAAGTTTAGAAACACTGCTTTAACAGTAAGAAAAGTAGACTAACTGCACAATGTTTTACTGAGGCAACATATCAAAAAACACTATTTTAGTAAATATATAAAATCAAAATTTGTCAATAAATGACAAAATATACTTCTCCTGATATTAATGTACATATTTGCTAATATAGTTCTTCCAATTTAAGCATAGGATGCGGTGCCAATTACTGCTAACCGGATTTGGTTTCTGAAAGAATTGCTCGACCCCAAGGTCAAAAATGAGACAACACATGGTGTCCTCTGAAATGTCTGTAGGTTTTTAGTCATCCTGGTCACGGTAGTCTAAGGAGCTTTGAAAGGAGTCCAGTCGCTTTCTTTCCAGCCTCCTTACACTGTCCTGGGAGATCTCCCCCCCAGATCATCACTGAGCTTTTGGCCAGTGTATGATGCAACCTAGTAGTGTCAAATGGACTAGAACAGCGGTCCCCAATCCCCGGGCTTCGGACCGGTACTGGTCCGTGAGTCGCTTGGTGTCGGGCCGCGAGAGTTGAGGCTCAGGTGTGAAATGGTTTTCAGGGTTTTTATCGATTTTCAGCGTTATTTTGTTATCGTTTTTATCGTTAACTGGGTCTTTACGTGTGTTATGAATAAATCTTCTTTTTTTTTGGTACCGGTACTAGTTTTATTTTGTTGTATTTATCCGCGACACCTTAAAGGCCGGTCCGTGAAAATATTGTCAGGCATAAACTGGTCTGTGGCGCAAAAAAGGTTGGTGACCGCTGGACTAGAACATAATGTCCCAGAGATGTTCTACAGGATTTAGGTCAGGTGAGCATGGGAGCCAGCCAGTGGTATGATTCCTTTGTCAACCAGGACCTGCCTGCATACTCACATGAGGCCAAGCATTATCATGGGTCCAAGGATTTTCTTCTGATACCTAATGGGAGTCAGGATGTTATTGGCTAGTCTGTAGATATCTGTGCATCCCTCCATGGATGTACCTCCCCAGACCATCACTGGCCCACCACCTACCTGTTCAAGCTGACTGATATTACAGGCAAAATAATGTTCTCTACAGTCTGCAAATTCCCCTGCTGATTAGACTTCTTATAGAAAGTCTTCTAAGAAATAAATATACAATGTTAACTTACAAAAAAAACCAAATTACAATTGTTGCCATGGTCTGGGTAAGTGGTTGTGCAGTTTTTCCAGTGTCAACGACTCCACCTCCAGGTGGAGTTCTTATCAAGTGCACCTGCAGTTCACATCTGATGATGATCCACCGACACTATTTAAGCCCAGCACTCACAATCGGTCTTTGCCAAATTGTCTGCTAACCACATTAGTGCTTCACCAAGTTGTTGCATTTCAAAGCCAATTCTTGCTTATGCTTATCACATATCTCCTTGTGTCATTAGTAAACTCACTCACCTGGCTGGATGCTGTTCACACTGCTTAAACATTTGTTTTGCTCCATCTCTTTGTCCTCCTGCCACAACTACCTAGAACCACTGGATCAATCAGGGTGGACTTGTGTAACTCGGCACTGCCCTTCTGGAAACTCACCCGGACCTCTCTGCCTCTCCCTCACATCACACTCCACCTGCGAGCAAGTAAGCCTGGAAAGTTAAAATGTATTAGTTCCCTGGCACCTCTCACAGTATTCCTCTGACGTCTCTCTCCCTCTGTTTCAGTGACCTCCACTCTCATTTTGCGAGCCACGGCTTTCCCCACATCACATTTCAATTCATAACTTGTTTCCCAAATTCACACTGCTACCTGCTGGCTTAGTAAATAAAGCTTCATTAAAAATCTACCTGTTGTCTCCTCACTTGCATCTGCTTTGGGCACACTTTCCCAGATCAGCCTCTGCGGCTGTGATAATAGTACTTAAGAGCTATTTCAGAAAACCACAACAATTCTTTTCCAGAATTTTGGAAACATCTTGTTTTACATCTTGTACAGCTCCTTTAACTAGCCCATTTATCACCATGCCTAGTTCTATTACAGCAAAAGTTGGAAAGTCATTGATCCAAAGAACTCAGCTGGGCCTGATAATCTAAACCTCTATCTTTTAAAGCTTGCAGCTAATTTTATTACTAAGTCTATTACTCGTGTTTAAAAAAGAAGAAAAGGAATCTGAGTAGTGTAAGGGTAGTGTACGGCTGTGATAGGCAGTGTAGGACCCAATGGTAGGACTCAGAATAACTAAGAGAGGCAGCTTTATTGCTGTTACTTAGATACTCTCAAAGATATACAAAACACCAAAACTTACACAAGGGAAAAACTAGGAACTAGAAATTAGGTACTGAAAAATAGGGAACTAGAAAATTTGGAAGCTAGAAGGGAAACATGGGAGACACGGGAACACACAGCAAGAGGGGACAACATAACAAAGAACAGGAGGAAAAAAGACAATATACACACGAGAGGAGATATGGGCAAAGTGGACACACCTGGAGAACACAGGTGAACAGAACCTGACTAATGAGGAAAGGGAAGCAAAACTGAAATAATACACACAAGATGGGAGCCTATCAGAATAACACGTGTGCTGCTTCCTTTCCCACAATTCCTTCTGGGAAAACACGCATACAAAGGCAGCCGTGAGTACTTAGCATACCGGCAAACTGGCACTAACCTTGCACATATTACTGAGACTGACAGGAAGTCACTCAACAATCCAGCGTCGAGGAGCTCTCAGCCACACTGTTTTGTGGCCAAGGCTTGATCGGCACCAGGTGTGTGTGGAGATTCTTGGGTGTGACCGGTCAGCTGGCAGGGCCACACCCACCAGGCCTGAAAGTGTCTGTCGCGACCGCACTCTCACACACACGCACACACCCATACACACCTGCCAGTACACAAACAAGGAACACAGGACAGCAGCAGTGCAGAAGACACAACCCTCAAATAATAATAATAATAGTCCACACTGCTCACGGACCCCGAGTCCCTGGACCCGGGTCCGTGACAGACACAGGGAACTGGGGAGATAAAAGGACAAAGCAAACTGGACATGAGAAAGGGAACAGACATGAAAGCAAAAAATGAACCAAGAACTAGAAACATAAGCCTCTCAAAAACTGAACATACAGTGACTTGCAAAAGTATTCGGCCCCCTTGAACTTTTCCACATTTTGTCACATTACAGCCACAAACATGAATCAATTTTATTGGAATTCCACGTGAAAGACCAACACAAAGTGGTGTACACGTGAGAAGTGGAACGAAAATCATACATGATTCCAAACATCTTTTACAAATAAATAACTGCAAAGTGGGGTGTGAGTAATTATTCAGCCCCCTTTGGTCAGAGTGCAGTCAGTTGCCCATAGACATTGCCTGATGAGTGCTAATGACTAAATAGAGTGCACCTGTGTGTAATCTAATGTCAGTACAAATACAGCTGCTCTGTGACGGCCTCAGAGGTTGTCTAAGAGAAAATTGGGAGCAACAACACCATGAAGTCCAAAGAACACACCAGACAGGTCAGGGATAAAGGTATTGAGAAATTTAAAGCAGGCTTAGGCTACAAAAAGATTTCCCAAGCCTTGAACATCCCACGGAGCACTGTTCAAGCGATCATTCAGAAATGGAAGGAGTATGGCACAACTGTAAACCTACCAAGACAAGGCCGTCCACCTAAACTCACAGGCCGAACAAGGAGAGCGCTGATCAGAAATGCAGCCAAGAGGCCCATGGTGACTCTGGACGAGCTGCAGAGATCTACAGCTCAGGTGGAGGAATCTGTCCATAGGACAACTATTAGTCGTGCACTGCACAAAGTTGGCCTTTATGGAAGAGTGGCAAGAAGACGGCCATTGTTAACAGAAAACCATAAGAAGTCCCATTTGCAGTTTGCCACAAGCCATGTGGGGGACACAGCAAACATGTGGAAGAAAGTGCTCTGGTCAGATGAGACCAAAATGCAAAACACTATGTGTGGCGGAAAACTAACACTGCACATCACGCTGAACACACCACTGTCAAATATGGTGTGGCAGCATCATGCTCTGGGGGTGCTTCTCTTCAGCAGGGACAGGGAAGCTGGTCAGAGTTGATGGGAAGATGGATGGAGCCAAATACAGGGCAATCTTGGAAGAAAACCTCTTGGAGTCTGCAAAAGACTTGAGACTGGGGTGGAGGTTCACCTTCCAGCAGGACAACGACCCTAAACATAAAGCCAGGGCAACAATGGAATGGTTTAAAACAAAACATATCCATGTGTTAGAATGGCCCAGTCAAAGTCCAGATCTAAATCCAATCGAGAATCTGTGGCAAGATCTGAAAACTGCTGTTCACAAACGCTGTCCATCTAATCTGACTGAGCTGGAGCTGTTTTGCAAAGAAGAATGGGCAAAGATTTCAGTCTCTAGATGTGCAAAGCTGGTAGAGACAGACCCTAAAAGACTGGCAGCTGTAATTGCAGCAAAAGGTGGTTCTACAAAGTATTTACTCAGGGGGCTGAGTAGTTACGCACACCCCACTTTTCAGTTATTTATTTGTAAAAAATGTTTGGAATCATGTATGATTTTCGTTCCACTTCTCACGTGTACACCACTTTGTGTTGGTCTTTCACGTGGAATTCCAATAAAATTGATTCATGTTTGTGGCTGTAATGTGACAAAATGTGGAAAAGTTCAAGGGGGCCGAATACTTTTGCAAGCCACTGTGTATATATCAGAATTTCCAAAGAATGAACTTACAACTGCATTAACACTTTGTTGATAACAATATCTTAAGTTAAACTCAGTTTGGCTTCATGTCAGGTCATAATACCATAACAGCAGCTATGCCTGTAACAGATTCTATTATTAATGCCTTGGGCAGGACGCAGCATTGTAACCTGTGTTTGTTGATCTATCCAAGACATTTGATTCTGCACAGTACAGATGGATTTAACTCTTTCACGCATAGTGGTCACTACAGTGGATAGCTATTCAAAGGCTGTTTTTTTTGTATTTGTGTCAGTGTTGATGGTGTACTTGCACATAAACCACACTCCATACCATACTCCATATCCATATGTCACTCCATACTCTGCCACCCACTGGTCGTTTAGGTGGAGTGGTCGCCCCATGATCGGAAGATCGGGGGTTCGAATCCACTGAAAGGTTACCCTGAGGTACCCCTGAGCAAGGTACGGTCCGTAAACACTGCTTCCCGGTGCGCCTGCTTAATGGCTGCCCATTGCTTCACTGAGTGAATGGGTCAAATGCAGAGAGAGTAATTTCCCCACAGGGATCAATAAAATATACATTATTATTTTTTATGTCAGGATTTTTTTATTCATCTTTTCAGAGATGAATAAAAATACTTAAGAAATATTGACTGAGGTTGTCATAATTCATGCATGAGAGGGTTAAGGCAAGTTTCCTGAAGATTTTAAGAGTGATCCCCCAAGGCTTGATTTTAGCCTCTGGTTTATTTTCCATTTTCATTACTACTATAGGAAAGAATATATTTACAGCTAAAGTGCACCTTTACAGATGATACCATACTTTACTCAGTTAGCTAGTCTCTGAATCTGTCATAAAGTGCTTTGTGCAGGCAGACAGGTTTTGGACTCAAAAGCAAGACATGGATACCAGGATTCAAACTAAACAGCAGCTTTATTGGTGAACTCACATGAAAAAAAAAATACAAAATATAAGCAAACTTGGACTAGACAGGAACCAGGAACTTATTTATTAGGAAACCACTAAGGTAACATGAAAAATATGGAGCACACAGGAAGAGGGAGGACATAACAAAGAACATACAGAGACTTGGAAAATAAATACACAGTGGGTAATGATGGGAGAGGAAACAATTGGGAACAAATCAGGAATAATGAGACAAGGAAAGTAAAATTGAACCTAATGCACATGAGACAAGAGACTATAACAATAGAACAGGAAACATAACTAATATTGAGGTCGCGACTAAGACACACTAACCTGATACCGACAAAAAGATAAGCATCATGGAGACATGAATGACTGGGAAAAACCACAGAGTGATGCTTGAAGCCAGCAGCAGTTTCGACAAAATGGAACTTACTGACACTCTGGGGATGAGAACAGGCTGGGAAGTCCTGTTCTCTATTTGCAGTATTTGTACATGTGTGTAAAATGCACAGAATGTCCTCCAGTGCTTCAATTTGAACTTTATTCACTAGAAGAAAATTCAGAGATCCAAATCTAACAAGTAGAGCAATTTGCAGATAAATATGTGTTTATGTAGCCAAAAATAAATAGATAAATAATACAAAAAAATCACAGTTTTCAAGGCAGATACACAGATGCACAAAGCATGCTTTGTGGTGTTCATTAACCATGACTGTTCTTTTTAAAACATTTAAAGTCATTTCATGCAACAGCTTGCAACAGTTCCTGGAGCATCTAGGGCACCTCCGGTCCATGCATCCATACCAGTTCCTCAGATAGTTGGTGTCCAACCATCATATGCACCCCCTGGTCTTGAACCTAGTCCTGCTAGGCAGAGCTAGAGGTCTCTGCTCTACCGTCTCTTCCTGTACCACCTGAGCCAGAGATCTGCGCTCCTCTATCTGGTCCTACTCTGCTTGAGCCAGAGAGCCTCCTCCGTCGCCGGCCTTCAGATCTGCTTTTCACTGTTGACCTCCTGGTTGACCTCCAGAACTGCTCAGTCTTCATCGTTAGCCTCCTGGTTGACCTCCAAACTGCTCTGTCTTTGCTTTACTGCCAACCTCCAGATCAGCGTTGTCCCTGCTGCCTAAGCCCCTAAGTCATGCCTTGTTGTCTAACAGGCCCCCTAAACAGGTGGAGTGGCAGGTGTTGGACTCGTGTGCTTTGATTTGGATTCTTGTGCTCCTGATTTTTCTGCAGTTTCATACTCTCATGGGTAACTATCTGTGCTTGGAGGTAATTCCTGCTGCACCGGTGCACGCCTCTGAAATTAAATGATTTGCTCAAATTATGTTTTTTCTCGTGCACCACTTTTGACAGAAAACTAATTGTGTACTTTAGAATTTCCAGACCATAAATGTTCCTTTGTATATTGGTGAGTTCATGTGAAGAAACGGCTCTGGAGACTGACAGGGCACAAACTGAAGACAAGGTAATATTTCGTTAGTATGCACAGGACAAGTTTGCAAGAGAAGAGTATAAAAGCTAGTCTGTTTAAGACACTGAGTATGCTGATAATCTGGCAAGGTCTGGATGGCTAGTCCCTTTGTACTGTGGCTGATTAGGTTGCTGAATAACAGGTGGTTCGATCAGGAAATCGAAACGCTTCAGCTCCATCCCAGAGTGGCGGAGAATCTCCTGCACACCTCCAGCTCTCAAGGAAATCAAAAACATTTATAGAGCAGTGTAGACTACTGCTATTTTTAACCTTTTCAACTTCTTTTTAGCCTTATTTTAATTTCCTAAACAAGCTTTGGCTCTTGGCAGCACACATGTCTAAATAAGAATTTATTCTAAATGCATTGTGTGGTTGAAACAAATTTACACCATTACATTACACCATCACGACACCATTTTGTGGTATGAATTGGTATATTACACTAAAGTACAGCCCTAGTTCAACTTTGTTTGATATCTCTTTAACACCAAACTGATGTTTTTGACTAAAGTCAAAGCGGTTGTTTCGTTATATTATTTTGATAGCGTTAGTTAATTTTGAAAGGCTAGAAACAGTTTTTAAATGCATTAATTTACAAAACATACCTTTAGTGTGAAGGCAAAATGAGACAATTCTCATGGTTACATTTTATTATTTCAAAACCTTTCAGACAGTCAAGTTGTGTTATATCATGCACACCACATGGATTAGATTTCTACAAACTGCATAATCGTTGCCCTAATCAGAACCATGTGCATGCATGTGGAACAAATGTTTCCTCTTTCTCCTTTTGTCTCTTTTATTTGCTTCCATTATTCCAGTGCCTCATTGATGAATTGGATTCCAAATGTCTTTCCCTGAAAAGTTGCACTAAGAGGTATTGATTTAATATTCTGAAATTGGAAAATCTGTTGTTATATTGTTAAAAACTGTCAGAATTATGTATAAGTTGCATATGTAGCTTCAAACAAAATTCATTTTTTCTCACTGAGTTACTCCCTTTATGTATTTTAGTTTTTCTAAGTCAACCATACGATTTATTTAAACTAAATACGGTTTCTTTTCCCATAATGGTTTAACTTATTGGCAAATTCAGGAGTCCGTGACGATTGAGTATAAGAGCATGTGTTAAATTGCATACAGATGTGTTGAAGTGTGTGTGTGTGTGTGTGTGTGTGTGTGTGTGTGTGTGTGTGTAAGCAAAATGAAAAAAGATTAAAGCAGATGGATTCTTCTCATTCATATTTGGGCCTGGTTAGATATGTTCATAGTTAGGAACTGGGTTTAACTTGATCACCTTGATTGATAACTTGATCAGAAAGACACCACAAATCGCTCCTTCCTCAGTAGGTGCAGCAGCACCGGCGTAACTTTGTGCTGAACACTGGGGAGGTCAAGATCTCTGTCTAAATAAATAAATAAATCTGGGTAAATTCCCAGATGATTAAACATGCAACTATTTTGCTGGTAATACTTGAAATGAGTAAAGAAAATCAACAGCCTATTTATGCAAGATAATTCATAATTTTGTTGGGGGGGTTATTTTGGTTGGGTCTGATTATTTGGGGGGTAATAACCCCCCTAACCCCCCTGGAAATTACACCCCTGTGCAGCAGCAAAAATAAAAAAGAATGAATGAGCATTATGGCTATCAGTAATGGTGTTAGCTAACTAGCTATCCAGCATAAATACATTGATTAGCGTGCTGCTGTGACATTAGCTTTAGCTCAGATATTTGACAGACAGTTCAGGTTCCAGCAGTGTCTTCTAGGGTTGCCAACTTTTTAACTATAAATTAAGGGACACTCTGAAGGGCCAGAAGCACAATGCACAGTCAACTGAGCATAGTGTATGCACTGTAAGTTCATATTCTTATAACAAAAATGTCAATACCTCATCTAAAACAATAAAGAAAGATAAATATAACATAAATTACATGGGGTTTTCCTTTGAAAAATAACCAAAAAACAAAAGATATTGTTTTTTTAAACATGAAATATTGTAAATACAGGCTTCAGTTACCCAGTTTAATATGCTACGCAGATCAAATGGCACCTTATTTTGATGAATTACACATTACTCTTCATATCTGTGTGCCTGTACACAAAAACTAATCTGATACAATTCCTGTCAAATCAGATTTGGTATTTCGAAGAGTGTCATCTGTTGGTCAGAAAGTGGCATTGGCGGTAACATCAATATACGGGAGGTTTAATGTAGAATAAGGGACGAACCAATTTTGCTCATTATACGAGATACCCCGGCTAAAACAGGATAGTTGGCAACCCTAATGTCTTCTCACTCAGTTTTTTCCCCATTGTTGGTAGTAAAGGAGGTCCATTGGTTCATCTTTGAACTTGTCCCTCTGTCCCTCCCACTCACGAACATCAAGTAGTAATAAATAGTAATAAATGCATGAACTAGATTTTCTGCATCACTTTTGCTTTATTTGGGTCCACTTGTTGCCCTAATATAAATGGATATACTGTATGGGAGATTTACAGTTTCCACTCCCTCCACATTCTTTTTTCAAGTTCTCAGACTCCGATGACACCATGTTGGTTTCTGCACTAATGTCCTGTAACTGAACAAAATAAAATCACTGTTAGACATACATCACTTGTCTACTTTCATTAAGACAAATAATACAATATAGCATTCAAGGTTTACATTTTAAAAATAAAAGTATGTTGACTTCTAATGACTAATTAATGTCTGCTAGTTTTTATTCTTTATCTATGGAGTTCAGGGATTTGTTATACAGTGTTGGTATGAATCTTTAATAACGTAATAGTTTGCCTACAGACTGGCCAATATGGTGTGATTGTTCTTATTACAATTGTAATAAGAGATATCAGATCTCCCATAATCTCAGGAAATAGAAAACTACTGTAAAAGCATATTGATTCCAAGACAAGTTGTTTGTCCATTTATCTAATGTCAGAGGCTGGGCTTCTCTCATTTTTCAGTTTTGTGCCTCCTTTCTCTTTCTTGAGACCCCAAAAATATCTTCCATCTTATTGGACATTTAATTTCATGGACATTTCTCATTTCCTAAAATGCTTCTGAGACAGAGGAGACACAGGTGTATGTTTTTGTAAGTGGTTTTACAATGTAGACAAGGAGCAACAAAAAGTTGGAATATACAAATCATGAGGACAATAAAGTCAGACATTTATTGTATTCTTAAGTTTTAGCTATTTGAGGTCATTTTGAAGTGAGTGTGATAAGACGAAAAACAATAAATCTACATGCACATTAGCGCTTAGTAAGTCTATAGCAAACACTTGCAAATAAAGTTTTTCTATGAAATGTGGTTTAAGCTGTAAAAAAGTGTTTCTTTAAACTGTCCATGAGAAATAAAAATGTTTTGGAAGTATCTGCCATGTGTAGCATAGTAAATTTACTGTTAGTTTGAAATAATTGAGTAACATGAGACATTAATACCAAAGAACAAATAAGAATGCAAAAAAGACACAATAAACAGTAGAGCACAGTAAAAATAGTGCTTATTTATTTGTATACCTTATATAGCTGGCACAGAGTGAAAGTGAAATTAGATAGAAGCAAGTGACCGTCCAGCAGTTCAGAGTGAAGGCTCAGGGGTAAACTAATAGGTCTCTTTTACTTGTATTAATCAGTGGCTTAATGCTGGATAGCCAGCCAGAAAACATGTTAACATACCTATAACATGGCTGGAAAACATGGGCCCATCTCTTTCTTCTGAGAAGAGTGCTGTCACTTGTTAAAGTTACAGTATAGTTCTTACTGGGTCTTGTGCCAACTGATTTTCAACGTTCCATAAATGTCCCTGCACAGTTGCACCCTGAACATGATAAATCTTAGAACTTCAAAATCCCCCAATGCATCCAAATTGTAGCACAGAATTGTTTTAAAAAGCAACTGCTAACCAGTTTTGAATCCAACAGTCTGAATTCAAACAAAATTCAACAATTCAGGATTAATTTTTTTGATAGTTTGTTTTGATTCAAATCTAAATATAAACCTACCGCCTTTACTAGCACTGTGTAATGAAGAAAACGAAACTATCTGGGTAACAAATGAAAAGTAATTTGAAAAAAATAAGCTTTTACAAATTTGTCTATCGGAATAAATTATAATTACATTAGAGAACTTTAAACATTTAACCCATTTTCATTTCTAAATACATTCCATTTGTATAACTTTTACAACAATTTGATAACACTGCAATATTTTTGCAATGTAATTTTTTTCTGAAGATGCCGGTGGGCGACATTCTGGTCCAATATTCAGTCACTCCGTGCGTATTTTACGCCTTATGTGTAATAATGACAGATGTGCACCAGGGGCAGTGATGCAAACAGCTGGAGCGGAGGGTGCTGCTGGCGGAAAAGAGAACTGTAGTACAGAGAAGAGCAGAGCGCAGGATGGGAGGACAGACCGTATTTTTCATCTTCGCCCTCCTTCGCCTGCAGACGCTCTTTCTTCCACTTTGTGCGCCTGTTTTGAAACCAGATCTTTACCTGAGTCTCGGACAAGCGCATGGCTGAGGCGATGGTGTGTCGCTCCAGCACCGACAGGTAGTGGCACTTCTGAAAGCTTTGCTCCAGAACCTGCAGTTGCTCCAGGGTGAATGGACCCGACAGCTTTTTTCTTCCGAGCTCTGAAGCTGCGTAGCACACAGCGCTCTGGCCATAGGGCTGTTGTTTTCACTTGAGGTGCGATTGTGTAGCTTTCTGGATTTATTTCTGGAAGTATGACTTCCTGAAAGAGAATGATAAATTATTATTTCACTTGTGAATACATTATTACATTTAAAGTTAAATTCTCAGGCCTCAGAGAGTTTTATTCTCACCCGGAGCTCCTGTGTCCCCATTACGTATTTTTTCCCCTGTAAACTTCGTTGGGTCCAAAATATCTTCCATGGAAAACGATGTTTTGTGGATGAGCGGCAATTTGGCTTCAGCTGGCTGCATTTCAGCTTGCAGTGGTCCGCTAAGGGCACAAGTAATCAGTGTTGGTGTCTGTGCTTATATGTACTACCTCTTCGAACACCACCCGGGCGCTTTGAAATTTACATGTCATTCAAAAAGATACCCAAATGAAGCAATGCGTCTTCCAGAAACAATTGCACCCAGCGCCCTCCATGTGAGGACGATCTGTGGGACCCTCGGGTACTTCAAAATGTAAATGTGAGGCCCCAGGGTTGGGGGGGTGTGGTGTGGTGTGGTGGGGCAGTTATTTATTGCTCCGGATCCGGTTAAAATGTGCCTTCTTTCTTTCAGCTCGTGTTCCTTATCGTTGCTTGGCAAGTTATTGTTTGCAAATAGGGGATTTTCCGCTGTTAGGACACGTACATGGTGGTTGTTATGCTAATTTATTGAGTCATCACAGGGAAAGTTTCAGCCTTTTCCTTCCTTGTATTCCACTTTTCAGGGTGCCATTTGTCTTTTAGAGCTTATGTTTTATTAGCTTGTGGGTTTAATTAGAAGGCACAGACAACTTTATGACAGCCATCGGATCATCGCAGACTGATCGTGTGCAGCCCTTCTCGTTAGAAAGACTGTTAAGATGTGAAGATAGATAAGTTTTCCATCACTCTTTCTGTTAATTATTTTATGTACCGGTATTTGGTGTTAAAATGCTTATTAAATCTTAAAAAAATCGAATGTTCTATCTATCTATCTATCTATCTATCTATCTATCTATCTATCTATCTATCTATCTATCTATCTATCTATCTATCTATCTATCTATCTATCTATCTATCTATCTATCTATCTATCTATCTATCTATCTATCTATCTATCTATCTATCTATCTATCTTGTGAGTTACTCACAAAACAGAAAGAATTCAGCATTTTTTAAACTGAACTGACTAAACTGTTGATGACTTCACTAAACAGGTAACCCTAAATATCAATATATGCACATGATGCTGAGTGTAAAAAATGGCTTATCTTCATTATCAAAACGCTCTTGTGCCTTTCCTAACTATATTTCTACACTTAGTTATTCAAATTAACTAGATATATTGTATGTACAAATAGAAAGAAGTTAACCTTAAACGCAAATGTCAGTAATTGATCACCTTAAAAAATTTATATTGTACTACCAGTGCACTTTTTTGGTGTTGTTTAAGATACTCAAGGCACTCATGTTTAACTGTACCATCAGACTTAAAATATTAACTTTGATGTACTCTTGACTTAATAAAGACTAATCACTTACTATTTTAAACATCTAATGAAAGTTCCTGCAACATATAATTTCTTAAATTATGTTTACTTGAACAGAAATCTTGTTTATGCAAACAAATGCAAACAATTACCTTAAAAAAAACCAACAAATGTTACTCACACTATTTCTGATATGTCATGCCATTAAGGCCAATACATGATTAAGACTCATATGCACACCCAAGGCAGACAGCGTTTATCATTTCAAAGCTTTTATTTTCTACAAGGAGAGAGGAGAGTGTGATTGGTCACATAGCATAGAAGTTGGAGGACCTCACGACTGAAGGATACATCAAGGAGTCTCCTTGGCGGAAGACCAAACAAGAAATCAATGAACCACCCTCTTTCATATACAGTGGAGTAGATGGACTTTCTGTTTATGTAGTCTCTTCTACATATGTGTGGCCTCTGCACCCTTATTGGCAATCATCAACTGCATCTGTCACACAGCTGAGACACCAAGAGATGGACAGCAGCAGCAGCGGATATGACTTTCTCACAGCTGTTTGGCCAGGAGATAAAGGTACTGGCCCTGTGTACACATGGTGCTCAGTACTTTTAATATGCTACTGCGTGTTGATGACTATGACATATCAAACTTGTCTAAGATCTCCCAGAAGCTATTTTGGTTGGCCATGTACCACAGGAACATCAACACCTTCTTTGTCACAGGAACTCTTGCGACAGCTCTTAACTGGGTTCTTTTTGTAAGCTCTTCTCCTGCAGCTTTGTAAGGAGGTATTCAAACTGTGGCTTGGTGACTCACAAGCGACGTGCAAAGGTTTTGCTATCCATGTCAAGCATGAGCTGCTACTCTGTCCCAGTGTTCAAGAGTAGGGATGCACCGATACCGATACTGGTATCGGGTATCGGGGCCGATACTGTCAAATGTGTGTGTACTCATACTCGTAAAAGTTAACCGATACCATGAACCGATACCAACTTATTTCATTAATCAGAGGGTGGCTTGTCATTTCTGTTGTAGTTTTTTAGATTGGCCACTAGGGGGACATTCCGCGCTAAACAGGCACAGGGTTAGGCGAGTGAGACTGGCGACTCCAGATAAAAAAGAGAAACTGGAGTCTGCTGTAGCTAGACTAAACAAAATGTCAGCAGTGTGGACCGGAACAGCCAAATTTAACTCAGGTTTTATCGCTCTGGATGACCAGCCAATGCCGGTCGTGGAAAATATAGAATTGCATTGTCTTCTCAGCATACTCGAGCTGCGATATGAAATTCCCAACTGCCCATACATCAGGGAGATAATGGTGCCAAAACTTTCTGAAGAGGTAAAGACAAGCAGTGTGTCAGTCTTTGGTTTAACGGCACAGTAGACTGATGAGGAGTTTGTTCGTCAATGCCAAATACTTTTGTTATTTTGTTTGTTTGTTTACAATATGGACACTGCAATAATTTAAAAGTTTATTCTATTCTCAAACCTAATTTGTATTTATTTTATTCCAAACAAAAGTGTTTATTTATTATTCTGAAAGCTCAAGACAGTGCCAATAGTTCAGTGATATTTTGTAAAATTACAATGTGGAGACTCTGCAATCATTTAACAGAAGTGCTTATTTTTCACTTGAAATTTTTTTGTGGTCATTTTTATTAAGATTTTATTTTTTTATCGGCAGGGAATATAATAAAACCTGTCTTCCAATTAATTGTATTTATGTGCGTGAGTGTGTGTGTGTGTGGTAGAAGTATCGTTTTTCTGTACTCTGTATCGGCAAGTACTCAGATCCAAGTATCGGTATCGTATCGGTTTGAAAAAATTGGTATCGTTGCATCCCTATTCAAGAGGAAACATTGTGTGAACCTCTAGTGTTGTCTTTATAAACAAAAAATGAAGAAGAGAAAAACAAAAGTAGAGAGAAATTGTTATCAACATGTGTGTGCTTTTTGAATGAAACAGTCCATCTGCTGATAGAAAAGCTACTTTAAAAAAACTGCAGCTAACAAGACATCAGCGAGTATTAATTAAATTGATTTGTTTGTTTTTTTATATTCTTTGCTACATTTTTATATACAAAAATGTTTCCTTTCTATGAAATTTTGATCACTAGCAGCCCTCAACTCACGCATTCATCCTCTCATGAACCCACAAATGGTGTGTTACAATGAAATGAAAAGTATGTTTTCTGCTGGAAATATAAAAAGAAGCAACATATGTGACCTCTGTAATGTCTCCTCGGGTTCTTTAGATGAATGGATGGGGTCAGGTCAGTTTTGCAGCAACAGCCCCTTTTTTCAGCATTTACATTTATGACAAACAGCAACAAAGTAGAATGGTTAATTCTCATGGGCAACCAGCACAAGCCCTCTGTTATTCTGAGGATTACCCACAATTTGTTTTCCTTACTGTATATATTAACATTCTGTTGAAAACAGTCTAGTTTTCCTTTTTCCCCCACTAAGTTATATGTCACTATAGCTAATACTAACTAATGTAAGTTGATTACAGCAACCAACCAACCAACCAACCAACCCAGTGATATCACATTCTGTACAAACAGAAAATGGTGCCAAACATGTTCTAAAAACTTAATCTGTAAACAGTTATGTCTTAAATCCAGCTTCACGGATGGTGTTAAATCTATGGCAGTTTTTTAGAGGTGTTCGTGTTGTAAATTAGCCTTACATGTGGTGTTTCATGTCCACTTTCAACAATTAAAATACATTTAGACCACAAAAGAGAACAATTGCCCCTATTTCAACATTCTTGGTGACAAAGTTGTTGTAAAAATGTTGATGACAAAAATTATGTGCAATTTTGAATAATTTGTTTTACAAATCAAAGTGTTCTGTGCCAAGAATCTTTATAAACAAAACAGAATGAATTAAACCAATTGGTACCTTAACCTTAACTCACACTGAAAGGCAGGTCCACTTTTTGTTGCAGACACCTCAAGAAGGTTGGCCAGTTGTAGACAGAAAAACTGTGTTTCAGTCCAGATATAGTTGACAACAGGTAGTGCTCAGATTCACAGCGAAATAGAAGGAAACAGTTGCCTACACCAAAAGAAAAGTGGCCAAAGACCATTTCTCTCTCTTTATTCCTTCTGATTTTTCTCTAGTTTTGATTACAGTACATACAGCCCATTTTAGGTTGCACAGGTAGTCCAGGATGACGCATTCATGCAATGCCATAGGAAGAAGGCTTGCTGTGTCTCTCAGCACAGTCTCAAGAATTTGCTAGTGACAGGCTAACAAGGAGAGCTCAACAGAGCTGTAAATGGTATCAGCTAAGCTGCAGCACTAGTATCTGTTCTTTTGTGTCTAGAGGTACAGAACATACACTGCCACAAAAATGACCTCCAGCTGGCTATTCATGTGCATGATTTCTCCACAAGGTCTGCATGAGGGCCCAAATGTCTTAGAGGGAGCTGTGCCCACAGCATGTACGTTAATTGACATTCCCCAGAGAATATCAGTTTTTGTCTCAATGGAACCTCATTGTCTCCACAGACGACAGTTCATTAACAGTTGGGGGCGACCGTGGCTCAGGGGGTTGGGAAGCGCATCTGTCACCGGTTCGATCCCCGGGCTCTCTGTCCTGGTCGTTGTGTCCTTGGGCAAGACACTTTACCCTACTTCCTACTGGTGTTGGCCAGAGGGGCCAATGGCGCGATATGGCAGCCTCGCTTCTGTCAGTCTGCCCCAGGGCAGCTGTGGCTACCACCGTAGCTTGCCTCCACCAGTGTGTGAATGCGAGAGTGAATGAATAGTGGCATTGTAAAGCGCTTTGGGTGCCTTGAAAAGCGCTATATAAATCCAATCCATTATTATTAACACATTTTTTGTTATCAGGGAAATGCTGACCTCTACCTCTTGTTGGAAAATCCCCCCCCCCCCCCCCCCCTTTTTGATCCTTTGAGATTTGTCTTGAAAATGCATCTCTGAAATTAAATACAAAAACATTCTATAACCAGTGATTAATTGTGGACTCCTCTGTGACACTTGTTGTAAATGCATTAACAATAAAATTAGAAAAACAGTTGGAATTTGCAAATAGCATGTTTGTGGTGCCATTTCTTTGGGTTTATGGGTCTTTATTTCATTATACCTGAACCGGTTTCTTTTGGTGTTTTTTCATGCCTTTAGTTCTGAGCTATGTTCAAGCTCCTGGCATGCAATTGTCACGGTTCTGGGTCAGTTCTGACCCAGCATTTTGGGTTTTCATGTTTTGGTTTGATTTTGTATTTTTGTTTATTTTCTTGATCTATTGTCAGGCTATGAGGATGATGATGATGATGATGATGACGATGATGTTTAGTATGTTCCAGCTTATTCTGGTTTAGGTTTAGTTCTGCCCATGTAAAGTCCGTGTTTCTTAGTCTGCATCTTTGTGTATTGTTTCCTGTTTTATTTTGAAGGTTTACATCTTATGTCAGTATGTCTAACTTCACTCCCCCTGTCTTGTTAGCCCTAATCTCTCCCAGTTGTGTCTCCCTCCTGTTTTCCATTCTCTGATTACTCCCCTGTGTATATAAGCCCTGTGTTTGCCTTTGCTCAGTGTTGCGTTGTACCCTCAGACTTGCTTGTGTGTTTCAGTTTCCAGTGAGTCAGTGTCAGTTCGTGTTTTGCTTTCTCACCAGCAATAAAGCTGAGGTTTTTGAGTTTCAATTCAGTGTTCGAGTCCTACATTTGGATCCTCCTCTCCATCCCTCCGCACACAGAGCCCTAACAGCAATGGTTTTGAGCTCAGCATTAATTATGCTTTGGGTTCCTTGTGTTTGTCAGTTGTGCTTATAAATTTCTTATACATTTGCTCTACTCTGCTCCCTATTAATTCCCCATTGTATTATTTTGTTTCTAGTTTAGTCATAAATTACCTTACATTTGTTCCACTCCTGTTCTCTCTCTGTGTTTCATCCTTGTTTATTTACTTTTTGTCTAGGTGTCAGTATCTGTTTAAGTGTTTATGCTTCCTGTTTTATTTTGATGGTTCCTTTTCTTGCATATATTATGTTCAGTTTTTCTTCCAATGTCTCATTATGCCTAATTTGTTCCTGCTGTGTCTTGTTCTCCCAAGCGGTCTTTACTTGCCCTACCACCCTCCTGTGTATATTAGACTTGTAGTCAAGACCGCCTAAACCAAGCCCAAGACAATACCAAGACCAGAGGGTATCGAGACCAAGAGCAAGACAGACCGAGTCAAGACCAAGACAAAGTCGAGACGAGACTGAGATAAAAAAGTCTTTAAACTACAGCCAGATGCTGCTTCGTTTACGGGTGTCAGGCATATTTATGTGTTTTTGCGATGCACTCTCACAGCCCTCCTCACCGCTGTCTACTGTTTCACTCACTTACCGAGGAGACAGACGCACGCTCCACTTGACTGTCGCATCTCTCATCCTCTCCGTTTTTCACATAATGATATTATCCAATATCCTTGCATGTGATTGGCCAAAATATGGAGTGATTGGAGCATAGCTGAGCCACTGTGTGAGAGTTGAGCAGCGAAAGGAAATTAAGTGAGGAGCTGGCTCTCGCTCAGTGGGAGTCGACTCTTCGGATTCACTACAAAGCACTCTCTAAGCACGGCTCTTAGAGCTGATGCTTTTGTGCATGACACATTATCGAACGTTACGTTGTGTGTCATGGATACTGTTTACTCCAAATCTCCCGACCACTATGTCGATCTGAGACAGCAATTCCAAGACAAGACCGAGATCAAAGTCCGTCGAGACCAAGACAAGACCAAGACCACGTAAAAGTGGTCTCGAGACCAAGACCGGTGAATCCTGAGCCAGAACAGCTGCAGTCCTTGCCTCCAGAAGGGTTGGCTGTATGCTCTACAAGCAGCCCCAGCCTCTGGCATCTCCAGACCACCCTGTGTTGTGTGGGTTTGGGGTTATGTTTTTTTTTTTTTTGCCTTCCCAGAATATCCTGTGAGTCTTCTCAGTCAGCCCCACTCTCCTGTTAAACCACTGGTGGGTTCTAGTCACTGTCACTGGTCCCCAGCCAGGCCACCAGAGGGTCTCCACCTTCAGTTCCAGTGGCAGGCTCCAGATAGTTTCCTCCTTCAATGCCATTGCGGGCCTCATCCCCAACCATCAGCTGGGCTCCACCTCACCTGTTGACCTCATTCCCTATCTCGTCACTTTTGCTTCCTCCATTCGTTCTTCCACAGGGTAATGTAGGGTGACCAACCATCCTCTTTTTTTGCACTTGTTGACTTGTAAAAGCTTATATGATATTTTTTATTTCACCATTCATTAACTCATTCACTGCCAGCCATTGGCAGTGAATGAGTTAAACCCATTGACTCATTCACTGCAATTGACGGCTATAGACGTCAATGGCAGTGAATGAGTTAACCGCACAGAGAACATCGTTTAAGTATGTTAAAATTTTCTTTAAACAAACAGTATTATTAAAGTTCTTCAAGACTGGGCCGAGTGGCCTCTTTTTTGGAAGTCTAAATATGGTCACCCTAGGTAATGTCATCTTTGTTGCCAGTCGATTGGGAATAAGCCAATTCCGAATTTTTGGTTAATTTTGCTGAGAAAAACAAGTCTGTGAGCACAAGGAACACTCAAAATCCAAAGAAACATATGTGTGGATGCTTTGCTGGTGACATTGTGAAGGGACACTGAACCAGTATAGCTACCACAGCATCCTGCATTGACATGCCATCCCATCCAGTTTGCGTTTAGTTGAACCAGTTTGACCAAGAAGGAGAGTAATGCTGTGCTAGATGGCCTGGCCTCCACAATCAACTGATCTAAACCCAATTAAGATGGTTTGGGATGAGATGGACCACAGAGTAAAGGCAAAAGGGCCAACAAGGGCTGAGCATCTCTGGGAACTCCTTCAAGTATCTACCTCATGCAGCTCATTGAGAGAATGCCAGGTGTGGGCAGTAATCAAGCAATCTATTTTGAAGAATCTAAAATATAAAACATGCTTTGAGTTATTTCAAACGTTTTTCTTTACTATATAATTCCATATGCATTCATTCATAGTGTTGATGCCTTCAGTGAGAATCTGCAATGTAAATACTCATGAAAGTAAAGAAAAACAATGAGGTGTGTCCAAACTTTTGACTGGTAGTAAATTTCATTTAAGACGTAAAGACTATTTTTAAACTTGTTGAATTAGATCAGATACCCACAATTAGAAAACTAAAATATTTCAACTCCTCCTAACATGGATTTTACAATTTACATTTTAAAATTTTAAATGAAAATTTTCCAATTAATGATTTTATTAGGCTGAGACTTGAAGTTGATTCAAATGGTTGTACTGTTATAGTGAAAGTAAAAAAAAAATAAAAATAAATAGAGAGAATATAATCACGATTCGACTGTTTCTAATGAATAGAGAACAACAAAACAAACAAAAACAAAAAAAACCAACTTTAACCTAACATGATTGTTTATGCTGCCCTTTAAATGTACAGCTGGATGTAATTTGTGCTTTTGATTGAGAATGGTTTGCCTTTGTTTGTTTGTTTTTTGGTAATTTTGTGTATACAAGTTGAGTACAACTTCACAAATTTGAATTCCTGTGGCGCTGATTCACTAACCGGAAGCTGTCATCTTCTCGCGATGTTTTTTGTTGTTATTGATTCGAAACATGGCGTCCGAGGTAGAGGCGGGCATTGCTACTGCAGCCGAACCTGAGTCCGGAGAAGGGTATGTGCGCCTGATGCAACAGTTTTATTGTATAGAATTTTTAGGTCATATTGCGGATTATATGTGTACATATAACCCGCATTAATTAGCATTAACGTTCTGTTTTTATCAGAAACAATGTTAGCAAACTGGCTAAACTTGCTAACTAGCGTTAGCTTTTCTTAAACTTACAGCTTAAACGCTAATGTTAGAGTTTAAGCTGGATTTATGGTCCCGCAAATGTGTCCATCCGCGTACACGTTTCCCAACATCTGCATCTGCAGGTCCATAATTTCCACTGTAGTACAAGCGTGTACAACACCGGAATAGAGCTTACCGGGGACCATTAAACCGTGCCAAAACCCAAATATCAAAAATTATAGTACGAGTAGCACAGAGTGTGGTTGCAGTGACACTTTTTTTTTTAAATTGTTTTATGCATTCGATTTCTATTCAGGTTTAACTTCGCTTTTCTCCGTCGCTAGCTAACGGACCAACAACAACACATGCGAGAGTGTCTCATAGACCGGTTGTAAGACATTGCACACCGCCTCCATCTGACAGCATAGCTCAATACTCAGCGGCCATAAATTCTGCTTAAATTCCTGACCTACCGAAAAGCGTACGCAGACGGACACATAAAGCCAGTTTGAAAGAGAAAGCAGCTTTACACCAACAGACCCTACACTGCGTGGTCTGCTGACAAACGCGTAAAATCTGGAAATTATAACTGAAGACCTTTATGTGGAAAATAGCAATTTTCTTTAGCAGTATGCTTTTGATTAAAATAAAAACTAACAAAGGGTAAACAAGTGAGCATGTACTAGCTGAAATAAGATCCCTTCATGGATGGGTAAACTTTGGTTTTCCTTTAAAAAAAAAAATAGACATTTATATTATAAAGTTAATAGAAATGTTGTTATTGCAGTTCTCTTATGGCTGCTTTTGCATGTATAATAATTGTTGGATCATCTGATTTGTCCATTGATGTTCAGGGAAACTGCATTTGGAGTGCTACCGACCATGGAGACTGAGTCATCTAATGGCAAAGAGGTAATGGTACTGAGTTATATAACTGCTAAGGCTTTGTTTTGTAAATTCTTGCTTTTAATTATCTGAGTTTGATTATTTCAGGAGGCAGCTGGTGAAGGCTCAGAGGCTGCTGACGCTCTCACTGGATCAGGAGATGAGGAAAGTGGCAGGCAGCTGGGAGAGGTGGAGCTGCAATGTGCTTTGTGCATGAAGTGGTTCACCGCTGACACATTTGGCATCGGCACAGAGTAAAGCTATTATTCGGTAGCTGGTCAGTACAATATCAGCAGCTGTGTAACGGTCCTGACAGCTTTCATGCTCCAGTCTTTCTCCTCCTCTACAGGACCTGTCTGCCCTTTATGACCAATTATGTGTTTCACTGCAACGTGTGCCATCACAGTGGTAACACATATTTTCTCAGGAAACAAGCAAGTATGTGTGCCATGTGCTTTAACCAGCTAATAACCTTTCTGAAGCTTTAAGATCATAACTTACTCTGTGTTTTGAATGACTGACAAAGCGCTTTTGGTTTCTCAGACCTGAAAGAGATGTGTCTCACAGCTCTTGCTAACCTGACATGGAGATCCAGAACACAAGACGAGCATCCAAAGACCATGTTCTCTAAAGACAAGGTGCGTGTAACTGTTTTTGGCTTTTCCAATGATATTACACTTATAGGATAGCCATTAGTCTTATAAGTAGGTGTATCAAACTGTTGCCTTCCTATCCCAGACATAGTAGATGTTCATGGAACAGTTTTAAATTCTGAGTAATGCTAATCTTTACTTAAATTACTGTTGTTGAGTTCGTTTCCTGACGCGCACTGAGTATATGAAAACTGAGGGTCAGGCAGTAAAGCAGGTCATCTACCACCTAAAAGAGCCATCTCCAGCTCCTTCAATATTCCTAAGGGTTAAAGGATAGACTATAGAACTGTATTAAAGTGGGTGTGAATGGGTGAATGAGGTTTGTGTTATACAAATTCCAGTCCAGTTAATTTCCTAAATCATAATGGGAAATGAGTACAAATAGAGCTGGGCGATAGAACGATAACGATATGTATCGCGATATAACTTTTACTCGATAGAGAAATTAAGCTATCGCGATAGACCTCGCCGCTCTTGTCCTCTTAAAAAAAAAAAAAAAAGTCAGCCAATCCAAATTAAGTAGCGCAGAGCCGAACCAATCACAGCCGCAGCGTCACGTCGCGTGACTTGTTGCATACAGCACAAGTGCCAAGCCGCACGTGTGTTTGTTTGGGAAGCAGCCAGCGGGTAATGGAGGAAATGAGTGTGCCGACTAGAAAAATCAACCGAGCGTGACCGAAGAGAAAACAGACGATGGTTCCAATGCCGGAGAGATTGTCGAACGGAAGAGCCATAGAAGTTCCGTAGTGTGAAGGTATTTCGGCTATTTCAAGTCTGACAAAAAACAGAGTAGGGTGCACTGTAAATTGTGCCGAAAGCAAGTCTGGAAATACAATAAACTGGTGCATGCGTCACACTGTGCGCCACGTTATTGTTTCGGTGAAATGGATTTCTACAATACTGTTACTGTTAATTCTACTCTCTGCAGTGTTTAAATGCTTACATATACACACAGTTACTGTCCGTCCACACATACGACTCGGTTCTGCTTCTATGCCGCAGCTTTGTTTACTTTTTCCCACCGAGGCTTCTAGACTTCTGATTGGCCAACATTTCTGCACGGTTAGGAATCTAGCGCCACCTGCTGCTTTGGCATGTTCATAGCAGCGTTTTCCTTCATTTCTCCCTTTATGTGTGGACGGGATTATTTTTTAAAACGAAAACGGAAAATCTCCGTTTTCAAAAATACCCGTGTACGTGTGGACGTAGCCTCAGTGTCTGACTGGAAGCGCTAATTCGTCATTCGGCTTTTGTCAGACTAAAGTAACTGTTAAAACTGTTTGAAAAGCTCAGCTATACAACAAGGAGAGATTGAGAATTTCCTTTTAGTTCTCAGTTTATTTGATATTGACAAAAGTTAGTCAATTTTGTCTGTTCTTCTGTAAAACAAACTAAGATTTATTTTTAGAATTAATATTTTGTTTCTAAGTGGAATTGACAATTTAGTCTGTTTCGTTTGTTCTATTTTGAAACTTAAACGCTTTAGCGGCTGCCTTTTGTGTAGTTTGCAATATTTGCCTTTATTTATCTGAAAAAGTCTCATGTTCCTTAAGTACATCTACCCTGTTGAACTTATTATGGGAAATAAATATTTAAATAAAAACAAGCTGCTGATTATTTCACATTTTACTTGTGAGCAACGGCACATTTAAATCTTACAAATATAGTTATTTGGCTTATATCGTGATAGATATCGTTATCGCCTGAAATGAAAAAAACATATCGTGATATGAAAAAATCTCATATCGCCCAGCTCTAAGTACAAACATGTATAAACACACACTGGTGGATGGTCATCTCAGAGGAGCCATGGGAGGTCAGACGGTAGTGTACCTTTTGTACCAGTTTTAAGCTGGGAAACATGTGGCCAGTTACATCAGAAGGGGAGCTGAATGTAAAATCCTTTACAAATAAATTAAGTGACTAAATTAAGTGGGAGGCAGATGATCCGCTGTGGTGACAACCTGTTAAAAGGGAGCAGGGGGAAGAATTCAAGCTTATGGACATTTATGTGAAAGAATTATTGTTTACCTTTTTTTAACTTGTTGAAGCCCTCCTAAATTGTAGGATTAATTAATTTTCAATTTTCCTTTTTATTTTCTTTTGTTACAGGATATCATCCCATTTATTGACAAGTACTGGGAGTGCATGACAACTCGACAAAGACCCGGGAAGCTCACCTGGCCAAACAATATAGTGAAGACGATGGTACAGTGACTGCTACAGTCCATTACACAGAAAATATAGGCAGTTATGCTTTAAATTCTCTTTTTTTATTAAAAAACAAAACAAAAGACAAACATGTCCATGTGAAGACAGCACAGTTAGGAAAAGAATCAGAATACTTTAATAATCCGTAAGGGAGTGATGTGGGTTACAGTTGCTTCAAGACAATAACAGTAACAGACTAAATTAATTAAATAGTACAATATATTACAAAGTTTAAAAATGTAAGAAATATCACTTAAATATACAAATAGCTCAATTTAAATATTAAGAATATTACAGAGGTGAAATATATATGATTGACATTTACCTTTAACCTGTTAAACTTTGTCATTTGTTATTTTACTGTAGAGCATGTGCAAAAGGGTGTAACTGTTGCAGTGTGCACTGTACATTAGATGGAGGAGTTGTACAGAGAGAGAGCCACATGGAAGGAATGATTTTCTGTGTCATTCAGTGGTGCATTTTGATAATCTCACTGTCTTACTGAACATGCTCCTGTGACTGGCCAGCCTCTCTGGCACCAACCTAAGGAAGTCCAGCTCCATCCCCACAACATTAATGGCCTTGTGGATGACCTTATTGAGTCTGTTGGCATCTGCGACCCTCAACCTGCTGCCCCAGAATGCAACGTCATAGAGGATGGCACTGGTCACAACAGACTCGAAAAAGTCCTGAGCATTGTCCACCAGATGTTGAAAGACCTCAGCCGCCTCAGAAAATAGTGTAGAGTGAAGTGATGTTTTTAACCCAGTCCAGTTTATTATCTATGTGTACTCTGAGGTATTTATAGAAATGTTGTTTAACCATTCTTGTAACTATCCACCCTGCTGCACTGCTATATCATGACCAGGTATCCTCATATAAATAAATATGTAATGATTATTGAAATGTTGTAGTATTAGTATTGAGTAGAACTTTTATTTTCCAGTGCAAAGAGCGCGATGTTTTCCTGGTGAAGGAACACCCTGATCCAGGCAGTAAAGACCCTGAAGAGGAGTACCCTAAATTTGGCCTTTTGGACCAGGTATTTTATTCTGTTATTTGTTGCACACTGGAGGGGCATTTGTTGCATTTTTTTAAAAATACAGTATGTAAAATATGTATTTCTTGTGTAGGACCTGGGAAACATTGGACCCTCATATGACACACAGAAACAGACTACTGGTACTCCCATGGCTGGTGGGCTCAATGGTAAGGGTGCAAAACAATATTCCAAACTGTAATAACGATAAGCACAGATTAGTCCTGTTATATAACATTGTGTGTTAAAGAAAAAGAGGCTAAAATATTTGCAGGTGGTTTCACACCCACAGTTTGATTCGTTTTTGGTTCACTTGACATTATTATAAAATAAACAGACATTTTGGATAGATTTAACAGCTGTCATCCTGCATGCAGCAACAACTCTCACAGTTGCACATGTAAAGATAACATTTCGGAGATGTCACAGCAGATGATGGTGCACTTTATCGACATTGACATGTTTATCATCATTAACAAGAAACTTATTGCAGGCATTATAATGGCCTGTAAATGGCCTGTATTTGTATAGCGCTTTTACTAGTCCCTAAGGACCCCAAAGCGCTTTACACAACCTGTCATCCACCCATTCACACACACATTCACACACTGGTGATGGCAAGCTACAATGTAGCCACAGCCACCCTGGGGCGCACTGACAGAGGCGAGGCTGCCGGACACTGGCGCCACCGGGCCCTCTGACCACCACCAGTAGGCAACGGGTGAAGTGTCTTGCCCAAGGACACAACGACCGAGACTGTCCAAGCCGGGGCTCGAACCGGCAACCTTCCGATTACAAGGCGAACTCCCAACTCTTGAGCCACGATCGCCCCATAATCTGGCTCTGGCTCAGCCAGCATATAATGTTTATAACTCTGTAGCAATCAGAATTATTGTCTGAAGGCCATGAGAAATGCCCAACAGATTTCCTTTTCCAAGTGGATCATTATGGCTGAAGAGGTTCAGTGTTTTTAGTGCGTATGTCCAACAGGGTTGGATGTATATTTATATCCATATATAAGTCACACTCAAGAGAAAAGAACATAATCAGGAGTACTCACGAATCAGAAGGAAAAGATATGATCACAGGTGGTCCATTAATGTTGTGAAGGAGGTCATGCTGAACATTGAAGTGTCAGAGGAGGATGTTAGGAATGGGGTGAGATGGAGGCAGGTGATTTGCTATGGCAACCTCTCAAGGGAGCAGCTGAAAGAGAAGATATATTCATTAAATTGTTAAGAGGTCACTGTTATACTAACTGGGCAAAATGTGCAGAAGCATATAATAGCAACTTTTCTTTTGCTAAAAAATTGAAGCTTTTGCTCAGTTATTCCACTGTTTGTGGATTCATTTATTGGTTAGGTGTAATGTTTTCAGGTTTGGGGCTAGAGATTTTTTTTTTTTTTTGAGCAAGTTAACCACCTTATCTTGATTGACTGTCATCCCTCTTGGTCACATCAGTGACAAAAAAGCCTAGCTTTTGAAATGACTTCTTGCTTTCCCGTGCTCTCTCCTTGGTCATACAAGCACTGAGGTCTCAGTGAAGGAGAGTGATGTACAGTGCGTTAGAGCAAGCTTGTGTTGATTAAAACTTTCTCTGCTGCAGTCACTCTAACATAAATGGTTTTTATTTTGATTGGGCTTTTTTTCACCATAGAACTGGATAAAATTTCCTTGGATACATGCCAAGGCCCTCCTTTTCAGGCAGAGTTGGTTAGGTTTCATTTGCACCAGAGTTTGACAGCTTTCACAAACTGCTGGCATCTATCATAGTAAACCCTTGATTACAATTTCCATGTCCTCCAGGGTTTGCTAGGGTCCAAGTGATATAAATTTTGCCATCAGATGGTGAGTGTGAGGGCAGGGCAGACCTTGATGTGCCTGCCTATTGATTTTTGTTTGTCTTCTCCCCCCTTTTGCTACCTGACTTGTCCACAGAGAAGTGAACATCAATCTGAGTGTAACAGGAATGACTACTTGGCCATTGTGTCTCTACCTTTCCATGTCCACAACAGAGTATAATCAAGGCGTAAGAGTGTGACTAAACTGAACCAAATGGGTTGGGTGTGAAATCAGCCTTACATGAATAATGAGCTGTAAACTCCCCAAACTCAATCAAATGGTGTGATATGTGATTCCCATAGTGATTCTGTGCATTATGTTCCAGGTGGATCTTCTTTCTCAGGTGAATATGTGGTGTGTTGGCATCTGGAGTAATTAGTGTGGGGTTTGTGTGTGTGTGTGTCATAACTTCTCTGGATAGAAGTTGGCCCAAATGTTCCTATCAGACTTTCCTGTGTAGCACAAACCAACCCAAACTGATCCCCAAAAAGCATCTTGAGGGCAACTTCATCCATATCCAGTTGTAACCTCCCTGTTTGCTCTCTGTATCTGTTTGGTCTCCCACCCACCTTCTAAAAAGCTTTTACCCTCATTTGTGAATCTTTCTTGTCTCTGGCTTGCTGCTAATGAGCTCTGAAATCCTTCAAAATCTCCCGACTGTAATGGCACTCTGCCCTTCCAAAGTGCAATGGCTGCAAGAATAGATTTTCATTTTTGATTTGCTATTGGCTTTTACCCAATGCTTATTAGCCTCATCCTCTTCAATTGCCTCCATCTCAAGTTTTGTGTCACAGGTCTGGAGCCATAAAATTACTTTAAAAAGATAAGCTCGACGGCAAAGGGAAAAAAAAAACTCAAAATGACAGGTTTTAGACATTTCTAGAAACAATCTATACAAAAATATCCTACAGTAGTGTGAAAAATTTATTATTTTCTCGCATTTTATTTACCGAACAATTGTGTTCAATAAATAAAATGGAAATTGTGAAAATAATGTCTAGATTAGAATCTTTAATGTTTGTAGTTTGTGATGATCAAATATTTTAACATCACAATGAATTTTAAAAATTAGTTGTTGTTGGCATTAAGCTGTACTTGCAATGGGATGTTTATAATATGCATTTATTACTTCAGCTCACACCTACATTCAGTGGTTAAACCTGTAGTTCACAAATAGCCTTTTTCCATTAATACCTACTTGGGTTGGCTTGACATGGCTCAACTCGGTTTGTAGGGTTTCCAATATAAATGGTACCAGGTATTTTCTTTAGTACCACCTCTGCTGGGGTTCCAAGCAATCTGAGGCAAAAATCTGACGTCAACATACTTCGTGCCAATGATGAAAGTGTCTCTCCTTCGTGAAAATCAACACCAATTTTGAAACCCAGCAATGAGGGGGCAAAAAAATAAGAACACTGTGGTCCCAGAATCTGACAAAAAGCCATACACTGAGCAGCAGGTATACCGTTGACTCAGCGTCCTCCTTTGTTGTGGGGTTTGTGTTGCATGCAAATGAGTCACGGGACCTTCGACTATGTTGCTATAATGACCCCATGTACATTTGGTGGTATTCAGTTGTAATGAAAATGACCAAAACTGCAGATATGTGATTAGGTACTAGTGGAAAAGACCTATAATTTAGTTAAAAGTAAAGTCAGGTAAAGTAAAAGATGTCCAGATGTATATTGAACAACTGAGTAGCACGTTAGAATTGGAGACAAAAATTTGACTTAAAAATTAGAAAAATAAGAACTGAGTTATGTGCAGCTACTGAGAAGCCATCACTTGGATCACTAAACTTATTGATAAGTGGGCATGTTTGGTTAGTTCTTGTTTACCTTAGAGCACTTAATTCTGACTTTCTATTTGTGTTTGGAGGAATGAGTTGAATCAAATGAGTAGGTCTTGTTCCATTTAATTTACATTTTGCCAGACAGATGTGGCAAGGGCACATCAAAGAGGCATTAGAGGCTCATAGTATTTGGAAAATGCCACATAACTCATGGACTAATTCCTGCCTTTTTGTGTCTGCTGTCCTTCCTGTGTACTCCAGATGCTGAATAAGCTGCTTTCTCCATTTGTGTGTGTATGCTTAGTGGTGGTTTTGGCAATATTATTATAAAAAAAAAAGAAAGAAAGAAAGAAAGAAACAATAGTTGTATATCAAATAGTAATATTGAGCAGCAAACATTTGTCTTTAAAGTCATTTACACATATTTATTGCAACTTGTTTTCAATGGCTGTCTGTCCACAAATTCACTGCTGCTTTATCTGTACTCTGGCCTTTGGGTTCAGTTACACCAACAGCACTTGAGCTAAGTCAGTCATAACTTACTGTAACTTCTTGTGTAGCCCCGGTTCTCAAAGCAGCACATGTTAGATGTTTCACTTGGAGATGCACATTGCTGGGTATTCTTCAGAAGCATGATACCAGTCCTGATCTGCTGATGATCACAACAACTGTTGGGCTGAACCACTCACCCTTAAATAGCTTGCTCTATTGCACAGTCTGGACAAACGTGAGGAGGGAGGACCAGCATGTTGTGGCACAGATGCCCTTTAAACAGGGCTCAGGATGCTGCTAGACAACAAGTAAAGTGAGCTTGCAGACCCACTGGCACCTGCAGCCCCTGACTTGTATAAACACTGATAAGCCAACCCAGTAAATGAAAAGCTGAAGAACTTTGCCGAAAACTCTTTTTCCTGCACAAAAAAAGCATTCGAAATGCAAACAGGGCACATATTATTCTTTAGACAAAACCAAAGGAGACATGGAGAGATAAAAGGCACATATGAACCAATCACGTTAGGAAATGAATGCTCTCCCCTTGCAGAGGCCCAAATCACTGCTAAGTCTCCAGAGGCCATCTGGGGGCCCCTTTAAAATGTTTTCATTTTAAAGGGGCCCCCAGAAAAGGACATGCAGGATGGTTGGCCAGCTGTTTTATCCCCAAACCCTACATGACAAATAGTAATAGCAGCCCAGTAAACTTTAAATGTGCTTGTCAATCAGGTCTTAAAAGAATGACAAAAAACTACTCAAACCAGACATGGAAAGGGAATGTGACACCAATCCTCATTCTCTGTTTACAATTTTAAAGAGATCTGGTGGATCCCAAAGCATTTTAAATGGTGTTAAACCCTGTGGAAGGCCATCGGCTCTTGCACTTTTCAGCTTGTGCAACCAGTGTGAATGCAGTTCCCCCTAACATTTGAACATTTACTGATTACCCTTCCTGTAAACTGCCCCAGCTGGACAAGCTTGATTCCACAGTGACTGCTCTCTGAGACTTCACGGTGCCCACTGGGACTCCTTGCGTCAGAAAAGCTGGATGTCACCAATGGCATAATGCTATTGTGCATTCTACTGTTACAATTACTCTTTTCTGCTGTGCACTGGGCTAGGTCTGAGATATGACACCCAGCACTTAAAACTCCCTCCTCTATACCCAGCTGAATCAGACTACTAGGGTACCTGATGCTATAAGCCCCAGTAACAAATGCATAATCTGAAGGTACCCATTTGTGCAGGTGGTAAAGAATGAGGCACGCTCTGAATGCCTTCACTTTAGTAAAGGAAATTGAGTGTCTTTTAAACTGTCTACTTCCCATTACCCCAAACCTGTTGCCAAAGATGGCTGCCCCTCCCTGAGCCTGGTTCCTCCGAAGGGTTTTTCCTCTTAAAAAGAAGTTTCTCCTTCTCACTGACACCAAGTGCTTGCTCAAAGGGGTTCATTCGATTCTTGGGATTTTCTCTTTATTGTTGTAGGGTCTTTACCTTACAATATAAAGTGAGGCAGTTGTTGTTATGATTTGGTCATATATAAATGGAATATAATTTAATTGAGTTCACGGATAACCCAGAAAAGTTATGTTGTTGACAACTTTTTCTGTGTTTATAGAAATGCTCAGGTAGGTCACTGTGTAGCACTGTGTACTTGTAACAGGCGCCTCAGATACCTGCTGTCAGGGTAAAATTATGTGTCTTACAGATGTAAACCAGTTTCCCTGGTGCGTTAGACATCTCAGAGATACATGAGTGACCATCCCAAATTTGTATGTTGTGAGTAAACTGTTCAGACCCTGCAGAACAGGGCAAATGCTGCCCTATGTTCACCAAATTTTTATAATCACCTTGATCTTTTCCCACACATGCCTTCTGTGACACTGATACCTCTTCCAGCAGCTGGGAATAACTGGTTTGCTGGTATTCTCTGTTACCACAGCAAGCCAAGTAATATTCAACCTGTAATGTAGCACATTTGCAGACGTTCTGCATATCTGTCCTAGCAGTGGGGGAGTTTGGTGCGCTGTCCTCTTTACCTCAAGGGGGAATGAAAATTTTATGCGTCATCCTCCTAGTTGGATATGAGGAGCTGTGAGGTGTTCTCATAGTGATCCTCATAATCTCCAGTACCTCATTCAGTGGTGCCACAGTGGCAAGGTCCATTTGTGGTTAAACTTCCACAACTCCTTGTCATCACTGTCAGTCAACATGTCAGCCCAGAGTCGACTGTTCCCTCAGGACTGCAGGAGGGCACTGTCATTTCTGCAGATTTCTGCACCAAACTAGTGAAAGAAAAGACCAACCTAGTAGTTAAGGTCAGGTTCAGTAAATACCAGTTGGTGTAATCAGACCTGAAGACTAGTGCCTGCAGTACTGCAAGTCTTTATATGTCCACCACACCTAGGTAGAGCTAAGCTAATGGAAAGCTAATTTAAGACGCCGGCCCTGCAATAAATTCTCCTTTCATGAATATTGGTTGAGATTGATGAGAGGGGAGAAAAGCTGACATAAGGAAAATTTCTTGCAGGACTGTGTGAGAAATTGGCATCTAAGTGTATATTGCCTTTGCTACTGTCTGGCTGTTTGTGTGCCTGTGTGGGTTCATTTGAATAATCTATCTTATGTTCTTGAAGGTGCTTTGGCCCCTGGCCCAGGAAAAGGAAGAGGTGCCAAACGTAAACAACAGCAGCAACAAGAGGGGACGGCTGCAGGAGCAGCTAAGAGAACTAGGAGGTACTAACGGTCCTGTATTATGATATTGCACTGTTGTATGTTCTGTCTGTTATGTATCATGTATAACAACTGGGAGGCTTGTGTTTATTATATACTCAGTTATCACTATAACATCAGCAAAGTTTATTTAAATGTGATGAATCAACTAATGTCAAATACATATTGCATAGCTAAGTTATAGCTTTCTGGCTATATGCCTGCATGATGGCCATTACTGTTTAAAACAAATATAAAATATGCATCTTTGCTTACATTATATGATTTGGTGATGGCTAAAATCCATTTAGTTGGTGAGGTAATTTGGCAAACTGGCACTTAGCATTTCCATTCTGGTTGAAGAATTCCTCAAAGTGACAGGCATAATGTCCAGGGGAAATACTTTGGGACAAAGTCAACATAGGCTTTTTTTCTTCTTTTTCCCCCTGATACACAGGCAATAGGTGAGCATTGATCAACCAGCTTAGTTTATGTTTGCAGTTAAAGGCAACCAAGGGAGTTTGATTTCGGAGTCTATTTAAGTTTTAAGGTTTAGGTAAGTCTATTCGGACACTGGGCCTCATTTATTAAAATTTCCGAGGAAATGTTCTTACCGTGTGCAAAAAAGTGGATTCCACACAAAATTACTGTTGAAATGATTAACTGCACATACTTGGTGCAGTTAATCATACATCTATTTTGTTCTCACCACATGCATATCATAGTAAATCAGAATCATTCAGAACCAACAGCCTTGTGCACTCTCCATACAATTTGCATGTTGCCCTGCCTCCATTTCACAATATAAGTACATACTTTTGAGTGATGTTGTTGTAAGAGAAGCCTGTACCTCTAAGGCAAAATATAAGCAAAAAAATCTGTCCCAGAAAATTGAATGGTAGTTTTGCAGGTCCACGTAGACAGCCGGAAGAAACTGCTTTCCAAAGTGTAAGTGACAGTCATTTAAAAATAATAATAATAAAAAGCAACACTTGGGCTGAAAACAGTACATGAGTGATTACGGACTTTGTGATGGATGGCGATATCATCACCCTGACTGCAGGGAATATACTTTCTTCTCACATGTTCATCACTCTTACTCTTGTCTGGATTATTACCTAGTCAGCAGCTCACTGTTGAGACACTGTTTCAGACACTTAGATACACCCAATAGCTGTCAGCGATCATGCTCCTGTGTCTTTAATACTAGTAATTAAGAAGGTCATTCTGCCAAGTAAAAACTGGAGATTTAATAAATCATTGCTTAAAGACGAAAGAGAAAGAAGAAAAGAGAAAACAAGTATTCAAGAATTGGAGGAAACCAATAAATCCTTTTCATTTCATTCATTTGGTTGATTCTCAATATGATAAACTTCTCAGATTAGCTGGCAGGAGGTCTTATCATCTTTTTGAAGATGCCCACTACTTTTGAGGAGACCACTCTGCAGGCAGGAGGATCTGCCAGAGGTGGAGGGGCTGGATGGGCCTGGACCCCCCTGTCCTTGTTGGATTTTGGGGAATTTATTAAAAAAAAAAAAAAACATAGCTTGTGGGCATTTTAGTTATGGATATATAACAAATATATAGTTATATAGATGTCATAGTTATCCCTATGCATTTTTCTAATGCAAATCTATTTTGTTCCTCATGCAACTTTAACACGTGCATGCTACCATTAAATTACAACTGGTCATTCTATCTCTTTGCAGCGACCCTCTGTTCTCTGCTCAGCGGCTGCCTCCTCATGGTTACCCACTGGAGCACCCATTTAATAAAGATGGCTACCGTTATGTCCTAGCAGAACCAGACCCGCATGCTCCAGACCCAGAGAAGCTCGAGTTGGACTGTTGGGCAGGCAAACCCATACCTGGTGATCTGTACAGAGCCTGTCTGTATGAGAGAGTGCTGCTGGCCTTACATGACAGAGGTATGGGTTTCAAGGACGTTCTGTTTTCTTCGTATGAACAATACTGCGCACAAGGCTTGAGCCACCCTTGAGTTCATTGTATTTTGTTTGAGGCAGTTTATTGAAACACGGACAACGAAAATGTAAATTCATTATATGAGGCAGAGTGTAGAATGTCAAGAAGTTTGAAAGTCGATATATATCTTTTTCCTTCAAAACAGCCTGAACTCTCTTTGGCAGCTTTTTTTGTTATTCATTTTCGCAGTCCTCGGGAGTAGTTTATCAGGCATCTGATGCAAAATTGTTACCTACAGTGAAATTGGACCCCTTCCAACCAAACATGCTGTTGAAACCACAAACATCATATTGGAAAGACAATGTGATGTTTGTGCTAAAGGAATAAGGATCACAATATCTTTAGGGGCAAAAAGTGCCTAAAGATATAACTGAAAATTGGTCCTTTGCTAAGTTTTCTGTTATGCTTGGGCACAACACTGAATCATCCCTCAACTTAGAAACTAATGAATGTTTGAATCATTCATAGGTGAGTTGCTTAACAAATTTTCCTCTGAAAATTTTCTAGTACAAAGACTGAAACTGAATCCAAAAGTAGTTAATATCTTGATGTTCAGAAAGTACAACTGTTGCTCAAAACCACTTTTAAAAAACAAATTACAAAAAAGTCCGGTTCCTTGAACACAAAATGGAGTGAGGTTATAGGTGACTCAAGACTTTTCATGGCACTTTACTTTATGCTGTGTATGAATAAGTATGTTTATGTTGCAGCGCCTCAGTTGAAGATCTCTGATGACCGCCTGACAGTGACTGGGGAGAAGGGTTATTCAATGGTCCGAGCTTCCCATGGCGTTCGGAAAGGCGCCTGGTACTTTGAGGTGTCTGTTGATGACATGCCTCCAGAGACCGCAGCCAGACTTGGCTGGTCTCAACCACTTGGTCAGTAGTGCTTTGTACTCATACAAATATGATTACATTTACATCTACAATATAGTTTGTGTACAGAGTAGGGCTGGGCCATATTATACCGTTCACGGTAATACCGGTATAATGTTAGGCAACGATAGGAAAATGAAATATCGCGATAGAATGGGAGTAAAACGCGCATGCGCAGTGCCTTTGTTTTCATACGCACATGGCCGATTGTTGAGTGAAACAGATGAACCAGAATTGGCTTGTAAAAATGGTGCAACTTCAGTGATGTGGAACTGGTTTGGTGTTTGTCCGTCAGATACACGACAAAGCACATTTTTTTGCAGAACATGCAAGCGGGCTGTCGTTATTGTCGTATTTGTCGGACTAAGATGCTGGGAGTAATCTGGGTCCTAAACTCCGTATGCTTCAGGTCAAACGAACACTGCAGCATCACCAAGAGTTAACTGTCTAAATTCTTTCATCTTTAATAAAACGATCAGCATTGCTGCTTTACCAGGTGTAACTATGAAGTTTAACTTCCAGGCATCCATGAAAACAAAATGTATTACATTTAACGGAGTTAGAAGTTAGCAGGAAGTTAGCGGAAGTTAGCGCGCTAGTTTCGCTAGTTACCTAAGCATGATATTGCATGTTCTGACTGAGAGATTTCTGAAAAAAATCAAACGTACAGCTCTGCTATCACTTCCAACATAAATGAAGACAGGAAACTAAACAGCAGTGACGTTTGTAGGGTTACTGAAGTTGGGCTAGCTGGTATATAATTATATGCTACGTGCTCGCTAGCGACACAGCTATGTTAGCATAACATAAACAGTGAAGCTGGAGGACGAACACTTAACACTTTTCCACTTATAAAAGTTAACGTGAAGGTTCCTCATGGTTAGAGACAAATGCAATCGCATGGCAGGATGCTGTAAACGGACCAAACTTCAGTCAGGAGAACAACTGAGATAATCCATCCACAATACGAGGTTAGTCATTAATATACTGCAACAACATGGGAATAGAGCAGCTGCCAGAGAATTCAACATTAATGAATCAATGGCACAGAAGTGGAGGAAGCAAGAAGAATGAGTTTAATAAAGTTTGATTTATCTGACTGCTTTGTTTCGCTTAATGTGCCTTATAATCCCGTGCACCTTATGGTCCGAAAAATACGTACTGCACGCTGCAGTTTAATGTTGGGAAGCACCTCTTTTTAACTTCAGTGGATATTATACATGGTTATGCTCAGGATATGTCAGCACATTTCTACTGGAAATGCCTTTTGGTTAAACTTTCAGCAAGGAATTTGCATTTGCACTGTTAAATTTTTATAAAGCTTTAATGTACATAAAAACCAGTTTCTTGTTTAAGTGAAAATAAATGGAAGGTTGTCTTTTTGCGCTAGTAATGTTGTGGAGTTGTATTTTGTCTCGCATCAATTATATCGTCAGTTATATCGTTATCGCAAATTTTCAAATATATATCGTGATAAATATTTTTGGCCATATCGCCCTGCTCTACTACAGAGTAGAAAGACATATACAATGGCATTAAAATAATATATAATTATAAAGTCTCATCAATTGACTGTAGATTAGATTAATAAGAGTTTACAAGGTTATCATAGTTCAGTAAAGCTAAACTAAAAATACAAACTTGGGTGTGGAAAGATATTTTTCTTAACTTGTAAAAGAATAAAAACAAATTTAAAGAAAATTATATAGTGTATCTGAAAAATTAACTAAAAGAAATGTATATTTTGTGCATTGAGGCAGGAATGTCATCACTGTGGGTCAATATCATTTAAGTGTATTGTGATAACCAGAGCCTTCATTCTGATTTAAAAACTAAAACTATAGAAACAATTGTTTGTTACAAAAACTAACAAATTGAAAATCAAATTTTAATACAGAAAAAAATGAAATGATGGAAAGAAAAAATAATGGCTTATATTAGACCTTTAGATTTCCCTTAGTGATGACATTTTGTCACAGTAGTAATCTTGCTCAAAAGGACCACAGATTCAGGTTTGGGTCGGTCAGGTGTGTGCTCGGCTGAAGAGCAAGTGGGACACTCCGTTCATTAGACTTATAGCTGAACTGCCAAATCAGGCTCAGGCTGTTTAAAGTGAGGCTAGGGTGACGTCTAATGATGGTTTGCAGGGTGCCAGGAAGATTTTATGGTGTTTAAGGCCCTGGGGTCTTGTCCTCTGTGCATGGTGATGTCTGGGTCTTCTGTACTCTTGAGGACCCATGCAGGGCTCAGATCTCCTGGATCTCTGGCTTCTCACTCTTATCATGATTGTTATGTAATAAATATATTAATGTGAATAGTATTTATTTATTTATTTTTATTTATTTATGTTTAAGGAAAAGAAATTGAGTAGCAGGAGAGATTTGTAGAGCTACCCTTGACAAAGCAAATGTGTTTGGCACATCAGAATTCAGTTTGCCTTTGGGCTCTCAAAGCTGTGCTCCTGAGATAGTAATTATATTGGGGCTACCTGCTGTTATTGCCGATCTAATGGTAAATGGCCTGTATTTGTATAGCGCTTTTACTACAGAGCTATTTTCAGTTTTTGGACAATAAAGATTAGTTGTATATACATTAACATGTTCAAAATGCACAACATGTACATTTAATGTTGGCTTTGGCTCAGGAGGCAGAGTAGGTCACAAGACTGGCAGGGATATTAAGATACTAACCCCAAATTGCTCTCCATTGTTTCCATCGGCGTGTGACTGTTGGATAGAAAGCACTTAAGCATAGAAAAAAAGTGGTCAGTTGATCATTAGCACCTGTTTTTGTTTTTATGTGCATTAAAGTTATATAAAAATGTGTACATAAAATCGTTTCCAGGTCAGTAAACACACCCAGAATTCATACATAAAGCACACGGGATTATAAGGGGCACTGTCGATTTTCAGAAAAATCAAAGGATTAATTTTAAGTGTGCCGTATTTTCCAAAAAACACGGTAATAACGACGGCCCGCTAGCATGCTCTACCAAAAATAGTACTTTGTTGTGTATCTGACGGACGAAAGCTAAACCAGTTCCACACTGAAGTTGCAACATTTTTACAAACCAATTCTGGTTCATCCGTTTCATTCAACGATCCGCTTTCGTCCGCCATGCTTTTTCTGCCATGTGCCTATGAAAACAAAGGCACTGCACATGCAAGTTTTACCCATATTCTATCACGATATTTCATTTTCTTATCGTTGCCCAACATTATACCAGTATTACCATGAACTGTATGATATGACCCAGCCCTAGTGTATACTGCGTCTTATGTAGTGACTTCGGGGACAGCCTTCAGCCACCTCTGTGGCTCCTAACTAGATGGGAGGCTAAGAAATTCACAAACCTCAAAATTTTTCTTTAATGAGTATCTGCCATTATTATGTATTGATATATACATCAGAACAGGTCCTCTTTTTCCTTTCAGCTTTAAGGTTTGTTTGTCCTTACTCATTTTTCAGTTAATATGTATTCCCTTCAATTTAAATAATAAATTGTGTTGTCACTCTTTACCAGAGTGGATAGTGGATATCATTCTTTGGCATAATCTGGCAGCCCTAATATAGAGTTAGATACTCAGCTGCTTTGACAAAATGTTAATACCACAATATCTAACATGTTGGATCTTATTTATAACTTAGGTAACCTGCAGGCGCCTCTGGGTTATGACAAGTTCAGCTACTCTTGGCGCAGTAAGAAAGGGACGCGGTTTCACCAGTCAATAGGAAAACATTATTCCTCAGGCTACAGTCAGGGAGACACACTGGGCTTCTTCATAGAGCTGCCTGAAGACACAGAGACAGCGAAGGCTCTGCCTGATACATACAAGGACAAGGTAACCGCAGCTACATCAGCTGCACTTCTGATTTCTTCTTGTGTTCAGTATTGCATTTCTGTCACATGCAGTTGTATCAAAATGGTCCCAAGAGCTTGGCTGTGTTTCATTTGTCCACCTCCCATGTTACTTATACAAGAGAGATAAATGCCAATCAGATTTATACCACTGGATACCACTGCCAGTATTTTTTAAAGGAACAGCAACTGTTGGAATGATAGATGTGTTCCTCTGAGCCAGAATTTGTGTTGTAGAAATAACACAAATTAACAGTATTATTACTAGGCTGGAGTAAATAAAAATAAATAAATAAATAAATAAAATAATATAAATATATATTTGTGGTGGGGCGTGGTTTGCGGTGCCGTGCGGACGCACCTGCACGGCATCCGCAATCACGCCCGCCGTGTTAAAACACGGGGACTCAGGGGTTGGTGTGGGTGTGGTGTGACGTGAATTAAATAAAGTTGGCTCTGAACGTTGCTCCGGGGTCCCGCCGTGCCTTATTCACGCCACATTGGTGCCGAAACCCAGGAGGCGGCACGGCGGGTCCGTATCGGAGCCAGGGAATGGAGGAGCTGGCCCGGAGGGTGGCCGAAATGGCGGCCGCCCAGCGGGAGCAGGCGGCGGAGGTGCGTCGCCAGCAGGAAGAGCTGCAGGACCGGTCCGAGCGCCACCTGGAAAGGATTGGGGAGCTGGTGGCGCTGCTCTGGGCCAGGGCGCCACCCCTACAAGTGTGTCCCGAGGACAGTGAAGCGGTGGAGGAGCCGTGTGGGGCACCTCGGCAGCCGGAGGTGGTGGACGAGTCATGCGGGGGTCCGAGCCTGCCGGGAGCGGTGGAGGAGCCGCTCCAATCGGAGGCGGAGGACGAGGCGGGCGAGGGTCTACACCTGCCGGAGGAAGAGGAGTCGCTCCACCCAGAGGTGGACGAGGGGCTGTGCCTGCTGGAGGCGGAGGCGCAGTGCGGGGAGCCGCTCCAAACGGGAGTGGCGGAGGCGGTGGCGGAGCAGCTGTGCGAGGAGACGGAGGTCCCTGCTCCAGGGCAGCCTGCGCAGCCAGAGTTGGAGGCAGAGGAGCGGGACAGCCCCGCTAAGCCGGGGGTCGGCGGGCTGGCTAGTCCAGCCTCGCTGCCACCAGTCGATTCTGCGCGCCTGACGTCTGCCCAGCTGCCTGGGTACAGGAGCTCACGGCCATGCCTGTGGGGCCGTGTCCGCTTGCTACGCGGCCGACCTCCGGGCCAACTTCGCCGTTGCCGCTGGATGCGCGGGCGGCCACCAGAATGGACGCTTCCCCGTCGCTTGGGCTGGGGCGCCGATGTTTTGGGCCGAGTCTCGCCCCAGTTCGCGGGGGGGGGGGAGTAGGTTCGGCCAGATTGCTCCCCGGCCTCAATCGGGCGATGGGGGTATGTGGTGGGGCGTGGTTTGCGGTGCCGTGCGGACGCACCTGCACGGCATCCGCAATCACGCCCGCCGTGTTAAAACACGGGGACTCAGGGGTTGGTGTGGTGTTTTCATGTCTTTCTTGGACTAGTTGGATCTAAAACCAGTTTCTCTTTTCAGGCACTAATTAAGTTTAAGAGTTACCTGTACTTTGAGGAGAAGGACTATGTGGACAAAGCAGAGAAAAGCCTCAAGCCAATGAGTCCCAGCAGGGTTAGAACATTTTTTCAAAATTAATTCCAGTGGAGAAAACCTACTGTCATTTTCCACTACCTACCTCTTATTGGCCCGGCTCTTGTTTTTCAGATGATTTTCTACAAAAATGGAGTGAACCAAGGTGTTGCCTTTGAAAACCTGTTTGAGGGCATCTACTTCCCTGCCATCTCACTATACAAGAGCTGCACAGTGAGTACACATGCACATTTGATGATTTATTTGATTTTAAGGTTGGAAAGGGGTTTGTTTTTTTTTAAGTATACCCTTACCTCTTCAGGTTTCTGTCAATTTTGGACCCCACTTCAAATACCCTCCAAAGGATGTTAAGTACCAGCCGGTGAGAGCTTCATACCTTTTAAGATTCCCAACTTTCTCCAAATGATCTTGAAACTTCCTCTGAGTCATTGTTTGATTACTTTCAGATGAGTGACATGGGCTGGGGAGCTGTGATCGAACACACTCTGGCTGACATGCTGTACCATGTGGAGACTGATGTGGATGGACGACGTAGTCCTCCATGGGAGGGATGAAAACATTGAACTGACTATACACACACCCCTGAGTCAAAAACGTTGTTCAACCTTTAGATAGCCAAAATGAAAACACTTCATGCCTGCAGTAAACTGTAGGTCAAATAAGCAGCATTTCAGCTCTTGCAATATTAAAATATCGTCAGCAGTATGGGCTGAATGAATTCTTCCTAGACATAAAACATTTAAAATGACACCGAACTGTGGGCTGCATATCATTGTTACCATAGGGCGAAGTTCCATATCAGGCTTTTCTGAATTAGTTTACTTATGGTGCTCCGGTTTCAAATGTGTATAATTTAAAGTTGTTATGCTTTAGAAAGGTTTTAGTTCAACACATTTTTGGCACCATGAAGTTGTGTGTGTTGTTGCAGCCAAACAGAGCCAATTCACCATTTCACTTATTGTCTAAATGAAAGTCTTTGTTATTGTCTCTTTTGGGTGAATTTTATTTGTTTGTGTTTTTTTTACACTGGGTTAAATTTAATTAAAAAATCCCACATCCAAGTTAATCTGATTAATTAAATCTGTTTTTTGTTGAATGGTCTTTTTGGTTCACCTAGCCTTTTTCTAAGGAGCTGCTTTACTGGTGAACTTTGAAATTATTTGTATCTATGATGTAGAAAGACTAATTTATACACAGTTTCTCTCCTATACTGTGTCTGAATGAGCTGTAATGAACACCATCATTCACCCACTACCAAGGAAAATGTTCAATACCACTGGGAAGATCTTGAAAAAGGTATTTTTCCCAAATTAGAAGTCAGATTTAAGATTTAATTTATAGCTTTTATAAAGTTTTACAAAAAAAAAATATTGCATTACAGAGAGTGAAGGTGAAATATATTTTAGAACCTATTAACACACAGGGTACAAAAAGCCAGTATAATACCTATCATCTGAACAATTTATTTATTGTAAAAGAAGAGCTTTGTGGAAAAGTTACAAATGTACTTTATCAAAAGTCACTGCCTGCATTTTAAAACTGGCCACATCAAAATAAACATTTTAAAAATTATTGTAAAAGCAAAAAAAGTTAAAGTTGTCCACAGTCGCCTGCAGCCTCTTTCTCATTCACTGGCCACACTGCTCTGTTTCAGTGTGCAGCTTTCACCACCTCTACTCTTCAGGCCTAAAACCCATTTGATTTTGCTGCGCTCCCACAGATGTCATTCATTCTTTGCTCAGATTGGTTCTCCAAGCTCTGGGTGCTGCTCAGTTTAGCTACAGTTCCCCTGCTGCTTCATGCAACCAGTAACTCGCCTGGTTGTGTGTCCATAATCCGTTGCCAAACTAGTTTAAGCTGAGCATAGTTGTCTAAGCTAACCAAACACTTAGTGCTGCCTGTAGCTAATTGTGCGATTTGGAGGAAAAAAACATCAAGAGAGAGCAAAGTGGCAGCTAGTAAACTTCCACAATGATAGCCCTAGTATTTGGCTTTGATGCGGACGGCTGCAGTTCGTCCCACTCCCACTGTAGAGTAGAACAGAATAGAGTAGGCGTCCATGTGAAGCTCAGCCTGTTGTGGAAGCGAGGCCTGGTTAGCAAGCAAGCGTTTCTGGTGCTACCTAGTTAGTTGGCCTTTCTATTTTGGAGCCTTTATTGTTTCTGTTATATCTTCCCCTCTTCTTAGCAGAGATAAGGCATGCCCTTAAAGGTGCTCAAATTGTGCTGAACATGACATCTAATTAAATATCTCTTTTAAGCTCCAAGATTTTTCTAAAGGCATCCAAATAGATGCTTAGACTCTATTAAAAGTTGGATGGCTGACAATTTTCCCCAACCTAAATCTTCATTTGTGTCCCTGAAAGATACCTGAGATAACACTAGGTCCCCCTTGCCTCTTTACTTCTACCAGGAACCTTGCTTAACTGCTGACTTGGCTTTGAGTTTTTATGTTTATGTCAAATATCTGGTTCAAGCTTGCTTTTTTAATTGAAAAATTATTACAAGTTAATGTCTTGATGCATGCTCCATCCAGGTAAAGAAATCCCAAAAGGTCTGAACACGTCTGGACGTCCAGGTGACCCATTTAATCCAGATAATTCCACATAATTTATTATTCAGATGACATTTATTATATTGGAATTGTTAAAAAAAAAATACTAGTACTATATACTATATATACTAGTACACTTGTTTAAAAATTCAAGTACTTTTTAAAAAGTTGGGATGGTGTAAAATTATTCATTTGTTTTACCTGAGAGAAGCAGAAAATGCTAATACAGATTAGGTGTAAGGAAGACAATGAAAACACAAAATAAATGCCTGCTGTGCTGCGATTTAAAGGGAAGAACCCTTTGCTACAATGACAACAAAGACACCAAAAAAGTCAAGTGTCTTTGTTGTAGACTTTCCTGGGATTCAGGGCAGAGTTATGTATTCCTGATGAGCTGTAGCCCTCACTGGACAACAGGTTCTCTCTGCTTCCGTCAGAATCTGAATGATGCTGTTTGAGTGAAAAGAGGAAAGATATCTTCAGCTTTCCACAAAGGGCACACATTTTGACAGAATGTATTTTATGTCCTTACGTTTTTGCGAAAGATTCGGCGCAGCAGGCTGCGTTTGGGGCTCTCTGGGGCCTGGGACCAGTCGAGATCTGGAGATGCAGATCCCTTAGGGCCAAAAACATTCAGTTCTTCAAAACATCCCGTTTCTATTAGCTACATGGAAGACAGAGAAGGAAGGTGAGGTTTGAAGCTCTTGTCTGGATTAACCCTGGTAATGTAACCTAGAACTTGCCTCATTTTGCCAAATTATGGAATTGCTTCCTGTGTTGAACTGGGAGTAGAAGAAGCTGTCAGTCTGGTCAAAATGGACTCCTTTCACTGTGGAAAATTCTTCTATGTCCTGTACATCAGTGCAGTACACCTGACTGGGCTAAAAATAAAAGACCACATGCAGTGAGTACAAATTTAAATGGCTTTAAGATTGTTAAAATCTTCTTCTTCTACATTTGATCAGTTTTTATTTAAGTACTTTACATACTCTTTAAAAACCAAAGTCACTTGACAAGATATTTCTTACATCGAAAACACTACATCCAGCTAAATGGAATCCAATTTAAATACATAAATGTAATCCTGTATGTATGTATGTATGTATGTATGTATACATATTCAAAATTCAAATTCATACACACACATATACATACATATCTAGATATCTGTCTCTATCAATCTATAGATATAGATATCTCATTTGGGTACTTACATCAGGTTTAAATGGAGGGTCAACGCGTCCTGCCTCCAGCATCCGAAAGTTGATCTCTTGGAAGAAAGGATGAAATTTTACATCTTTTCCCCCAGACTTCTGGGAGCCCAGCCTCTTTGTGGGGTCCTTGGTCAGCAGCTACAATAGTGGAAAAAAAGGTGTTCTCATTGCTTGAAGGATGTAATACAGCCTCTTCCGAAATTGGGGTTAGGATTTAGGCTGAAAAGCACATGTATGCGTAGTAAATCTCTAAGGTGTAAGCAACCCTGAACCTATCCTATTAGAATATGACTTGGCTTTTGGAAATTGTTGTACTGTCTTAACAATCTGACATACATCAGGGGATAAAGGTATGATGTGGATGAAAGAACATCTTCTGTGCATGCTGAAATAAAAATAGTTTCATTTTGAAGAACTCACTGAGGAGCAGATGTCTTTTGTCTCCTTGCTGAACTGGTTGCCATATTCTTCATGTTCATTCTGAATCCTTCTCTCCATTTCTGAGGATTTAGGCTGTTCTCCTTTGGCCCTGAAAGGGGGCCGACCTGCAGTCATTTCATAAATCAGACACCCGAGGCCCCACCAGTCCACACTCATTCCATAACGCTCATAGCCGATCACCTCAGGAGCTGAAATGGGAATGCAAACGAATAATCTTTTTATGCTTTGCTGCTGTTACTTATTGCCAAGGCAATATTCTTGTGTACTCTATAAGTCTATATTTCCATGTCGTGAAAATTACTAAAAACCAAACCCTGACTAGTCTCGTAGTTCCTGCTCCTGAAAAACAACCCCAGAGAATGATGCTGCCACCACCATGCTTCCCTGTAGCAATTGCATTCATCAGGGGATCATTGCTGCCTAGTTTCCTCCAAACATGACACTTTAAGGATTTCAATCTTTGTTTCATCAGACCAGAGTTTTATTTCTCATTGTCTGAAAGTACTTCATGTTCCTTTTTGCAAAACTCCAGGAAGGCTGTCATGTGCCTTTTAATGACAATTGGCTTCCAACTGGCCACTCTACCATACAGGCCTGACTGGTAGAGTTCTGCAGAAATGATTATCCTTTTGGGAGGTTCTCCTCTTTCCACAGTGCAATGCTGGAGCTCTGCCAGAGTGAACATTGGCTTCTTGGTCAGTTCACTGACTAAGACCCTTCTACCCCGATTTAGATCAGATTGGCTGGAGTGCTTCCACACTTCTTCCTTTTACGTATGATGGAGACTGTTGTGCTCATTGGGAACTTAAATACTGCTGAAATCTTTCTGTACCTTTCACCAGATGTGTGCCTCAATAAAATCCTGTCTCTGAGGTCTACAGACAATTCCTTGGACATTATGTCTTCATGTCCCAGTAACTTTACCACAGGTGGAGTCCAATCAAGTCATAGAAACATCTGACCAGTGCACCAGGATTCAACTCACTTTGGAGTCTTATGGCAAAGTCTGTGGGTAGTTAAGTTACAGTTTTGTTTTGTTTTTTTAATAAAATTGCTAAAAAAAAAAAAATTCAAGCTAATTTTTTCACTTTGTCAATATGTGGTATTGTGTGTAGAGGTGAAACAAATGAATTTAATCAGTTTTGGAAATAGGCTGTAACATAACAAATGTGGAACAAGTGAACCACTGTGAACATTTTCTGAAAGCACTGTAGACATAAAGTCATAATAGGTTCTTTCTTCCCATCCAGTTGACAGCATCAGGTAATTTGAAAGTTTTAAACTATTACAATACAAGAATTCAGAGATTCTACATTGGAGACACCAAACAGCCATCCTATCAATGCATGGCACAACATAGCAGGACAAGACCAGCTAAAGATCTGCGCCTAAAGGTTAAAGGTCAATCTTTTGAGGATGCCAATTTTCATATTCTGAACTGAGAAGACAGATTGTTTGAAAGAGGAGTAAAAGATGCCATCTATTTTCACTGTGAATGACCATCACTGAATAGAGGGGGTGGCTTGTGACACCAACTGTCAGTCACATACAATGCAATTTTAAGATCTATTCCCAGGTGCCTCAGGTTTCTGTTAACCTCAGGTTAATAGGGTGAGCCAAGGTATCACATTAGTTTCTCTCAAAACCTCTGCTGGTCATGATCCATGCCTTTTTCTCACCTTGGCTCATGTGACACAATTAATAGTGGGTCAACAACCCTTTTAGTGACAAGCCCCACAAGGATTTAGATACCTGGGACTCATTTGGTTTTAGAACTGAAGACGTTTTCTGGATGAGAGGTGAAACATCTTCAAGAAACTTAAATAATTCCAATTCCTTTCTTTCAAAGTTCCTTAGAAAATAGCAAAATCACCATTTGCTTTGCTTTGATTTTATTGACAGTTGTTTGATTTTTTGTTTCTGTTGTTTTTCTGATGTGTTAAAACAAACAATCAGGTCTACAAATCACCAACTCCCAGCACAATGCAAACTGCATCATAAACTTACATTTCAATTAGTGACTTTGTGATGGATAAACTTACATAGATAAACTCTATGTAAGTACTTAAGCAGTCCATCCATCTGTGTGCAGGCCAGTAAGCACCACTGAGAGGTATGGATAAAAGTCATACAATCATAAAAATAAATTGCTTTGTTTTCCAACACACTCATATAATCTAGTGATTTATGTGGGTCTGTAGAAGTTCCATACATACCCATATAGCCCAGTGTGCCCACCCTGCCTCGTACTAGACTCCCCTCAGACATCTTCACAGCCAAACCCAGGTCAGAGATGCGGATGTGTCCTTAATGGAACAAAAAAAGTAAGATTAACTGAAATGGCATGATTGTTGAGATTATTTTTCTCACATACTTTCACTTTTGCCCTGTCAAGTTAGGCTTCACTTTTCTCCAGCTGACACAATGGGAAACTACAACTGTTGCTTTTATTCCAAGAATGAAGGAACAGGTGTGGAAGTTTCTATAAATAGATAACAGGTTTTTTTACTTCCTCAAACTACTTTTCTTTTTCTTTTCTTTTTTACCCCTGTCAAAATACAATCAACACAGATTTTTCTTGAGAGCAGGTGGATGCTTCTGATAGGCTGCATGGCCAAATGTGTGGCATTTCAAACAGTCAGATTATTTTCAGAGTTAAAAATAGCAAGAAAGTAACTGCCAGCTTTTGCTATGTGTGGATGTTGGAATGCTATCTGCTTGGATGTTACTTTAGTACAGTTGAGGCTATTTATTGTACATGAATGATTAAAAAAACACTGTTTTGTAGTTGCGCATACCATTGTCATCCAAGAGAATGTTCTCTGGCTTCAAATCTCTAGAAGAAACACAGCATTTAAAAACTTCTTCCCGACTAGTAGAGATGTGATTTAATGCATGTAGAAATACACTTACCTGTATAATATTGACTTTTGGTGGAGGTGAATTAAACCACAGCAGACTTCTGCAGCGTAGAAACGTACCCTGTCTTTGGTCAGACCAGGTGACCCCATGCGATGTATGTGAAACCCTAGGTCACCGCCGTTCATCATGGTCAAAACCATACAGAGATTGTGCTTGGTCTCATAAGCATATGCCAGATTCACCTGAACAATAAAAAAATAAAACAAAAATAAGAAAACAAAACTCACTAAGGCATCAGCAATACTATAAATTCAGCTTTTACAAAATACTTGAAACAATTCAGTATAATTCAGTGCAGAACACCACTCGCTATGAAAGAAAGCCAATCATAAGGATTAAACATTATCCTTAACCTCCTAGGACCTGGCATCCACATATGTGGACATCACATTTTGGGTTATTTAGACCAAAATACTCAATTTTGCTCTATATCCACTTACGAGGACATTATACTGCTACTGTGCTATCAAAATGTTAAATGAATATCCTCATATGTGGCTCTCATTTTTCTTAGAAACAAAAATCAGGTAAAAAAAAAAAAATCTGGTAATTCTTTGTTTTTACATTAATTGGGTCCCAATCAGCCCAAATATCAAAGAGAAATTGAAAATGCATGTCATGGAAGAGTTCCGGTCTTAGGAGGTTAAAAGAAACTGCAAATACACATTTTAGAAAAATTGAGTTGTGCTCACTGATTATAAAAACTGGACATCATTCTTAAGAAAAATAAGACTATTTGATCACGAAATTCATCTGAATCAGTAGATCAGTATAAACAGAATTCTGTCTGACCGAGGTTGCTTTTGAACTTGTTCTCTCCCTGATTATTTTATACTCAGCTATATTGCTGAGACGAGGTATAGTGGCACCAAGAAAGTCCTTGGTTTGAATCCAGTCCGAGGCCTTTCTGTGTATAGTTTGCATGTTCTCTCTTCATCTGCATGAGTTCTCTTAGAGTTCTCAGACTTCCTTCCACAGCTCAAAGATGATGATGAGTCTGAATAGTTGTCTGCTTCAATGTTAGCCCTGTTAGTCCAGCCTCTCATCCTGTGATGGATGCGATAGGCTACAGCCTCGATGTAGTGGATAAAAGCAGAAGAGGATGGATGGATGGATGGATGGAAGAAAATTGATGGATGGATGTGTGTCAGAACATGTATAAAACCTGTTGAATGATGTGATGAGTCTCTAATTAAGCATATATAAATAGTAGATCGACTGGTTCTTATTAAGTACTTTTCTGCCTAACTTGAGCACTCAAGGATAGGTGAGTATGCAGACGGGAGCGACCAACCTTCCAGTTAATAATTGACCTGCTCTACCTCCTGAGTCACAGCCACCTCTTCTATGTCTTTTATAAAACATAGAGAAGAGTTCATGTCCATTATCCCTATCCCAACTGTGATAAGGTGAAAGATGGGGTATACCCTATACAGGTTTCCTATCGGTGTCACAGGATAAACTTCTCTTCACTGTAAAAATACCTTGTATAAACATTCAGTAAAGATCATTTTTGTTAAATGATTTGTTCAAACATTTGGCAGCTGGAGTTTTTAACAAGTGTCAGTTATGATGGAATTATAAAGACTATTTTGAATTGCTTATTAATGTCTCGTTCGGTGTGAGCTTAAGCTTTATTAATCTCTGTCTCTCTTCCACAGCATGTCTTTTATCCCGCTGGGGCGATCGTGGCTCAAGAGTTGGGAGTTCGCCTTGTAATCGGAAGGTTGCCGGTTTGAGCCCCGGCTCCGACAGTCTCGATCGTTGTGTCCTTGGGCAAGACACTTGACCCTTTGCCCACCTACTGGTGGTGGTCAGAGGGCCCGGTGGCGCCAGAGGGCCCGGTGGCCCGGCAGCCTCGCCTCTATCAGTGCACCCCAGGGTGGGTGTAGGGTTGATGGCACCCCAGGGTGGGTGCCATCAACACACTGTTGATGGCAAATCAACAGTGTGTGAATGTCTGTGTGAATGGGTGGGTGACTGGATGTGTAAAGCGCTTTGGGGTCCTTAGGGACTAGTAAAGTGCTATACAAATACAGGCCATTTACCATTTACCGTCTTCTCTCTCTCTCCCCAACCAGTCGCGGCAGACGGCCGCCCCTCCCTGTGCCTGCTGGAGGTTTCTTGCTGTTAAAATGGAGTTTTTCCTTCCCAGTGTCGCCAAAGTGCTTGCTCATAGGGGGCCATATGATTGTTGGTTTTTTCTGTGTATCTATCATTGTAGGGTCTACCTTACAATATTAAAGTGCCTTGAGGCAACTGCTGTTGTGATTTGGTGCTGTATAAATAAAATTGAATTGAATTGAATTGAATTGAATTGAATTCAACTGAATTGTAGTCACAGTGTAACTCAATAACAGTGTATATGTTTATTTTAACGAAGAAAGAAATATCAACCATTGTAACAGTGCAGGTCATGGATTTGCTTTTTAAGAATAACCCAACTTTGCTTACACAGATAACACTGGTTAACAAACATACTGATTTTAAAAAAAAATGAACAAGGCAATGTGAAAACCATCACAATGAACAAAAACTAGTTTGAAAATGTAAAAAAAATTGACAAATTAAAAAATGATGCAAATATTTGAAGAGCACAGCAGTCTCACCACAAAGCGACTATCCAGTTCCTGTAGTATCTCTTTCTCATTGAGAGCCATGTCCTCTCTTTTCCTCTTCTTTACATGGGTTTTTTCCAGCTTTTTGCAGGCATACATCTTGCCTGTGGCTCTCACCTGACAGGCCCACACCTCAAGACAGAATAACAGGATTGTAAGACAATAACACCCTTGTGATAAATTTGTATCTAATGCTGTTGCCAGTATCAGAGCTGTTCAATATGTCAAAAAAGAATAGGTTGCTGCAAAGTGAAAGTATACTAATATATGTAAGGGAACTAAAGAGTAACAGAGATGTAGAACTGTGTTGTGAAGGTCTAAGTCCATGAATTCCCCCAAGGGAATATGTATGTAAAATAAAAAATAAAAAAACTACCTTCATTTTGATACACCGTGGGTAAAGACATACCTTAAAAACATATACCATAAAGTGTCTGATATGCTAACACTGTGTCTTAGAGTAAATCCCAAAACATACATACCGCTCCAAACCCTCCTTTCCCCAGTAGTCTGTACTGTCGAAATGTTTGCTTCATGATAGGCTGCCTTGAAAGAGACAGACATGTTGTTTTCATTTGAAATATTTTTGTAAATACATTTTTTAAGAAGAACTGTAAACAGCAGCTACTTGGCTAACCACTGATCCATGAAACAATTCGTCTCATACCTTTGTTGGGCATACACATTTACTGACCTCTCCAACTGTTTCCATTGTAGAAAGCGGGCAAAGAACATGCTGTCCTGGTACTGGGTGAAGGGCTCGTTGCTGAGGTATTTATGTAGGTCTCTAATCCACAAAAGAAAGATGAACTCCATCTGCTCCATTGGTCAACAGTTTTCAACAGCATGTGCCACACTTTAGAGAACTGATTCTGAAAAGCAGTTCTTCTATTGGCTACTGGACATACTGTATATATTACTGTGTATATCCCAGTAATTTAGCAAAATTAGAAAAATAGTCATCACATCAGGCCAGCAAAACTCCAGTTAAGCCAGTAGTTAAAATTATATACAGTCAGTATAGTGCAGTGTTATGGTTAGATGCATTCAGATGTGTTTGATTTGAGGAAGATTTGGGCATGGATGTCCCAGAAAATTCACACCAAAATCTGACTGTGCAATACTCAAAGAAATTACAAAACACACAAAAAATACATCTCAGACTCTATAGGCCTCTGTTAGCATGCTAAATGTTAAAGATTTACAACAGTACAATTAGAAAAAGATCTAATAAGTGTTGCTTCCCAGGAGAAACTTGCTTCTCTCTAAGTAAAATATGGCATAGCTGAAGATAAATCTGAAACCCCTAAACCTTCTGGAACAATGTCCTTTGGACAGACAAAACCAAACTGGATACATTTGGCCACAATGTATAATGCCAGATTGGTGAAAATAACCTTTTTCACCAATGCAACCACAGGACCTGGGCACTTTGCAGTCATTGAGTCGACTATGAATTCCTGTGTATACCAAAGTATTCTAGACTGCATTGAGTCCCCTACAAACTTGTTTTAACATGACCATCTATAAGCAGACCAGAGAGATATAACTTACTCCCTGCAGCCATGAAAGACATCACCACAGGGATTGAGCTCCAGACTCTGATTGCAGCTTCTTTCATGCCTCAGTAGGATGGACACACACTCACTGGACTGAGGGAACATGATACACTTGGATAAAGTGATGTGTAGCATGATATAAGAATTCTTGTTTCAAACTTCAGAGGAGAAAATAATGAAAGAAAAATATCCACGGTTGTAAACTATCAACCATGTTTTCTACAAATGTTGTCACACCTGCTTCATGAGGAATCTCTGGATGATCCTGTTCCCAGACTCTTTCCTTTTGTCATCTGACTGAATGTCAAAGTTGTCCTAAAGAAGAAAATAGGTATTAAGATTGTTTGCATATGTGGATGCAGAGTCTATATGTACAGGTTAGTTCTTCAAAGGGTTTAGACAGTAAAATCTAGTATCAGACAGAAGGTCTGATGTCAGTTTTTCTGAAGTAATTTGAGCTATTTACTGCAAAATGTTTAAGTGGTCAGACATACAGATGCTCACACATGAAGCAAATCACCAGTAAATTAAATGATTTAGTTCATTCACAATCTGTAAGTCGTGCAATAAACTTAAAAAGATCTTGTGTCAATGAATAATTTATTGTTTACAAAATGTTGTGTAAACTCGGGCGGTTAAAATGTTTTAGAGAAGCACACTTCTCATCTAATTTCTCAGGTTTAATATTGCCTTTGAGACTACCTACTGTACCCTGGATGTGATTACTTGCCAGTTGAAGTAACGGTAAAAATATTAGGGTTTTTTGTTTGTTTGTTTGTTTTGAAACATTTGCCAGTGTTGCAGTGGTTAGCCACTTGATAAGGCAATCAGCTGCCGCTTAACGCTGGTGCTTTGAGTGTTTTGAGGGTCAGGCTCATTAGATACTACCTGTCCAGTAACACTTTGTTTCTGCACAGGATACAAGGTTATATGAGCTGTTGTATCTACAAGAGTCACCCTCTTGTGCACTGAAGTCCAAAATTTCTTTTTTACTCAATATGAATATACCAGAGTTAAATTTGGCTGATGTTTTTTTTTCTTATCATTTAATAATGCCACGGTGTCTCATGCATCATTATCCATCAGTAATCAAGAAAGAAAGAAAAAAATAACAGATGGAAATTCCAACATGCTATAGATTATTTTGATGTTATATTATATGTGTTATGGTGTAATTCTTCAAGTATATTTTCAGTTCTCAGTTTTCTAATGTTCTTCATGTTAGTTTCACATTTGTTTTGCTCTTAATCTCTTATCTCTCGTTTAATATTTTTAAAAAGCGCACTGCACTGCAATGTCATTACTTAAAACACACAAGAGCAATGCAACTCTAGCTTCTGAAATAATTACTGATATTTAAGTGCCATTATTTTCAATATTTTTAAGGACTCAAATTCCAGTAAAAGAATTTTTCACAGTTTGTACCAAAGCATCTTGGAGGGAAATGTAGTTCTGCAGATCAGGCCGACTCCGACAGAAGAGCTGAAACAGTTTCTTGCCAATAGGCTGCTTCACACATAGACTATAGTAGTCTCGTTCTAATGGAGAAATATAAAATAAAATATATGGTGTGAAATCTCACAAAGAACCAGAACTTGTTCACACTATTGAAACACACTTGCAGATACACACCTATGTTCATGGCCAGGTCTTTGCACTGGCTAATGTGGGGAAAGCGAAGCATTTCTTTCCATTTCCAGCTCCTTCCTCCACCTACAGACAGTGGGGACACAGAAAAGGAGTTCTTTAGTGTTGTGAATATGCATACATGCCTATAACCAAAGTGCTGACATATTGAATAACTCAGACTGAGATGTCAATCAGCATGCCTAGTCCTTCAGGTTTCAGACAATAGCTTGTTCGACTACAGTGAGTGAACTATAAATAGCTCCAGGAACAAATTAAACAAAGCCTGTGGAACCACATTACTCTGCAACGTACTTTACACACTATCACTCATAGTTTGCGTCTCAATTTCCACACTCCAAATTTATTTCATGTCTCAAGTAACAGCAAATAAATTTATGTTGCCTTCAGAGAGAATTTCACTTTATTCAGAAATGCTAAAATTGATAAACTGATTTATCCTAAACTGAACTGGTGAGTAAAAAAAACCAGACTTAAAACTCATCATTGATCAGGTTTATCATACATCACTCTTCCACACTGTGACTGAAAAATCATTGTCCTGAGATAACCCATATAAGCACTACTTCTGATGGAGGTCATGTCCCAAATTGAGAAATAAGTCAAAAATTGTCAGCATTTTAGCATGTCATCTTCTCACATAAACTTTCTGGATATAGAAAGTTCTTACCTTCTCTGGCTCTAACAAGAGCAGTATTTGCCGCAATGCTTTCTATGGTTTCCATGTAGCACTGTGCCTTTGCACTACAAGTTACCTTTAGTTAAGTACCGCACAGTATCCAGCCTTCATGCACAAAAGTAAAAATACAACTTCTCAGCAGGCCCAGTAAATGGCAACTATTATATTACAGGCTGCTGAAATAGCTAGTCGTGTTGTCTAACCTGCAGTACCTGTGAGTCACTAAAGAATGTGGGATACTTAATATATGACAGTGCACTCCAAGCACAGGACACGCCCTAAGTAAGAGAGGAGGGACAAAACACAGGTGTAAAGAGCATACAAATAAATCAAAAACTGTAGAGAGGTGATGGATTTGCAACAAAAGCAAAGCAGACAGAAAGAAAGAGTTATTAGAAAAGAGTTTCTAAATGTTGACCATTCTTGATCAACAGGTAATCAGAATTTAATTGGTTTTGGACTACTTTTCAGTTCTGAAGTTACTCCCATTTCATGTCCAAAACCCTATTTTGACCAAAGTTGAACTTATCAGCTAACACTTGCAAGCTTGGTTAACAAATCGCATACATAAACTGTATGAGCATGATGCAATAACATCGTAAAACTAGAAACTGAAAGATTCACTTAACACACATCTATGAAGCTAATGTTCAGTCACTTGAAGACATCCCAATCTCCATTTGTATATAACTAACTAGAATATAACTAACAGGTCATATACACAAAGTGGTAAATGGTAAATGGCCTGTATTTGTATAGCGCTTTACTAGTCCCTAAGGACCCCAAAGCGCTTTACACATTCAGTCATCCACCCATTCATGCACACATTCACACACTGGTGATGGCAAGCTACATGTAGCCACAGCCACCCTGGGGCGCAATGACAGAGGTGACACCCAGTGGCTTAATACTGGCCTCCTGAGGCACAGGGGTGGCTGTACCTCAGCATGTACAGCAGGTCCTCTACTAATTGAAAGTTTGGTGGTTTGATCCCTGGCTGCTTCAGTCTGCATGCCAAATTGTCTCGGACAAGATACTAACCCCAACTTGCATCCATTGGATGAATGAAGCGTATTGTATTAAATCTTTTGAATTGTCATGTTAAATAGAAGAAGTGCTATATAAGGACCAGTGCATCTACTCTGTAGTTTACATTTATCATTTTTAGAAGGACAGCACATACCACATACACCACAATGGACAAAAACAAAAACAAACAAATGGACAACTGTACCCTCATACACACAATAATAACATGGACTGAACCACCACTCACAACCACTAGCACTTTACATAGCCTCTGTAGAAATTATCCACATATTTCACTTATCTTAACTGCACTACTGTATATGCTGTATAGACAATCATTCTGTACAATACGATAATTATAATTCTACAACTGTTTACAACTGTTTATACTGCAGTGGTTTGTATCATATCTATCTAATAGACTCCAATTTGTGCATGTAAATGGAGAGTCCTCTTCACACACTGAGGTTAATTATGGAGTTCCACAGGGTTCAGTGCTAGGACCAATTCTGTTTACATTATACATGCTTCCTTTAGGCAGCATCATTAGAAGACATAGCATACATTTTCACTGCTATGCAGATGACACCCAGCTCTATCTGTCCATGAAGCCAGATAACACACACCAATTAGTTAAACTGCAGGAATGTCTTAAAGACATAAAAATCTGGATGGCCGCTAACTTTCTGCTTCTTAATTCAGATAAAACTGAGGTTATTGTACTCGACCCTGTAAAGCTTAGAAATATGGTATCTAACCAGATTCTTACTCTGGATGGCATTACCTTGGCCTCCAGTCACGCTGTGAGGAACCTTGGAGTCATTTTTGACCAGGACATGTCCTTCAACGCACATATTAAACAAATATGTAAGACTGCGTTCTTCCATTTGCGCAACATCTCTAAAATTAGAAATATCCTGTCTCAGAGTGACGCTGAAAAACTAGTTCATGCATTTATTACTTCCAGGCTGGACTACTGTAATTCATTATTATCAGGATGTCCAAAAAACTCACTGAAAAGCCTTCAGCTAATCCAAAATGCTGCAGCAAGAGTGCTGACAGGGACTAGAAAGAGAGAGCATATTTCTCCTGTTTTGGCTTCCCTTCATTGGCTTCCTGTTAAATCCAGAATTGAATTCAAAATCCTGCTCCTCACATACAAGGTCTTAAATAATCAGGCCCCATCATATCTTAATGACCTTGTAGTACCATATCACCCTATTAGAGCACTTCGCTCTCGCTCTGCAGGCCTACTTGTTGTTCCTAGAGTATTTAAAAGTAGAATGGGAGGGAGAGCCTTCAGTTTTCAGGCCCCTCTTCTGTGGAACCAGCTTCCAGTTTGGATTCGGGAGACAGACACTATCTCTACTTTTAAGATTAGGCTTCAAACTTTCCTTTTTGCTAAAGCATATAGTTAGGGCTGGACCAGGTGACCCTGAATCCTCCCTTAGTTATGCTGCAATAGACATAGGCTGCCGGGGGATCCCCATGATGCATTGAGTTTTTCCTTTCCAGTCACCTTTCTCACTCACTACGTGTTAATAGACCTCTCTGCATTGAATCATACCTGTTATTAACCTCTGTCTCTCTTCCACAGCATGTCTTTATCCTGTCTTCCTTCTCTCACCCCAACCGGTCGCAGCAGATGGCCGCCCCTCCCTGAGCCTGGTTCTGCCGGAGGTTTCTTCCTGTTAAAAGCGAGTTTTTCCTTCCCACTGTCGCCAAAGTGCTTGCTCATAGGGGGTCATATGATTGTTGGGTTTTTCTCTGTATCTATGAAGCGTCTTGAGGCGACTTTTGTTGTGATTTGGCGCTATATAAATAAAATTGAATTGAATTGAATTTATAAATTGCACAGTTCAGATTTCTGTATAGTTTCATATTTTATATTTCTGTATAGTTTTCATATTTATATCATGTTCATAGCCTGCACATAGCTTGTACACCCACTACAGCATGTACATACTTATAGTTATAGCATATTCATAACATACCTTCATACCGTGTACATTGTAACATACACATAATAGACCCATATTTTGTACCCTTATACCTATAACAGACCCATTTGTGTAATATATCTACAAATCTATATTATTGCTAATATATATTTTGTAATATATCTATATTATGGCTAAAGCACTTCTGGATGGATGCAAACTGCATTTCGTTGCCTTGTACCTGTGACATGTGCAATGACAATAAAGTTGAATTCTATTCTATTCTATTCTATTCTATTCTATTCTATAGGCTTAAAAGAGCCTAGCTGCTCTCATTCTGCTTTATCAAACTTTCTTTGGGTTACACAACCAGAGAGATAATAGAGAAGATAATTAGACATTAGAGTGTCTTCTCTTCCTCGCTGGCTCCATGACTCTCAGTATGGTGCAGACTGGTTCGCTATGTCTTGCACAAAATCACCACCAAAAACACTACAAATTACTCCCATGATTGTATTTCTTATAAACCCCTGAATCGGGTATAAAAGGAGTATAATGTACGAGCTTATATACTGCTGTTGAAGGCAACATAGATGCACCTGCGTCTTAAGGACGCTGTCTTTGATCCGTTCCCTGATTGGTCCGTTGCTCTTAGAGGCGGGAGCTGTCTGTGAAGCCAAGCACACTATTAGGCAATACACCTGGCTATCAAGATGAATGCGCCTACCTGTCACTTCCTGCTGTCGGTATTTATTCATTTTCACTTTTTTTTTAAATTCTGGGGATAATTTGGCACGTCACTGCCATATTTGAATGATTTCGTCTAATGTATCCCTTGCAGCTTGTGGATCGCGCGGACCACACGTTGCGACCTTGGCTTCATGTTCGGCTTAAAGGAGGAGTAACCCTCCTGGACACCGCTTGGAAAACACCGTTTGGATTTTAATGAGCTGCAGCTTCGGGGGTTGTTTTAATGTGGGCTCATATTGTCGTCTTTGTTTTTACAGCAGCAGGAGGAGGGAGGGACTGTGCCATGGAAAGGTAGGCACAACAGATGTGTTTGTATGCTTTTTTCTTATCGTTGGGAAGAGGTTGATACAGACTTGGCAGCAGGCCTGGCAGTGCGCGCTTAATAAATAAGGCTACTAGAACAGCCGCGGCGTACGACGTCGCTGTCACAAGACGCAGCCTGCGGACACCCGCAAACATGCTTGCGATGCGCATCTTTTCTGTACAGGCGCGTGGATGTGTGTCTCTTTGAGGCTTTTTACATGTATTTCAGCTGCCAAAAGATGTCTGTGTGGTAAAGTGCTCGCTTCAGTGTTGAACTGGCCTAAAGCACAAAATGCCCCCCCCCCCTCTAAGAAACTAACTCGTCACTACCCCCACCCCTGCCTCTGCAGGGTCATATGTAGGGACGTGGCAGCATATACAATAGAGACAACATTGTCGACACACACACACACACACACACACACACACACACACACACACGCTAACTGCGCTATTATTACAGTAGTATAGTGCAATACAAAAAATCTGATACTTGCTTTGATATTAAATGACGTTCCTTCTTTACTCTGACTTTCTGTTGGAGTCCAGCTGAGGTGAGTGAGGTGACCAATTGAATGCCATTTTGGTTTAATTAGTGGAAACAAACACTTCTATTGCAGTGACCTTAAACTGTCCCATAATACTGACATGCTCACACCCTGTGCATGTTTTGAGACTGCATAGTAGTAATGAGGTCCACTGTATGCTGTTTAAGTCTTATTTTGGCACATTCTCAAAAAAAAAAACTGTTTTCAGACTATTTAGTGAAATAATCTGCTGTCTTCCCATAGTATAAACACATGAATTCTATCTATATAAATAAATACTTGAATAACATTATCAGTGTAATAATCTATTCATTATGGCACTTGTTAGTGGGTGGGGTATATTAGGAAACAAGTGAATGTTTTGCCGTCAACATTGGTGTATCAGAAGCAGGAAAAATGGGCAACCATAAGGTTTTGAAGGAGTTTGCCAAGGGCTAAATTATGATGGCTAGAGGAATGGGTTAGAGCATCTCTAAAACTGCAGCTCACTGTGTGTGTTTCCAGTCTGCAGTAGTCTGTATCTGTGGTTATCAAAAGTGGTACAAGAAAGGAACAGTGGTGATCCAAGAACACAGTCATGGAGATCAAACTGCTGAAAAGGTTTATACTGGTTCTGACAGAAAAATGTGAGAATACATGGTGTATTGCAGTTTATTGTGTCTGGGGTTGCATAGGCACAGACCCATGCTGACCCCTGTCCACTACCTAAAGTGGTAACAACGGGCATCAGACCTCAACCATGGAGCAGTGCAAGAAGGGGGCCTGGTCTGATCTATTTCAATTCAATTGAATTGAATTTTATTTATATAGCGCCAAATCACAACAAAAGTCGCCTCAAGGCGCTTCATAGATACAGAGAAAAACCCAACAATCATATGACCCCCTATGAGCAAGCACTTTGGCGACAGTGGGAAGGAAAAACTCGCTTTTAACAGGAAGAAACCTCCGGCAGAACCAGGCTCAGGGAGGGGCGGCCATCTGCTGCGACCGGTTAGGGTGAGAGAAGGAAGACAGGATAAGAAGGAAGACAGGATATCTGATCTGACCTTGAAAGATATTATAGTGGGTTATTTCACAGTGTTTATCAGAGTAGAGGAACAAACTGTCTCTGCAGCGGCTAGGTTTGGTAAACAGCACTGTAGGTAGGGGGTTCTCAGAGTCCGCCATCATTTCTACTGTCTTGAGCGGGTTCAGCCCCAGATGGTTCTGACGGCACCAGTGGACCAGCTGATCCACCTCCCATCTATACGCTGATTTGTCATTGTTCTGGATCAGACATTGGTCTGATGATGATGGCGTTATCTGTGAACTTCAGGAGTTTAACAGATGGTTCTCCTGAGCTCTTTGCCAGAGGTTTCCTTAGCGTCATGCATTCTATTCATTTTACACAGCATGTCTCTGGTCCCACACACACCAAAGGACACACACTGAACCTTGTTTTTACTTTAGGTTTAAACATTGAGTTTATTTGTACTGATGACATTTTTATTTCGGACCATTGTTGTATTCTTTTTAACCTGTCTTTTCATCTGTCCCTCTCTCCTCACTGAAAAAAATATGTTGTTGGATTTACTTAATTCAATGGTGGACATTTGTTGCACACAGATGTTTTGCTTTGGCAGCAACTTAAACAATTGAGTTAAATTAACACAATTTATTCATGTTCAATAAACCTGTGCAATTTGTGTTGATAAAATGTGACTTAAACATGTTTTGATGAAGTAATTTGAGCTCTTGAAATATTTTAATCCTTCACAATTTTCTCACTTTATCCCAACACCATTCAATAACTTTTACCCAATACTACTTGGTCACTTAAATACTACATGTTATCTTCAAATTACATTTTGCTATTATATTCTAGTATCAAATACACAATTTTCAAATGGAGGCCTTATAACAGATTATATTGTCCTCTTCCAAGATGGTTGCTGGCATCCACCAGTAACCTTTCAAAACAAAATGTCTAATTTCACTGCATTGACAGTAGGTAAAGAATTAAACTGACATTACTCCACTACTGAATCTATATAAATCAACAGTTAAATAATGTCAGTTCTTCCGTGTTCTCTGGAATCAATCACAGCAAAGAAATTAGACTCTTTCTTTTGAAAAATGTTGGGAAAGAACAAATCAAAACATTCTATTTAAGGCCTCTGACGTCAAGATTCAGTTAAACAACAATTATAACTAAACAATTTGAGATAATGTTAGTTTCCATTAACATTAAATTAGGTTACTGAATTGGCAAACACCTTCCTATTAACATTACCCATTTTACCCCAATAACTAAAGAAATTAGCACTTGCAGGTCAAAACCTTTATTCAAGAGATGCAAAAATAACATTGATACAGTGACTGTCAAAAATTACAGCACTGATCATACTGTGACATCTTGGTTCAAAACAGCACACTTAGAAATATTCAACGTTCCTTACTTCAACTGAATGAAACTGAAAATACCATTTCACACGGCCCATATGGGATATTTAGACTGCATAACTGTTCATGCTACATCTCTTCACTAGTAAAAGAAAGAAAAAATACAAAGAGAAATTTAAAAATGCTGCCAAACAGAGAACTTGTACAGAGTAAAAGGAAAAACAAACAACAACAACAACAACAACAACAAAAAAACGGCTCGTCCTCATGGCAGTTGCAGTGTATATAAAAATGAACCCTGCGATCTGTTCCTGGAATTGAGCTTCAAAAATGCAGCAGAACAAGTGTGAGATTTAAATGTCTTCTCACCTAGAGCTGGTCACCTCACATGCATAACAGTGAGCTTTCATTGCAGGAGCAGTTTTGTCTTAGTTGTGAACTTTTCTTGAGAGCTGAGTTGCTTCCAACTCCATTACCACCCTTTGAATCACCTCAAAAGTGTAGCAGAGTTGTGATGGGTAACTCATATTGAAGGAATAAAAAAGGTCCAAACAGCATGGCTACTGCAAAGGTCACGTTATCCAGATCTTGAAGAACTACTATACCCTCGATGATGATGCCAACATCAGAAAAGTCATTGCCTGGTGCATCCTCTGGAGACAGATGTTCATTGTGGTTTTCTCAATCTGTGCAGTGGCTTCAGTCAAGTCCTGGTTAAACACAAAACATTTTTTTAAGATTCCTTTTTAAACTCATCTCTTTTGAATCTACCAGTTCTAATGTTAGAGTAATTTAAACCAATGCAAGCAACATAGTAAATAGCTATAGCCAAAGAGTGGCCTGCCATGCTGCCATTCATGGTCTAACAGAGTTTCTAAGAGAGGGTGAAAAACATAATTTTACATTCGTTTTTGTTAGAAAGACACCGGCCCATCAGAAATCCAGGTTTTGTCACTCAGAAGATGTTAGAATTTAGACTTTCAGCCCCACAATTTGGTTAGCTGTTGGTCTTTTTTTTTTTTTTTTCAAACAAAAGCTAATGTAAATATTGGTGGGATTTTCCTTTGTTCACTAGAATGACAAATTTAAAGTTTTTTCACACTGATGTGACCCCTAATATAGGGGGGTGGGGCCTCAAGGGGGGGCGGCCCAGTTCACTACCAGGCCTCATGTGAACTTCAAATTATTAAAGAGGACTACTGGTCCTAACCAGTCCAATGAGGATCAAGTGGATAACTAAATGCATTTTTAAATGTTGCAAAGCCACAATCTACTCATAAAACACTCACCATGAACTCCTGCACCAAGATGTTGCAATTGTCTTTCACACAGATGCGGAGCACTTTGATGAGGGACTCCCTTCGAGCATTAATGTCATCCTAAAGTATTATAACAAAGAAAACAGAGATTTGTGAACTTTTCAGTAGCACAGAAGAAAATGATCCCAGACAAAAACTTAAACCAGTCAACATGCAACACCAGCATCTACAAAGCAATATCAAAAGTTCCTGTTTGACATCAACTTTATGGATATATAGTTTCCAGAACATTTATTTTTTTAAAAAGATCAATTTTTCTCAGTGGGCCAGTAAATGCATGACGAAAATTATGGCATCCTTTCGGTGGAATCAGTACTCACAGGTAATAGTTGACTGTTTCAATGGATGCAGCATAAAAATCTTTTACTGACCTAATGCAATACATATACACTTTGTAGTTAAAGAATTTTAAAGTTCTTACTGTCATTATGGCAGCTACATCCTTTAGCTTTGTGCCCTGTTCCCCCGATCACTTTGCAAACACTTTCAGCAGACTGTCAGAGAGAAACTCAGCTCCGTCAGAAACCTTGACTGTAAAGGCATGGTTGGGATGCACTGGAATGCTGCATTTCATCTGAAATGACATAAAATTATTTTGAAATAACAGCAGGCACTGTGCTTGGTTAATAATCAGTAATGTTTTGTTGAATAAAAACTGTGCTTCCAGATCTTATGGGATTAAAAGAATCCAAAGATGTTTATTTCTGATTTGCAACCCAAGAACCCACAAGTTACAACCTCATTTTAGTTCAAGTGTGCATTAATGTGAGTCCAGTAATCACCTTTCTGACAATACATACAGGTATAAGTTAAACCTATGGCAGATTTTGGATTTCTCAGTTGTATTAATAGGGTGGTCTATTTGAGTATGCATGCACCTAATAATTATAAAAAACCTATTATAATTAAGTTACAGAAACCTTAAGCGAAAATAGAATATACTTTCTTACCATAACACCTTGAACCCACAATCCATCAGCTGACTCCTGGTGAAATGCAGAATAGATGTGGTCTCTCAATGTGCATCAACAAAAACAAAAACAAAAACAAAAGGACAGCAGGTGAGGGCAGGAGGGGTAGGGATGTAAGCTAGCATAATACCGCTGATGATATTAGCTAAAGCTGTTCAATGTCCAAAATCTCACTAACACCACGGTGCAGTAAATACACAATGTAACTGAAGAGTCAGTTGACAAATCTATTCACACAGAAAACCAAATTATGTTATGAGTGCCTCGCAATTAGGTTTAATGTGATATTACGGCTCTTGTGCCAAAGACAAATTCAAATGAAAAAGCGCCAATTCTTTGACAACAGATAAAACAGCAAATAAGCTAACGGCTCTTTTTTAGCATGTTACATGGCGGCACTTTAGACGTTTAACTACATTTGGCTGAAATATGGTAAATATTAATTCAAAAAATCAAGACATACCAAAAAACGTAGAGTTGGCTGCTCGACTTGACTGAGATGGATGCATTTTTTAAACCACGATCCAAAGCCCGCGAGATGAAATCACGCGTGGTTTCACGAGATTTAACGTTGCTATCTTATTGACTTACTTCACCTGAACATGATATGAACAATTTAATACACCCTTTCTGCATATCATGTCGTTTTTACACTATATAGTTACATTTATCTTTAAAACATGAGGCAATTGTGTTAAATACATGCAAGATGCTTACATAAATCCAAGAGATGGCCAGTCCCTTTTTTTCAGTGCTGTTCAACATGTGGTTAGCTCTCGCATCTTAAATTCCTCTACTGCTGTTAAATTTTCCGTTGCTTTTAATTTAGTTTTATCTCCTTATAACGATGTTCATCTTTTAACAAATCTTTTTAATAATCATTCTCTTTCTATTTTAGACAATGTTTGTCCTGTCAAAACTAGACTAGCTCCAGTTTCAAAGTCGTCCCCCTGGATAAATGACAGCATTCGCTTCTTAAAGTGTTGCTGCCATAAGGTTGAGCGTTTATGGAGGAAAACTCATTTGCATGTCCATCTCCTTCATTTAAGGGACCTTTTAGTCTCTTTTAACACTTCAGTTCGAGATGCGAACTAAGTTCAGACTTTGTGTCTAAGAGCAGAGGTAACCCCAAGGTACTATTAGACACTATTAGTGATATTGTTGCTCCTGCTCCATCTGCTGTCCCAATTTCATTAAATGAAGATTTTGAAAAATTTCTTTCTTTCTTCGTTGAAAAAGTCAGTAATGTGAGGAATCTCTCCTTCTGTGTCTCTGTTGTCAGCTCCAACTCAAGCTAGGCCTGTAATTTTAGAAAGATTTTTACCTGTGTCCTTACCAGAGCTGGTCAAGTTAGTTGATTCGATGAGAGCATCCTCCTGCTCTCTTGATATTTTACCTGGATCTTTGTTTAAAAATGTCTTTCAGTCTATCGGTCACTGTGTGCTTACAATTATCAATACCTCACTGATTTCTGGTCAGGTCCCTGTTAATATAAGAATGCTGTTATTCACCGACTGTTTAAAAAAAAAAAAACCTAAGCTTGACGCTTCTATTCTCTGTAGCTACAGACCAAATTCAAAATTATCGTTCATTGCTAAGATTTTAGAAAAGGTTGTGGATAAGCACCTTATAGCTGTTTTAGATGAATACAGCATTCTGGATAAATTCCAATCTGGCTTTCGTAGAGCTCACTCTACTGAAACTGCACTTCTTAGAGTCTCCAACGACATTTTGATGAGATGTGATGCAGGAGAATGCTCCGTTTTGTTGATGTTGGACCTGACCTCCGCCTTTGATACTGTGGAACATCATATTCTTCTAGATAGGCTGAGACACTGGGTGGGTATATCAGGGGCTGCTTTGGACTGGTTTGAATCTTATTTGCATGAACGATCCTTTTCTGTGGCTACCTCTAAGTACAGTTCATCTTCTATTTTTCTTGCCTATGGTGTAACTCAAGGTTCTGTTTTGGGGCTTTTATTGTTTTTGTTGTATTTCCTTCCTCTTCAGCACATATTGAGCACTTTTAAGGGCATTTCGTATCACTGCTATGCAGATGATATTCAGTTATATATCTCCTTTGAGCCCCAAGATGTTTCCAAGCTACAGATTTTTCATAGGTGCATAGACTCCATTAGAGGTTGGATGGCTGGAAACTTTCTTCAACTAAATGAGGAGAAGACTGAAGTCCTTGTTTGTGCTCCTTTTTTTTTTTTTTCTTGCCTGTCCCGTTTGGCTCTCTTGCCATCAGAATTATTGTCTAAAGGCGAAGAAAGATGCCCAATGGATTTACTTTACCAAATGGACCATCCCAGCCTTGCCATAATGGTCTATTTGATTCACCTTTTATTGTTTATTTTATTTTATTTTCACTTGCTAAATACGGGACAGACTTGACTGGGAAAAGAAAGGGGAGAAAGAAAGAGGGAAAGAAAAACAGCGGACAAGAGGGACGGGGATAAAGGGCAAAAAAACAAAAACCAACAACATAAGCAGACAAAAAATACCAATCAATCACCTGGATCACCTGTTGAGAAAGGAAAAAAGAGAAAACAAGCAGAAGAAAAAGAGAGCAATATAATAAACAACATCACGATGATCTATGGGAATATAACAGTAAATACTAAATATTAAACATTATTGTGCAGCACGTAAGATCGACAGTGCACAGTGTGCTTTGAGGTAGGAGCCAAAAAGGGTGTAGTTTGTGTGTGTGAGCACCTGTGTGTACACCTGTGAGCATGAACGCGCTTGTATTTAAAACGTTTCTTCATGTAATGATCTGCTAGAGGGTGTGGGGGGGGCCATAACCCAGTCCTCCAAGGCATGAAGCAGGTATGGAGGAGATCAAAACTCCAGACATCCAGAGGCCCCCAGAACACAAGAGACCAAGGAAGACCAACAGAGGGGCAGCCGCGCCACTGTCCCAGAAAGAGCTGAAGAGAGCCCCAGATGAGGGGTCACTCCGCAGCCGCGGAGCAGAAGCCAGGGGGGGTTGCAGTGACATGCCCGTGAGCTCCGCCGGCAGCCAGCTGTGCCTGAGTGACCGAGCCCCAGGCCGAGAGGCTGAGAGTACCCCACCCCTGAAGTGGCCCGAGCGAGCCCCAGGCTCCAGGCCCCGATAAGCAGCCACCAAGGAGTGAGCCGGTGTGTACCTGGGCGCCCATCCCCGGACACAAAGAACCACCAACGCACCGATGTCTGAGGGCGTCTGCCACTGGCAGGTGAAGTGGTGGGGAGAGATCGGCCTCCATACCTTAGAGGGCCTGAGATGTCCCCAGAGAGGTGGCGTCTGATACCCAACCTGACATATAGACACAGACATACAGGGATTTGATGTTTTTTTTCTAATTCCTGAATGTTTTTGTTTTCTTCTTTCTTTTTATGTGATGAGAAAGAAATTATTTTACCTCTCATCACAGCTTTCCCTGCTTCCCATAGAACAGATGCTGAAGTTCCGGGAGCATCATTATAGTCTAAATATTCTTTTTTAAAATATTTAATAAAGTCTTCATCTTTAAGCAGTGATGTATTAAATCTCCAGTTTTTACTTGGCGTAGTATTATTCTTGTGCATTAGTGTTGAAGATACAGGAGCATGATCGCTGACAGCTATAGGGTGAATCTCAGTATCTGAAATGTCACTCAGCAGTGAGCTGCTGACCAAAAAATTATCCAGATGAGAGTAGGAGTGATGGACATGTGAGAAAAAAGTATATTCCTTACTGGTGGGGTGAAGGGAGCGCCATGCATCGCAAAGACCAAAGTTGCTCATATACAGTTTGATTATATTTGTGGACTGCCAATTACGCCGAGTTCCTGCTGTATTGAGCCTACCCATTTCTCCATTTAGTCCAAGGTTGAGGTTGCCTCCAAGAACAAGTGTGCCATCTAAGTGTTCAGAGAGTGCACTGAAAAAACCGTGAAAGAATGAGGGATCATCAACATTTGGACCATATATACGTACAATACATAGCTTTTTTATCAAGTATAGATAATTTAATGATTAAGAATCTGCCCTTGTTTGTCCTCCTAAAAAAATTGTACCTAGTATTATGGAAAACTTGGGTCCACTTGCTACATTTGCCAAACCTTCTATCAGGAACCTTGATGGTACTATTGACTCAGCTCTGACTTTGGACGCTCATGTTAAATCTCTGGTCTGCTCCTGTTTTTATCACTTGAGAAACATTGTTAAGCTGAGTCCCATTGTATCGCGCTCCGAATTAGAAATTGTCATTCGTGCATTTGTTTCATCTCGTCTGGGTTATTGTAATTCTTTGTTTACTTGTTTATGTAAAGCCTCTTTGAAGCATCTGCAAGTTGTTCAGAATGCTGCTGCAAAGCTTCTGACCAAGTCTTCCAAGTACTCCCATGTCACACCCCTCCTGATTCAGCTGCACTGGCTCCCTATTAAATTCAGAATCCACTTTAAGGTTTTGACCTTGACTTTCAGGGCTCTGCATGGACAAGCACCAACATATATCAGTGAAATTTAACATCCATACATTCCCAGCAAGTCCCTGAGGTCATGTGATCAGGGTTTGCTGGTTGTCCAGCACACAAGGCTGAAAACAAAAGGCGACATAGCTTTTTTAACTGTGGCCCTCAGACTGTGGAACTCTCTCCCTTTGAACATGAGATCTGTGGACTCAGTGGTCGCTTTTTAAAAACAAAAAACAAAAAACAAAAAAAAAACAGCTAAAAACTCATCTTTTTAAACTTTCTTTTGGTTGATTTTGATTTTTATGTTTTGGCTTCTGTGAAGCACTTTGTGATTTTTATCTTGAAAGGTGCTGTATAAATAACATTTTACTTTACTATTTGCCCATTACGCAAACTACGGGAGATCCAGACTTGGGTCTGTGATGTCCTTCAGGTAGCTCAGCACCATACGGGGCAGAGAATATTTCCTCTAATGTAGAAGGGAAAGAAAAGGAATATGCAAACATGGCGAAATCATTTAAAACGTGATTATCTTAACTGGACCTTCATTAATCCAGCAAAAATCTATGGCAAAAATTTCAGATGCTGGCCAAGGAGAAACAGAATGACAGAACATTGTCAGAATAATATTCTCCAAACGTAACATCCCAGTGCACTTCAGACTCATCAACACCCTTTGACAAAAACTGGCTCATCACAAGGGACAGACTCATACCGTAAGCGGTGAAATGTCTTCATGAACTAAAATGAAGTTTGGTTTTAGGACCATCATAAAGTATTGTATCAGAAATAGGGAAAGGTTCCCTTTCATACAACTTGTACGTCTAAATGTCCAAATGTTTCAGTCTAGCCTTGATTTAAACTTTGATTACCATGCAGCTACAGAGATAGATTAGCCCTCTTCACAGAGCGGTGTTACCTGAGTAGGATGCATCAGTCAGCAGAGTAGAAGAATGGGTTGTCCATTTATTGTATATGTGTGTGTGTGGTTCTTAGAATTCTTGCGGGGCAAATATTTTATTTTCTAAAAAGAACACAAATGACTTCTGAGCTGTTGCTATGGTGTAGAGGTAAAGAAATGTTGTTAAACGCCAAACAAATGCATAGTAACAAGCCATGGTGTGGGGGAAAACTTTTGAAAGAACACCAGATCTCAATGGGGAAGAAATTATGCTCGATATCTATACTCCTATGGATCGGGTCATGTAAGGAATGAAAGGATGCCACATTGTTTGATCGACCTACAGAGGGGTGAATTCAAAGATGCCATGAGAGTTAAAGTTCAAAAGTCAAAGTGTTTGTGGTCAGTCTGAGTATTTCATGCTCCTAATGGCAGCCAGTGTGCTTTTGTCTAATATGTAGTGGTCTGTGTCCCTCCATGGTTATGCCTTCCCAGACCATCACTTATCCACTGGCAAAGCGGTCATGCTGACACAGGGTCTTATTGGTTTTATGGTCAAGCAGAGAGTGTGTTCACTTTTCGCTCTACTCAAGGGCCTGCCCGTTTGCCTGCAGTGAACTCTATTGTCAGATTGAGGCAGTGTACAAAGTATGTGCCACCACTGGTCTGTGAGCCACTGTTGCTTGTGTCTTGTGTGGGTAGTAGAGCAGGCCAGTGGTGGACCTGGCCGACCTGATATACAGGCATTTGAATACTGTTAAGATGGAAACAAAAACTCAAAGTTGCTTTATGTCTTCTGTTTGCAGGCATGGATGACAGGTTATGTGTGCCCCCCAGCTAAAGGCCTCAGTTGCCATTACCTGTGCATCCATTCAATCCCTCTGTGAGCATGTATCGCAGGAACGGGCTGTCGGATGGTACTAGCATCAATTCAGTCACCTCAGAGGTAAGGACATGGTTCTACAGAGATTATTGTTTGTTTGTTTATTTTTGTTTTGTTTTTTAATAATCCCCAAGTACTGTTAAAGAGAGCAACATTTTTTTTAAACAAATCCAAACATGCTAGTTTTATAACGGATGCTTCCATTATTTTGCTTAGCACACAGAAACAAAATTATTTAAAAATAACCCCAAAAGCTACAAGGGTCAAAATTATTAGTGTCCCATGATGCTAATAGCCAGTTGTGTATCCTTTTTGCTAGATAACAGCCTGCAGTCTCCTAAAAGAAAATCCCAGCCCATTCTTCTTTGAGGAATCTCTTAAGCTCCTCTAGATTTGATGGTCTTCTGGCATGGACCTTGGCTTCTAATTCACCCAACAGATTTTTAGTAGGATTTATGTGAGGACTTTGTCCAGGGCTAAATCAGAATTATCTTTATTTGTGCACACAAACAAGGGATTTGACTCTGTCCTCTCTGCATGCAACACAAGGCTTTGTGATACCTTCTCGAGTAACAGTTCAAACCCTTGCAAAACTTTATATATATATATATTTAATACACACACACACACACACACACACACACACACACACACACACACACACACACACACACACACACACACACACACACACACTATATAAGTTTGTGTATATATAGTATACAAACTTGCAAAAGCTTGTAGCTGCCTTGTAGCTGCCCCAGGGCAGCTGTGGCTACAATGTAGCTTGCTATCGCCAGTGTGTGAATGTGTGTGTGAATGGGTGGATGACTGAATGTAGTGTAAAGCGCTTTGGGGTCCTATGGACTAGAAAAGCGCTATACAAATGCAGGCCATTTACCAGGCCATAAATATGGAAGAAATACCTCAGATTTAACTTCATTTTTACAAGCTTTGAGCATCAAGTTAAAGCACCTCATTGCTCAGCAATGGTTTGTGTAATGGCTCAATTTCTTTTAAAAAAAAAAGGTCAGTTTTTCAGAGGGCTTAATAATAATGACACTGGTAATTTTAGTTGGATTTCTGAAATATTTCTACTACAGGTGCAAATAGAAATAATTGGTGCTTTCTAAAGAAAAATAGTATGTTTAGAATTGATATGTTGAAAATCCCTGGTTTTGTGTAGAAAAACTTTCATACGGGGGTTAATACACGGGATGGGAGAAAACATGATGCCCTAAACATTATCTTATGCGTGCTGTCTCTGAAATATAAAATGTATCCAACATTGTACTTTGTAGTACAAAGCTGGTGGGTTTATTTGTTTGTTTGTGTTTAATGTGAGTATTCAGTTTATATTTTGTATGTATTTTTTATTTGATATTTATATCAAAATGTCATATTATGAAATTGTTGTTATAACAATGCCATACATTTGCTGCTGTGTATGAATAACAACAAAATAAGCCCGGGCATGTCTGAGAGTCAGAGGTCGTCAGAGGTGCACATCCCCCTGCCAATGACTTTTGAATACCTAAAAATGGATCTACTTCAGAAAACTCCAAAGAAGCAGAATATTTTGCAAAATATAACAAACAAAAAACAAAACAAAACTTTCTGCTAAATGTGGAATGTGGGAAAACCAATGACTGTAGAAAACAGTCAGAAAACAGTTTTCTACAGTCATTGGAGAAAAAAAAAATGTGGAAAACAAATGTTTTTCACTACTTGAGGCTGTTAAGTACAACCAGGCTATGACGGACGAGATGTTAGCAGCTGGTGATGAACAACTTATATTTTAAATAAATTACTGAACTACTTGCCAGTTGTACTCCGTATGACAGGAAGAATAAATAGTGGATGGAAGTTACCGATATTGTTACCTGGTAGAAAAACGGGGCATTAAGCAGCTGGTTAAAAAGCTCGACCCAAGAACGTTCCAGGTTGAAAATATTTTTCAGTTTTATTATGTGACATTATTGTGCAGTTCCTGCAAAGTTGCTTGGTTATTGTTAAAGTGTTAAGCAGTTATTTGAGATTTTTATTTAAAAAGCTTTCCAGGGAAAACTGCCTGGAAAACATTTTCGTGCCTGCATTTGGCTTGGTGTGACTGGATATAACGCCGTGTCACTACTATTGCATTATAATGCATTGCACAGCATATTAAAAGGCAGTAGGTATTATTGAATCTCTAATTCAGTTCAGTTCAATTTTCTTTCTTTTTTTTCCTTTTTTAATTCAAATTCTGTTGTTTTCAATCAAATTCTGTTGTTTTCATTCAAATTCTGTTGTTTTCATTCAAATTCTGTTGTTTTCATTCAAATTCTGTTGTTTTCATTTTAATTCCGTTGTTTTCATTTTAATTCTGTTGTTTGTTTTAAACTTCCGTTGTTTTCATTCAAATTGCATTTTTTGTTCTCAACTTCCGTTGTTTGGCACAGCAAGAAGGTCCTGAGTTCAATTCCAACATCAGGCCGGGGTCTTTCTGTGTGGAGTTTGCATGTTCTCCCCGTGTTTGCGTGGGTTCTCTCCGGGTACTCCGGCTTCCTCCCACCGTCCAAAGACATCCAGCTTGTGGGGATAGGTTAATTGAATAATCCAAATTGCCACTAGGTGTGAATGTGAGTGTGAATGGTTGTCTGTCCCTGTGTGTTGGCCCTGCGACAGACTGGCGACCTGTCCAGGGTGTACCCCGCCTTTCGCCCTATGACAGCTGGGATAGGCTCCAGCCCCCCCCCCCCCCCCCCCTCCCCCGCGACCCTGAAAAGGATAAGCGGAAGCGAATGGATGGATGGAACTTCTGTTGTTTTCATTCAAATTCTGGTCTGGGGTCCGTTCTTCGTACCTCGCTAAGTAAGTTAGCTGGATTTGATTGTTGACGATTTCGCGTGATCTTGGATCGTTCGGTTCTCCGAAGCTCATCCGGGACTTGCTGCCATAGCAACAGAGCCGTGAGCGTAAACCTGCTTGGGAGCAGGCTTACTTTATGTAAACAGGATTAGATCGCGGCCACTCAGGTATGTCCGCTTCATGTATACGAAAGCAACAGCGATATTTTACCACTGTTTTTCCATAAATAAATATTATCAATGTAACTAAAGATAATGCAGTACTTGATCCTTTCATTGATTTCATACAGATACATACAGGTCATTTCCTAAAAAAAGGGAAATGTACTATTAACATTCTATTTCATGTATTTGATTATTTCAGATGTAATTCATATTTTAGGGTTGTAATAGTAAATTACTTCGTGTAATCAAGATGAGAGACCACGGCTATAAAAGCAAAGGTGGATTTGGGAAGCCTGTCGCAGCCATGTCCTGTCCGTATACGCGAGCCACCCATTGTGGAAGGTGCGAGATTGATAAGGAGAGTTTTCAGAACTCAGCGTATATTGCGGGATAGACAGGATCCTTTAGCTCAGCGCGACAGTGTGCTCATTGAGAGATATCGATATTCCCGAGAGGGTATTATTTACTCAACCAACTTGTTGACGAGGGGGTGCAGGACCACCACCTGTCTTTTTTTTGCTCTGTCCTTTTCTTGGTTGCTGTTATAAACAAACAGATTATTTCAGGGTCTCTTTTCAAGAGACTAAAAGCAATATAAGTGATAAATATTACCATTCTGTAGAATATTCTTATATTTCACTTTTACTTGTTCCCATGTTCTAGTGGGTCCTGTTGGGGCTCTAATGTGAAAGAGGATATGATATAATGTAATATAATATAATAAATTTACCCTACCGCCTACTGGTGTTGGCCAGAGGGGCCGATGGCGCAATATGGCAGCCTGGCTTCTGTCAGTCTGCCCCAGGGCAGCTGTGGCTACAACCGTAGCTGCCTCCACCAGTGTGTGAATGTGAGAGTGACTGAATAGTGGCATTGTAAAGCGCTTTGGGTGCCTTGAAAAGCGCTATATATATCCAATCCATTATTATTATTATTATTATTAAATTACTTACGAGTTTAATTTGTCAGCAACTTTCTGCCAGCCCTCTCTCCTTGCTTTTGCAGCCTTTGCAGTGTTCCCTTGCGTTTTAATTAAACTCTGAAACTCCTGAAATCCCTCAATCAAGAGTTCTTGCTCTGCTGCCGAAAAATACTGAGCGCGCTCCTTCGACATTTTCGCCGACCAATCAAAGGGTTGCCGATCAATGTTTCTACTATCGATGCGTAGCCCCTGTTAAGCCACCCAGTGATCTCACATTACTTCATCCAGCTATACTAATCGTCAACAACAGGTGTGTTCGGAGAACCGGAATAGCGAGCTCAAAGTTAGCGCAATGATTTGATCTTGGATGTGTCATTTGATCTTGGATGTAGTAAGCGAGGTACGAAGAACGGACCCCTGTTCATTCTTATTCTGTTGTTTTCATTCAACTTCCGTTGTTTTCATTCAAATTCCGTTGTTTTCATTCAAATTCTGGTCTGTTCATTCTTATTCCGTTGTTTTCATTCAACTTCCGTTGTTTTCATTCAACTTCCGTTGTTGTCATTCTAATTCTACTCTTGTTATTCAAATTCTATTGTTTGTTTTAGAATTCTGTGGCTTTAATTCAAACTCTGTTCTATACATTCTAATTCTGTTGTTTTCATGCAAATTCTTTGGTTTTTGATCAAATTCTGTTCGTTTAATATATAGCGCCAAATCACAACAACAGTTGCCTGGAGGCGCTGTTTATTGTAAGGTAAAGACCCACAACAATACAGAGAAAACCTAAACAATCATATGACACCCCCCCCCCCCCCCCAATGATATTATATACAAATATACTGACAGCTGGAAATCTGCAATTCTAATGTGATTACAACCTTTTGAATCAGTGAATACAAGTGCTCAATTGCTCAAACCGCTTACTTGCTTTTGCAACGCTTCTCTCCGGAAACATGTCGCAGAACTATAACTGTAACTAAAGGAGGGTGAAGGAGGGTTGGGGGTGGTAGGAACAGGCATGAAGGCCAGCCAGCCAGTCAGGAAGCAGAAGACCAAGAGGTGTTCTTCCTTGCTGCCCTCTGGTAAGTTTCCTTCAAACCAGAGTCTTCCACAACAGATAGAGAAACACTGCTTTTATGCTTTATGGCTTATTGTCTATTTTCTATTATTTGACCTATTCTTATTGATAGCTTATTGATGGCTTATGTCTCATGTGACTCAGTTACATCAAGCACTGAATTTTGTTACTACACTATACATGGTACACACTTCTACACCTTTATTTCTAGATAGATTTTCCACAGCTTAAACAAATGTATGCATGTTTCCAAGTTCCTTTCTGGATCACTAGAAATCAAACTATCTATTCAGCCATCTTCAACCATCACTGGCTCTGTGGAAGTAGAAAAACACATTATTTTAGACACTTTGAGACCAACTTGTGGTCTTGTTGGTTCCATGTCATCTGCACTGTACTAACTATGGTTCTTTGTTTCTCAGATTCTCCACCCATCTTGCTCAGCCATCTACTGACCAGTGAGACATTTATCATGCTTTATGACCAAGCACCTACCTGCTTTCCCACCCCACTCCCTGTACTCTCAGCTGTTTGAACACTTTATAAATAAAACTGAATTAAGTATTTAACATACATGTGGACTTGGAGAAGGCATTCGACTGTGTCCCTCAGGGGGTCCTGTGGGGGGTACCTCGGGAGTATGGGGTGTCTGGCGTTCCCCCGGACAAGCTGGAGGAGGTGGCTGGGGAGAGGGAGGTCTGGGCTTCTCTGCTTGGGCTGCTGCCCCCGCGACCCGGCCCTGGATAAGCGGAAGAAAATGGATAGATGGATTTAACATATGTTTGTGTTGTTTATGAATACAAATAACTAAAACAAACACTAAACATATAGATATATCTGTATTATAATTTAATGTGTTACCATATTCTTTCATGGCATATTTCAAGTCCTCGGGCGCTTGGATCAGAAACACTCTGTTGGTTAATATCATGTGATTAAACTAAAAGAAGAATCACTCTTGGACACATTATTTGCTCACTTGTATTAAGGCAAATAATACAATATAATTAATAACAAATATAACAATAATGATAAACCACTGGTGATAGTCAAAGTTTTTTTTTTTTTTTTTTTTTTTTAAAAACAATGTCACTTCTAATGACCAGTGTCTTTTAGTTTTGTTTTTAAAGCCTTTATCTGTTGAGTTTGGTGATGTATCATACAAATGTTGTTGTAAATGTTTAATAGTGTAAAGATGTACCCATAGACTGACCAATACTGTGTAATATTGCTGATAAGGCCAACAGGAGGAACCAAATAATCTCGTAACTGAGAACTGTAAAGATACCTTAATTCCCAGACAATTTCTGTATTCATGTCACTTTTTTCTAATTTCTCATTTAGAGAAATTTAAAGAATTTTGTGCCTCTTTTGTCTTCTGTATCGTGAGACCCAAAAATTATGTCAAATTGGCATTGTAAAGGTTTTCTCACTTCCTAATATGCATCTAGATACACAAGTATAATACTTTACTGAATTTCCTGGAGGAATCCACCCGAGGGATTAATAAAGTCCTATCTAATCTAGTTTAAGTATGTTTTTGTTTGTTTTTATTTAATTATGTGATCTAACTTTCTCCCTTTGTGTGGCAAAAAACAATGTATATGTGTATATCATTATCGTCAAGGACCAGCCAAGGTCCAGTCAAGAATCAACCACAATGTCTCTAATTCAGTAACTGCCGGGGCCTGGAGGTTAGAGTTGTGTGGTGTGAGGAGCTGAAGGAGGTGCACAGGCAGAAGGCTGTACAAGCAGACTGTTGGGAAGAAAACACCATAAATTAACTTCTGCTTAACTTGCAAAGCTTTGGGCATCGGGTCCTTCTGTTACAGTGTATCTGCCCCACGTTCAGCCTGGTTCTGCTGGAAATTTCTTACTGTTTCAAGGGAGATTTTTCTTCCCACCACTACCAAATGCTTGCTCATAGGAGGTTGTTTCTCCCAATATTTGTAGGATCTTTATCTTGTCAGTATAAATAAAATTTAATTAGATGGAAATAGCTTTGTGGTGTCTTGTTGGGTTGTGTTTGAAACAATTCCGTAGTTGCCGTAGTAGTGTTCAATATAGTCCTCTAGTCGTTTTCTCCAGTATACGAAGTATGCATTTTGATACCTGTCAGCTGGATTCTTTATAGTAGAGTAAAAATCCAGTGTTTAAAGTGTGCCTCATTGTGCGGTACATTATGAGTGATGCATGCTGTTGAGAATTCATGACAACTACTGCAATAAAAAATTTAAATCTACACACACGCCAATTTCAAGTGGCACCTCTAAAAAATATTTAGTTAAGAAATTTGTGGCATTTTCAGTACTTATTTTACTCACTGGTTGAGAATGACCAAACGCAATAAGCCTAAGCTTAAGTGCCAAACTCCACCTTAATTTTTCATTGATATTTTAATACCCCCTGTGAATCTAGACTGTTATTCTTGTCACAATGTGGGTTTGTGTTTCTGGGCTCATTAACAAATTATTTTCTACATTTGAAGAAAGTTCTAAACTCAGAGGACATGGCCAGATTCAAAATTTCAATGCTGCTCTTGGGTGGCTCAATAATTATATAAATCACAGAGAAAAGTTTATTATTTTATTTGTTTAAGCATCAGAAGTACTTTCTTCGACAGAGCATCAAGTTTTACTCATCATATGATTTGTGTTGATAATACATTTGTAAATACTTCTTTAAAAAATATTAAAATTAATAATATTGATATGCAAAAATGTACTGCACATGTACTGTATCAGAATCAGAATACTTTATTGATCCCTATACCTGTATATATTTATAGTGGATAATTGAGGATAATTTGGGGGGCATTTCCACTGCAATCTGTGTCTACTGAAGAATGTAAAGAGAACTATTGGTATTGTTGTAAAGGAGTATTTAATCTGATGGTAATTTTGGTATCAATTATTATGTATTAATTTTTGACATTCCTAACCAAAGTCACTACTTTTTTCATTGTTACTGTGAAACAGTGAAGAAACAACTTACCACACAAGTATGGCTGGCAGCAAATCACAATTGCCTAATCTGGCACAGTAAAACGTAAAATATTTTAGTTACAAATCAGAGGATTGTCTTGCATGAATTGTGACACTATTGTATCTTGAGTTATTCTGTGATAAATTGATGGTGAAATTTGTTTCTGTCAGGCCAGCAGCAGCTCTGACTCTCTGCAAGGACCTTATGTGAACTACGCCAAGAGCTACGATGCGGTCGTCTTTGATGTGCTTAAGGTGACGCCTGAGGAGTTTGCTGTAAGTATGTTGATTAAATTAGTTTATGAGGTTAATGAATAACTTCTATAAGAGAATATCATAGAATAGATATTATGGAATAGATGATAGTAAATGGCATATAAATTTAATTTAAGTACATTTTCTTTAAAAACCTTGCCATTTAACATTATTTTCAGATTTTTAGGTGGCAGCCTAAGCTAAATTGATTATACCAAACATAATGATAATTTTGGATGATGCTTGGTTAACATGAGTAATTAGCTCAACAATAAAATTAGCTTAGCTTAACAATAAAAATAATTTACTGTTACTTGGAATTCAAGTTGGACTTCAGATTTTTTTTTTCTTTTACTACAGCAGAGCTTCTACAACTTTGAGTGTAATTTAATTGAAAAAAATTATATATAATAGAAAGAGTCATCTCTTTTGGTCATCTTGTCTTGACCTGGTCAAAAGTGGGTGGATCTGAAGGAAAGGAATACAGAATGAACAGTAAAGACTAACCCTTTTATCCTGGTTAATTAATTTTCATAATTGCTGGAAGCAAAAGTCGTTGAAATTAAAATCCAAGCCCTAAATCAAACATGATTGTGATGTATTTTATTTTCCAAACTTTTTTGGTACACTGGATTTTTAAAGCATCCTGCTATGGACTAAGTGATATGCTGGAAACAAAGTAGAATAGCTGTGCCATGTTAACATAAATAAATTTAAAATAGGACAAAACATGCTTTTCCGTTAAAGTTTTCATTATTAATTAAGGGTTTCAAAAATAATACAAATAAATAAATGAATAAAAACATCATGTAGGTACTGTACAATTACAGGTAAAAAGCTATCCAAACCTATCTGGCACTGTGTTGAAAAAAGTAATTCCCTCCCTAATCTCCTTGTGGCACCCTTTGGAGCAACAACTGCAGTCAGGTATTTACAATAACTGGTAAGGAGTCTTACACATTGCTGTGAAGGAATTTTAGCTCACTCATCTTAGCAGAATTGTTATACTTTAGCCACTTTAGAAGGTTTTCAAGCATTATCAGCCCGTTTATGGTCATGCCTAAGCATCTCAACTGGATTAAACTCAGGACTTTGGCTAGGTCACCCATAAACCTCTATTTTATTTTTTTAAATTAAGTAATTCATTTTTTTGGAGCCATTCAGAGGTAGATTTAGTGATATGCTCCGAATCATTTTCTGGATGAAAATGATGCTTCAGGGTATAAACTGATAGCTGGACATTGTCTTTCAGGATGTTCTGGTAGAGAGCAGAATTCATGGTTTCATCAGTTGGTATGATGATCTTTTCATGACATGCTCTTAGTTTCATGCCAAATGTAATGGGTCACAAACCTTCCAGAAAGTTAAGCTTTTGTCTTGTTAGTCTACAGAATATTTTCCCAAAAGTCTTGGGTTTTGTCAAGATGTTTTTTAGAAAATGTGAGACAAACTTTTGTGTTTGTGGTCACTTGTGGTTTTTCACTTTGGATGACATGGATGACATCTTTGCTTGGTCTCTTTGTTACTGTTTGATTCATGAAGACTGACCTTAACTGAGGCATTTGAAGCCTGCGGTTCTTTAAATGTTATTCTAGGTGCTTTGGTAACCTCTTGAATCACTAATGTGGTCTTAGAATAATTTTAGTAGGCCAACAACTGTTCCAAGATTTTTCCATTTGTGAATAAGGAATACCTCCTGTACACCCACCACCCACCTGCTGGGCGGCGGTCAAGGTTGGAAGCCCTGGGAGACTGATCCCCCCAGCTATTGAGGCTGGTAATTGGGACATGGAACGTCGCCTCTCTGGTGGGTAAGGAGCCTTAGCTAGTGCCTGAGGTCAATACCAGCTTGATATAATCAGGCTTGCCTCAATGCATGGTGAGGGCTCTGGAAGTCTTCAGGAGACTGGATGGACTCTGTTCCAGCCTGGACTTCCCCTTCGTAAGAGGTGGCAAGCTGGGGTGGGTATCCTTGTATCCCGTCGCCTTGATGCCGCTACTTTTGGTGTTTTCTCCAGTGGGCCGAGAAGGCTGTTTCCCTGTATCTTCAGGCCAAGGAATGAGTCCTGACTGTCATTTGTGCTTATGTGCAGAATGATGGTTCAGAGTATTCAGCCTTCTTGGCGTTGCTGGGTGGGGTTATTGACTGTATTCCATTTGGGAGGAATGGACTTCCTGATTTGAACCTCAGTGGTTTTCTCTTATTGGACTTTGTCAATAATGAACACAATATTTGAACATAAAGATGTCAATAAGTCACTTAGATCTCTGGACACTTAGATGAAGGAGGAGCTGAACCGTCAGCTGATCACCACATGTGGTGAGTTGGATCAGGTGGCAAGGGAGGATGCTGGACAGACATGGCACACCAAAACATATAGCGAAGGTGCATTGGGAACACCTGGCAGAAGCCCCTGACCACAAGATGTTCAACTCTCACCTCTGGCAGAACTTTAATAGTGTTCTGAGGGAGGCTGAGGACATTGAGTCTGAATGGCAAAGTCACTCAGGTAGTTAACAGGGTTTTAATAGTTTTGCAATTTTCATTAGTTTTTTTATTTTTATTTAGTTTTGACTTCAGATTTTCAATTTTATATCAGTTTTAATTAGTTTTTACCAATTGTTTGCTAGTTTAGTTTAGTTTTTATTTTTTTGAAAATCCTTAGTTTCAGTTTAGTTTTGATTAGTTTCAGTTATAGTTTTAGTTGTGTTTGCAATAATTAAGTGTAACAAAATCCCAGTTTCATCATATCAGTCATTCTCTTCTGCTTATCTTTGGGTATGTTGCTATTCCAGCTACCATACCCTGCACCCTGGACAGGTCGCCTGTCTGTCGCAGGGCTAACACGCAGAGACAGACAACTCACATTCCCACCTTTAAATAAATAAATAAAGGCAGATGAACAACCATTGATACCAGGCAACTATAAAATGTACAGTGGGGCAAAAAGTATTTAGTCAGCCACCGATTGTGCAAGTTCCCCCACCTAAAATGATGACAGATGTCAGTAATTTGCACCAGAGGTACACTTCAACTGTGAGAGACAGAATGTGAAAAAAAAATCCATGAATCCACATGGTAGGATTTGTAAAGAATTTATTAGTAAATCAGGGTGGAAAATAAGTATTTGGTCACTAACAAAAATACAACTCAATACTTTGTAACATAACCTTTGTTGGCAATAACAGAGGTCAAACGTTTACTATAGGTCTTTACCAGGTTTGCACACACAGTAGCTGGTATTTTGGCCCATTCCTCCATGCAGATCTTCTCGAGAGCAGTGATGTTTTAGGGCTGTCGCCGAGCAACACGGACTTTCAACTCCCGCCACAGATTTTCTATGGGGTTGAGGTCTGGAGACTGGCTAGGCCACTCCAGGACTTTCAAATGCTTCTTACGGAGCCACTCCTTTGTTGCCCGGGCGGTGTGTTTTGGATCATTGTCATGTTGGAAGACCCAGCCTCGTTTCATCTTCAAAGTTCTCACTGATGGAAGGAGGTTTTGGCTCAAAATCTCACGATACATGGCCCCATTCATTCTGTCCTTAACACGGATCAGTCGTCCTGTCCCCTTGGCAGAAAAACAGCCCCATAGCATGATGTTTCCACCCCCATGCTTCACAGTAGGTATGGTGTTCTTGGGATGCAACTCAGTATTCTTCTTCCTCCAAACACGACGAGTTGAGTTTATACCAAAAAGTTCTACTTTGGTTTCATCTGACCACATGACATTCTCCCAATCCTCTGCTGTATCATCCATGTGCTCTCTGGCAAACTTCAGACGGGCCTGGACATGCACTGGTTTCAGCAGCGGAACACGTCTGGCACTGCGGGATTTGATTCCCTGCCGTTGTAGTGTGTTACTGATGGTGACCTTTGTTACTTTGGTCCCAGCTCTCTGCAGGTCATTCACCAGGTCCCCCCGTGTGGTTCTGGGATCTTTGCTCACCGTTCTCATGATCATTTTGACCCCACGGGATGAGATCTTGCGTGGAGCCCCAGATCGAGGGAGATTATCAGTGGTCTTGTATGTCTTCCATTTTCTGATGATTGCTCCCACAGTTGATTTTTTCACACCAAGCTGCTTGCCTATTGTAGATTCACTCTTCCCAGTCTGGTGCAGGTCTACAATACTTTTCCTGGTGTCCTTCGAAAGCTCTTTGGTCTTGGCCATGGCGGAGTTTGGAGTCTGACTGTTTGAGGCTGTGGACAGGTGTCTTTTATACAGATGATGAGTTCAAACAGGTGCCATTCATACAGGTAACGAGTGGGGGACAGAAAAGCTTCTTACAGAAGACGTTACAGGTCTGTGAGAGCCAGAGATTTTCCTTGTTTGAGGTGACCAAATACTTATTTTCCACCCTAATTTACGAATAAATTCTTTACAAATCCTACCATGTGGATTCATGGATTTTTTTTTTCACATTCTGTCTCTCACAGTTGAAGTGTACCTCTGGTGCAAATTACTGACCTCTGTCATCATTTTAAGTGGGGGAACTTGCACAATCTGTGGCTGACTAAATACTTTTTTGCCCCACTGTATATCTTGGCCCCAATGAGACTATTGACTCTTGCAGCACCGGGTGTTCATAATTTTGGTTCAAGTGAATTGATAAACTTTTTGAAGGCAATTGACTCACACGGTTATGTAGATATCCCAGTCCTGTTGTCTCGGGATGCATCACGCTGCCTTGCCTAGGGTTAGCGTCTGTTTCTGGGGATGAGGGTTGAGTGTGCTCCCTTACATTCTCAAGGTAAGCTAGGTTAGCCTTCTTGTGTGAGCTTTTCAAGTGCACTTTAAGGTTTGTGGGATTTTTTTTCCCTTTAGAAATGTCCCTCATAATTTGTCTCTTTCCACTACAAGACACTTGCTTTATCCAAAACACAGTCATATTCAAAGTAATCCCAAATTGGACTCTGGCGCTTTCTCCCGACTTTTCCTGACATGATTCTGCGCGTGGACGGAGCAGCAACACAGACGACTCTACTAACGTACTGGCCACCTGCTGGCATAATTAGACAGCAAGAAAAAAAATCTGGAAACTAAACTTCATTTTCACCCTTGACTATTGTATGACACGCACACATCAATGAAAACTAAACACATTTTTGCTATAAATTCAGTTAATTTTAGTTAGTTTTCCTTTTTTTGTTTTTATTTTTATTTCCGTTAATGAAAATGTTTTTTCACTTCTAGTTTTCGTTATTTCGTTAGTTTTCGTTAACGATAATAACCTTGGTAGTTAAACAACACCTTGGTGGCCGTGGTGAATGAAATTCACCCTAAATTCCTGAATTCTCTGGATGTTATAGGGCTGTATTGCTGGACACACCTCTGCAGCGCTTGTGGCAATCTGGGCCATTGTCTCAGGATTGGCAGACTAAGGTGGTGGTTCCAATCTTTAAGAATGGTGTGTTCCTACATGTGTTTTATAGACTTGTAAAAGGAATTCGACCATATCCCTCAGGGTATCCCGTGGGGGGTGGTGCTGGAGTATACGGTGTTTGGCCGATTGTTATGAGCCATTCGGTCCCTGTACAGCTGCAGTGAGAGCTTTGTCCACATTGCTGGCAATAAGTCTAACTCATTTCTAGTGGGTATTGAACTCCACCAGAGTTGCCCTTTTTCATCAATTCTGTTTATAATTTTTATAAACAGAATATCTAGGTGTGTAGCATCTGCCTTGGTGACCTCAGAATCTCATCTCTGTTTTTGCAGATGATGTAGTCCTATTCGTTTCATCAGGTCGTGGTCTCTATCTTACACTGGAGCAGTTCTCAGCAGAGTGTGAAGTGGCTGGTGTGAGAATTAGAAACTCAAAGTCTGAGGCCATGGTCTTCAGCCAGAAAAGGGTGGAGTGGAGTGCCCACTCTGGGTCAGAGACATTGCTGTTCCAAGTAGAGGAGTTTAAGTAGCTTGGAGTCTTGTTCATGTGTGAGGGGAGAGATGGACTGGGGCTGAGGCTGCAGTTATGCACATGCTACACCAGTCCTAGTCCGCCACGGAGAAGAGAGACAGGAGCGTAAAAGCGAAGTTGTCGTGTTATTGGTCAACCTATGTTCACACTCTCACCAGTGGTCACAGGCTTTGGTAGTAACCTAACGAACAGGGCTGTGGATAGAAACGGTAAGCTTTCTCCTCACCCTATTTCTCCTTTAGAGATGAGGGGTTCAGCCATCAGAGAGAGGATCAAAGTAGAGATACTACTCCTCCACATCGAAAAGTGCCACTTGAGCTGGTTTGGGCATTTGACTAGGATACTGCTTCCACTCTGCAGCTTTGCTTGCCTTATCTCAGCATTCTATTAAATAAAAGAAGCAAGACTAGACAGTTATTACTAGCAGCACCAATCAGCCCCAACTAGCACTGCCCTGAACCCACTGCATCACCCCTCATCTGCAGCTGAAATACCTGTGTTAAAAAAAATACTCCAGTTAAAGTTGAAGCATTGATTTAACCTCTTTCCTCAAGTAAAAGTGAACAAGTACAGTCTCTGTAATCTACTCAAAGTAAGAAAGTTAAAAGTATAATCTGTTTTTATGCACAGACAACTGGACATTCTGCTTTATTAATATACTTATATATATAAGTATGATATTAGTACATGAGAATTCAAATGTTTTTTGAATCTAAATTCTAATTCTAATGAATGTACTCAGTTTGAATCTGTTATTCAAAGCAGAATAAAAAAAAAAGAATAAAAACAAAAAAAATGTCTTCTGTTGCCTCCACTACGAAATAGAAACAGTGAACGGTTACAGTGAGATTTAGCAGGTGGGGCAAGACTAAGATCTTTTGTAGTGGCACAGCTTGGAGAAAATACGAACAGCTTACAATAATTTATATTGTGAGCTCCAATAGGTTTTCTTAGTAGAGAAGCTGTTATCAGCTGACCTGTTGCTGTTTGTGAATTTTCACAACTGAATTCAACAAGATCTAAGAAGCTGTGTGACAGCTATCTCTGCTGAGTTCCATTTCCTACACCAACAGCATACAACAACATACATAACAACATAATGAGTGAATTCAGTGAAAGAATCTAAGCGTCATCAGTTTAAATGTAAATTAATCTCTGCTACCTAACACTGACCATCACAGCCACTGTGTATCAGTCCAACACAGTTTTTCAATGTGAATTCACTACATTAAAGCTAAGCTAATCCTGCAAAAAAGTACCCAGAATTTTAATGCAACATTACATGTAATCTTTAAATCTGCAGTTTATGTGTTAAGTGTCACTGAGGAGTCCTTACCTTTAAATGTACCCTCTCTTCTTCCCCTTCTCTCCTGTCTTTTCTTATGTTTCTCCATCTCTCACTGAAGTTAACTCATTTTTTTTCTCTCTCTGGACCTTTAGCAGCTGGACCTTTAGTTAGCAAAACACTGTGTGACAAACTGCGCACGAACAGTCCATGTTTTTGCTGATATTTGTTGAGCTGATAGAGATGTTGTAGAAACTGTCATGTAGAAATGTTACTCTCTTTATGCCTATTCTTCTTCTGTAGCACTAGCTATACAGTTAGGTCCATAAATATTTGGACAGAGACAACTTTTTTCCTCATTTTGGTTCTCTAAATTACCACAATGAATTTTAAATGAAACATCTTCGACTCCAGTTAAACTGCCGACCTTCGGCTTTAATTCAGTGGGTTGAACAAAAAGACTGCATAAAAATGTGATGACCTAGAGCATTTTCTAACACAATTCCTTCATTTCAGGTGCTCAAAAATAATTGGACAAATTAGATAACTGAAAATAAAATGTTCATTTCTAATACTTGGTTGAAAACCCATTTGTTGCCAGTGACAGCATGAAGTATTGAACTCATGGACATCACCAGATGGTGGGTTTCCTCCTTTTTAAAGCTCCGCCTGTTTGTAGACCTTTTTGTCCGAAGTTTAGTCTTCAAAATGCATGCTCAGTTGTGTTAAGATCAGGTGACTAACTTGACCATTTAAGAATATTCCACTTCTTTGCTTTAATAAACTCCTGGGTTGCTTTGGCTGTATGTTTTGCGTCAGTATCCATCTGTATCAGGAAATGCCACCCAATCAATTTGACTGCATTTTGCTGCAGACAGTATTTCCCTGAAAAACTAAGAATTAGTTCGGCTGCTTCTGTTTTGTGTCACATCATCAATAAATGGTAGTGTCCCAGTGCCACTGGCAGCCACGCACGTCCAAACCGTCACACTACCTCTGATGTGGTATGCTTTGGATCATGAGCTGCAGTCTTCTCTTTATGGTAGACTTGTATATTGATTCGTCTACCTCCTTGGCTGTTTTGAAGGGGTCTCTCTTCATTATGGAAATGATTCTCCGATCATCCACCGCTGCTGTCTTCCGTGGACGTCCAGGACGTCTTTTTGCATTGCTGAGTTCAACAGTGCTTTCCTTCTTTCTCAGGATGTACTGAGAACTGTAGATTTTTCCACTCCTAATGATGTGGCAGTTTCTCTGATGTTTTTTTTTTCTTTTCTGTTTTCGCTGCTTAAGGATGGCTTGTTTTACCTGCAAGGAGAACTCCTTTGACAGCGCGTTGTCCATTCACAGCACAATCTTCCAAATCTATCAACTGCAAGCACCACACCTCAAAACAATTACAGGGCTTTTATCTGCTTAATTGGCAATGACATAATAAAGGAATTGCCCATACCTGCCCATAAAATAGCCTTTAATGTTCAATTATTTGCAATTACTTTTGGTCTCTTTAAAAAGAGGGTGGCACATGTTAAGGAGGTGAAACTCCTAAACCCTTTATCCAGTTGAATGTGGATACCCTCAAATGAAAGCCAAGAGTCTAAACATTATGTCCATGTCCATTATATAATTTTAATCGGACTTGGTGTGTGTGTGTGTGTGTGTGTGTGTGTGTGTATATGTCTATGTAACTTTTTTTTTTTCTTTCAGAGTCAAATCACCCTGATGGATGCACCAGTGTTTAAAGCCATACAACCAGAGGTAAGAAATGCTTGTGATGTTAAAGTGGTGGGTAGTCTTCTAAAATCATTTCACAGTTTCATTCTCAATGCCAACTGTGGAGTGTCATAAGCCTAATAGTTGATTATTACTGAATTCTTCAAGCAGTTTCTGATTAATTTCTATGAGCTTAGATGTATAACAGTCCCATGGAATATGAACACTGTTCTTAGGCAATATGATTATGATTGCTAAATGGTATCACCTATACAGTGGCAATAACAGTGCACTCAGTGGTGTGACTCTTGGCCAGACAAACCTTTACTGCGCTTCATTGAAAGCCATCTTTCTCTACCATTTAAAAAAAAAGGTGAAAAACCAAAATGCAGGATTCCCCTCAGAGAGCTACTCCTCCTCATTCACTGATTACAAGTATTTCTGCTCAAGATGGTCTTCACAGCTGCTCCAGTCAGCTGAACCTGGATTGTCCTCCATGTTTGGAAATGCTGCTTAGCCTGCATTAGTCAGTAAACTTCCTTTCACTGTTCCTGGCTGAAAAATCTCGAAGCATCAGTGTCTTCAGATGCTATGTGCCAGGAGGATTACCGGGGAGAGAAATGGAAAGAAATTGAGATTTGGAATTGGGTCGGGATGAAATCCCCTAATTACGTAATTGTACACAAATCTGTTCTTCTAAAATGGCATCTCAAGTAGTTTTATCTCTAAATGTCAGTCAGAAAGTTATGACTTTGCAGCCATGGGTTTCACATCTGTCAGTGGTAGGTGTACAATAAAGCCCATCCAACATGTGTTCAGGCTTCCCCCAAATGTCACTTGAATCAGGTTCAAACAATTCATTCCTTTTTTAACCAAACAAAAGCACATATGTACTTCTGTTGTTTTTGTTGTGTTTTATTTACCTCAATTTAATAATTTATAACATTTGCATTATCTTGGCTTTTTAATATTGTGTTGACGGATTGAAATGCAAAAGGATTACCATGAGTGTGTGGAGCAAAGCATATGCTTTTTGTTGTAGATATTATGCATTTGTAAGATATTTGTTGATAGATTTTGACATGGCAGTAAGTTATTAAGGACTGAATATATATAAGTTTGTCATTGCTGCATAATGTATTGCTCCCTTTGGAAAAATACATTCTTGAAGGCTCTTTGCATAATTAATCACCAGTCTCTGGTATTGACTAGTTGAACTGTAGTCCTCCAGGTTCAGATCTGTTGTTTCAAATCTGGGCTTTAATTAGGCTATTATATAACCCTCAAATTCTTCTTTTTGATATATTCCTTGGAGAAATTTTCTAGTGCTAGGTTAGGATCTATTTCTCTTCCAACTTCAAGTTTCAGACAGATGACGACATTATCTTGCACCACTGCTTTTGAAGTGTTACAGAATTCAAATGGAAATTAGAAACCACAAACTGCCCAATCTGTAACACAGCAAAAGCAGAACACTTCCTCCACCATGCATCTGCTTCTTCATTGAAATCTGTCTTTGGTTTGTGCCAGTTATCTCTACTATATTGGTCAGACAATTCCATCTTTGACAGAAAGTCTGGTCAGTCTTTATGCTTTCTGGTAAACTGTAGTTTTGGATGGATGTAATTTTTGGACAACAAAGGCTTCTCTTGGGTCACCTTCTTTTTCCATAACGCATTTGGGTCTTGAGCTGAATATGGTGGGGTTCTTAACAAAGTAGTTGTCATTCGTTGTTCATTTTTCAATTATTCAGTTGCATGTGGCTGAGGTAGTACAGTGGGTAGTCTACCAATCAAATGTTAGTTTAGTCCTGAGCTCCTCAAGTTCACATGCTAAAGTTTGCTTGGAGAAACATTCTCTGACCCCAAATTGCCCCTAGTGCATCCATCATAGTGAGTGTATGTGTGACAGAAAGTGTTAAGTCAAAGTAAAAGCTCCCTTGGAATGCTGGAATGTTGCTGACTGTTTGTATATGGGCTGCACAACTATTGAGGCACAGTGCAAGCGGAGCAGTACACAGCCTGAAAAACAAGCCTGGGGTTAATGAAATCCAAGACTTAGAGAACTCTCCACACATGCCTCTGCCATGAGAGAAGCGAAGCAAAAATTTCAGGTTGCAACTGTTGATTCATCTGTGTTTTAAATACTTTGAGCAAAGCATTTAGGACTTTCCAGCAGTTAATCTCTACATCTGTCCACATATCCAGATCTAATTAAACATGAATCTGAATACTTGGTGAGTGGCACGTTGAGAGTGGGAGCCCGTTGCAGCAGCTTCCTTAGTTGCAAAGCATAACAAACTGCCCTGTACAATGTATCTCATTGTACAACTGTATAGTGACAATAAAGACATTCTATTCTATTCTATTCTATTCTATTCTATGGCTGTATAAAAGATGGATGATTTGTCTCCTCCTATTGTACAAAAATGAAGAGAGTGATGAGAATAAGAATATATATATCAAAAAACAATCACATGGAAATATTGTAACTTTCACTTTGTCTTTTAACCTTTTCAATAAAATTGCTACATTTTTCACTGATAGTGTATACTATAACTTATCCTTTGTACTTTCAGTGAGTTAATTTTAGACTTACTAGAAATCTATTAAAGTTTATTTAAATATGACCTTCTATGCAAACACCTGGAATGGTTTGATCTGCCTATTGGGTTTGAGCTGCCTATTGGGTAGATCAATCCATGTCCAAGTGTTGAAGTTGTCCTACTGCTGACTTGGAATGTTACTGGCCTAAACCCAAAAGATTAATAGCAGCAGGGGGGCATCCCGTACAGAGTCAGTGAAATGAATCTGTTTTTCAACAGGTTTAGTTTTTGAATCCCTGTTTACCCTAAACACTAAATACAGCCTTAACACGCCCTCAGCCCATTATACAGTTCTCAACACGACTGTGACAGTTGGCCAGGTAAGAAGACAGCTGGAAAGGTTAGACCAAGCCAAGGCTCAGGAATGATCGCATCATTCCAAAGCTCCTAAATTTATGTGCTACCCAGCTGCCTGGCATCCTGCAGCAACTCTTCAACTTGAGTCTTTTACAGAAAAAGGTACCAGTGCTAGACATCCTGTTTTGTGCCGGTACCAAAGAAAGCGATTCCTTCTTTATAAATCTTTATCACGATGTCACATGTCATGCAGGTGTTGGAGAGACTGGTTCTTGGCTGGCTTAGCTTACATGATCTTGAATCTCTTCAGTTTGCTTATCATCCTCTTGTGGGGGTGAATGATGCTGTTATTTACCTATTACAGAATACTCATTCTCACCTGAATAGTGAGAAGATGAGTGAGAAGAAGCTCAGAATGGATTTCACCACTTCTAATGTTTCCTGGATTGCTGTATATATAAGTCAGATAGGCCTCAGTTGGTGCAGCTAGGGGCACCCTGTCTGACGTGGTGGTTAGTAATGTTGGCGCACCATAGAGGACAGTCGTATCTCCATTCCTGTTTACTGATGTGGATTGCAGATTTCCAGTATAGGAGTAAAACATGCCACCTGCAGAAGTTCTTTGACACTTCACTGATTGGGTGTATAAAGGGTGGAGTGGAATTGGAATACAGGGTGAGGTGAGGAGCTTTGTGGAAAGGTCCAGCAGAAATGACCTCTTTCGGAATGTAAGCAAGAAAAAGAGATGGTTGACTTGCAGAGTAACAAAAAAAGAAAAGGAAAAAAAACTTCTACAACAAGCCTGTTAACATCATGGGTCATTGCAAACATAATGATAATGAATTTGTTGAGAGATCAACATCATTAAAAGGATATAAAAATAAATTAAAAGAATCAGAATAATTTAACTGCAGAAAAGAGATTTAGGATGTGAGAGCTAACTACATGGCAAACGGGAGACGAAGACACAAGGAGAGAGAACTTAAAAAGAAAGGATGAAGTAAAAACTTCCTGAGAACAAATGCCACTCTGAAACCCAAAGTAAAAACAAGGTCCAGTATCTGTCCTTTACTATGTGTGGGGCCAGACACATATTGGGTAAAATGAAAACAATCCATGATACTGATAAAGGTCCTGGTAAAGAGGTCAGAGTCATCGCATCAACTATAACTAATCTGGACAGCTTCATAGTGGAAGATTAGAGTGTCACTTGAACTCCTTGAAAAAGCAGATGATACAAATGCACAAAATGGGAAGATTATTCTTGTTCCCTGCTTCAATCAACTGTATTTGAGACAATGAAAAATGTCTAACTTTCATAGAATGACATGAGGATCTGTTTTCAAACACAGCAGCAAAGCCTCCAACTGGACCGGATGTATGAGGCTGACTAGCAATAAAAAAGCAATAACCACCTGAACAAAGTTTGATGGGGAAAAATTCAGTTAAACCTGTGTGAAAACACCCTAAATGGCAGTTTGTTATTTTGCAGCAGGGGAATCCCATATATTCCTAGTTTCACAAGTGTTGCTGACCACGAATAATGTGGTGTGATCATTCCTTGTCAGTTTAGTAAAATGCATAAATATATATAGTGTCAGCAACCACACTCCAGGTGCTATTGGTGATTCCTGAAATAATTTTTCTTCTTTCCTACTCTGCAGGAGCTGGCTAGTTGTGGATGGAGTGGGAAGGAGAAACACAGTTTAGCCCCCAATGTGGTTGCATTCACACGTCGGTTCAACCAGGTTTGTCCCATACGATTTCTAAAGCACATATTTGTTTTAGTCTTCTGGTCAGGTAGGGACATTCAAGGTTCAAATCTATTAATACTAAGGTGTCAGACTTGACGGCCCACTTTTATTTTAGCTTTACATTGAACGCAATATTTTTGAGCATTTTTAAGTTCAATATATGGAGTTAAAAAATGAAAATGAAACTAGGGAGTTTAAACTATAGTTCTTTCAACTATAAAGCTCATAGTGAACATTCTTGGCTTTGATGTTAATAAAAAACTTGATGCTGCTCAAAGGTCATTAGTTAACCCTTTAAAGCCAGTCGGAGCGGGCATGCTCCATTTTGATCTATTTTTAAATCCCTGTAGAACCGGAACCACGTAAGCTAGCGCAATAATTTTTTTTGCATATGAAACCGGAGGAGTTGTACTTACATCTCATGCCATCAGCTTGTGCTAGGTCACAGTTTCCTTCCACATATAGCTTTGCAAAAATTGCATAAAAAGCGCTTGCAGGAACAAAAACATAATATTCCAGAAACACGCTTTGCCGAGCCAATCAGCTGTTTGTAACACTTCCTACATTGAAATAGACGTCAACGCAAACGATTGCATGTCCGCCATTTCCTGCCCGAAACTGGAAGTGATGTCATTTTCGCAGAAAATGTAGTTTTTTACTTGTAGGCCTTAAAAGCCTATACTGGTGTTTTTAAAAGTCATGTTTGACTTTAGACTTTTCTGAATAGTTTCTGGGATGCTTAGAACTCAAATTGCACTGCTTTAAATAGTTTATTTTGATGCACATTTTCTTTGCAAATTTGCATTATAGGATTGTTTTTCGTTTTTTCTGCAGTATATAAAAATTGGTGTATCTCAAAAATAAAACTATGAAGACACTCAAAATAACTTTCCTGTGGTTGTAAACTATTTTTTGCAACTTTTTTGTATTTAAAGTTTTGAGGGATAAACTTCTTAAATTTCTCTAATTAGAAATATATGTAAAAAACAAAACAAAAACGATTTAAAATTTTTCTGTAGTTTATTGCAGTTTTTTGCAATTTATGTGGTTACTATGGATTTAATGCATAAATATTATTAAAATTTGGGCTATAACAGTTGTATTGATGTACAGTGGGGCAAAAAAGTATTTAGTCAGCCACCGATTGTGCAAGTTCCCCCACTTAAAATGATGACAGAGGTCAGTAATTTGCACCAGAGGTACACTTCAACTGTGAGAGACAGAATGTGAAAAAAAAATCCATGAATCCACATGGTAGGATTTGTAAAGAATTTATTCGTAAATCAGGGTGGAAAATAAGTATTTGGTCAATAACAAAAATACAACTCAATACTTTGTAACATAACCTTTGTTGGCGATTACAGAGGTCAAACATTTACTATAGGTCTTTACCAGGTTTGCACACACAGTAGCTGGTATTTTGGCCCATTCCTCCATGCAGATCTTCTCGAGAGCAGTGATGTTTTGGGGCTGTCGCCGAGCAACACGGACTTTCAACTCCCGCCACAGATTTTCTATGGGGTTGAGGTCTGGAGACTGGCTAGGCCACTCCAGGACTTTCAAATGCTTCTTACGGAGCCACTCCTTTGTTGCCCGGGCGGTCGTTTCATCTTCAAAGTTCTCACTGATGGAAGGAGGTTTTGGCTCAAAATCTCACGATACATGGCCCCATTCATTCTGTCCTTAACACGGATCAGTCGTCCTGTCCCCTTGGCAGAAAAACAGCCCCATAGCATGATGTTTCCACCCCCATGCTTCACAGTAGGTATGGTGTTCTTGGGATGCAACTCAGTATTCTTCTTCCTCCAAACACGACGAGTTGAGTTTATACCAAAAAGTTCTACTTTGGTTTCATCTGACCACATGACATTCTCCCAATCCTCTGCTGTATCATCCATGTGCTCTCTGGCAAACTTCAGACGGGCCTGGACATGCACTGGCTTCAGCAGCGAAACACGTCTGGCACTGCGGGATTTGATTCCCTGCCGTTGTAGTGTGTTACTGATGGTGACCTTTGTTACTTTGGTCCCAGCTCTCTGCAGGTCATTCACCAGGTCCCCCCGTGTGGTTCTGGGATCTTTGCTCACCGTTCTCATGATCATTTTGACCCCACGGGATGAGATCTTGCGTGGAGCCCCAGATCGAGGGAGATTATCAGTGGTCTTGTATGTCTTCCATTTTCTGATGATTGCTCCCACAGTTGATTTTTTCACACCAAGCTGCTTGCCTATTGTAGATTCACTCTTCCCAGTCTGGTGCAGGTCTACAATACTTTTCCTGGTGTCCTTCGAAAGCTCTTTGGTCTTGGCCATGGCGGAGTTTGGAGTCTGACTGTTTGAGGCTGTGGACAGGTGTCTTTTATACAGATGATGAGTTCAAACAGGTGCCATTCATACAGGTAACGAGTGGGGGACAGAAAAGCTTCTTACAGAAGACGTTACAGGTCTGTGAGAGCCAGAGATTTTCCTTGTTTGAGGTGACCAAATACTTATTTTCCACCCTGATTTACGAATAAATTCTTTACAAATCCTACCATGTGGATTCATGGATTTTTTTTTTCACATTCTGTCTCTCACAGTTGAAGTGTACTTCTGGTGCAAATTACTGACCTCTGTCATCATTTTAAGTGGGGGAACTTGCACAATCGGTGGCTGACTAAATACTTTTTTGCCCCACTGTATAGCAACTTGAAATGCTCCCAAAAATGGCACTACAACATGTAAAAATATAAAGTAAGCTCTGGCGGACTTAGTTCTATGGTAGGTCTTAAAGGGTTAAAACCAGGAAGATGCACTCTATCAATTATGACAAATTTCATCTTCATCATTGTTTTTGTATGAAAAATACTGATGGATTCAATCTATGATGCATTACTGGTGAAGATAAATGCTGTTTTTTCTCTTATTTAAAACCTATAACTACATTTCACAGTCAAGTAAGCACTTTACCTTCTATATTCCCCATTTGCTAATCTTGGTAGATCTGGTGTAATTACTATTGAAATGGACTTTTCACAAGCTTTCCCCTTGGAGCTCTTATTTTTTGTTTTTTAAAAGGTTTTTTTTAAAGGTTCTTTAAAATCAAGATGTATTATATTTAAAAATGTCAGCCAGCTAACTTTCACTGCACTTTTTTTCAAACATTATTGTAACTATTCTGGTTATAACTAGTTAAGTACGTTTGTTATATATATGCATATTTTGGCTCTTAATTTTCAAATTCTTCCAGGGGAGTAGGCCTCAAAATTGTAGGAAGACAGGGCAAATAGGTCTTGAAAATGAAAAGTATGCCTATATTTAACAAAATTATTTTCTTAGTTTTTATTAGAGTATCATCTAAAAAATATACACTCCAACATGAGAACTGACTAAAAATAAAATTATCTTCATTTTGATATTAGAAATTTCATGTTGTTTCATTGTATTTTACAGTACTACACTATACATCACTAGTTGTCTTCTGTCTTCAATTTGGAGTGTGTGTGTGTGTGTGTGTTAATGAGTCATTCAAAATCTGTGGGATCATGAAAATCCTAAATAAACAGACTTAATCCTCAGAAGTTTTGTGTGTATGTGTGTGTGAGCATGTGCCTGTGTTTCAAATTATATTTGTGTGTTTTAGGTGAGCTTTTGGCTGGTGAGAGAAATCTTAACTGCCCAGACACTGAAAATCCGAGCAGAGATACTGAGTCACTTTGTCAAGATAGCAAAGGTGAGTTCAGATGATGATGAAGATGATGACGACAACCTTTTATTTAACATATACACAGCTGCATATACACATGTGCACACACATATGTATACACATTCACACAGATATGTGCTCAAACAACATACACTATATGTCAATGACATGTAATAACCTCTCAATCATTAAGTCTGAAATGGAGTTGAAAGAAGTTTATACACACTTATTAATCCCTACCCCTGCTCAACACACTATTGATTTACCATATTCATCATTACCACCATTTCCCACTAGTACTTGTATAGACTTACCACACAGTGTTGGGGAGGAATATATATACTGGCGTTATGTATTTAAAGTACAAAATGAGTAACTGTATTCCATTACAGTTACCGTTTAAATAGGCAGTAATCAGAATACAGTTACTTTATTGAAATAAATAGAATACACGGCAGTCTTTTCCGATTTAGGCTAAAGGCTAAACGCACTTGGGCGCATGGCTGAGAGCGGCCAGCCTGAGTTCGAGTATGACCCGCTGCTCTTTTTTTTTTTTAACTTTTTTTTTTTTTACTCAATTTCCATCTGGGATTAATACAGTTTCTCTCATTCTGACTGCTGGAAACCCAAACAAAACACACAATAAGAGGCTCTAATGTAAGTGTCCTGTTAATTTTGGTGGCGTCAGTTACACAATGGACCCAGAGCCAGCACAACAGAGCCAGCACTGCACGGGCAGGAATGCATTTCTTACTTGGAAATTCCAACACTGCTTCATAAGAAGAATGGGATGGGCAAAACTTCAGTATCTTTGATGTACTATTACTGTATGATTTTTTTATTTATTTATTTTTTTAATTACTATTAATAAAGGATTCCTGACACTGAGCTAACATTGTTAGCTGAGGTCAGTTAATAGACTGCAGACTTTTAGACCATTTCTAAATACTCAAGTACGGGAGTCCGTATTCGCGTTTTCGATAGCCTGGACTTTGTAAGGTCACATGGGAGTCCAGACTTCCAGACAACGCAGCGCGATTCTGCAGTGGGTGCTGTTCTCTCACAGCAACATTCTTGTAAGATGCATGCGTGTGCCTTTTTCTCCCATCGTCTGACTCCAGCAAACGAAAAACTATGATCGGGAGTTGCTGGCCATTAGAGGTGGGAATCACCATACATCCCACGATACGATATTATCACAATACTTAACGCACGATACGATATTATTGCAATTTTTTAAAATATTTTGCGATATTCAGATTCTGTACATAAAGGTAAACTTTATCAATATTCATTTTATCTAATATCAAAGTCTCACACTCAGTCTTTCTCTCATGTCAGTTTTATTGTTGACAAACTGAACGGTTTGTATTACAGTCTAGTCCAACTTAACTGAATGCAACCATCTGGTACAATTATAGCTATTCTGAACTATGCAATTTATGAAAACTATGCAGCCCATTCAGCAACTGAAGAATTTGAAAGTAAATTAAAACAAAATATAATTTTACATTAAATAAAAAAGTTTTAAACTTAATTAAAATAAAACATGTCTTAAATTAAAATAAGTAAACTGTCGTGTTTATTGCTGCCAAAAAAAAAGTTAAACACATTTGGACAGTGAAGGAATGTCAGGATTCTTGCTCAGAAAAAGGAGTTGATCAACATGCTCTGAAGTCAGAGCATGTTCCACTCCACAAAAACTTTTTTTGTAACAAAATATCGATTTCTGCTGTCCCTGTATCGATACATTATTAGCAAACAAAATATCACGATACTACACAGTATCGATTTTTTTCCCCCACCCCTACTGGCCATGAAGTTGGCATTGGGGGAATGGAAGCATTGGCTTGTGGGCTCAGAGCATATATTTATTGTTTAGACAGATCACAAGAATATTGCCTATGTGTAAACTGCAAAAAGATTAAACTCCCATCAAGGCAGGTGGGTCAGCTCTCTACCCGCTTTAATATTTCTATAACCTACTGGCCCACTGTCAGACGCCTTGTCTAGACAATTTGCCACTTCCAACAGCTCACCTGAGGATGAGACGATTCTGTCCTCATGCTGGTTCCGTAACCTGGGAGATTAAGTCTGAGATCGTCAGTGCCCAGAAGAGGGAGCCATACCCCACTACAGGACCCCCAAATAGTCTCTATGTTCCCACAAGAGTTCAGTTTAAAAGTAATTCATTGGGCCCAGACTTCAAGATTCACCTGCCATCCTGGCCATCCTTGTCCAAGGATGTCTAGGAATATGTTCCAACCCAGATGTGCTCAAAACAAAATTTCCACTTCCCTACCTGTAAGACTCCTGAAACCCCTACCCACACCTGGTCATCCGTGGTCTCACCTAGCCCTAGATTCAGCATAGACTGGTTCTCCAAAGCTGTCCATTTTGCTGCTCTTCCTAAACTCCTATCAGCTCTGGAAATTGCAGAAAAACTCACCCACCACATTTTTAGACTTATCTGCATTCCTTATGACATCATTTCTGACTGGGGCCCCCAGTTCACATGGAAGTCCCATCTAAAAATGGGTAAAGTACGTCCACAACTCCATGACCTCTGCTGCTACAGGCCTATTACCCATTCAAGCATTGCTCAGTTATCAGCTGTCTGTCTGCCCAGCCATCAAAGGTGAGACCTCCGTTCCCATCTGCAGATGCTGCTACCTTTGGAGAGCTACTTGCTCCACACTGCTAAGGACCGAGGAGGAAAACAACCTTTTGGCCATCGAACCTTGACTCCATCCTGCCAGGACAGCCAGATGGTTTGGCTATTGGCAAAAGGCATTCCTCTCCGTACGGAGTCAAAGAAATTGTCCAGATTGAGATAGACTTTATGATTAACCCTGTTGCTGCCCGGTTTAAATTGCCCTCCGCCCAGGCCCTCTCTACCCGTCTGGGTCATTGAGGTTGAGATGTGGAAGATATGCAAAGGGTATATTAAGGGGGTCAGGGCTACTTTCAAGGTCCCTCAGTTTGTGTGTGAGTCAGTATGCACATCTTATTTCCCAAAAAATACAAATTTATTTGGGAGAGAAAAAGATTTATATAGCAGGGTGTCTCGGTGGTGCAGTGATTAGCATTGTCCCCTCATGTTTCTAGTGAAAGATGAGGGGACAATGCTATAGTTATGTGAGAGTGTGTAGTTGTCTGTTTGTCACTCAGAGATAGCTTGGAGGGACTTCAGTCCCTCAGACCTTTAAACATGTACAGTTTTTTTTAAAGGACAAGGTGATATAACACAGTGGCTGTTAAATTTAAAATGAGCGCAAATGTTGCAAGAAGCAAATTTCTCAGTGTTCATATTTTAGTGAAGTTGTCTTTTTTGCTATTCTTAGTTGAATATAACCTTTAAATAATTTGTAATTTGTAAATAAGACTTTTTTTTTTTAAATTGTATTTTTACTCCGCATCTTGGTACTTTATCCAAGTAATAATTGGAATTTGGTTTGTTGTGGTGTGGTATTTTTTTTTCTTCATTAGTAATTAGTACCATAATTGGTAATCACTAATAATGCCTAATAAAGCCTAATAACCAATTAAAATTAAAGGAAAACTAAGTTACTTTACGCATTCCTATCCTGTTCCTAACATGTCTTTTATAATCGCTCTTGTTTACAGAAACTGTTGGAGTTGAACAATCTCCATTCTCTGGTGTCCGTGGTTTCTGCTCTGCAGAGTGCGCCGATCTTCAGACTCAGCAAAACCTGGGCGGTAAGATTTCAGCTTTGTGCATGCCTTAAAGTCTTACTTCTGTAATTCATAGTTTTGACAAGTCATGAATATGTTGTTTTTTGTTTGTTCTTTAAATTAGATGCTACTGTGTGCCAGTGATGACATTTACCTGTCATGGGTATCTATTTATCGTAGGTCAATTGCCGTTCTCTTTTGAACTTGTATTAAACTTAACTGGTAATACCATATGTTAGTTAATGTATTTATACGACACTTTGACCCAGTGTTTTGACTTGTATTTTGTTATTTGTTGCCCGTCCGTGAATCACTGCTTTATTGTGGTGGAGGGGTTTGTGTATCCTAGGGATCCCAGGGGCCATGTTGTTGGGGGGCTTTTGCCCCCTGATAGGGTCACCCATGGCAAATTGGTCCTGGGTGAGGGAACAGACCCAGAGCAAATCAACCCCTAAGAGTATACAATCAAGGGAACAGTTCACCATACCTGGGATGGATAGGGTTAGCAGAGCTGCGCCCTGGAGCCAGGCCTGGGGAGAGTGCCCTAGGGTGAGCGTCTGGTGGCCGGGCCTTAGTCCATTGGGCCAGGCCAGGCACAACCCAAAAAAGGGACATGAGCCCTTCCTTCTGTAGGCCCACTGCCTGCAGGAGGTGCCGTAGGGGTCGTGTGCAATGTGTGTTTGGCGCTAGCCAGGAGGGGAGGCCCTGGTGGGCCTCAGCTACCAAGATTAGCAATTGGGATATGGAATGTCACCTCTCTGGTGGGAAAGGAGCCTGAGTTAGTGTGTGAGGTGGAAAGGTACCGGCTAGATATAGTCGGGCTCACCTCATCGCATGGCTTGGGCTCTGGAACTAGTCTCCTGGAGAGGGGCTGGACTCTGTCCCAGTCTGGAGTTGCCCTTGGTTGAGAGGCTGCGGGCTGGGGTGGGTATCCTAGTATCCCCTCAACTTGCTGCTTGTATGTTGGGGTTTCTCCCGGTGGACAAGGGGGTTTGTTCTCTGCACCTTTGGTGCGAGGAAACGGTCCTGACTGTTGTCTGCACTTATGTGCCAAATGATGGTTCAGAGTAACTGCACCACCTGGTGGTGAGTTGGATCAGGTGGCCGGGCAGGATGCTGGACAGTTAGTCAAACCTTGGATACAGGAGGAACAATGTCGTTTTTGTCCTGGTCGTGGACCACTAGACTACCTCTTTACCCTCTTGAGGATACTTGAGGGTACATGGAAGTTTGCCCAACCAGTCTACATGTGTTTTGTGGACCTGGAGAAGGCATTCGACCGTGTCCCTTGGAGTGTCCTGTGGGAGGTGCTTCAGGAATATGGAGCATCTGGCCCAGTGCTACAGGCCATTCGATCCTTATACAACCGTTGCAAGAGCTTTGTCCCATAGCCAGCAATAAGTCAGACTCATTTATGGTGGGTGATGGACTCCGCCAGGGCTGCCCTTTAGATTGATTGGTGCTGCAGCTGCAGTGATGAGCTGAATGTAAAAGCGAAGTTCTCAATTTACCGGTTGATCTATGTTCCTACCTATGGTCATTAGCTGTGGGCAGTGAAAGAAAGAATGAGATTGCGGATACAAGCGAGGGAAATGAGCCTACTCCAAAGGGTGGCTAACCTCTCTGAGATAGGGTGAGAAGTACGGCCATCCGGGAGGAGCTCAGAGTAGAGCGGCTGCTCGTCCATATTAAAAGGAGCCAGTTGAGGTGTTTCAGGCATGTCCCACCGGGAGGAGGCCCTGGGGCAGACCCAGGACACGCTGGAGAGATTGTATCTCTCGGCTGACCTGGGAACGCTTTAGTGTCCCCCTGGACAAGCTGGAGATGGTGACCGGGGAAAGGGAGGACTGTCTGGGCTTCCCTGCTTAGGCTGCTGCCCCCGTGACCTGGCCCCAGATAAGCGAAAGAAGATGGATGGATGTTTCTCTTGATTATAGGTTGTAGTTCACTTTTAGGATCCCTGACTGTTTCTATAGTCTTGTGTCTTTGTCTGTCTGCCCCGTCTGTGCCCTGTCTGAGTAGTCTTGTCTCCCCAGTCAGTCATGTTTCCATGTTTAGCTCTTGTCCTTGTGTCAAGTTCACGTTGCATTCTAATAGTCCATTTTACTTAGGAAGGTTCCTAACTGAGAGATGTGACCTGAAAGTAGCTGTATGGCAGCCTTAATAAGAGCTGTTCCAGCTCTCCAAACACTAAGGAAAGGAGCTTCTGTGCTTCCTTTATTGCTTTCTTTAGCGTAGGATAGCATTAAATTGTGTTCCACAGACTTTGTAATTCACGTTTGCATAATTTGTTTAAATATTCTCCTCATGAAAATAAAACTTATAAATACATATGCCATAAGGTCAGCCAAAAAATACTCCTGTTCACAACTTTGTCATAGAATTGACACTGCTTCTTTTGTAAATTCAGCGGTTGTGCTGCTGCTAATGTTTGTAAATCTGGTCCTAAATGTTCCTTCTCCTCCTTTAAAATTCCAAGCTTTATAATGAAGTAATATTTTTCATAGGCTGTTCTCATTTAAATGACCTCCATACAACAACGGTGTTAGAACACTTTTGAGATGAATTAAGATTAAGATTTGAGCATTTTGTAGTCTGTCTTCTGCACATTGCAGTTTCAATACGGTGGTCATTTATTAAGGTGAGACAAGTGTAAGGTCATTCCAATTCCACATGGTTCTTCTCTTTTTCCGAAGTCCTTGGTAATTCTTCTACCTGCCCTATTAATACATAGGGTTACAGTTAACCCTAATTCTAGCCCATGGCTCATGAGCCACAGGTTGCTGACCTCTGTCCTAAATCATGATAGTCTTTTGGAACAGTAGACAGATCTGATGACTGGGGACCTGGTTTAATGGGTGGAAGGGTTGATCGCATACAATTAGAGAGGCATAAATTACTCCAAGAAATTACTCAACCTGCTGACCAGTCAGTCACATGATTGTTTAACTTTAGCAGGGAATGTCTAACTATGTGTGACTCTTTTGCCAAAAGTATTTGCTTGTCTGCCTTCACACACATATGAACTTGAGTGACATCCCATTATTAATCCATGGGTTAATCTCATTATTAATCTGTGACCAATAGAAACGAAGCCTAGAGCTGCATTAAGTTAAACCACACAATGAAGGAAAACATTCCGTGTGTATCTGAGTTCACTGAACTTTTTGACACAGGTTTACGTGCATATACAGGGACCTCCAGAGCCTTTAATTCATTCCTTTCAATGGCTCTGAAGATCTCGGGAGGAAATCAGTGTTGTTGAAACTACACTCTCTTCACTAGTCGGGATAGTTCCAAAGCTTTCTTCTTTATGAATGAGCAATACATGTTTATGATCTATCTATTTGATTGTGATAACAGACCAGGAAACTTGTCGAACCAGAGAACCTTTTTTAATTGTATAGTTTTTGGTGAGCCTATGCCCATCTGTCCCTTTATTGCAGCCTCAGGTTCATTTTCTTAGCTTAGGGAGAAGAACTACATCTGAGCTCAGAGCTCTTCTGCATACCTTGATTAGAACAGCTGGACAATTGCCTTACAAAAGAATTAGTCATTTTTCTCTTCACCAAAATTTTTTTTGTAATGTTGATATCGAGTATTACTGCCAAAAAATTGACTTTGTGCTTGGGAAAATGTTTGGGTCTCATTTTGACATTAAAAAAGCCAGATTTTGTCATATGTGTCTGGATCAGTCAGGATGACCAATAGAAACAACTGAGTTCATAATATCAATAAACCTGTTGGTCTTTAGAAAGCACTCCAGTCTGTCAATGCTTCTGTTCCCACTTAAGTAAAAGGTTCTACATGAAAATAGAAAATTATGTATGTGTTATTGTTTCCTGTCTGTTGTAGCTGATCAGTCGGAAAGACAAGGCCACGTTTGAGAAGCTAAACTATCTGACATCCAAGGAAGAGAATTACACCCGCATGAGGGAATATATTCGCTCCCTGAAGATGGTGCCCTGTATTCCTTACCTTGGTGAGTCTGCTATCTGTGTCTCAGCATTAGTTTAACACAATCTGCTTTAGATTCTTTTATTTTCTTTTAAGTAAGTTTTAGATTTCCAAGCCCGGCCTCCATTCCAGACTTATATGTATACTTTTTCTTTTTGTTCAAAACAGTTCAAATTCCGCTAGGCACATCGGAAGAATCAAAGAAAACATTATGTCAAAGAGCACATATTTTTTTATACTTAACGAGTATTACAAATTCCATGAATATTGAGAAGTACAAGTTTTTTTTGCCAGCAATCAAGAAATTAACATTTCTGGATGTCAATTTCTTGGTTCTTTTTCACTGATATGTAACTGTGGATTTTGTTCTGATGGGCAAAAAAGCCTTTAAACACTACATCGTTAACAGCCTGCATTGAGAAAGGAATGCAGGCATCATCTTACATTCATTACATGCAAGGTTGTAATCTTTTTATTTGTGTGCAGTATAACTTTATGAGCACAAGAACATGAATAAAAGCATTACATGTAGGACAAATGAAATGAACAAGTTCTGCCACGTCTTGGCATTGTGAATGTATAACAACCAAAAGAAGCTTTGAAAATCAACCAATGGTGCCTGGTCTTGTGATACAGAATCCCTTTGGTGGAAACATCTTGTTAAATATAAGTTTCAACATACTGAGCAATTATTGGAAGGTATTTCCATTGGGTCTTATCATCATGGTCACTTTTTTCAGAGAATAAGCTCCTCCTCTGAACTCAGCCCAGTAGACCCCATCCTGATAGCGGCTGCGGTAATGCCCACCTTTGTACCACACACCGTTCAGATTGGAATGAGCACAGGCATTATACCACCATCCTCCCTTCTGATAGTGGGCACAATTCCCTGGAAACACAAATAACACAAGCAAATAAGACCAATTGGTATGTACACTAAATAAAACAGCTAGTAGCCTAACGGCTTTAAATATGATAAAGACAATTAAGACAGTTTCAATTTTGTCCATCAGTAGACCTGATATACGAGAAAGACTGCAGCATTAGCGTTGAAAGAAAACTGATGATTCCCTGCACTATTAAGTTCTTGGTTTTCCTCCATTTGGAATCCATAGCTTGAAGATCTAAAGATGAGCCATTTGTGTGTATATTTCAATTCCTTCCACCACAATTAAAGTAAAAATTAAAATATTTCTTTTTTTCAAATTGTGAACAGAAAAACAGGAACACATACACAGGAAAAGAAGAAACAAGTGATCATGGGACAATTATCGACAGATTAAAATTTAATAATGATTATTGCACAAAAAGTTAAAATCCAAGACATTGGATTACTGATACTTCATTCAAAAAAGTTTGAATAGATACAAGACCAGAATATGTTTAGATGTTTTTTTTAGATTATAAAATTAGATTATAAAGAAGCAATTTATGTTTTTCCAACAAAAGTCTTTGTAAGTCCAGGAATTTCTAGATGATGGCTGTACTTTCCAGACAGATTACCAATATCCAGTTCCTTTTCCCATCGTTCTTTGAATATCTATAAAATTCCAGTTATTTTCAAGCGGTATGTTTGAAATAAGGTTTTAAAATCGCAGTTCCCAGTGTTTAAGGAGCTTACATATATGGAGGTAATCTCTAAAGAAAACCACTGGTAGAACCTGCTGTCTTGTACTGCTGGTGCAAAGTCAGATTTATATGTTGGCCGCCTAAACAATTTTGCCTCATCCTAAAGTTAACAGGTTTTTCTTCCCATATTTACCCATTGCTTGGATGCCTTAATTTCTTTATCAACACAAACAGACATTGACTGTAATGGTTGGCTACATTAATTGGCTACATAATATGGATTACACAAACATAAAGTGACAGTAACTGAGAAAGTAAGTAATAAAGGCAGAGCCTTACCCCCATCTCCTCAGAAACAGGGTAGAGAATTTCACTTTGGGTTTCTTATTATTCCAAATGAATTGTGAGATATTTTTATTCCAGGCTCTACATTGGTGTTTAGGTTTATTTCTGTTTATGGGTAATACTGAGAAAAGAAAAGAATAATTTGGGGAGAATATTAATTTTAAGTAATATAATTCGGCTGCCAAAGTCCAAAGGGAGCAGGATACCTTCTTTGGATACCATCCAAGTTGTAGGTGGCTTTTTGTGTGTATCATGATCAAGATACAACCACTTTTGGACCATTATCTTCTTAGTCTGAGCTGCATGGAGGATTCTATTCTTTGACTACATATCTGTCAGAGGTTGTGTGTGGAGGCGAAGAAGAGATGACCCAAACGCAGGACTCACGATGCAGGATGATGATATTTTATTGGAGCGAATGAACGAACAGCGCAGGAACAAAAGGACTGACTGACTGAAAGACTGAATGGCTGGCTGAACAACTGAACACAGGCGGGAACGACAACATAACATCTACAATGACACAACAATGAACTGGTGGAAACTGAGGACTTAAATACACGCTGGATGATGAGTGATTAGAAACTGGTGAGTACATAGCTGAACTTAGTCTGACTAATGATTAGGGCTGCCACGATTAGTCGACTAGTCACGATTACGTCGACTATCAAAATCGTCGACGACTGATTTAATAGTCAACGCGTCGTTTGAAGCTTTGTAAGATCACAAAAGACGCAGGAATAAGTAGCAGGATTTAAGAGTGTAATAACGGACTGAAACAGAAGATGGCAGCACTGCATGTACAAGGATGCCAGCTGCTGTTAAAACCCCGAAGAAGAAGAAGTAGCAGCTCTGTCCCAGAATTCATAGCGCAGCCCAGCTCAGTTTCCATCAATGGCGGCAGCTAGTTAGTTTTAATATTACTCTTATTATTCTTTCTGGGTCACAAAATAAACGTTTAACATATTTTCAGGTGAGAATGTGGCTGTGTAAACCTCAAATATCTGCTCAGTTTATCAAGACACCACATATTTTCAAAAGCGCTCCGACGTTTTCGGAGACGTCTGTTACCCACTAGCTCGATAGTTAGCTGGGGGCAAGGCTCACTAGAGCCCGTGAGAACACCAGACTCCCGGCAAATCATTTTCAAACCCACCGCAGTCTTTCGCTACTCGGGTTAAACATACATAAGTCACTTAGATAACTTAAAAATTTTATTGTTTGGCTTTTTTTAGTATTTTATTTGTTCCTGAGTAAATCAGTTTGGTAGAGATTAAAGTTATAGTTTTTACACAGCTGAATAAACGTCAAGCAGACAACTGATTATCAGAAGTGTGAGATACTCGAGAATATACTCCAGTGTCCTGTTATATTTTAGATAGCAAGGAGTTTATTAAACTTCACCGAAACAATCTGCAAATTTCATTAAAATTTAATAAACTATCATCTTGTCTTTATTTTTAGTTAGCACATACCTTAAACACTTGTTAAATGATAGTTATATAAGAGCAGATGCATGCTGGTGCAATAAGCTGTACGTTTTACGTCCAATGGATGCATGATCTGATTAGTCGACTAATCGCAAAAATAATCGGTGACTAGTCGACTATCAAAATAATCGTTTGTGGCAGCCCTACTAATGATACATGGAAATCAGTGGAACACAATACAAAGGCAACATGCTGGCACAGAAAACAGGAAGTGAAAACCATGAGTGTGAAGAATAAACTGAACGTGTCAAAACTGAAAGCACTGGGTCAACGACCCAGGAACCCTGACAATATCGAATAAACTGGACCACTACAGAGCAAGGAGGTGTGCTTGGAGGCCCTGTGCGAGGACCCCTTGTACTCGTTCTATTCCTAGGTCTCACTCTCAGTTTAGCATGCTGTTTTCAGCCAGCTCTGACTTAATTAGATTTTCAACAAAAGTTACAGTGGCAGTGCAATCTGCAACCTCTGGAATATCGTGATCATATTACATCAGGAACCATCTTCGAGGTCAGACATTTTGCTCATCTTTATATTTGGCTTCTGAGAAGCCGTGAGAGAACATTCCACCGCTCCGTCCACGTCCCCCTCTATTTCTCCAATTTGTTTTTCAGTTACTTCCATATGATGCGCATTTTCTTGTACTTTCCGGTTAAACTCTGCTGTGAGTTCCTCCTTTTTTTTTACATCTTCACATAACTTAATGAGGAATTCAACAGGGTCTTTCCACACAGTCACAGCTTCCTTCAACTTTCCTTGAATTGTAAGTAGAGTGTCGCTTTCTTTAAGACTGCCATGTTGGGCTTCCCATTTAAAATTTTGTACATGACACTGGAAGTCCATAAAATGACATCTTTCATATTCATTAATTTTCATATTCCTTTTTTTCTCACAGAGAGGCTCTGGAGATGGGAAAAAGAGGTACAGGTCTGAAATTCCTGTTCTAGAAATACCACCATAGAAAAATTGTGTACACAAGACAAGCCTGTGGTTTGGGGAAAGAGAGATCAGATCCTAATTGAAGTGTATAACAAAGCAATAAGCAAAAAGCAATTGTTGTATCCAGTATTTTTGGATAAGTGAATGTCCCTGCAAACCAATCTACAAGAGTGTAGAAACTATTAAGAGATGTTAGTAACTACTAATAACAACTGTAGAGTGTGTGAAAGAGAAATCTACCAGAAGGTGTGATCACCTTGTCTTTTACGGGAACCCACTTACCTGCGTAGACATCATGGTCCCTATCCAGTGTGGTAAAGTGCTTTCCATTGTGCCAGGTTAGAGAGTCTCCAGCATTGCCGTGGTATCGGCCCAGTCGTAGCCTGTAGAAATCAGCTTCTGACTCTACACGAAAGCTAGCATATTCTGCAAAGGTCTTCCGTCCAGTCCAGTCTTCCAGCGTCACTAAAAGCTTGTAGATGCCCTGGTTTGTCAGCCAAAAGATGTTGTCTAGGCCCAACCAGTATTCACCATCAATGTTTCCAAAACCTTGCTGTGGAAGGAGAGAGACACTGAATTGATCAGGTATAAAGTACATGAACGAGAACATGGATTAAGTCAGAAGAGAGGCCTCTTCTCTCCAACTGTGAGCATCTAAAAAAAGTGCTTTGTTGACTCATCAATGTTGCATTAGAGGAATTGTTGGCTTGGAAATAGTAAATGGTAAATGGCCTGTATTTGTATAGCGCTTTTCTAGTCCCTAAGGACCCCAAAGCTCTTTACACATCCAGTCATCCACCCATTCACACACACATTCACACACTGGTGATGGCAAGCTACATTGTAGCCACAGCCACCCTGGGGCACACTGACAGAGGCAAGGCTGCCGGACACTGGCGCCACCGGGCCCTCTGACCACCACCAGGGGGTGAAGTGTCTTGCCCAAGGACACAACGACCGAGACTGTCCAAGCCGGGGCTCGAACCGGCAACCTTCCGATTACAAGGCGAACTCCCAACTCTTGAGCCACGATCGCCCTTTATCTTGAGACTGAGAAGAGAACTCGGCTGACTTTAGGTCACAAGATGACTTTAGGTCACAAGATGTTTGGCAATAAGGGCTTCTACCTTATGCATTTATATTTGTCTATTATCGAGCACCATTCATGACTACATGGAAACACAGCATGCTTATAACATTTTTGGATCACTGTGTTGGCAGCAACACTGAGAATTTTGAGACCACTGGAACTGATTTCTTCTCTGCTGTTGTGATCTCATATACTGTATTTCATTTTACTGAGTTTTTCTTACAATTAGTCATGTTACACAATGAGATGGGTTTGCCTAACAGCTTGTTTTCTTAAAGTCCAATTTTAGGTGTGACCCTTGAATCTCAGTTTAATAATATGTTATGAGTTCTCTCAAATGTCACACAATGCAAGCGTTGCATAACATTACTGAAAATTTTTATTTATTACAAAAAGCTATAAACCCCCTGCCCTTCCCTCTCAAGCTAGTTGCTGCATGCTACACTGCCAAAAATGAGATTCCTCTGAAAAATGTTTTGTATCTGACTGCTGACTATATGAACAGTTAGAGTCAGATTATCCTTAATCTCAGAACACAGTGATTTATAAAGTGGAGTTCAGCTGAGAGCTACTTTTTTCTCTACATGTTTATTTTTAATTATACACTAAGAATACCCAGACTCATACAGGGAGTGCAGAATTATTAGGCAAATGAGTATTTTGTCCACATCATCCTCTTCATGCATGTTGTCTTACTCCAAGCTGTATAGGCTCGAAAGCCTACTACCAATTAAGCATATTAGGTGATGTGCATCTCTGTAATGAGAAGGGGTGTGGTCTAATGACATCAACACCCTATATCAGGTGTGCATAATTGTTAGGCAACGTCCTTTCCTTTGGCAAAATGGGTCAAAAGAAGGACTTGACAGGCTCAGAAAAGTCAAAAATAGTGAGATATCTTGCAGAGGGATGCAGCAGTCTCAAAATTGCAAAGCTTCTGAAGCGTGATCATCGAACAATCAAGCGTTTCATTCAAAATAGTCAACAGGGTCGCAAGAAGCGTGTGGAAAAACCAAGGCTCCAAATAACTGCCCATGAACTGAGAAAAGTCAAGCGTGCAGCTGCCAAGATGCCACTTGCCACCAGTTTGGCCATATTTCAGAGCTGCAACATCACTGGAGTGCCCAAAAGCACAAGGTGTGCAATACTCAGAGACATGGCCAAGGTAAGAAAGGCTGAAAGACGACCACCACTGAACAAGACACACAAGCTGAAACGTCAAGACTGGGCCAAGAAATATCTCAAGACTGATTTTTCTAAGGTTTTATGGACTGATGAAATGAGAGTGAGTCTTGATGGGCCAGATGGATGGGCCCGTGGCTGGATTTGTAAAGGGCAGAGAGCTCCAGTCCGACTCAGACGCCAGCAAGGTGGAGGTGGAGTACTGGTTTGGGCTGGTATCATCAAAGATGAGCTTGTGGAGCCTTTTCGGGTTGAGGATGGAGTCAAGCTCAACTCCCAGTCCTACTGCCAGTTTCTGGAAGACACCTTCTTCAAGCAGTGGTACAGGAAGAAGTCTGCATCCTTCAAGAAAAACATGATTTTCATGCAGGACAATGCTCCATCACACGTGTCCAAGTACTCCACAGCGTGGCTGGCAAGAAAGGGTATAAAAGAAGAAAAACTAATGACATGGCCACCTTGTTCACCTGATCTGAACCCCATTGAGAACCTGTGGTCCATCATCAAATGTGAGATTTACAAGGAGGGAAAACAGTACACCTCTCTGAACAGTGTCTGGGAGGCTGTGGTTGCTGCTGCACGCAATGTTGATGGTGAACAGATCAAAACACTGACAGAATCCATGGATGGCAGGCTTTTGAGTGTCCTTGCAAAGAAAGGTGGCTATATTGGTCGCTGATTTGTTTTTGTTTTGTTTTTGAACGTCAGAAATGTATATTTGTGAATGTGGAGATGTTATATTGGTTTCACTGGTAAAAATAAATAATTGAAATGGGTATATATTTGTTTTTTGTTAAGTTGCCTAATAATTATGCACAGTAATAGTCACCTACACACACAGATATCCCCCTAAAATAGCTAAAACTAAAAACTACTTCCAAAAACATTCAGCTTTGATATTAATGAGTTTTTTGGGTTCATTGAGAACATGGTTGTTGTTCAATAATAAAATTATTCCTCAAAAATACAACTTGCCTAATAATTCTGCACTCCCTGTATATGGTGTTGGGCAGACATTCTTTACATTAGCAACAGCACTACTATAGTTCTGCATTTATTTCCCATTTTAAGAAAGACTGAGGTTTCAATTACTAAAATGCAATGCTCCATCGATATTTAATGCATTTGCGGCTAACAGTTTTGATTTGTAGTATCTTCAGTGTATCTAGACAGCACATACAACCTCATAAGTACAATCTTGGGTGCTACTATAACTTATTACCTTGTAAGTGTCCCAGTTCCTAAAAAAGTTGACAGAGCCATCCTGACGTCTCTGAATAACGATCCAGCCACCAGGGTCTTGTCTCTGGTCACACCAGACCTGCATAAGTTGATTGCTTTTGTCTGGTTTTAAGAGGTACATTCCACTGGTGGTATATCCACTCTCCAGAGCCTCCAGACAATCTCTGAAATGTCCTGTAGAAGGCAGAGAATGAAGGGTAATACAATTGCATCTGGTGTGTGATCATCATAGGCTCATTTTTAGTGACATGCTGGCTTCATCATTATTATAGTTTTAACAACCTGTGCACACAACACACATGGAGACATGAAGTGCAATAGAAAAATATACAGATGGAGGGTTCCTGGAAAAGTGAGTCACTCCTGATCACGTGTTGTCTCTACGAAATATGACAAATACTTTCCAGTCTGTTTGCTGCTGGCAAGAATAAACAGTACTGTGGGCAAAACCTTCTTTGTAGTCACAGCGCACACATGGGAACACAGCTATTCTTAAATTATATCTCACTTTTTTCCCTCTGTGGAATGATAGAAGGTATTACACAAAATTAGTGGAATTCTCTTTATTCTATTAAAGACAGAACCTAAAAGAGCCAGTGATCTATGAGCAACCACTTGTCAACCATCCATCCATTCTCTTCTGCTTATCCAATTCAGGGTCACAGGGTGGCTGGGACCTATCTGAGCTGTCTTAGGGCGAGAAGCAGGATACACTCTGAACAGATCGCCAGTCTGTTGCAGAGCTAACACATAGACAAGTATTTACATTTACAACTATGGTCAATTTACAATTATCAATTAACCTAACCCCACTAACTACATGTCTTTGGACTGTGGGCTGAAGCTGGAGAACCCGTGGCAACCGTGGTTCATGGGATTGGGAAGCTCATCTTGTAACTGGAAGGTTGCCAGCTCTGTCTGTCTTGGTTGTTGTGTCCTTGGGCAAGACACTTCACCTACCGCCTACTGGTAATGGCCAGAGGAAAACCCTTACTTTTACACGGGATTCACCCTCCAACAGAACTCACTTTAGGTAGGGCAACTCCTGTCATCCATTGGGGGCAAAAGAAGAGAGGGGAAAATAACTGCAGAAAATTGTCAGTTGGGAATAAACACTGAGTAGAGTAGGGTGGCTGTATCTGAAAATCAATGAGAGGTAAGATTTGCTCAGTCAAATGCAGTTTAGATCTGTCACCCACTAAAACATTTAGCATATTATGAAATGAAGTCCTACATTAAGTGAGAATGGGAAAACATTCTTCTTTAAAATTACAGCAACTGGTTTCTTTAGTTCCCATACACTTTAGAGAGTATTAAAAGAAGAAGTCATATTACACACATTACATTTTTTTTCTTTACATTTTACACAGCATCGTAACTTGTATATAAACCATTGACCATAGAAAATGTGATCAACCTAACATCTCCCCAACAATGAAGCCAAAATTTGTCTGTTATCCCCCTGGCCTCCATATTAGTGGATGGGACTATTCTTAAAAAAAAAAAAAAAAAAAAGTTTTTCCCAAAGATGCGTTCTGCCATTATTAGTAGTCTTCATCACCGATTTGTATTGAAGCATTTTTTTCTCATAAGTTCTATTCTAATTACCAACTACATGATGTGAATTTGGGGTGTAACATCATCATGATAGCTTTGATGGTAGCTGCTTTCTTGGAGAAACTTGCGTATCTCTGTTTGGGAATGGCAGATAGACGGGAATGCTGTGAGGAGATTCAGTGTTGATTTTCCATAACCACAATTGAATATTTTAAACTGACGTCGTGAGGTGTTCTGGAATAACCTGGACTAACTAAGAGAAGGACCCAAGGCCCTGGCACACTTTTTCAGTAAGTTAAATGTGTTTGTAAGCTAATCTGTAATCAATGTCCTTAGCTAGCCAGCTAAGATGAGCAATCAGCTGTTGGGGAAAGCCATGTTTAGTAGCTAAATCTGTGCACACGAATAAATTTACCCTCTGAACCTGAAGGTCACACTTAATTGAAGGATGTTCAGACCAGTAGCTGAAGATGAGGCACTGAAACAGTTTATATGAGAAACAGAACAGGAATACCACATTTTTAAAAAAGCTAATTTTTCAGCACAACTCTATATATTTATTTATAGATTTTTTTTTTTACAGAGTTTGTTTCAAATATTGAGGTTAAAAAATTATCTGAATTAATCCTGAATGTACATCTTGCATCCTTTGAGAGAAATAATATAGAGAGCGTTAATATATGTTGTCCAGTGCTCAGGCAGCAGCTTAAAAACTGCATACCTCTATATGTTTCTCTATTTTCTTGCAGGTGACCAGGACTGGAAACCTGCTCATCTCATCTTTGCAGGTCTCCTTTTAAAAAGCACAAACAACTTAAATATAAAAATGATACTGGATAATCTGGATATAAGGCTTTGTTTTATTTAATATTTGAGGGATAAACTTCAAATTTCACGGTGTGTGATGATTCTGTTCTTTGTGATTACAGGAGCTGCCCTCAGATTCAGACCTCAGCACCACCCAGTGACAACAGACAAATCATCCTATATATCCGTCCTTTATAGTAACTCCAAAATTAACTGATGAAAAAAGTACAAAGGCTAAAGTACCTTATGAAACACTGTCAGTGAAAACTGCAGCTGTATTATTGATAAAGTTAAAGTCAAAAAGTCAAAGGGATTCACGATCTATGTAACTGGTGTCACTATATAAGAGCATAAACAGTAATTCATTTTGGTGTTTAAGGTGGTGCTGATCTCAGACCTGCACAACTTCTGCTTTTAACACTGAATGTAGTTAGGTGCACGAAGAGAACATGATATTTTCCTCTGATAGCATTAACTATAACCTGATGAAGGTCAAACATCTTCACTTGTATGTTGAACTAAAAATTTTAATCTAGAATTCTTTCACACTGTGTTTTGCTAATAGTGTGTTATTTACTAAAATATATTCAGTCATTCATACCAGAGTTAGCAGAAAGAATAATATATATTTTAAATATTCAGTCCTGTGGAAAGTTCAATATAATATCATTATGTAAAAGTCCAGAGTCTCTGTGCTTTATCTTAGGATGATGTGAGTGCTTCTAACATTACAGAAAGCAAAGGGTCACTATCACACTGTTCATGAAATGATGTTTTTTTTATATAGGGGGGGTGAGGAAGATTTCTATTTAGGATTTCTGAATGTTAAATAATTAAATTGCACAATACTGTAAAACAATCATGTAGAATGCTTTTTAACATTAAATTTGTGGTCCCCAAAATGACAAAAATGCCATTTTGATTCAGCTTTAATGCTGGATTGAGAAAATATGAGTAGTTGTACCACAAAAATATAAAAGGTTGTCCTTTCCAAATGGAACAAAACATTGGAGTTTGATAATTTTGCTAGAAATGATTATAACACTAATGTCAAATCATCAATTTTTTTAGAATGTTTTCTGCTCCACCATCTTCAAATACATACATTTGTATGTTTATACAGTTTATAAAGTGATTGCTGTATAGGCAATTATATTTTTGATGGTAAGATTCCAGTTAATACTTGTACAGCTGTTGTTATTGTGTGTATGTATACATTTATTTATTTATATTTCTTCATACATTCTTATATAGTTCTATACTGTGTAATACTGTGTATTGTGTATTTTGTTGTACAGTTATTTTATTTTCAGCTTTAATTTATATATTTTATCTTATTCTTTCCCAGTTAAATTTACCCTTCATTATAATTTGTGTTGTACAGTTATTTCATTTTTAACCTTAATTTTTTATATTTTATTCCTTCCTAGTTAAATTTACACTTTTTAATTTTTCATATTTATTTCCTATCTTATTCATAGCCTTTTCCTTTTTTTTTCTTTAGGTCATGAGCAGTTGTCTAAGCATTTCACTGCATATCATACTGTGTATGACTGTGTACGTGACAAATAAAAATTTGAATTTGAAATTTGAAAATGGACTGGTTCTTATAAAGCGCTTTTCTACTCTGAGCACTCAGAGCCTTTTACACAACTTCCCTCGTTCACCCATTCACACAAGCACTTTTCTCTTTGCTGTTTCTAATATTCACATCCCTCATCAGAGAGCAACATGGGGTTAGTATCTTGTATCTTGCCCAAGGATGTTTGGCATGCAGCCTGGAGCAGACTAGGATCAAACCACCAACCTTCCAGTTTGTAGCTGATCTGCTCTGATCTACCTGAGCTAGTAATGATGTTGGTACAGTTTGAGATATTTGCACAATCCAGCATGAGATTTGAATAAAAATTGCATTTCCTTCTTGTTGTGACTAAGAATAAACTCAAGTATGTAGTTCTATTTGGAATATACTATCTAATGATATTTTTGCTCAACCCAGCATGAAAGTTGCAGGCATGCTCAGCTTTTCCCCCCCACATTTTAACTAGCCAATATCCAAACATTTTTTGATGTCTTAAATTACAGATTGTGATTTGGGTTACAGATTGTAATATTGTAGGGTTTTTGCCTTACAATATAAAGCATCTTGAGACAACTGCTATTGCAGTTTGGCATTATATAAATAAAATTGTATTGAATTACATTGAATTCATATTGATGACCTGACTTTCACCTGTAATAGAATTTGAGATATTTATTATCAAACATTCCCCCAGACTGCAAAAAAAAGTTCAAAAGTGGGGATTGACAGACCATTTTTCAAAAAAAAATATATCTGTGTTATATGATGCTAAAATTTAATAGCAACCATTATATATGTTGAAATGTGCTACCATAAAACCTTTATGCATATCATTCGAACAGAAGATGTTCTACAAATTGGCTAATATAAGATGAAATTACCCTATAGTAACCTAAACTATCTGACATTTTTGTTAAAAGAACATTCAGTTATTCAATAAATATGTCTCTGTTGGTATATTCTCAGTGAATGCAGGACTGCAAATGTTTGTTCAGTTAGAGACTTCAAAGGAAGATACAAACATTTCTTACCAGTACTTACCAGAGGGCTCATTTGTGAAGCTGTATGTTGCGGCTGGCATTGTGGGCAGTGCTCTGGCTTTCTGGTCATTTTGGATCTCATTATTCATGGGGTAGTTGGTGTAACGAGTGTAAGTGGGTGGATGGAAAGGTCTGTAGCCACCAGGAGACAATTCAGGTGTTTGTAAAGGAGGCTGGGAGATTGCAGGAGATTGTGGCTGGAGACGACGGCTGGGCTCTTGAACCTTTCTGTAAAAGTATCCTCCGTGCTTACACTGCTCTTCAAGCTGCTCCAGGAGAGCACTCTGGCTGCTTGCGAGGGCTGATAGATGCTGGTACTTATGATCCAGGTCTTGGTACCGTCCAGCTAGCCTCCCCATCTCATTTGTGTGGTTGAGCACACGGGTCTCCAGCTGTGACACCTCCAGAGCATTGTCTCGTTTGCGAATAATCTCATGCAGCAGCTGCATGTAGAGCTGAGTAACTCTGGAGTTCATGTTGCGGCTCTCTTTACGCAATAGCTTGACTTCATTAATCACACCCCCATCAAGCTCTATCAGCAGTTGCAGTGCCTCAATCTGCTTTCGCTGCTTTTGCAACTCACTGTTGAGCAGCTCCAGTTCCTGCTTATTAATACGGTTTTGCAGCAAGGTCTCTGGCTCCTTGGAGTTCACACATATTGCCCCATTGTTTTTCTGCTGAGGGACAATGAAGGTATAAGAACATTTGTCTGTTTGGTAGGCACTGTAGTCAGCAACAGCCCTTTTTTGACGTTTTGGTACGTAGATAAATTCTCTCTCTAGGATGTCATTGCTGTTGTCAATTTCTAGAGTGTCTTCTTGGAGACCTGACTCTGGTCCAGAGAGCAACAGGAGACTCACCATTACCACCACAGGGAGAATCATAGCACAGTTCAGCTGCTCCCAGACTACGACAATTTCTGAAAGAGATGAAGCAGAGATGCTTAGCAAGGGTCTGTTTTCTCTCATCAGTTATTGACCTGGTGTTAGTCGTTGAAGGCAATTACTTTATCACCACCTCTGTGTGCTCAGAAGCTCATATGTATATACATACAGGCAGTGTATGTATTTTCACAGCTCTGTCCCAGAAAGTTGCTGCCTATAATGTAGCAAGGTAATGCCATCCAGAGTTAGATACCATATTTCTAAGATCTTTATGGCTGAGTTCAATAACATGAGTTTTATCTGTTATTTTAAGCATAAAATTAGAGGTCATCCAGGTCGTTATGCTGTTAAGACATTCCTGCAAAATTGGTGTATTTTATTTGGCTTCATGGATAGAAAAATCTGGTAATCATCTGCATAGTAGTGAAATGTATATTATGCCTTCTATTTGTAGTGCTTAGGGGAAGTGTATGTAATATAAACACAACTGACCCTAGCACAGAACCCTGTGGAACTCCATAGTTAACCTTTATGTGTGAAGAAGACTTCCCATTTACATAGCCACACTGAAGTCTGTTAGATACATGTAGTTCAACCCATTACAACGCAATACTTTTAATACCTACAGCATGCTCTTATCCGTGTAATAAAATATATAGTCAGCATTATAGTCTAGCAGGACAAGCACAGAGATGAGTCCACTGTCAGAGGCCAAAAGAAGATCATTTGTAGCCTTCACTACCACCATTTCTGTACTGTGATGGGTTCTGAAACCTGTCTTAAAATCTTCAAATAAACCTTTTCTCTGAAGATGATGAGGTAGCTGTTATACAACTACTCTTTGAAAAATTTTCAAAATAATAAAATAATAATTATGGCTGGTAACTTGCAAATCAACTAATATCTACTTAATTACACAGCAAGTCTTGCAGCCAGTCTATGCTAGGGTAAAATCAGAGAGGAAAGAGCAGGTTTATAAGGATGAATCAGTATAAGAGTCAGTATTTATATGTTAAGTTCGCCAGAACAACAACCAGCTTCAGTCATTGCCTGCTGTTTTTGCATGTACATATTTCATGGTCTACATTATGAACAAAAGATATTCACTAAATATTAAGTATCTCTTAAGTATCTCTAAATATTAAGGCTCAAAGTTGCCTTTTTGGCTTATTATGAAATAGTGAAAACATTGCTGCTCATTTTAACAATATTTGACCAGTTACACTTTAGTAGTTTAGTGAAAGATGTTCCCTGTATCCAGTCTAGGCTCCAACCTCATATAATAGAATATTGTGTTTTCTTGTTTCTCTTGCTTTTTGTGATGAAAAATACTGTCACAGCTTTGGAATGTTCAATAACACAACATGAAAAGTGGAGCCTCCCCTGACAGTTACACAAGACAATGTTATCTTGGGCTTTAGGATATGGTAGTTACTACATCATCTATCTTTTTCATTTTCTTTTTTTAAATGTCGCCTCAGCCAGGTCAGTTCTGACATTGGTGAGCTGTTTTTCCCCCATACAACAGAGGCCATAAGTACTATTACTTGGCCAAGTTGACCTCAAGTAAGTTCAACATGTGAGTGGTCATAAATTTATTGCTGTATAGTTTTTGCACTCTGTCTGGCTACAAGCATAATATAAAAACTCTTTTGGAGTTATTAGGTTTTGCGAGGCAGCTTCCTCTGTCATTCAACCCAGTACTTGTACCTGACCATTTTAAGAGATGGGGTTATTTTGTTTTGTTTTATTGTGTTTGTTAGGCCACTTAACACTGACCTGTGAGTCGTTTAATCGTGGAAAACACCTAACCAGAGTTGGATCAATGTTGTCTGCACAAAACACACAACTTATAAAAGAACTAGTTCTTAAATTGTAACTTATTGTGACTGAGAAGCTGATGTATACAGAAGCAGACACTTATCCGAGTCTGTCATGCAAATCCACAAATGGTGACATGTTTAAACACACTTAAGTGTGTTAGACATCAGAATCATTCGGCTGTATTATATGTGTTTAGAAATAAATTTGTTAAAATAGGATCTTAAATATCACATTAAAGTTTGCATTCCAATGAAGCTTTACATTTGAGCTTTGTATTTCACATGTGCCTTTCTTTTTGACCTCAAAGTATGTTATATCTTTAAAGCAAGTATTGTCAGGAGCAAGAAAATGAGCTGCCCAGTTAGTTTTATATAAATTCTTTAATTATACTGTAGTATATATAATAAGCTAAAGTTATTTGTTTCCAGTTATTTACAAGTCAATATTACATAATCTTTGTGTAATTAAAGTCATCGTCATAAACATTATACCCTTATAGACGTCACAAATAGACATTATCAGGATAGTTAAAGGCATTCAAAACCTTGGGGATTCAGCCATCCAGTGTGAAGCTACAGCCTATAGCTTGCACAGCTTGTCACATATTATCAGTATTGTTTAAGGCACTCATGAGGAAAAAACTTTTTCACTTGAAATTTAACACTAAGCAAATTTTACTGAACAATGAAATGAATTCTGCACCTGTACTTTGTTCACATAAAAATGAAAAAAAGTACTCAAAATGATGTCAAGTATATTAAAGTCGGTTTAAACAGGACAAATAGCAAAAGTCTGCATTTTGAACGTGTATTTAATGCAACATCTTAAACGCCTCAAATTGTGTTAAAAAGAAGAAATAAAATAAACCAAATATTAACAATAATTTAATAGTAATAAATAATTTAATACTATTATAAGTAAAAACCTGCACAGAGAATGAATTGTCTTGGCTCTTGGAGTGCTTCTTATAATATTTAACACAAACATTTTTAAAGGCAGTTCGTGGATTGAAAGTCTGAGTTAAATGCTTGAGGTTCAAGATAATTCTTTAGTATAAAAGCTGAATGACTTCCAGGCTCCCTGAACCACAATGTGAAGTGATTGCACACACTTTCTGCAAAGCAAGCCTTTATTAAATATTTTTCCACATGTGATCATATGCGCCTGAGACCCAGCATATTCTTTTATGTCCTCTGTAGTGGATGCACAAATCACAAAACAGTTAAACTGAAAGATTTTTGTCTTCAGTTCTCAGGAGTATATGGAATGTGAACTAGCAGTTATGTGACAAAGCATTTCAAACAAACATTATAGAGTAATGCAAAGTAATGTCATGAACTGTGTAACCTCTCTACTTTTTAGAGATGTATTAGAGTTGAAGTAATGCATTATTTTTAAATAAAGCAGGAAATAACTTTAACATACATATAGTTAATAAAAAGGCAGAAGGGAAAGTAAACTCTGTGTTAAGTGTAAAATAAGGTTGAGCCACTTATTCAGTGTGTGTTGCATATAAAATGAAAATTGAGAGAATTTCCTGACTTACTTCCACTTGTTTATGTCTCTTTCTCTCTTGCTTTTGTTTAAGATTTGACTCCAGCTCCTCAGAAGTCATTCACGTTTCCTCTGTTATTCAGTAGAAGTTCTTCATATCATTTCTTACCTTCTGTCAGAATCAGATTTAAAGTTCACAAAGACAGTGGTCCACTTGTGGTGATGTGATGATCTGTACAGCGGCAACAAAGCCTTCCTTTCTAATTTCATGTGTTGCATTGAAGGGATGAGTCTCAAACTCAAAGTTCGTGCCTGCTCTGCAGACAAAATCTGTTTCTCTTCCTACTTCGTGTCTCATATGTAATGGAAGGAAGACAGTGTTGCTTGGAGTAATTAAGCTGTGAGGCATAGCGACTCCTTCTTCCCCTCCCCTTTGCAGCAAAAACATCATCGGGACACGAGACAGGCTCCAAAAACCCTTTAATTCCTTATCCTCAGCAAGCTCCGCTGTCATCCCTTTTTCCACTGTTCTCCAGTGATTGTGGAATTCCATCTGACTGGGAGATCATTCACAAATAACAATTCAACTTAACATGCATGTCTTTGGACTGTGGGCAGAAGCCCTTGCAGGCACAGGGAGAACACAGAGTGAGATGATAGTAAACCTTCAAGAGCTCCTTCAAAAATAGTGTATTCTGTCCTTCTGTCTTTAAATGGGGGATATCTGTAAAACCAAGCAGTGACTGTCCATTCAAACAATTTGCCTGGAGGAGAGGTGGAAGCGTCTGGATACAGTTTGTTATGTTGTCATAGTAATTACTGGTTGCATAACATGTGAGAAACTTTCAACAAATAGTCAGTGACTCAGTGATTTTTTTAATTGCACAACATGCTCACAAACTTGTGCTGTAAGACATACTTTTATCTTTCCCTCAGAGACATCTGATTGAGATGTTTTTTATTTAATTTGGTGAAACTCTAGAAGCTTTTGATTGTGCTTTTTGTTTATTTCCAAATCTTTACAGGGACATTCTCAGTGGCTTTGTATCAGAATTGCATCTTCAGCTGTAACATTTCTCATTGTGGAGGTGGAGTCCTGTTTGAGAATGACAGCAAAGATCCTAAGAGGCATTATGGTACAACAGCAATATTATTCCTATTATTATTTTACATTTTTTTGCTTTTAACACTACATTTATCTTGAAGAAAGGTAACAAATATGGACATGACAAAGAAATGTAGTAAAATAATGTAATCATTAAAAACAACTTCCTGAATTTAAATTGGCTTCATCTGTTATGAACAGTAGCATTATATCCTGAGTGGCAGCTGCCCAACTACTGACTCAATGTGTTTGAATTCGCCAATGAGTGCTGGATGCTTTGACTAGGCTTTGCTGTGAGACAGGAAACAAGGCTGCACAGCTTTTTTAGACTGAGCACAGCTGAAACGCATTAAACTCTACTATCAGTATGACATCATAGGCAAATATTTGTTAATCGTTTTGGTTGTTTTGTGCAGCTGTAATATTAACAGTTGAACTGTCAGAACAGCTGATATCATGTAGAGCCAGTGCATCTCAGTGGGGTTAGGCTGTAGCACTAAGAAAAATAGAAACCCAGAGAATTGTTTTTAACCCATTATATTCTTGTTTGGACTTGTATTTGTCTTCTTCGTGTCCTTGAAGAAGTTACTACTTTTGATTGTTCCATCCAACACTGATATGAGCTGCAAAGGATTCAGAGCCAGTACTGAGGCTTCATTCTATTAATTTCTTTCGTCATTACATGAGGAGATAAAATGCTAAAACACTGCCTGAGGTGTTACTCAGTATTTCCAGTAGATTCCATGATCCTCTTCCATGTGCACACATCTTGTCAACTTGGTGTGTAATTGTTAGTAATAGTTCTTCCTCATCCATTTTAGTAGCCTGCAACAACAGGCCCACTACCCTACACTCTGAAAGTACCCCTACAGGACAAAGGGATGCAGCTGAATACCTTCTCCAAGTCCCGTAACCACATGTAGACTAGTTGAGCAAATGTGGAGTTGAGAAGATGGTGACATGTAATAGCAACAATGTTTACATAGATGCACACAAAAAAAGGAAAAAAACTACAAACCACTCAACTAACAACGAGCTGATAACAGAAGGAAAAAAAAGGTACATTTATGTATATTTATATATTTTCATATACAAAGTAGGCATCAACATTTCATGGCATCACATGCCAGCAACGCCCCTTTCTTTCAGCAGCATCACATCATATCCTGTATCACTTTATGGGATATTATGTGACTATCAGTTACGATAACTTCAGGGGTGGAAGGAATAGTAACTTCAGGTCGTCTGTTACTATACCTAATATCTAGAGTACTGGGATCTGTAATGGCTGTATTCCGAGTATTTCAGTGAGAAACAATAATTATTTTTCCATAGATTCTATTTCTTTTGGTATTCGTATAGCATGTGTATTAGTGTGTCTCTACTCTTGTCACACCCCAGCACATATCTGATTCCCTCAGTTTTAATTTTGCAATCTTATGGGGAGTCCAGTACCTCCTATGAATGATCCTATATGTCATTTTACCCAACAGAGAGAGCCCTAAATTGGCCCAACTTTGTAAGGCGCTCTCAATTTTCTGAATAAGTAGAGGAAGGTTTTCTTTGTTTATGTCTTTTAAACCAGTGCTAAGTTTGTTGCCTAATTATACAAGACTTGAAGGAAGCTATTTAAACCCCCAAATCTTCCTAATATTTGACGGGCTAGACGATGACTTTGCCTCTGATTTCTATACTCACTAAAATTTATTCAACAACCAGTTTACCATTTATTAGGATCATATAATAAAATGTTACTGTGAACTTTCTTTAGTACTGTTGTATTTAGTATGGTTGGCAGTTAGCATACAAGTTTAGCACATTATCACTTCCTTCTGTACTGAATTAAAGTACATGGCTTGCATGTTTGGAAAAACAAAACCATATTTGTGGCCTAACAGCTGACACTGATTTATGTAACTGTGTATGGAACACTTGGGTCATGAGTATAGGACACTACAGTGGAATGGAATGTGGCCATGGCTATTTATAAAATTTTTTGTGTACACTGAATAATAATTGAGAGGGAAACAGAAAGGTATCTACATGGGGTAAATTTCCAACCACTATGCCACTGTGCTGTTGCTTTTACTTAATAAAAACGTGGTTTTTTTGCTGTTTACCGTGGTGGTTTAGCATGCTCTATGGATGTAACCTTAATACAGTCTTTGAACTCAGGTTTTATCAGCTACAGAAGGAAGTATTAGCTAAATAACTGAACATATACCTCTTTGAAAAGGTAATGTGTTTGTTTGATATTTTCACCATAATCGCTTGACCAAAAGCATCTCACTGTTTATAGAACAATATCTTTATACAGTTTCCATCTATTAGTCCCTGGTCTGCAGATTACATATTGTACATTATACAAACACAAAGCTGCACAAATATTGCAGGCACTTTAACACAACACCAGTACTTCTGTGTACACTTGTACACAGTTTTTCTCGGATGAAGGTTGTACCAGCAGTTATTGTTCTTCTTCTTTAATTGAAGATAGTTTTTTGTGACTTTCTCTGGATGTCTGGAGACATTGCAGAATGAATTTAGATCAGGCACCTTTTTGATCATATTATGTGGATATAAAGTTAAATATAAAGTGCAGAAAATGTTCTACATTATTGTATGCGTAGTTATTTTTCTAAAGTACACTGCAGGATAAGGGAGTTTCTGTTCATGCTCAGGGTATGTTTCCACCCCACTATTTTGTAACACTTGAGAAGTTAAAATAAATTGTTGGAAAGTTGGTGACTCAGCAGCTGTTTTCCAGATCACTTGTGACAGAGCTGATGTGATTATTTAAATTGCTTTTACTACAGTTTTTCTTAAATTTTAGTAATTATATTATTCTCCTGAGGTTTGCAACTACCAAAGTCCACTATTCATAACCAAAATCCACAAAATAATTCATGTATTCCAGTTGTAAATAATATGTCCACATCCTTTATAAATGAGTAAAAACATTGCAATGACCAATAAAAGCCTAATGCCCATTTTCACTAGAATCTGTAGTGAACAAGATTAACAGTGTTTATCAGTGTTTCCATATAACACATTTGTGTTAATGACTTCCAGGGGAAATCTTCTGGCAGCTCCTCTAGCTCTCACAATATCTCTCGCTGACATTATGAGACATTGTGAGAAAGACTAAAAAGAACCAAATACAGAAAACACTGATGCTTCCACACATTAAAGCTTTCATTGAAGTAATAAATTCTTCTGTTGAAATCACTGGGTATGCTTTCAAACCCATCATTATTCCTGTTGTTAGAAGAGTTTAACTAGCTTTTTTGTGCCTTCTACAGGGATCTACCTGTTGGACATTATCTACATTGACTCGGCTTATCCTGCATCAGACAGCATCATAGAGACAGAGCAGAGGACAAATCAGATGAACAATCTTCTGAGAGTTATTTCAGACCTGCAGATGTCATGTAACTATGGTAAGACACAATTACATCAGTAGTTGCAGTAGGAACAGTATAGTGTCTGTTTCCTAATCATGTATATATTGATGATCTTCTGACATCAGAGTTATGGTTGTACAGTACTGTGAAAATGTAATTCCTTAATAAAAAAAAAAGCATTTAGTTTTAAAACAGCACTTTGTATTTACAAAGCTTAATTTTGTTTAATATTTAAATTGTTTGATCTGAAACATGTGACAAATATGAAAAAACCTAAACATTTTTCACAGCCCTGTATGTCATAAATCTTTAATATGGATGAAGCCAAAATATGTATGTGTTCATAATAACCCAAGTAGATCACCACTGCAGGATGCTAAAGAAATATGGTCTTTTTAGCTTTTATATGTAAGTTTGGGTTTTTGTATAAAGTTCTAATGGCTTGGCTCTGCTTTAGTTACCCGAGCCTTTATTGCTCTGCTTTGCTTAAGTTACTTTCACTGACGAGTTCAGGAAAATTTTCAAGTGTCTGCCAGTCGAACTAAGTTTATTCAAGTCCTTAATTGTTTTGGCTAGCATGTGGTGTTTCCAGTGTGCTTTGTGTGGGGAGCTGCTGAGTAATAAAAATGTTCAAGATACCTGCATGAAATGTTGCCCCAGACGGAGGGGCGAGTAGGGGTGAATTTCTGCAATAAATATAAATCCTCTATTACTATTCTGAAGCCTTTTAAATGCTTTATTGAAAAAAATCTGGAGATCTTAATTAGTTTAAATATGTTTACCTTTCACTATCTGCAAGTGACTAAAAGTTAGGATTACTCAAATTGTAACTCTAAGCGGGGGAATCATTGAATAAATGAGTGAGTCATTGTAAAGCTTTTGTTTCAGGGAAGTCACTTTTGTGTTTTATCATTTCTGTTCCCAAATATAAGCTTGGCTTGCTGTACCTACATTTTAATGTTATTTTTAAAATGTCACTGCAAAAAAATGGGCAACACTATAATACGCTCAGCTACTAGGGGTAAGTAACTACTGTGTAATAAAATGTAATTACAAGTAATTGATTTGAAATCATGAGTATTTTTACAGGAAAGAAGACAGGCATTGTACTGTAAGCAATTTTAAGCAGAGTAATTAATTTTAAGTATAAGAACAGAGACTCAAATTTTATAAATTTGCCTTTATTGGATAATAACAGTGAAGAGGACAGGAAGCAGGGAGGTGAGAGGCGAAGACATGCAGCAAAGGGCCACGGGTCAGACTCAAACCCCGACTCCTGCTCTTTGGCCATGTGGCATGTGGTCACCTGCTCACACACTGTGCTAAACCGGTGAAATTTAATAAACATGATGAAAAATTATTTTTAAAAAATATTATATTAATACATATAATTCAGATAATTTTAAACTGACAAAATAAGTTCCTAGTCTTCTATAGATGGTAAATCAGTGGGTTGATTCTGTAATTGCTTTGCTGTCATCCTTGTGCGTTATTGAGTGCTAGCGTTATATAAAATATTGTTGTCCAGATAAAAAATTTACTTCTATGTTTTGCTGTGCATTTACACAGGCATAAATGCAAGTCCAAGATAAAATTGCTGTCAAGGTGATGAAAAAAGTATACAGGACTACCAGGAGTCGAGGTGCAAGGCCAAGATAGCGGTGGCAAAAGCAAAGGAAAAGGCTTATAATTAGTTGCACGCATAGCTAGACACTAGGGAAGGATAACCTACATGGAATGCAGACAGTTGGTTAGAAAGACAGATTGAGCTCAAAAGAGTGTGCGCAGATTAGTGTGATGAAAGATAGAAATGTAAATGTTCTGACACTTGTAGCTTATGTTGAGAAGGTGGAAGTGTGAGGTGTGAGCAGCAGTATGGCTTCATACTGTGATGTTTGTTTTGATACTGTTGAGAAGTATAGTGAAGATCAAAAGAAGTTGCACTGTGTCTTTGTGGATCTAGAGAAAGGCTGGTGCAGTACATGTATGAGGACTGCCAGACAGTGATAAGGTGTGCAGTAGGAGTCATTGATGGAAACAAGGTGGACTGCATTAAGGATCAACTCTAAGCCCCTTCTTGTTTGCAGTAGTGGTGAACGGGTTGGCAGATAAGGTCAGGCAGGAGTCTCTATTGACTATGATATTTACAGACGACATTATTATCTAAAGTGAGAATAGGGAGCAGATGGATGGTAGAGAGCCTAGAGAGGTGAAAGTATAAGAGAAGAGAAATGAAAGACAGATTACACGTGGGTGGATGAGAGGTATACAGGTAATAGTATGACTGAAAAAGTTATATAGTTTATAGTTTTACTACTGTTTATGTTCAGTACTGCCATGTTGGATTGTTAACTCTGCTCTGAGTTTCTGAGTGGGAAAGGAGGCTTTCCATTTTCTGACTGGGAACTCTGAATTTCTGACCTACAGCTTACTCGGGACCGTTCCAAAAGTTAGAGAGCTAAGGCTTAAAATTGTTTGGGTGGTGCAGAAGAGGAATAGTGGATATATTGGATAAAGGATGCTAAAGCTGGAACTACCAGTCAAGAGGAAAAGAGAAAGACCACTGAGAAAATTCATGGATGTACTGAAGGAGAACATAGACAAGAGAAGTAACTTTATTTAAAGTTAATTCTCTACCAAGAGTTGTGTTGAAGGTAATTTGCTTTTTCTTTTTTCCATTAGATCACTTGGTGACCCTGCCGCATGTTCAGAAGTATCTGTTGTCAGTTCGCTACATAGAGGAACTCCAGAAGTTTGTAGAGGACGATAACTTCAAGTAAGTGTTTTCAATGTGAATGGCATGGGATTGTGAAATTAATTATTTGACAATTGTTTTATTTCAGTCGATTATGGCAGGCACATAGAAGCATGGGTGTAAGTGTAAAATTGAGGACGGTCAATACACAGGAAGCAAAATGGAAAGGATCTTTTTCAATAGTGTGTCCTTTCATTCAGCAGACATTGATGGCTTTATCTGACAGAGTCTAGGTTGCTCTGCTTGTTTCTTGGTTTCTTAGGGTCACTTTTGTCATCATAATTTTTCAAGTTGGACATAAATGATATGTCATATAAGCTTTAAATATGAAATGAAATATGATATCATTTGGGACGATAGAGCCAACACAGTAAATTTTTCAAGCACTGTCACAAAGCACTGTGCAACAGAAAACAGTAAAAGAAAAAAGAAAATGAGAAGCCAATTATTAGCAATAAAAATATTCAATAAAATAAACAGGTAAGTACAAAATGAAATCATCAACAAAAAAGTTTTTTAAGCAAAAAATATTTTAACTAATTTTAAAAATGAGTCCACAGAATCAGCTAAATGTAGCTGTAGTGGTAGACTGTACCACTGTCCTGGTACCACAGACTGAAAGGCTCTTTCCCTTATAGTCTTTAGTTGTGGATGAGGAACAACTAACAAAAACTCAGAGCTTGGGAATGAAGATGGCAAGTATCTGTTTATTTTGTTAGAAACTCTGATAAATAATCAGGAGTCTGGTCGTTTAGTATTTTTAAACTAATCCTAAAATGTATGGGGAGCCAATGTAAAAAGCATAAAATGAGTGATGTGAACTTGTGTTAATAGTCGGGCCATTTCATTTTGTATAGTTTGGAGATGTGAAAGACATGATTTGTTCAAGCCAGTAAACAGGCCATTACAGTAATATAAGTGTGATGTCACAAATTCTTTGAATATTTGCTTGAGTTCAGCTGAGGAGACTATATGTCACAATTAGGAAATATTCCTTAAAGGAAAGAAACAGGAACGTGACAGATTTTACATGCTAACTGACTTCTGCAATTTTGTTAGCAAATTATTCGAAAAATGGCAATTTTGAAATAGGCAAAAAAATGCCATATAGAGCTGGCATCAAGATTAGATTTGCTCTAGTAAAGATGTTACCTTGGTATGTTTAAAGTAGATTGAATGCAGCCTTGCCTCAGTTAGCTGTTAATAATAGCAATGATGGACCAATCCTGGTGAGAGTCCAGATAGCACTGATGGAGGTAATATCTCTAAGGAGCATCTAGCCTATTAATGTAGTTAAGCTATTAAGTGTAATTAGAGAAAAAGCAGTAAATGTCTTAGGACAACAAGGACCATCTTAATATGTGTGACTCTTTTCTTTGTCACAGAGACAGACACTGGTGAATGATCACTGATAGTGATAGGATGAATCTGAGTGTCTTTAATATAAAAGTAGGGAAGAGGAACAACTTTATTGCCTGACCGACGGGTTTCGGCTTGTGGCCTTCATCAGGCAATAAAGTTGCTCCTCTTCCCTTCAAGTGTTCCTCTTCACGCACCTTGGGAGTAGGTTAAGTTGTGCCAGAAATTTTTGCTTTAATATAAAAGTAGCCTAAGTGAGAATGTGAGTGGTGTTCTATTGAAAAGATAGACAGTCCCTGTAGGGACATATGAATGCAGAGCATTGCAAAGACCAGAATAATTCATTGTTTAAGAATGTCTGTAGCCTGCAGTTCCTTTGAGCTAGTCCTGTACTGAGCCTATAATTTTTTTTGGATTAAATGGCTGGTGAAGTCTCCCCCTATTATGAGTACCTTAGTACCTTGAGACGGCTGTTGTTGTGACAGCAACAACGCTATATAAATAAAATTGAATGGTGAAGTTTATCTTTTTCTTAATGAATATGGCTACAACTCTTTGTTCTGAGTTTTAGCAGACTGTGCATGTGTGAGAGAACTATAGAGAGGTGAGTGTGTCAAGGTGGAAGGAATCTTGAAGAAAGAAGGCTATGTGACAATTCTAAAAGAAACTCTCAAGTATTTGCAGCAAAACTGGGTCTGGGTTGACAACCCAAAACATGTGTCGCTTCTGCTAAAGAAATAACTCCATCACCAAAGTGAATGTTATTGACTGGTGTGCACAAAAACTTGACTTCAGTCCCATTGGAAATCTGTAGGGTGAACAGAAGACCAAGAGCCACAGATTCACCAAAGAAGAACAAGCTGGGATTGCTTGGGAGACGTGAGGTTTCTTGAAAACTATAACAAATGACTTCAGCAAAACAAAATAGACAAATCCGCTATTAGTATCAGGAGGTCTATTTTGACCATGATAGTTTTTGGTTTTGTATAATAATTTTGTTTCTAACAAGATTGGGCTGGTGCAGCACAGTGGGGCAGTGGTTAGCACTGACGCATCAAACAAGAAAGCCCTGGTTTTGAATCCACCATCTGGCCAGAGCCTTTCTGTCTGGGGTGTGCATGTTCTCTTGGCTTCCTCCTATAGTCCAAATACATGCAGTTTGTGTGGTTATATTAATTGATGATTATAAATTGCCCATAGTTGTCCGTGTTGAATGTGAATGGTTTTCTGTCTCTCTGTGTTAGCCTTGTGTGTACCCCATCTCTTGCCTTCTCCAGCTTGGCTCATTTGATGAGGCATGTGATTAATAGTGGGTCAGTGACTACCTAAGAGACAACTCAGAAATAAATACCTGAAGAAGGCTCTTGAATGTAAGGTGAAAAATGTACAAAATTTTTTTAAAGTCCAGTAACTTGCTTTTTAAACTCTCAAGATGTTCATGATGGAAACAAATTCACCTGGGTGAGATTTCCTGAACAAGTACTAAGACACCCAAAAACCACCCTGTGTAGGATGAGCTTGCATGTACAGAAGATGCATCTTATTCAATAAAGTTGACTCATAGGTCATAGACGGTTATTTAGTGGCAAACTGGGCAGGAACACGTGACATGTCTTTTCTTGGCTCTCAAAAAAGTTAATAAATGTAAAGCCTCCATAATATAATTGGTAATCGTTGTGTTGTAAAGGTTTGCTGCTAGTAGTTGTAGCGAGACACAGTGAAAGATACAGTGATCTACCAGTCATTTCTTTGTTATGCTAGGAAAGTGTTCAGTAGGCGCACTGATTAATGGAAACATGTGAACATGCATGCAAATGCAGCATATAACGCAAAAACAGTTTGTATATTTCTCATGAACTTTAAAGTCAGTATTTGGTATTGCCATCTTTATTGTTCAAAACAGCTTTAACTCTTTAAGGCAATCTTTTTTGTAATTTCTTTAAGTAGTCTTCAGGAATAGTTTTCCGGGCTTTTAAAGAACATTCCAAACCTCTTCTTTGGATGTTGGCTGAATGGAACTGTTTCAATAATACTAAGGTCCAATCTCTGAGGAGGCTAATCTAAGGCTGATTGTGTCCTCTTCCCTACATCTTATCAAGGCATTTTATGGCATGAATTTAATATTAAAGTTTTAATCCGTATTTCCAAAGAAATTACAATACTGCATAGTATTGTATACTGCATATTAAATCCAGCAGCAAAAGGCAGATCAAAATGAGACTGGTCTAAAAAGAAACTTTCAGTTACTGGCAGACAAAGACAAGACTTCAACCTTTTGGGGCATTACAAGTAGAGATGGCACGATACCACTTTTTTATGTCCGATACCGATATCATAAATTTGGATATCGGCCGATACCGATATGAATCCAATATAATGTGTTTTTCAATTAATAAAACTGTTTTTTTTAATATCTTGTTGCATTTTGTATAAGTTCATACTCAAGTTTAAATAAACAACAACACTAAAGCTATTCTGTTATACCTGTATGTAAAAAATACACTGCACCCAAAATATTTCATAGTTCAGCAATACTGATCAATCTAATAATCTTAAACCTACTCCATCCTTCCTATTCTGGTATTTTAAAGAGTACTTAGCAGAAATATTAAGCAACCTAACTAATAGGGTTGCAAACTCCCAGCAAAAAAAAATAGGGAACCACCCCCCACCTCATGATGCTTAATCAACGTAATCAACTTTAATTTGATGCAGTGTGGGGAAAAAAAATGCACAGAAATAAATTATTTTTCAAGAATAATTAAATAGATTCCACATCTTTCTTCAACAGAACTGCAGACTGCACAGATGGTATCTTTCCAAAGGAAAAAGTAGTATAGCTTACTAGGGTATATTAAACTTAACAGTTACTATATACAATCATGGACTTCTATACATTTTACATCAGATTAAAACTTTGGGTGTAAGATTCAGATAATTATTTATTAAACGCTAGACATTTTAAATGAGAATAAGAAAGAAAAGTATGTCTTTGTGCCCCCTTTTCCCTGTTAATGCCCTATCGGCCCCCCTGGCTAAACTTTGCTAGATCCGCCCCTGCACAGTTACCAGCCGTCAGCTACGTAGAAAAGGATCCTGGTCTAGAAAGTAATATTAAATAAATTCTAACAAAAGCTTATCAAGGTTAAACGTGCTGCTGTTGTTCAGCCGCTGGTTTCCTCTTTCTGGTGCAAAGTGGGCCAAAAACAAAGAAGAGAGACGGACTCGACAGAAAAGCCGATCAGCTGATCATTAATCAGTTTCACGACTGAAGTACCAGCAGGAGAGGGAGGGAGAGAGAGGCAGTTGCTCCATATATCGGTTGTTAAGCTTAACGTGGGAATGCTTTACAAACATTCAGAGATGAACTTACACACTTGCTTTACTTCTCTCTGGGATAACTTCCTCGGAGATGAAATGCCACCAGTTTGGTAGCGAGGCTACAAATACGCACAGCCGCTCTATCACGTGATGCATACTGCTCAGAGTGCTACGGTTATGAGCTGAGTTACGCCGTGTTGCAAGTTTTGTGAGGTGCTTTTTTTGATATTTAATGGATCAGATTACATTTTTTATTTCTCTCCGATATCCGATCCAGTAATTTACGTCAGTATCGGACCGATACGATACGTAATATCGGATCGGTCCATCTCTAATTACAAGGCTTGTGTTTTTCATTAAAAAGACATGAATAATAACTAATGATTAAATACTGAGTTGTTTATAAGCACATAGTGAGTGAAAAAGCTGAGTGAACAAGAAACAGTGCATCATGGGACGCCCCCAGCAGTCTAGGCCTATAGCAGCATAAATAAGGATTCAGGAGGATTCAGGGTCACCAGATCCAATCTTAACTATATACTTTATCAAAAAAGACAGTCCTACATATTTGTTTAATATGCACAGGACATATCCAGGTCAAAAACTAGTCCAAGACTCCTAACAATATTACTGCTGGCCAAGGTAATCCTATCCAGACTAAGTATGTGTTTAGACTATGTTAAAAAATGAGGAGTGGCAGCAGTAAATCTATCTTTCCTCATTTTTACATTTAAAAAAATGTTGCTTAATGCTGTCTGTCTCAGCCCCAGTAAAACTGCATATGCTGTAAGAAATTTGTGGTGATGTGGCAAACAGAGACCAAAGAAAGTGATTGATATTTTGCGAGTATTATGGGCGACGTAACTGCTTGACCTAAGACTTGAGATATAAAAGAAAGTGTGAGTGAGACGGCTTCTATGTAGAAGTAACACAATGCTAATTAAAAGAATTTTCTTCATCAGCAGATGATGTGACATCGCCTTACTCAGTTGCGTAATGTTTAGTGTGTTTAGTAAAATCTGAAACTACCTTTTAACTGACAAACACAACAGCACTGAGCTCTTTTATCTAATGGAAACATTTGTGTTACAGGCTTTCTCTAAAGATTGAACCTGGCAACAGTTCCCCTCGCATTGCTTCTTCTAAAGAAGACCTGGCAGGTAAGTCACACATGGTTGAACTGCACTGATAAAAAGCCCTGCAGATATCCACCACTTCCACCAAGTTGTACTCAAAACAAAAATTATTAGCTTTTTCTGTCAAGTCTGCAAGGCGAGGTTATTATAGTTACCTGAAAATGAACTAAAAAGTTCAACTAAATGTGAAAAAACATTTTAGTTAACTGAAATAAAAATAAAAACTAGACTTAAATTTTTTTTTAAAGTAACTGAACTGATTTTTGTGGAGGAAATTTGCTTTGTTTTTAGTATCTATTAGTTTGGTTAAAAAAAGAATTGCAACTTGCCTGATGACTCATTGATAGACACGTTTATTGTGTGTTTATTGTAATACCTGTGCTAATTTTCCAAGCCCTCCATGCAGTAATAAATTTAAAAGATATAACTGTGAAACGAATGAAAACTAAAGTAAAACTAAACATTTTAGAACAATAAAAACTAAACTGAAATAAGAAAATCCAAAAACCTGAAATGGAAAAAGGAAATAAAAATAAAACCTAATTAGAAAATACAAAACTATAATAACTCTGCTGCATGTTCATGACCGTTGAGTTTTCATAAAAAGTATATGTAAAGTACACTATGTGAAGTGCCCTGATGACAGTTGTTTTGCTTTGGTGCTATGTAAATTTACCTGGGCCCTGATAATTCAATTCTGAATTGAACTGAATTGAAATGAACACTAGCATTTAGCGTCAGTATGAACATTTACTTTACACTAAAAACAGAAAAAAAAATTGGGTGTGTTAAAAAGAATAATCAGAGATAAACACAACTGTTCCTGTGGTGAAACAGATCACGCACACACACAGGCACACACATATGCTTTTCTGTAGCACTGTAGTTCCCACAGGTACTCCTACTGTTCATATTTTCACCATTTCAGTAACCAAGTGAAAGCTATCAGTAGCTAACAACATGAACAAAGAAGCCATCCTCTTTCTGTTTCCGTTGTAAATTAAACCTTCATTTTTTACAGTATCGTGTACCTGGTGGTTTAGACTCTAATGGTGTATTAGTTTATAGTCATTACATGCGGGTGTAACCAACATTTACTTCATAATGTCACATACTGTGCTTTGGTGCACTGCACTGATAGAAACATTTACCATTTAAGTGATGGTGTTCATTTATTAGTGTAGCATGATGAAGACTACATTCAGGGTTATTTTCTACCCATCTCTACCAGGAAGTAATGTCAGCATCATACAGCCAGACTCAATTGAACTACAGATACCTAAAAAATTGTATGTTATTTCCCACCCGTTGCCTTGTAAATACTATATGATACTGGTTCTTATATAGCACTTTTCTACTCTTCTGAGCACTCAAAGTGTTTTACACAACTTGTGCATTCACCCATTCACACCAATTCGCACAAGCACATTGTTCTAAGTGCTTTCTAAGAGTCTAATCTGTTTAGCTAGCTAGCTTGATTGAAATAGAAACAAACAAACAAACAATAAAACACACACAAATGTAATGAAATTCAGTTATTAAACATAAACTAAATTGCCAAACACACATATGAATTTGAGTGGCATCCCATATGGTATGTGGCCGACACCATATTAAAGCATACATAGCCTTTAATATGGTGTCGTCCCACTGTTTGCAGCAATAACAACAGCTTCAACTCTTGTGGGAATGCTTTTCACAAGGTTTAGGAATGTCTTTATAGACTTTTTTTAGGATTCTTCTGGAAGTGCAGGTCAGACAATGCTGTTGAATGAGAAGGCCTGGATTTATATCATCCCAAAGGTGTTATATCAGATTAAAGGAAAGACTCCTGGTAACCACTAAAACAAAACTCATCAGTCAAATTGCCGGACAGATACGCCTACCTCCTGGAGAGTGTTGTTCCCTTAATTGGCTGTTGTGAAGGGTTTCTCTTCACCATGGTAATGATTCTGTGATCATCCACCACTATTTTCTTCTGTCTGCTATTCCTAATGTAGCAATTTCTTGGATGTTCTCCCCACCCCCAACCCTCAACAAAAAACATTTGCAGCTCAAGGATGGCTTGTTTCACCTGCATGGAGACCTCGTGTGACCGCATGTTTTTTTCTCAAAATGTAAATGACCCCCCTTATTGTTTTCATTGAATGGGAAACAGGTATTTTATATACTTTAAGTATATCCACAGTCTGTTTAGAATCACCAATAAACCTGACATCTCTCTTTGGACAAATTTGTGTGTATAGGTGTTTTTCTTTCAAGGCGGCTCCATAGTGTAGTAGTTTACATGTCTACTTAACAAGTAAAAGATCTTTGTTTGATCCCTAGCAAAGACACATATAGTTTTGGAGTTGCGTCAGAAAGGGTATCTAATGTAGACAATCTGCCAACTTAAAGATGCAAAGTTCTCTGCTTTGGAGTAATGTGTTTTAATTTTAAAAAATGCTTTGATGAGGCAAAACATTCTAATCAACCTCATATAAAGTGAATAGCACTAATTATATTGTGACGGAGTCAGAAGCATGAGAAACTCAGATCTTTTGCTTTTTATTTAGTTTTTATTTATCAGGAACCATGCACAGTGGCACTTATCTCATATGCAAAAACGTATTTTGTATCAGATTTAACTACTAGTTCATTTTAATTTGCAAATTCTGGGCAGGTGAATATAATGAAAATAAATCTCCAAGTAAGCATGTTGGATGTAAGAGAAATGGTGTAAAGCTCATGTGATATCCAAGACTCACTGGTACTTCTTTAGTGCTTTTTTTACTCTAGTTGAGACTTCATTGAAGCGTAAGCGCTTCATTCTGACGACAACATTCGCAGAAACACTCCCTCTCCAATTAATATATGGGGCATCTCAGGGCTCAGTATCTTTCCCAAAGATACTTTGACATGTAGACTGGAGGAGCTGGGGACTGAGGCATCTGGGCATTCTCCTGAATTACAATGCTCTGCTCTCATCCAGCTGGCTAAGTAGATAAGAGCAACTAGAACCTGCAATTTAATTGTGCAGTGCTAGAGTAACATAGCAGCAACCTTTTTGTTAAAGCAGTTTTAGATTAGGCACCAGTGGAAAAGATGTTGTAGACATCCAGATTTTGGAGGCGTGGTTTCAGTTTAAAAAAACAACAACAGAAAACTAATATAGGGGTGAACACAATGTTTTGGCTAACTAAGGGATTACCTGATTTTCTGTCAGCAGGCTGTCTCATACTGTAAGTGCATGATAGCAGCTAATGGTACTCTCCTCTTGTTGCTTTGATGAAAATTTTCAGTTACATAACATGGCAGAAAAGGGGTGTTCTGGCTGTGTCCACTGTCTTGTTGGCTCAGTCAGTATAAACAAGTCTCATGCACTTCACACAATGCCAAACAGAAGAATTTGGTTTGCTCACTCTCTTTGTGTAAGACTGAGAAAATGTGGTGGACTGAACTGATCAGTTTCACCATCACTGTGTCTGACAAGGTGAAACCGTCTAAATGTTGCTGCTCTGTGTGACGTTAGAACCCTTACAATTTTCCATTCTCATTTTAATAATTGTCCTTGTAAGCCTGTGACTGAATTCTTCGTGGCAGAGACTCCTCACTGTGGTTGATTTCATCCAATCTGTTTTGTAATGTCTGAGCAGCAGATCAAAAAGCTAAACAAGCCTGTATGTGTGCTTGCCGCACAATCACTGGGAATGACTGTTCAAAGAACTGTTGTAAGGTAACAGCAGAATTTTACTGCTGCGGCCAACCTGCCAGGCCTGCTTTGTATGAATTGCTTCTCCCGTTGGCTGTCTGAGAAAAACTAAAGGACTGGTTTTAATTTAAATTATAATCTTTTCATCACACAAAACTAATATCTTTTAATCTTTACAGCATACAGACAGAGTATAAGCAGCATGTATTAACTTCAGTAACAACAAGAAGAGGCAGTCCTCCAGCAGCAGAACCCTTATCTCAACATCATGGAGTTACTCTGAGATTACGAAAACAGGCAAAAAGCACTAAAACAATATGTTTGCTAAGTACCTTCAAAACTGCTTATATCAAGAAACAATGCTATTTAAAGACAAAAGCAGCAAACAAGAGTAGATTTGATTTTTGTGTGTTTTTGTGCTTCTCAATATTGTAAAAGTCATTTTAGTTTGAGTCACTCTCAATCTAATTTGATCTAAAAGTGAGCTAAACCAGTTAACCTGTCTCATAATAACCTAAAAACAGATCCAACATTTTCTAGCGCATTCTGAAAATGCACTTTTCAGCACAGTGTGTCTCAGTTTTTCTTTTTTTCCTCCACATCATTCTACTCTTATTATGAAGAAATGCTGCAGTCATATATTAAGGACTCTTGTCAGCATATCATTTTGGCTTAACTGTTGTTCTTTGGTGAGATATGGGAGGCAATGGATAATGTTTTATTTCTTAAAAAAGGCTGAAAAACACACAATGATTCCCACCTCTTGCTGATGAAACTAACCGCCAATAAAACCACTCTCACTTAGAATAGTTACAATCATGTGGTAAATTAAAGAAAATACTTTTGGCAATTAAAGAAATGAAAATTAGAGTTTTCATTAGACTTATTCTGCTGAGTGTGAATGTTTCCAGAGCAAGCAACAATAATCCAAACCAGCAGGAGCTTTTGTCAGCTGATAATTAAGCCATATTAAGAACGTTCTTTCCTAGAAAAATCACTTTATTCCCAGTTTTGGGAAAAGAAACTGCCTTAATGTGTGTTATATTCCTTCAATTTACCTTTACTGCACTGCAATACTGATTGCTAATAGAGCTCTAAATCTATTCCTCCTGCTGGTAGAACGATTCTGATTTCAACAAATTCCACATTACATCATGACTGGGAATGCATCTGCTTTCCCAACAACCCCACCAATAGACACAATCATATACAGCTGCTTGTATGTCTTTTTTTCAGCTCTGTATGCTCCATATGAGATCAAAAGATCCTGCTATACTAAAAAATCTTTAAAAAAAAATAACTTCATGCAAATCTAAAGTGTTCAAAGCTGAACATGCTGAACACAGACTGGCCTTATGGTCAAATGGTCAAAATGACTGGCCCCCAGTGGGTTTCCAGTGAGAGGGAAGGCACAGTGAGTCAGAGGTTCCACTGGCGCAGAAAGCACATAGGAACAGTGGATCAATTTACTAGTCCATCAGCAGTGCTGCCAGAAACTGTGACTGGACTGATGATAAATTTATGTAGGCACTTACACGGGATGACTGCACTGATTAATTATGTTAACAAAGGCTTTTATGTGGTCAGTTTGCACCTTACCAGTGCCCTCTAGTGGCTGTGGTGTTGAGTTGTTTTTTTAATACACCCTGAGGTCTCAGAGTGTGGCCAGCAGGCCAGTGAAAGCCCTTGGTACCTTTTTATGTGCATTTATAAGGAATGCACTCTTACTTCTAAGCCCTTTGAAATGAGAATAAGCATATGCATGTATGTGTTTCATTTGTAGCATCCCATTAAATGTAAACCCTGTTTAAATTCAAGTCTGAAAAGATTTGTGATCGGCCAGAGGTCCTCTGTCATAAACTATATTTTATTTTAGTGAATTTGTTTCACACACTAATTGAATTACAATATGATTATGGGTTTTGTTGATTTTTGGCCAGTGATTTCACAAAATCCTGCTTTAATGCTCCATAAGCCTTAATTCTCTGCATTGTTAATAATTGATCTAGTTTCTAATATCAGAAGTGTTCTTTGTGCCTTAATATATTATTTAAGGTCTCACACAGACTAGTAACCAATAAGCGGCACATAACCTGAAAGTCTCAATACCAGGCAAATAAAGGACTCGCACTTGTTCCACTGCTGCTTTTGTTTGCTACTTTGAAGATGTGAAAGAAAGAAATTCAGATATACAGTAACCAATTTATCATGAACCCTTTTTTTGCGCTGTCAGAAGAAAATCATTGTGAAATAATAAATGTGAATGGGATTAAATAAGACACATGAGTTTCAAGTAACCAAAGTAGCCTACTACAAGTCAATTTAAAAGAGTTGCACATAAGTAAATTGCACATAAGTACTATTAATGACCTTTTATGTTTCAGGTCTGTGTGAGGTATCAGCCTCTATGAGGTATAACCGACGACCTACTTGCCCTGATGCGTCTGTGGGGGTTCATATTCCCACCCCCCCTCCCTCTCACCACAGGAAGAGTCACAGTCTAGGAAACAAGTAAGCAGAACAAGCTATTACCAATTTTAATAGTAGTAATAATATTAAAACAATATTATTAAAATAATTCATCCTCATGGCATGTTCTTGTTTAACATTTTGGAGCACAAGCCTTTATTAGGGAATTAAACAGACTTCACTGAAAGCAACACAGAAAAATACAGTGTACTGAATACAAATAATATGAGTGCTCATAGAAGGACAAACTAATGCTTTTTTAAAAGCAGTAAAATCCAAGTCATTCTTGGCCTATAATGTATAAATCCAAAATGTTTCCAAAAAGCTTTCATTGACTGGTATGGAAAGGAATGGTTGTAATATGGACAGTGCACTGTTATGGGGGTGTAGGTAGTCCCATAGTCCAATTCATGGTCTGCAGTGTACAATGACTGATCCATGGTTGCCCATTGTTTCTGTATCTGTATTCTCCAGCTGTTTGATCGTTTTGTACACATCAGTATTGTCCTCAACAAAAGCAGAGTAATGAGTTATAAACGAATCTGACTTGGAAAAAAAAATCTGTGTAATATAATAACTCTGTAAGGTTGTCATTGCCTAACTGGTGTTTGGAATTCCCATGCTGCTCTGTCCATATGAAGGGGTGACAAACAAATGAGAGTTACCCAACAGGAAGCCATTAAGGACATTAAATAACCTGCCTTAAATGAAGACTTACTGTCTTTCTATAAACTGTTTAAACCATTTGAGATGCATTCATGTTATTTGTAATTAGTAGTATGGTGTGTTGGTTATGGAATATTGGTTTATATTTGACAAATATCATAGACTTTACATGCATTCAAAATATTATTTAAAAATAGAGGACTAATGTAATGTTGGCCGTTTCCAACAGAGCGCGATAAAATGGTAGAAAGATGGGAACAAAAGAAAGAAAACACATGCAACATGTTAGGCACACTTGTCGAACTCCAGGCCTTGAGGACCGGTGTCCTGCAGGTTTTAGATGTGTCCTTGATTCAACACAGCTGATTTAAATGGTTAAATTACCTCATCAAGATTTCTTGAAGTTCTCCAGAGGCCTGGTAATGAACTAATCATTTGATTCAGGTGTGTCGACCCAGGGTGAGATCTAAAACCTGCAGGACACCAGCCATTGAGGCCTGGAGTTCGACACCCCCGTGTTAAATGAATGAATTCTTGTCCAGAAAATAATATTGTCTTTTATGCTTGTTCACAGTTATAGAACAAGAATAGAACAAGCAGAAAAAAGGATGATAGATTCAAAGTGAACTTCAAGGCCATGAAATGCTTCTGTTACCTACAATCAGTGTTCAGGATTTCTTTACCTGAGCCATGACATGACACATAAAATGTACAACCAGCATCTCTGTTTCATTGATTGTCTGATGGTTGATCTCTGTCCACAGTGTGATGTGTCAGTATGGCATGTCAGAAAGCAGGAGTGCCACATTTCCTATAGAGAAAACACGACACCTGCTAGATGACAGCTTCTTAGAATCTCAGAGCCCAGTCAGAAATGATCCGCACAGTACATCTGTGTCCAATGGCCTGTCATTAGGTATGTGTGATGAAAATATTCCCAAGTATTCAATTTATTAGCAAAACCAAATCTTTAGACTTTTACATTTGTTTTTCTTTTTTCCTATGATAGGCAGTAGTGAAAGTTCCTTTTGGGAGGAGCTATCACCTGCAGTGGAGAGGTGAGAGACAATTATAATTGTAACAATTTTGAAATAGGAATTTTTTTTAAATGACAGTTTTTTCCCCCCACAAATTTTCACATTAACGGGGAAAAAGAACTTTGTTTTAAAACCACTAATAGGTTGTAGTACAATGAGATGAAAAGACTATTATCAACAGTATTTTGGTCAGTCCCTTTAGAATTTATCACCCCGCTGTCCTTATACTGAAGCTATGATAAATTCATTTTAAAATTTTCAATGAGGCTTAAAGTTATTAGAACAGCAGTTCTCTGTAGTTAACAGATATTCCAAAAAGAGGAAATGCAATTTTGCAAATGAGGTAGATTATTTTCTGTGTAGAGGCTGGGAGTGGACAATATGACATGTTTAGTCATATATTACTGTAAAGTGTTGACTTTGGTTTACACTTCGGGTTCGATGATGTTGAGCACTGACCTATCCAACCACGAAGGCTGACTATGATAATTTATGACAAACAGGGGCCGCATGTATGCAACACTGGGCCCGAACTGGAGGGTCCCTCTTCGCAACTCTCCCCGGAGCCGAAGCTATGTTTACAGGTACAGTGAATCAACAAAGTAAGAAATTAGTATTACAGTCTTAAAAGAGAATGAAGTCATTATTTGTATTTGACACACATGTTTATGTTTTAACTCCCTTCATTTCCTGACTGCTTGGATGTTAGAATTATGTTGCTTTGCTTTCCACTTAATTAAAAAGAGATTTTCTAGTTATAGAAACACTGACTGTATTTTGTGATATGGTCATTGTTTAAGTCTCTAAAGTGTCCGTTTACCAAATTAAGTAGGAAAACACCACACAGTGACGTTCATGGTTTGCCAGCAGCTATTTTTAGAAACAATTATGGATGTTCCTTTTGTTTAAAGAGTCTCTTAAAGGTAGCTTTAACTGCACTCACTGAGCTCTGAATACTGTTTTAGTTGCTTACAGTGTTAAATGTTCTTTACTACCCAACATCCTTAGCTACTCTGCTACCAACTCCTGCTATGGATGCAGTGAAGCTGGTAGAGTGACCATTGAAGGACCACTGCGAAGGAAAACACTGCTGAAGGAGGGACGAAAGCCCAAGGTATGGTGAACTGTTAAGAGATATACTCTAAAACACTTCTTCAGTAGAGACTCAGAGAAGAGAAACACACAGAACTTCTTGCTAGCAAGGGCAGCCTCCAGAACTGAGACTCGCACTGAGGACTGCCCTGGTCTTTATTTATATGCTTCAGTGAGCGTTTGTTCCTTACATTGGAATGTGGAGGTATACGTGTGTGTGTGTGTGTGTGTGTGTGTGTGTGTGTGTGTGTGTGTGTGTGTGTGTGTGTGTGTGTGTGTGTGTGTGTGTGTGTGGGGTCAGAGTGTGGCCCCATAAACGACTTCCCTTAACCTGCTGGTCTGGAAAATCCAACAGTTCATCTATATGTAAAAAAACACTTAGACTAAAACTGACATAGCTACGTTAATCCTACCGTAAAAGAATAAGACAAGGTACGACCTCTCCCATGCTCCTAGGATGTGGGGGTGAACGCCAGAACACCCTGGAATGTTACAGACCTCCTAGGATGAGACATTCTTTCAATATGCCACCAACTATATACTTCTAAACACAAATGATTACATGCAGTATTCTACCATATGCAAACTTATATCATTAAAAGATTATACTGACTACTAAGTACAATTTTCCATTGACATGAACTTTCATTGTTGTTTAAGTGAGTTATTTTGCATTCAGTCTAGTACTGAATATCAGCAACTTAAAAAAAAACTGTGAGCTGACAGTGAGCTGTTTTCAGCCTCTCTATATATTTCTCTCTAACAGTTGTCCTCGTGGACCAGATTTTGGATCATTTTGTCTGGATCAACACTGACGTTCTATGGAGCGAAAGCACTGAGGGACTCTGAGAGGAAGCATGTAAGTGTGATGCCTTGGAAACATGAGTCTACACCTAAAGTCATGTGAAAAAGAAAATACCCCCTCTTCCAGTTGTAAGGTTTTATGTATGAGCACATAATTACAAAAAAGTCTGTTCTTTACTGTGTTTAAACTTTATTTAAATAAAAGCTCAAATGAAAAACAAAACGAGACAACTGAAAAATGAAGGAGTGTGTGAAAAACTAAATACACCTAATTAGGGCTGCAATTAGCAATTCCTAGTTATTGAGTATTATGTTGATTAATCAAGTAATTGGATAAGAAATGCTTTTGTCTTATTAATGAAGACTAATAAATATTCAAAATAGAAAAAACACAGGTCTGAACTGCTCATTGGTTTGCATTTCAGAAATTGCAAGGTTTTAAGTTTAACTGCATACAACATCTGTCAAAAAATGTTTTGATTGTATTTAACCCATATAAAATTTTATGTTTTTAAAGAAAACATTTTCTTAAATGCATAACTAACTAAATTATCTCAAGTACAGTCAAAGCTCAAAGTAAAATAAAAAAAATGCATAAAATAAAACTGCCTATACTCTGCTTTTATGGAATGCTTTCTTAGGGCCCCAATATATCATTTTGTCATTTTAGTTGGCTTTTGGGACAAAAGCAGGTAGTGTGACAATGATAAAATAATAATAAAAGCATTAGGAATTATTTGACATTAACCTTGTCCTTAATTTGGTTGTACTAGATCATGGCAAGTGAAACAAACATGAAACTCTTTAGAACAGAGGCTCCAAATTTGATCTTATTACTGAAAATATATTATTATTGTTATTATAATTATTAGTGTGACTACTAGACGATGGCGGCCCTTTTGTTTGGCTCTCTGTTAGTGTTCTATTGTGTGTTTTTCTTTCCGGGTATGCTTTCAGTGCATTGGCAGTGTGTTTGGTATCATTGTCATGATCTTCACAATTAGATGCACTATTTTTATTTCTTAAGAACTTGACTTTCAGACACTGTTCATGTGGTGTAGGGTTTTTTTTTATTTATTTATTTATAACTGTCACTTCTTCATTTGTGCTTCACATGTCTGGAAATACACACTGCATTGAGCTGACAAATGCCAAGTTTTCAGTAACAGCTCTTTGAAAAGCAACTTGTTGAAGAAAAAGTATGCTTCTATGCCTGTCAAACTGTGTTATTTGTGGCACTTTAGTAGATTCAGCTAACACAATGTGATCAAATGATGTGTTTTTGTGACAGCCATCTAGTAACAAAATAACAAAGTTTTTATGTTCGAATGATTGTGTAAGTGGGTTATTAAACAAAAAAATCATTCCACTGAAAATGGTCAGGTAGTAAGGACTGGTCTTTAAATGAGTAAAAAAGCAGCCAATGCCTAACGAACAATCTTGAAATGCCTTCAGAAAACCTGGAAAACTGTTGCTCAAGACCACTTTTAAAAAAATACAAGGAAGTCTGACTCCCCGGGGTGCTGTGTAAAATGTCATCAGAAACAGAATGTGATTATTTTCCAAACTAACTAATTAACCCATCTTTTATTCAGAACAGAGCATAGGAAACATATCAAATATTTAAAATTAGAAAATAATGTTATAAAGAGTTTGCGCAAACCAAGTTTATTGTAATTTTTTATTAATTTTCAATATCTGCAGCAGTGAATAGGGAAATTTTTGTGACTACTGGATGTAATAATTTCAGATTTCTACAGTCATATGATGTGAAAATGATCACAGATGTACCTGAGGACATATTTTATTTTATGTGATGTTTGCAGAAAAATATTTGTGTTCCAATTATTATATATTTTTTTTATATCTGCTCATGCAGGAGAGAATGGGATAATATAGTGATGTAAAAAGCTAAAAATTTTAAATGCTCCCACCATAAACCTTGAAAATCTTCATAGCTCCACTTGAAGATAGCTTGAACAAGAATATAGAGTTAATAAAAAAAACTTGATAACAGCTTGGTTATATTCTTAGATATACTCCATTGTACAGCAGGACCTTGAGGCAATTTTGCTGCAATGTCCATTCCTGGAAAGATTAACAAATGTCTGAGGTGTTTTCCACCTTATTGCTTTAGAATTATGGGCTTTAAATTGTTTGGAAATGTTCTTATTACACTTCCTAGATTAATTGCTGATGTCTTTCCTATTCTTTTATAGAGGTAGTCACAGGTTACTTAATTCCTATGAAAACAGATAAGGCTTTCCGTTACAAATTTGCACAGTGGTGCCTCTTTATTCTATTATGTTTTCTTTCCTGTTCATAGAAGAAATGAATGAATTGGTCGTCATGCATCAAATGCTGAAAATGAGAAGTTTATTTTTCCTAAAGCCTCTCCTCATTTTGAACAACACATTTGAAAAATGATGGAAAGGAACGTGTTGAATCCGTGTCGCAAAACTCTCAAAGTTAGAACTCATCTCTCCACATCACATTTTTGTCTTTTTCTAGTCTAGAACACACTAAGCTTGTGCTCTGCTGTAAAGTTGTAAGGAACTTTGATCTAACCCAAATGGTTAGTACTGGACAACTGGTCAAAATTTCTTGTGGCAAGCTTTAGTGAACAGTGATGACAATTGGACAATTGTCCAAGATATGGCGGGGCATTTGGAAACTACACACTACACTACTACACATAAAGATCTGCTGCTAATGTCTTGACACTTTCAGAGAAACTATGTCCACATTTTGGCTTTAAGTGTGTATTGCACAGCCACATAAAGTTGTATTTAAGGTGAAGGTTTTCCCCTGATAAGTGCAGAATTGTACAGTGAGGGCAAGTGGATAAATTCATTTTATGCTCTGTGTTTGCCACAGTACAAGTCAAGGCCTTGTAAAAAAGTTTGTGTGACTGGCTGGATGGTGGTACTGCCAGATGACCCAGCCCGACCCAACATCTTCCAGCTCAGTGACCCAGAAAAAGGTCAGCCTCCCACCATCAGCAAAACTTGCCTATTTTATTTGTCTTTTTTGTCTTTATTCATGTGACTATTTTAGATACTCACATGAAGACCATTTATGTCACTTTACAGGCAATGTTTACAAGTTCCAGACGGGGTCCAGGTTTTCAGCAATCATCTGGCACAAAAACCTAGAGGAGGCTTGTAGAAAAAGTAGACCTCAGGTAAGCTAAGCACACACAACATATCGTTTGGCTCGCTCGTCTGGTTTGGTCAGATTAAACGGTCCTTTTTCATTAAAACGTGATTTAAACAAATTTCATTTTATTTTATTAAAGCAGTATTCCTTCTTGTGTTGTATTTGCAGCACTGGTTGAGCTCAACTAGGTCCTGTTTATTTTTGAGGAGTAGCAGCTCTACTCTGAACCACTCTTAAATGACTGAACTCCTCATCCTGTCTCTGAGAGGCCAGTCAACCTTTAGAGAAGGTTTGCTTAAACCACTAGCATCTGCTAGCTTATTCTTTCAGTCACTACCTAAAGCTCATGACCATAAGTGAAGGTAGGGACATAATAAATAAACAAAACTACAGCTTTGCTAGGGATCAATCAGCTGATTTCAGTTCGTGTGTCAGAGGAGAAAAATAGTGGCGCAGTCTCCATCGTGGATATGGACATTACTTTTATTTTTATTGCACAAAAGGATGAAAGCGCGATGGTAAAGTGGAGACTTTTCAAGGACAGAAACAACTGCATTATACTGTTAACACAATTTTGGAACTTTGCAAGCACCTGCAAAGGAAGCATGCTAACATTAAGCTAGCCAAAAATCTAGAGTGATATTAAAGCTGAGTAAATGCTCACTCCAGCCCAGCACCATGATAAAGTGAGCTGCTGCTGAACTTCAACAGGTAACAAACTGATGAGCAGTCAGGCTGCAGGCTCTGTTTCTACCGGTTCAAGTTTCTAAAGTAGAATCACTGTGGCAGTTGCTTTAAAGCAGGAGTGTCAAACTCCAGTCCCCGATGGCCAGCATCCTGCTTGCTTTTGAGATATCCCTGCCCTACCTGCTGCTGATTACCTGGATCAGGTGTGCTTTGCCAATAAGAAGCTACAAGGGCAGGTTAGTTGGAAAACAAGCAGCACAGCAGCCCTCGAGGTCTGGAGTTCAACACCTGTGCTTTAAAGTCTCTTTGTGCTGGTTTCCATCTCTGATTTGTCCTGGTGTGTGGGGGCTGTAGCTTGTAGGTTTATATTGTTAAATAGTAATTATGAGACTGTGTGTTTCAGATCATTTTACAGAGTAAAATGAAAGTAACATAACAAGTAGTATAACCAAAGTCTGTCTTCTGGGTTAATTAAGTAACTTACTGTATTAATTTTAAGAAAAATTGTTCTGTGTAATATGTGCAATGATTAATTTTGAGTAATGACCCCAACACTCATCACAACAAAGAGAAGAAATGCCTCCAACATGCACAAACATTTGACCATGCAGCATGTAATTAATTTTCATGAATCAAAGTGGAGCCAAGAGTGATATCAATAATGTAATTGGAATTGCTAAATTCTTATCAATCCCTAGTCATCATTCTCTTCGCCACAACAGACTGGTACAGGATCTGCCTCACTGAAGTCACAGTCCCAATCTGTGTGTCAATATTCTGCTTCCCTCACTCATGAACAACATCTCAAAGACTCCTCCACTTGGGGCAGCAGCTTGTCCCTAATGAGTACTGTGCACTCCGCCCTTTTCCAGCTGAGGACCATGGCCTCGTTCCTCATTCTTAATCTTTTATAGAATCATCAGACAGATGATGTTGTTTTGTGTTTAGTGAATCAAAAAAAAGGAACTGAAACAGCTATACAAATAGGAATGTGGTGTTTGTTAGTTTCAAAGTGTAAGCAAAAAACACATGTTTGCACATATAGATGCACAGAAATGTTTGTATTCAGTCCTTTAGCTGGTCACCTTCAGCACTTCTGGTCTCCAGCCTGTCACTTACTGTGCATTCCTAGTTTTGCCAAATTATTTAAAAAAAATTATTTTAGTGAGTCAAGGTAAACTGAGGAGCATCTACATATTTGCAGTGCTGTTTCTCTAAACTAACTTGTATTACAGAGTGGTATATGTGATGCATACAGTTATTTAGAGTTGCTATGAAAAGAATGTAAATTCAATGCTTCAATTCAAGTTAGTTAACGTCAGTGCTAGCAACTTTCACAAGTTAGTTGTCGGCCATTAGGATTATCAAGGACTCAGAAAATAGCATCATATGAGACATTTTGGCTATTTTGTGAACCGCATTGTAGAGATGGATCTTCCTTACTGTTGACAGTTGAAAGTGACCAATCACAGGGGAAGACACTAAACATTAAAGGACTGTCTGGGTACACAGTCTAGAAATTCTTCATCATATACCACATTCCCTCTTATTCAACCTACTAGTTGCTTGTTGTAATTTTTTCCATTACTTGTGCTAAATATCTGCTCTGTTCTCTCAACAGATACCTGCAAACCTTATGTCATTTGAATGAGAGCAGCCTTTATTGAGCAGGATATTATCGTGCCAAACTGTTGTTTGAGAATTACAGACTGAATAAGGAATTTGATAATGCTGACATCAGCATTAGAGTCAAGAAGAATATGACACTGTCGAAGAAGCTCTGTGATGCTGGATGTGTGACTGTCGTGCCAGTGCACCTGCTTTGATCTTCACCAGAACAAGTCTTATATGATGTCTATAAAAATCCAATCAATGGAAGACTTTTGTGGGGTTGGATTCGTTCCCTAAGTTTCCATGTTCTCTGTTATTTGTTACGCTGCTATAATGTGTGCATGAACACGTTGGTTTTTGGCCCATGTTGGGCTTATAATTGGGTGAAAAGATGCATCAGTGTATAAATGTGGATGACAGTGTTAGATGACTGTTAGATTTAGTTTAGTCTGAGTGTCATCGTCATAAGGAAGTGGAAGGTGGGAAGTGCACATCCCCACTCATAAACTTTTATTCACCAGAAAAAATGTGACATCATCTCAAGGCCTCGTTATTTTAATGAAGGATCAGTACTGTAGCAAAAATGACAGAAGCTGAGTCTTCATTACCTTCAGCCCTGTGACTTACAGTTTGACTGAATCTAATCCAGAATAGAAGATTTGTACATACAAACGCAGGAATTAACCTTAAAGGTTGTTTTATGATTAAGATGCGATGCTCTTGTGGGGATGAAGCCCTGGATCTGTGTTTACCCCTGCTACCTCAGTTGGTAGTCCTTGTGTAAAATGTGCTTGCAAATGTATGTAACAAGATTTACAAACAATTAATATTTTCTACAGAACAAATGAAAAATAGTAAGATACCATGGAAACAATACTGAACAAAGAGGTGATTCCAGTTAATAAGCAGAAGACAGCCAGCTGTTGTCTACACCAGTATGCTGAGGCAGCTAGTTGAGTAAAATTAAAGTGAATTCCAATGAAATACCAATTTTTCATTAATCAAATGTGTGTAAATACTGTATTTATGTAAAAAAAAGAGTTTATTTTTGACAATTGGCTGTAGAAGGGAAAAGGATATGATGGATTGTTGTTGATTCACCAGCTGCTGTGGGATTCTGCTCTTCAGAGACACTGTTGGTAAGCCCACCGTAAAACTTGGATGGACTCCTGTTCTCCAACTGAAGGACATCAGGATAAAACTCCATTAGCAATGGCATTAATTAATGATCTGCATCAAAATCAAAATATTATGTTGATTTTAAATACTAATTCTGTTTTATTGGATGGGACTTGTTTTTTTGTAAATTTTACCAATAACTGAATCAGTGGTCAGAGGTGGCAAAAGTACAGCCGTGTGAGTCAGCGAAGCTAGCCAGCTAGCTGGCTGGCTTAAATGGGTTTTCAAGTGAGAAGAACCATTTACTTTACTTAGGTAGATGTACAAATACTTTTTAGTAAAAAATACTCCAGTAAAAGTTAAAGTACTGATTCAACTTCTTTACTCGAGTGAAAAAGTACAAGCTCCTAAATATATATCCAAAGTAAGAAAAGTAGGTCTTTGAAGGACCTTTCCAAGCACGACTGTTTTGTGCAAAGCTAAATGAACCTCTTTCTACAGTGATATAATAGTGGTATATGGGAATACCAACTTTTTTGACTTTGCATCCACACCTAAACAGAAAAATTAGTACAGTCAGGAGTTAACTTGAAATTTAGCAGGTGGGGGAACGATAAGATCAGTTGCAGTGACTCAACATGGGGAAAAGAATTACAACTCAATAATTTCTATTGTAAGCTATAGTAGATTTTCTTTGTGTACATGCTGTTATCAGCTAACCTGTGTTGAGCTGCTTCGAGGTTTATTGCTGTTTGTGGATTTGCACAACTGAATTCAACAACATGTAACCCAAGTTTTCATGAGTTATCTTGGCTTTCCGTCCCTTACACATACAGTACACTGTTTATATTGTCTTTACTGAGTGAGTTTAAGCATTGTCAGCTTAAATGCAAATTCATCTCTGCTACACTTGCTGTAACCTAACACTGACCATGAACACCACAGCCAGTGTTCCCCTGTGAAAAACAGTGTTTCATCACAGTACAACAAGCTAACCTGTTTATCCTGCATTAAACTGCCAAGTATTTCAATAACACAAAATTAGTATACTTAGTTTGTTTTGCAGGACATTTCACAATATGAAAAACATAACTTCATATCATATACAGGTACAATTTAAATTAAAATGAGGACATACGTTTGCTTTAAATTCCCAGCTTATCAAATGTCACTGAGTAGTCCTCTTCTTTAAATAAATAAATCCTGTTTAAATCCTGTCTGTCTTACATTTGTGTTCATCTTTGAGTGAAGTTTTTGTTCTCCCTGCTAAATACAGCTACTGAGCCATTTGCACACAGACTCACTGTGTAACAAACTGCACACAAACAGTTTGTGTGGTTGGTGATATTGTTAACGTGATATGACACGTTAGAAACATTGCATTTTAAATCACCTGCCTGTTGTTGTTTTTTTTAAGATATACATTTGGCATACTTTTTTTCCCCTCTTTCCTCCCTTTGTATGTGATAAGCAACGATGTTGATATCCCAATAGAATTGTTGATTGATTGATTGCTTGATGTGCGAAGGTGTGTAGTGATGTAAAATAATATCTTACCTCAAATGCGTTACCTCAAAAGTAACAAAGTATATTTGTGTTAAATATTTGTAGAGAGTATAAGTAAAAAGTTGTCAGAAAAATACTCAAGTAGAGTGCAGATACCTGAAAATTATTCTTTAGTGCAATTCTTTCACTTCTGTTAGTAATATGGGAATGACAGAGTTAAAAGAGTTTACCTTTCTTTAAGTCTGCTTAACCAGTGAGCCAAATGAAGTTATGTCAAGCTTCTTCATTATCAGTTTATTAAAGTCTCCTGTGATTATAAGTTCAGCATTATAGCCCATAAAGTGATATGGCAGGTAAAAGACTCCAAGTAAGTTTGCTTGGAAATGTCTTTGACCTTATTGAAGCAACAACATCCTAATCCTAACAATAAAGCATCATTAGGATTTGGCTAAACTAGATTGTATCATGTGCAGGTAGAGCACATGATAGAGCAGGTCACCTACTGATCAGAAGGTTGGTGGTTCGATCCACCAACCCTCCTCCAGTCTGCATTTCAAGTATCCTTGGGCTAGATGCTAACCACAAGTTGCTCTCCAGTGCATCCATGTCCATGGGAGTATGAATGTGTGTGAATGCTTGTGAGAATGGGTGGTACTGGGTGAATGTGGCATGTTGTATACAGCGCTTTGAGTACTCCAGGACAGTAAAAAAAAAGCGCTATATAAGAATCAGTCCATTTACCATTTGCATGTGCAACTACATTAGAAGGTGAAATTATTGGTATGACTAGAATGACAACACTACAAAACAGAGTGAAAAGTAATCATAGAGAGAGAGAGAGAGATCAGCCATGATATATTTTTAAAAAGGGATAACACCTTTTTAAGCCATCTCTTCTAGAAAAAATGAATAATACATAAATAAGAACAGAAGTAATTTAGTAACAAAAAATCCATATGGTAGGAAATCTGAACGCTGGAATCATCCTATTGGCATCCGTTTGTCTCGTGAGACGATGGTGTAGTGCTATGAGTTGGATGTGGACATCCTAGAGTGGCTGTGGAGTCCCACTCTGGAGGGACAGTCTCTTGTACACTGGCTGCAAACAAAGGTGAAGGTGAAAGATGGCGCTGTAGCAGTGTATGAGCTTGCTGTCCTCTTGGGTCTCCTGTCAGCCAGCTTGGTATTTCTGGTGTTCTCTACCCTCTCAACTCCCGCCTTGATAGTACTATAGCTCTTCAGGCCTCTCGATAATCTGCTAGCTTTCCCAGGTAGGTGTAGGTTGATATCTGTGAGCTTCATGTCACATTTGCAGACACCTTTGAAGCGGAGTTTGGATTGGCCGACAGGGTGTGAGTCTTCGCACCGTACATTCAGTGTCAACGTACATTCACCGTACAGATTGTCCTTGGAGATGCGACCCGCGTGTGTGGAGAACATGGCCCAACCATCTAAGTTGTCTCTAATTGAGCAGTGCAGGAAGGCTTACTACTGACTTGCTGTACTACTTTGGTGTTTGGTACTGTGTCCTGCCACTCGATGCACAGAACACATCTAAGACAAAGAAGGTGGAAGGTGTTCAGCCTTCTCTTCTAGTTGGCATTAATGGTCCAGTACTCACTGCCGGAGAGTAGTGTGTCAAGTACACAAGCTTGATAGATGATCTGATATCGTGCCCGGTGTTCTCAGTCAGCTCGCCACTGAGCAAAGTCTTGGGGCATAGACAGAAGGTTAATGGTGCCTGATGATACTGGAACACAGAGAATGAGGATTTGCTCTGTTCCACCGGTTTGTGTTTCAATGGCTGCAGTAAGCTAGATTTTCACAGCAAAGTTGAAACCATGCTGTCTGGGGACATCCTGTGACAGACCCTGGCAGAAGAAGGTCTAATTGGACTCTCTGATGTCAGCTAAGCATGTCTCCTGTAAGCAAGCCATGTAAGCATTTAGTCTTGCAGATGCTTGTCAATGATTATAGTTTTGCAAGCATTATTGATCTGCTGGAGATTGTTGGTGAGTCCAGGCCACATGGTCCGCACTTTCCTGCTTGTGAAGAGCTGAAGTTTTCACATTCTTAATTCTATTGTTTTTTCCTAGTGCAACATTACAGCTTCCTTGTCATGGTCAATGACCTCTAAGCCTAACGCACCCAGGGGAGCAGGCAAGCTGTGGCGAGACGATACCTAGCTTGTGGCAGGTGGCAGCTGTCCAGTGAGAAACAATGGTCTCTCCCACCATCGGAAATGGTCCCATGCACTCCTTTCCTATGCCAATCAGACTAAGCTTTTTACTGATAACTGCCACTTCCCCCTTGTTTTACCATTGTCGCAAGACAACAGTGTGCTCTCCAGGGCACTATGAGCCTGAGTGAGATATATGGAGACCTTGAGCTGCCTTGACTTCAAGGTCCTTCCCTTGGCATTGCCATTGGCAGGATCAAAGGGAAATGTTAGACGAATACAGTTTAGTACAATCAGTTGCTGGAGAGTGACAGTGAATAGACATAGGCAAAACATACTTTCCATGAATTATACACACCCTGTTTGTATCATCATCAGTCATTAGAGTCATTTTTAGCCATTTGAAGTTGCTGAATGTTGTTGAATTTTTTGTTGCACCTAATTGCCACTTCCTTTGTGGGCATAGCTATCCCCCACCTGCCAAATCTTTAACTCCTAATTTTATAGTGAATAATTTGGCATTTGTTTCGGTTGACATTGACATATTCACAACTTCAGCTCATTGGAGATACTTCTGTATTCGAGTAACTGTATGCAAAAAATAAAAGAAGGAAATAATACAAAAATGTCATTAATATGGTTTGTGGTAATTTGGAAACACTATGAAGCTTAAAATCCATGTTAGTTCTATAGTTTTGTTAGTCCATTTTGATTGGCCCATGAATAGGCAGTACATTGTGTAGACATCAGAATGAATTGTAGCATTTTTTGGCACATGAAGAATAGTCTCCCTGCCCATTTCAATATACAACCTTTCCACTAAAACCAAAGACCTTATATGCTGGTTACATTTATTGTAAGGTGGATGTAGCTTCTTGATCTGATAAAGGCAGTCAGTGCAGACGTGCCTTAAACATGCATTTTTCTAATGGTCAGAAGTGGGCAGTGACTCATTTTGCAAAAAGCCCTGCAATTGTATAGAAGACCATGGGAAAACAGCCCTTGGCTTCAGCATGTTTATTTTGAAATTGTGTTCCAGTGAGTGTTAGGAATTAATATAAACCAGAGTATGCTCATTGACTAACTATTATAAATTACAGTTTGTACTGTACCCCTGTTTCACAATCAGATCTACCCCCACAAGCATGACATACCAGTTTCCAAAAGCTATACTGGTAAAGGTGAAAACACCTGGAGCTTCAAAGCATGTCTTAACCAATGGGTAATGCCAAGGTGGTTATGTCCATCTTTGTATATACAGTCCATTGCTAGTTATATCCTGATATTTGCTATACTTATGTAAACTTTATATATTTATATATTTCTTCTTCTTTTTTAAAGAAACACTCATTTAAAGGTGTACCAAGAAAGCACTTCAGAACGTAATGAGAAAAACATGATGATGGATATCTATACTGAGATGGACTGGGTAATTGTTAGGAATGAAATAAAATGATCCGGCAGGCTAGTCTATTTCACCAAAATTTCATTGCAGCAACTCAAAATGGCAGTCAGTACTTTGCATGGCCTATCTGCTTCTATGTATGCCTGAAAACATAATGTCATGCTCCTCATGAGATAGCACAAAGTGTCCTGGAAGATCTCATTCCAGATCTGGACCAGGGCATCACTGAGCTCCTGGGCAGTCTCAGATGCAACCTAACAGCGTTGGATGGATTGAAACATAAGGTCCCAGAGGTGTTCTATTAACTTTAGGTCAGCCAAACATGGGGCAAGTCAGTGGTATCAGTTCCTTCATCCTTCAGGAACTGCCGGCATATTCTCGCCAGACGTGCTGTGAACCAGGAGGAAGCCGGGACTCACTGCACCTGTGTAGCGCCTGACAATAGGTCCAAGGATTTCATCCCGATACCCAATAGCAGTCAGAATGCCATTGTATAGCCTGTGGAGGTCTACGCGTTACACCATAAATATGTCTTCCCAGACCATCACTGACCCACAACCAAAACCAGTTAGGTTGAGTAATATTACAGGCAGTATAAAGTTCTCCATGGCTTCTCCAGGCCCTTTCACATCTCTCATATGTGCTCAGGGTGAACATGCTCTCATCTGTAAAAAGCACAGGGCACCAATGCTAATCAAACTCCACGGTGCCAGGCAGTGAGCACAGGGCCAACTAGAACACACTAGACCTGGGCCACCATTGTGAAGTCTGTTTCTGATTGATTGGTCAGAGAAATTCACACCAGTGGCCTGCTCGAGGTCATTTTATAGGGCTCTGGCAGTGCTCATCCTGCTCCTCCATGCACAAAGGATACCCATCAGCAGGATTGGCCCTCTATGGCCCTCTGCTATACATATATATATACACACATATATACACACATATATATATATATATATACACACATATATACACACATATATATATATATATATACACATATATACACACACACACACACACACACACACACACACACACACACACATACATACATATATATATATATATATATATATATATATATATATATATATTAGAGATGGACCGATCCGATATTACGTATCGGTCCGATACTGACCTAAATTACTGGATCGGATATCGGAGAAAAATAAAAAAATGTAATCCGATCCATTAAATATCACGAAAGCACCTCACAAAACTTGCAACACGCCGTAACTCACCTCAGAACGTTAGCACATCGGAGCAGTATGCATCACGTGATAGAGCGGCTGTGGCATGCGGGACCTGTCGGTGGTCTGGATAGCATGTGGAGCTTCGCTAGCAACCCGGCATTTCATCTCCGACAAAGTTATCGCGAGAGAAGTAAAGCAAGTGTGTAAGTCCATCTCTGAATGTTTGTAAAGCATTCCTGCATTAAGCTTAACAAGCGACTGCCTCTCCTGCTGCTACTTCAATCATGAAACTGCTTAACGATCAGCTGATCGGCTTTTCTGTCGCGAGTCCGTGTCTCTAGTTTGCTTTTGGCCCACTTTGCACCAGAAAGAGGAAACCAGCGGCTGAACAACAGCAGCACGTTTAAGCTTGATCAGCTATTGTTAGAATGTATTTAATATTACTTTCTACTCGAGGATCTTTTTCTACGTAGCTGACGCTGGTAACTGTGCAGGGGCGGATCTAGCAAAGTTTAGCCAGGGGGGCCAATAGGGCATTAACAGGGAAAAGGGGGCACAAAGACATACTTTTCTTTCTTATTCTCATTTAAAATGTCTAGCTTTTAATAAATAATTATCTGACACCCAAAGTTTTAATTTGATGTAAAATGAATAGAAGTCAATTACTGTATATAGTAACTGTTAAGTTTAATATACCCTAGTAAGCTATAGTACTTTTTCCTTTGGGAAGGTACCATCTGTGCAGTCTGCAATTTTGTTGAAGAAAGATGTTGAATCTATTTAATATTTCTTGAAAAATAATTGATTTCTGTGCATTTTTTTCACACTGCATCAAATTAAGGTTGATTACGTCGATTAAGCATCATGAGGTGGAGCGTGAGGGGTGGTTCCCTATTTTTTATTTATTTATTTTTGTTGTTGCTGGGAGTTGGAACCCTATTAGTTAGGTTGCTTAATATTTATGCTAAGTACTCTTTAAAATACCAGAATAGGGAGGATGGTGTAGGTCTAAGTTTATTAGATTGATCAGTATTGCTGAACTATGAAATATTTTTTTTTGCATACAGGTATAACAGAATAGCTTTAGTGTAGTTGTTGTTTTAAACTTGAGTATGAACTTATACAAAATGCAGCAAGATATTTAAAAAACAGTTTTGTTGATTAAAAAACACTATATCGGATTCATATCGGTATCGGCAGATATCCAAATTTATGATATCGGTATCGGACATAAAAAAGTCTCTTTTTAAAACTTGTTTTATTAGTTTTAATCTTTTAACTTTATGCATCAAGCAAAAATGTAATTATGTGCAACATTCTCTGACTGGAAGAAATTTGTTTAATATTGTTGAAATCTCCCAATTCTTTGAATCTTTGGGCTGAAGGAAGGACAATACTCGGTGTATAAATGCTCAATCAACAATCATTTATTTCCATACAATTCAACAATAAGAGCATTACAACGTCCGGACGGGAGAGATGCTACCAGAGGGTCAGGCACATGTCTCAAAATGGTGACGGGTTGCTCAGCTTTTTATAGTCTCTAGTGGCCCCCAGCTAGTCGTAAAAGCCAAAACATCACATTTTTTCTCTGTTACAGCGCCTAAGTTATGACCTCGGCAGTTGTTTCTCTGCTTTCTGTAAGGTGGGGGTGTGGAATGTGGTCTATCTATCTCCCCTGTCTTTAGACACAGAGTCTCCTGCTTACAACCTTCTCTTCATGATTCAACACTTAAGCATGTCAAGAAAACAGTGTAACACATTCCCAGCAGATCAAGGATACAGAGTGATGCACACTTATCTAATGAACTAATATGTGAATATGTTCTGTTAACTCAAAAGTATAATGAGAACTAAACTACATACAGCTCACACACTCTATATTAAAGGGTATAATGTGATCTACAGCAGTATTCTAATTCAACTACTTTGATTACATATATAAGGTAACATATAATAACAGAATAATCTAATAATTCCCCCTTTTGATCTCTGAAAGAGATCACTTACAACATGCACTCCAGGGTCGCAAGGTCCAAGTTTTCTTGATCCTGAGGCCCTCTGTCCCCCTTTAACGGGTGGACCATATGTGGGATGACCTCTGTGTTCACGCAGTTCAGATGCAAGCAAAGTTAGATTTACAACCATAACAGCAGTTACAGATGACTCTCCCATCACTCCCCAGTTCTCCCACAGCTTTATTTTGGTGCTCCAGTTTTCCACTCCCATTTTAATGCCCCCTTATACCTTTCAAATGTACTTAGACTAGAACCTCTGTCTAAGGAGCTTTTAACCTTTATTTTTATTGCTGCAGCTACCAGTGTCTTCCAGTTTGGGTGATTCTCAGCTTCTTTCTTCGACCTCCGGGGTTAGACCACCCTTTAGTCATTGCACAGTTCTGGGGATTATTCTGCCCCGATTTCAAACAAGGATCTGTGTGTTTTGGGTTCACCGGCGTGTCCCCCTTTTTGCCAAGAGCCTCTCGAACCTCGTTGGTCTGGTGTTCCTGGTTTTCGCCAACCCCTTCATGGTTATTGCTGTGTTTGTGGGATCCATCTTCTCCAGGAGCCCAAACGTCATGACACTTGACCCCAGTTGCTGTCTCGGCAGTCCCTACATCTGTCCCTGCTGTGAAGGGTCCTCACATCTCCGGGTCCCCGTCTGGTGTCTGTTCCTTTCTCTGCAAGAGACAGAAAACCAAAACACCTCTCTCCCTAGCCTTGATAATCTAATATTGTTATCCATTGTTCTTCTAATGATTCAAATTTGGTTTAAAATATTATGTTCAGGACTTATTCTAATCATAATCTATGTGTGTGTAAAAGAAATCAAAAATTAGTGAACCCTTTCTAAGTCTAACACATTATAAGCTTAAGTTTTACCATAGCTAATTTATTAAACACAAAAATAAACTCATAGAAATTTTCGTATCACCATTGTTTGATGTTCAAACTCAACTTCCACTTCCCCCTTTTTGACACACTCCCATGTGTCAATTCATTGGAGCTAGACAATTAAAAGAGAAGGTTGGTGACATCATATCTCAGAAAGTATCAGAAATTCTTCTCTCGAGTACCGTTGCTCCAGCCTTGTCATCCCTGAGGATCTTCGATCCCGAAAATGTCCCTTCTCCTCATGTAATAAAGTCTGTCATCCTTCCATGCCCTGGTAACTGGTCCATCCAGAGCTGTAACATTTTGAAATGTACATACAACAAGCCAAACCACACCTTGGTCACACCAACCCTTTTCTGCCCTGAAGATGTCCAACACCATCTTAGTCTGGACCAGGGTTGTAATAGTTTTGCAATTTTCATCAGTTTTAATCAGTTTTTTACCAATTGTTTGCTAGTTTAGTTTAGTTTTTATTTTCTGAAAATCCTTAGTTTCAATTTAGTTTTGTTTGTGTTTTGCAAAAATTAAGTGTAACAAAATCCCAGTTCCATCATATCAGTCATGCTCTTCTGGTTATCCTTGGGTGTTGAGACTAATAACTATTAACTCTTGCCGCACCGAGTGGTCCTAATTTTGGTTCAAGTGAATTGATAATCTTTTGAAGGCGATTGTTTCACACCTTTATTTAGATGTCCCAGTCCTGTTATCTCGGGATACATCACGCTGCCTTATCTGGGGTTAGCTGTTTTCTGGGGATGCGGGTTGAGTGGGTGAGCTCTTCAAGGAGGGGGAGTGTGCTCCCCCTGATGAGGTCTTCTAGGTAAGCTAGGTTAACCTTCTTGTGTGGGCTTTTCAAGTGCACTTTAAGGTTAGTGGGACTTTTAGTTTTATAAATGTCCCTCATGACCCCCTGATGACCCAGTATTTCATTTTTGCACACTGTAGTACACATTTTAGTTTTTGCTTGTAGCTCGCATACTCTACTTGCCACTCCTCTAATTCCTGATGTTTCTTAGAGAGGGCAACAGTACCTTTAAAATTATATCACATGTGTGGGGGTGTGGCCTTGCCAATTGTTTTGCCCACCTTTTCAAAATGGCTGGCGTGCCCACAAGCACATTTCATGGAAAAAGAAAGGTAATCTTGATATTTACATTTAAAATGTTTTGTTAAACTCAGATTTTTATTTTATTCTTTTTGCAAGTACCCCTCCTCGGTGGCGAGAAACTGTTGGTGTGGTCAAGTGGGTGCTCTAGAAACAAACGCTCAGGACAGAACAGTTATCAGTCATGTACTTCCTACAAATTTTGCATATGTTTTATTTCATATTGATCCTCTGAGTGTAATGGTACATTTTAATTTGAATTTATCCAAACTAAACACAATATTTTCTTTATTTACTTTGCTCTTGTTCTTTTGCAGTACCACATCCTATCAAATGTCCCTGTCGATTATATTCTACATTTAATAACTTACTATTTCAAGTGAGAACCTAAATCATGTGGACCAATGTTTATTATTGCATATCTCTATTCTGAATGTGGCCAGTCATTCATAGGTATTGTTCAATTTTGGCGATTTTCCTCTATAAAATTTAATTGACTTTTTACAGTGGCCTGCTGTGGTTAATAGTAACATATTCCAGTCATGAGTGGTATCAAAAGTCTTCTCCACTGTAGCATTTGGCATTCCCAATAATATAACATGATACCTTAATCAAAACACAGTTAATATAGCACAGTTTTCTCAATGCAAACATCAGTAACTCAAAATCAGCAACCACAGTGTTAAGTCTGCAGTTCATACTTATGTGAAGCTAGAGTCTCCTCCTCCAGTCTCTCTTATCCTCCTGCTCCTGAAAAAACAAAACAAAACAAAGCGAAGCATCCACCCTTCTCTTGTCGGCTGGGTGAATTGTTTATGAATTGTTTATTGGCATTTACTAATCCTAAAGTGGGTGCAGTCATTGTCTCAGTATCAAGTCAGTCAAAACTTTTAGTCGTCAGTCCATCACAGTCCATTCGCATGCATACCTCCATACACATTCATACCAGATGTTGCTGATAATGGAGTCTCCCGCGCAACCTATTCGAGCCTCCATCACCAGCAAGATGACGTCATCATTTTAAAGGAAAACAATTCCTTGTTGTTTTTTGGGCCGGATTGACTCGGTGCAATCCTTTTAGATCAGTGTTCCCTATAAGTGAATTTCTCCCAAGCCAATTACAATCATGGAGAAGCACACTTTGCAACTGTTTACAGTAATAATATTTTATAGCGCTTTAAATTTCAATCTTTCAGGCCTTGTTTAAAGAGCTGATTGTTAAATCATGAACTCACAAAATATCAACATATCACCACCGGTGGATCACACCTCTCAGATGTTTTTTCTCCAGTGCACTGTAACAAAAACGAAAACAGACATAACCAACAAAATACTACTAAAATAACACAAACTAGGGCCCGTTGCAGACATGTCCAAGCATAAAACTATCCCTCTCTCGCTTACGAGAAAGAACACAAGCCAAAGCTCACTGATAAAATCAAGCTAGCGCTAAACAAAACCAAACAATCAACCAGAAATTCACAGGAACATTTTGCTTCCTGCCGGGACAATATTGTGTGGGAATGAGAACCTCAGGTGCCGTAACACCTTTTGTTCCTCCTTGAATTAAAACTCAATCACAGAAAATGCCGTACTCCGACCTAAAACTTACACTATTAATTCATCATTTTCACTCTGTGCCACTGTTCCTCATCAGGGCTGTGTGAAGCACAGCAAAGAATTCAGTCAAGGCCTTGAGCCATAAACAGACATCACGCACAGACATTGTTTTCATAACCAAACTTTTTTAGACCTTATTCCTAAAATCTACATAAATGCCCTCTGGGTGACATATAACACATTCTAAGTATTTAATGGTAATCAATGGCTCCTCATAAAAATTATGCATTGGGATGTTTGTGTGCAGCATTTTGCATATCAGCATAAGCAAAGCATTCTTCATTGCATCAGCGTGTATGTGTGTGTGCGTGTGGATCACTCTTCATTGCACAAGCGTGTGCATGTGTATGTGTGTGCATCACTTCTCAGTGAGTCAACATTCCCGTGTGTGTGTGTGTGTGTGTGTGTGTGTGTGTGTGTGTGTGTGTGTGTGTGTGTGTGTGTGTGTGTGTGTTCATCACTTTCCTGTTCTGGTGTTCTGGGTAAACCACGGCCTGAAGCATGCCCTGGGGTCCTGCCCCCCCTCCTTTTCAGTTTGTTTGCGACCATTGGTGCTGCTGCTGCTCAAAATTCAGTCCGTCCTGGTTCTGACCCCAATTGGGGCAGTCCTTTCTCCAGGGTCGATGTTCACCGCAGGTGAAACCTGCATCTTCTTCTGTGTTTTTGTCCATTCTGAGGTGCCTTCTGTCCTCAGTTACTCCTCCTGTCTCGGTCACGCCCTTTTTCGCCACCCGATCACCCGTGTTGGTCCATCACTGTCCTGCACAGTGTGAATGCAAAGTTATCAAGGTCAGCATTCTTTCGCTCGGCCTTACTTTTCATTCGGGCTTGGCGGGCGTCTCGTCACAGCTCTGTCAGCTGACGCAGTCTGGGAATTTTTCCCCCGTGTAGTGAAACGGGCCTTAGGTTTAGTGCTCTCCGTCTCGGCTGCATGAGATCACATTCCTGCAGGTCTGTTGACATTCTCAGGTCGTTGTTGTGGGTCCAGCTGTTGCAGCATTTGGTCAGTGTCACGTATGGGGGAGAGCAGGAGTCCAGTCAGCCTCGGCTTTCAGGGCCGGCAAAGCAGCCTGTAATTAAATATGTATAGAAAAACAAAAACAAAACAAAACAAAAACAAACAAAAAACAAAAACAAACGAACAGGAAAATGTTGTTGTGTTGGCTGTGTTATTCAGAGGGGAGACAATGGGGCCAGGCCCTGTGTCAGCCTTCTCTCCCCCTTTTTTTGTTTTTTGTCTCCCGATATAATCAACTCCTAACCCACCAAGTTGACAGGACAACACAGGTATATGTTAAAATTCTTAAGATCATGTTTAAAAGCCCAAAAAGGAACTTTCTTTCATTCAGTAATCACTTTTATTAATCAATCAACAGAAAACATGTCACAATTTGAATCTTTTAACCACTAAATTTGTTGTGTCTTGCCTGGTTGGTTAGACCAGTGTTCCTTTTTTTTTTTTTTTTTAGTTAAATTGTTGTCCTGCAACCCAGAGGGTTTCTTTGTCAGTAATGTATAGACTTCATCATTTAAGTATGTTAATTTTTCTTTAACCTTGCTGGAAAATCTTCACGTGTTCATGAGTGTAAGCTGTTTCTTCATTGCGTGTATGTGCATTTGTATAAAAGCAGGTTAATTTTATCTTTTCTCAAACTAGGCGTTACCTTAAAAGGAGCCTTTCTCTCAGATTTCTCTGCTTGTGTGTGTTTTTGTTTCACCTTTTTGTTGTGATGCTCCGGACGCCTTCCCAACCTCCACAAGTCCGTTGGCCCCAATTTTATGTGTTAAAACTTCTCTTAATTTCTCCTCTAATTCTCTCCTCGCTGCTGTCTTTTTCACAGCTGCTGATTCGTGCTGGGTGTGGTTCCCATTACCTATAATTTTGCTTCGGCCGCTGTGCTTGTGGGGGCAGTTGGTCCAGGTCCGCAGCTTCCTGTATTAACACACTAAGAGATTTATTTTAATTTCATTTTCATCACTTTTAAACCGATAAGCAGGCAACACGCCTACCTTGACAGCGTAAACTGTACGCCAGTCTCCCAACACATTCCTCTCTCTACTCCTCCATAATTCTCCACTGCACACCTCTTACTATCTCTCCTTTTTATTTTTATTACACCACAGAGTAATACACCCAATTATGCCCGTCTATCTCTATGTGGCTCCAAATTCCCTCTTTATTTTAATTTCACACTCGTCAGGGGACAGGCACACAACAATTTCAACCACTGAAACGAGGAATTCAACCTTTTTATATTTCTTTACTAATCTAGACTCAACGTTTGTTCGCAAAATGTGTCTTGTTCTAGTCCGGAAATAAATGTGAACCCGTGATTACACGGCCGTTCCAGTGTTATTTCCGTGGCTATGCGGGGGCCCTCACCTCCCCAAGTCACCACCTCAGCACCCGGACGACGCCGGTCCTGGCCACGCGTCCACGGACAGGAGGGTCGCCACTCCTAGGGCAAAGTTCCACAGGTACACTAGGCATCAACCTTTGATCCTAAAATGTGTATTTGCTCTAATGTCCTCCTAATCAAACACATCAACCGTCACTGTCACTGTGTTCACGCTTCACACTTCACACAAAAAACACACTCAGAGCGCGCCTCACTCACACTCTCACTCAGTGCGCGCTTTACCCACAAGACAGCACCCAGAGCGCGCCTCGCAGCTTCACACACACACTCTCTCACCCAGAGCGCACTTTCACACTCACCCACAACACTTTTCCTCAGCGGGAATTTTACACAGAAACCTCTGAGCTCAACTATTAGATCTTCTTAAAGCACACTGCACCATAGACCAAAATACCCCTTTCTCTGCGCTTATGACCGCCACCACGGGGCAAAGTCGCATCATAAAAGTGATGCTTGCATCCCCGAAGTTATACCTGACATCATAAACCAGGTCTATGTACTAAATTTTTACTTTGTATTATGACCGCAGCCCTTTATACTCGACTGACGCCACAAACCACCGTCAAAACCTCTATCAAATGTACTAAAACTAGCACCAACCACTACTGCACTTCACGGCCGCACCACCGGAACACGCCGTATCATAAACCAAACCTACGGACGTGTTTCGCTCTCGCGTTGCCAGCGTTCAACTGCACCGTGAAGCCAGCATCTGCTTTTCCTTAAATCAACTTCTATTTCATAGCCGGCAAAAGCCAGGACGTCACTGACACCATAAACAAAATAAACAAACCTCGACTTCAATGTACTGGACTAATGGCCGCGTCTTCAGAATAAATTCTAATGTATTATTGCTACAGAAGCCAGTATTAGACAAAATTAAATGTGGAAGGTAAAGTGGCTGCAACTAGTCCAACGTAGTATGTTATTAGTATCTCAGTAGAAGCAGATTACTGCAACTAGTCCAACGTAGTATGTTATTAGTATCTCGGTAGAAGCAGTTTACTGCAACTAGTCCAACGTAGTATGTTATTAGTATCTCGGTAGAAGCAGTTTATTTAACACACTGGAATTCAGCCTCAACTTATGTTGTTAGTATCTTGCGCCAAAAACCAGACACCGACAAATTTACTGTGAAAATACGTGTGACTCAGCGAACAGATTAATTTGGAAAGCCCAATATGCACATTTGGTATTTATAATACAACAGGCTGTGCTTACCTTTTTATTTTTGGACCGGTCCTCTGTTCACCTCGCCTCACGATCTCACCAAAGGTCAAATCTGCACCTCCTCAGCACACCAAAGATCCGGGTCACACGGCACCAAGTTGTTGAAATCTCCCAATTCTTTGAATCTTTGGGCTGAAGGAGGGACAATACTCGGTGTATCAATGCTCAATCAACAATCATTTATTTCCATACAATTCAACAATAAGAGCATTACAACGTCCGGACGGGAGAGATGCTACCAGAGGGTCAGGCACATGTCTCAAAATGGTGACGGGTTGCTCAGCTTTTTATAGTCTCTAGTGGCCCCCAGCTAGTCGTAAAAGCCAAAACATCACATTTTTTCTCTGTTACAGCGCCTAAGTTATGACCTCGGCAGTTGTTTCTCTGCTTTCTGTAAGGTGGGGGTGTGGAATGTGGTCTATCTATCTCCCCTGTCTTTAGACACAGAGTCTCCTGCTTACAACCTTCTCTTCATGATTCAACACTTAAGCATGTCAAGAAAACAGTGTAACACATTCCCAGCAGATCAAGGATACAGAGTGATGCACATTTATCTAATGAACTAATATGTGAATATGTTCTGTTAACTCAAAAGTATAATGAGAACTAAACTACATACAGCTCACACACTCTATATTAAAGGGTATAATGTGATCTACAGCAGTATTCTAATTCAACTACTTTGATTACATATATAAGGTAACATATAATAACAGAATAATCTAATAATATTTAAACCTATTTTCTGCACATTCCAGAACATAAAATAAAATAAAAATGTGTGTTTACACTCACTCTTTCAAATAGATGCAAGTAAAACACAGCAGAAAATAAATAACATCAAAGACTAGCGGTCCTTTGGCTCTATTTTCACCTGTAAAGCAGGAGTGTGGTAGGCGGAGGTTTACCCTGGTGCAGGTGTGCTGCGGTCAGTTGAAGAATCTGCGAGTTTCTCTGTGAATTTCCCATTACGTTGTAGCGCACTCGTGCTTGCTTGGAAGTTTAGGGGGTTTTTCTCGCTGTAAAAAGAAGTTTTCTTCCCACGCACAACGGACACTAATGTTTTTTTCACTTTTTATGGAATCAAACTTAAAGTAAGGTCAGTACTTCCACGCTTTAAACGCTGCACGCTCATACTCTCTCTGCACTCGATATATTATCCGTTGTTGATCTGCACACAGCTGTTGTCACAAACGTGGCACTTGCTTACGTCACTGTCATGAGACATTCTTGCAAAAAAATCACGGTTTTAGTAACGCAGTAACGCAGCGTTCATACGGGAAAGTAATGTAATCTAATTACCGTTTTTGCAAAGGTAATCCCTTACTTTACTCGTTACTTGAAAAAGTAATCAGATTACAGTAACGCGTTACAAGTAACGCGTTACTGCCCATCTCTGATCCTTAGCATAACCATGTATAATATCCACAAAACTTAAAAAGAGGTTATACACACACAATACGATAATATTATGTTGAAGCACAGCATGTATCACTCCGCCAGGCTCCTGCCTACGATAGCCGTAATGCTCTTGACAATCCATCAAGCGGTGCGGGTTCATAGCTTAGCGGAGTCATACTAAAACAGACAGATTTTAGTATTGAGACTTGTAGTTGAAATTTAGGGATTGTATTGAATTCTATGAATTTCCACTTAGCTTTCAAATTAAGGTTACACCATTGCAGCAGGGGGATGACCTGAGATGCATAATAGTAATATTGTAAACATGGGAGCATTGCCCCACCTTTTGCCTTGCTTAACTGTAAAATACTAAATTTAATTCTTGTTTTTTTTTCCCTGCCAAATAAAGAGTGAAATCCATTTGTCCCATTCCCCAAACTGTGTTTGACTTACTTCAACAGGCAAAGTTCTAAATAAATTGAGGAGTCTTGGGAGTATGTTCATTTTCACTGCTGTTATCCTTGAATTTAAATTTAAGAAAGGCACCAGATTCCACCTATCTAAATCAGATTTCATGGCCTGTCACAAGGGACCATAATTTACTTGTGATAGATTAGAAGTATTCTTAGTTAGAATTATTCCCAAGTATTTATGTGTTTCAGCTTCATATTCAGATATATGATATTTCGATAAATCGAGCAGATATTTGAATTTTACACAGCTACATTCTCGCCTGAAAATATCTTAAAAGTTTATTTTGTGACCCAGAAAGAGTAATAAGAGTAATCTTAAAACTAAGTAACTGCCACCATTGTTGGAAACTGGAATTGGCTGGGCCACACTATGAAATCTGGGATAGGTTGGGCCACTAAGGATACACCCAACACATCCTTTAAATCTGGGGAAAAGGAGGACGCATTTGTCTGCCGCAATTGGAGGAGTCTTCCCATTTTTTGATAGCCTTCGTCGCGCCGCTGTGACGTAATCGGCCTACAGATGCAGTTTTAGGAGGATGCAGCCTCTGAATTTGGACACAGCTGATGTATGTCTGAATGATAGCACAGTAACACAACACACAACGCAACCTTGGCTGTGAATAAAGAGCAGATAGTTCATAGCTCAGACTTTTAGCAAGGTCAAAACAAAGATCAAGCAATCAAGCAGTTACAGATATGGCCAGTGGTGACTTTATTGTAAACAAGCAGCCGACATGATCAGTTAGTGATGAGATTTGAGAGCACTGATGTGACTGAAGAGTTGGTGAAAAAAAGAAACATAGTCCAAATTCCTATAAACTCTTCCTTTGACAAATGGAGCAATCAGGTCAGACATTCCAAAGGAAAGCATTCCACAAGAATTATGTGCCAGGTTGTTTTAGTGGGAGGTTTGCCATTTATCCAAGAGATAACAATGTTTTTTTTCTTGCAGTATGTGCAAGGATATCATAAAGTCTATTCAACCTCGCATTAGCAAGATTTTTCACACTCAGATGTCCCAAAAGCAGAGATACAGCATCCGTTTTCAAATACACGCCAAGTTTTTTTTTCTATATTCTGCAAGATGTGTATCTAATAGGACTGGCTTTTCTGGCAAACAGAGTGTGTGTAGGTTCCTACTGAAGTCTCAAACTTCAGACATAAAGGTAAAAGTTGGTGGTTCCTCTGGTGCCTTTCATTGGGGAGATTTGCACATGATGCAGGATTTTAAATAGCAACGATCTTAAGAAAGACATAGATACACACATAGATTTTTTTTTTTGTTTGTATGGTGCCAAAGTACATTACATTCCTCTTCACTGATGTTTAAATCAACTTCTTTTTCCCAGACCTGGCTTTTTGAGACCTTTTTGACGTTTTCAGACTCCTCCAGGCCCAGTTATACAAAAGGAGGGTCATTTTTGATCCATTCTGTTATAAAACTGAGATGGTTGCCAGACCTCCATTTGAACTACGAAGTTGAAGTTTTGATATCTTTAACCTTGCTTTTCTTTTGTTCCATATAAAGTCACTTAACAAACTATTAAGTAATTTTTGAGCCTTGTTTGATATAAGTGAAAGAATTATTTGGAGGGGGTATAGCAATCTTAGCATGTCACTCATCTTAGTTATTGATATTTCTTAAATCTAGTGATTAGAATTTCTGAAATGTATAAAAGGACATCTTCGTGTTGAGCAGAGAAGTTGAAAGCTGCTTGATCTTAGGCCATTAGTGATGATGAAAGGGTAGTGTACAAGAGTTTTTATATATATGTTTCCCAGACAAAATGTATGCAAAACATAATACAGCCAGGTGACACGATCAAAGGCCTTTTCTGCGTCTAATGAAATGATCATACCACATGATGCTGGAACCCTTATTAAAAAATTGAATTAACAGCTCAAGCCATCAGGCCCTGGTGATTTACCATGGTGATAATAAAATTGCCTAAAAGTATTGTTAATATTTATGTTAATTTAATGTCTATCACCATACTGATCTGTCTGTGGACCTCTGTGCACAGAAAAACAAGCAACAGTCACACAAAGTCGCTTGTCAGAGCACCATGAATGCAAGGTACCCCTACCTAAAAAGTGAAGACAGTCTTCAGTCAACTGAACTCCTCTTCCTGCTGTTTAGATGTCCTGCCAACAAGTTCAAGTTCAAGGTTCTTTATTTGTCACATGCATAGTTATACAAGTATAATACACAGTGAAATGTAGCCTGACACGCTCCTCGACATATGCAAAAATTGGGGGGGGGGTGTAGAGGAAGAACATGATATATATATATATATATATATATATATATATATATATATATATATATATATGTGTGTGTGTGTATGTAGTATATACATTGGGTGAATGTGCAGTAGTAGCAGCAGGCAGGTGAATTCTGTACATTAATATGAATATGAATAGACATCTGACTATTTTACAGGATAGACAATATAAACATATTTAAAATTAAAGGAATTGAAATGTACATTGTGCCTTGGTTTAGTGTCTGGAAGAGTCCTGTCTCAGTCAATTATAGATGATGTGAGAGGGCAGGTGTGTGTGTTTAGGGCACGGATGGCTTGGGGATAGAAGCTCCTCTTGAGTCTCTCTGTCCTTGCCCGGAAGATGCGGAACCTTCTACCAGATTGCAGAAGTTGGAACAGTTTGTTGCCAGGATGGGACGGGTCCTTCAGTATCTGCGCTGCTCTAGTCCGGCATCTCCTGGTGTAGGTGTCCTGAAGCGGGGGGAGAGCAATCCTGCAGCAGCGTTCTGCTGTACGGATCACTCTCTGGAGAGCTTTTTGGTCCTTCACACAGCTGTTCCCACGTTTTTTTAAAAAGGTCTCAAAGACTTTGGAGTCAGACTTGTTACAGATTGTCAACTTTTCTTTAATGTCAGGTGTGTTTCCAGAATCACTAAAAATTGCTGTAATAAAACCTATACTGAAAAAGGACAATCTTGACAAGACACAAATGAACAACTACAGGCCGATCTCAAATCTCCCATTTTTAAGTAAGATCATTGAAAAAGCAGTTTCTCAACAGCTCAGTTACTTCTTAAAACAGAATAACTGCTATGATGCCTTCCAGTCAGGTTTTAGACAGAACCACAGCACTGAAACCGCTTTGACCAAAGTGTTCAATGACATATGTCTGAATACAGACAGTGGAAAAATGTCAGTCTTAGTTTTACTGGATCTCAGTGCAGCATTTGATACAGTTGACCACAACATATTACTCAAACGACTGGAGAACTGGGCAGGTCTTTCAGGAACTGTACTAAACTGGTTCAAAACATACTTAGAAAACAGGAAATACTTTGTATCAATAGGTAACTTCACATCTGAGCAGACAAGTATCACATGTGGAGTTCCCCAAGGTTCCATCTTGGGACCCCTTCTGTTTAACATTTACATGCTCCCACTGGCACAGATTATAAAAAACAACAAAATAAACTATCATAGCTATGCAGATGACACACAAATATATATCACAATGTCACCAGGAGACCAAGGCCCTGTACAAGCTCTTGGTAAATGCATTGAGGAAATTAATGACTGGTTGTGCCACAATTTTCTCCAGCTAAACAAAAACAAAACTGAGGTAATAGTCTTTGGCGCCAAAGAAAAACGATTACAGGTCACCAGAGAACTTCAATCTATACACCTAAAAACCACAAACCAGGCGAGAAATTTGGGTGTAGTGATGGATGCAGACCTAAACTTAGAAAAACACATTAAGACAATAACAAAATCGGCTTACTATCACCTCAAGAATATTTCAAGGATAAAAGATCTGATGTCTCAACAGGACCTGGAAAAACTAGTCCATGCATTCATCTTTAGTAGGCTTGACTACTGTAACAGCATCTTTACAGGTCTGACTGATTTTTTAGGTAGACAACTACAGCTCATTCAGAACTCTGCTGCTCGAGTCCTCCTGACCCAGTATGAACCTTTCAGATCCCTCAGGTCATCTGGATCCGGTCTTTTATCAGTTCCCAGAGTCAGAACCAGACACGGAGAAGCTGCATTCAGCTTTTATGCTCCTTATATCTGGAACAAACTCCCAGAAAGCCTCAGATCAGCTGAAACACTCAGTTTATTTAAATCCAGGTTGAAGACACCTATTCTCAGCTGCATTTGAATAAAGCACCAAATCCACACTTTTAAGCTTAAATTTCAAAACTTACATTTAACTACTGATTTAATCTGTTTTGATTTTATAGACTGTTTTGTTTGTTTGTTTGTTAATTAGTTGGTTTTATTTGTTTGCTTGTTTTAATCAATTTTAAATCATGCCTTTTTATTTGTTTTTGTTTCTAATGTCTCTGTAAAGCACTTTGAATCACCTTGTTGTTGAATTGTGCTATACAAATAAACTTGCCTTTCCTTCACTGAAAAGCTCCTGCAGGGATCTGACTGTATAATTGGGAATGTGGGTGTCAGCCCATTTTTGATGATGTTCACCTATGAGATGAATAGAATTGAACTTTCACTGGGTAGCCGCTGATCAGGTATTTAAGCCTTGATCTTTATGCAGTTAATTGCCAAACCATCCCCTAAGATGGCTGGGTAGAGATCACCTTCATCTTAGGAGGGAATCACAATTCCAGTTTCACCATTCAAGCCCCCTTCCTGGTCAGTCAGCTGTCACTGCAACAGCACCTACTAGCAGCTAATGTGCTTGAAGCGATTATCAAGAGACAAGAACTCTCAGGTGATGCCATTCCCACAGCTGTTAGCCTCCGATGCGATGTCTTTGGAATGGTGAACAAGTGATTCCCATGGTCAGTTTCATCCAGGTACCACCAAGAAAATACTGTGACACAGCTACAGTAAGAGTGGGAGTGCTGTCATTCCAGGTTTGGTACAGACTACTGTTTTTGTGTGAACCTGTGGAGCAGGACGATGTCCGAGGACAGCTGAGTTTGAGGGAAGGCCTTCTGGAGTTCAATAACCCTCACCACCCCTATATCATGGTACTAATCTCTAAGCACTTAAAACATGAGATCATGCTACCAAAGAGAAAATTTTTTGGTACAGTTTAGCAGGTCACCAAGGTGACTGAGATTGGACATGCCAGAGACACAGAAAACTGTGTCTCTGGCATGAGAGAACAGTTAATCTTTTTAGATTAGCTTTTTTCCAGTAAACCCCAAACAGAACTCTTGCTTTTCCACCAGCTGACATTAGCCATCTGATCCCCGAAAAGCAACAAGTGGTGGAAGAAATGTTCTGTGAAGAGGCCGTGTTTCAGCCCTGTAAATAGAAATCAGACTTAAGGATGATGTGCCGGTCGATAGGGAGGTAAAAGAACAAATTCCAGAGTTATTGGTAAAAAGATGGTTTGTTAAATCTTAGTCACCCTATGGTGCTCCAGTCGTGTGTGAGGAAAAAGGATGGCTCCATACGCCAAGAGCTTTATTATAAGCTCTTGAATAACAAAACAGTGCCAGACCAACCCCAGTCTCTGAGATTTTTAGCGCCGAATACAATAACCTCAGTTTTATTTGAATTAAGAGGCAGGAAATTAAAGCCTGTAGTTTAACTGATTGGTGTGTATTATCTGGCTCCATGGATCGATGTTGGGTATTATCTGCATAGCAGTGAAAATTTATGTTATGCGTAATAAATGGTAAATGGCCTGTATTTGTATAGCGCTTTTCTAGTCCTTAAGGACCCCAAAGCGCTTTACACTACATTCAGTCATTCACACACTGGTGATGGCAAGCTACATTGTAGCCACAGCTGCCCTGGGGCGCACTGACAGAGGCAAGGCTGCCGGACACTGGCGCCACCGGGCCCTCTGACCACCACCAGGCAAACATGGGGTTAGTATCTTGCCCAAGGATATTTGGCATGCAGCCAGGAGGCAGCCTGGGATCGAACCACCGACCTTCTGATTAGTGGCTGACCTGCTCTGCCACCTGAGCTACAGCCACCCAGAACCAGGCTCTCACTGACTCACTGGAGGGATCCAGCTGGTTTTCCATACTGGACCAGGGAAAAGCCTACCACCAATGTTTCATAGCAGAAGGATCAATGTACCTGACAGCTTTCACAACTCCTTGGGAGCTATATTAGATGGGCAGGATGCCATTTGCATTATCAAATGTACCAGCTGCATTTCAAAGGTGCATGAAAGGAACACGGAGAGTGGAATATGTAAGTTAATGTAAAAACTTATCATTTAATTTAACATCTGATATTTAATGACAATAAAATGTTTCTTATTCAGAACATGTAACATCAGCAAGCAACAAATAAACAGCAGCCAAAGTTGTTTGTCCTACATCAGTCCCCTTAGCTAAGACCATTCACTTGACTTGGGAGGGATAAGAAAATAGTGCGATCTACTGATGTCCCCTCGTGAGATTTTAAACACTTTTCCCTTTAATATATTGCAACCACAACATTTGTTTAAAACATTTTAGTTACTCATATTTAGGGCAATACCCCCTAATGTTAGCAAGAAAAACAAAACAAAAACAAAGGTTAAACTGGTATATTAAAATATGTCTTTATTAACTGACAAAAATAATGCCATATCATAAATATCGGAAGTAAATGACGACTATCTCGGAGCTGTAAAGAGACTGTTTTTTATTTGTTTGTTTCGTCTTCTTTTTTCTTTTTCTTTTTTTTTTTTAATAAATGGGTCTAACAGGACACTAATAAAATATTATATAATGCTGTAGACTGAATCTTATGGGAGGGTATTGTTGACTCCTCATTCCAACTAAGCAACTGATTATTTGCTACTGATTTTGGGGGTATGGCCACTTCCCATTGTACTTCGCTCCAGTAAACATTTTGCAATCCACAATCCACATTTGCTAACTAATACCAATCAGCTGATACAAATGTAATGTCAATAGATGATGATATTGATTGATTTGTCCTAAACCATGTTGGTTATCCGTCACTTGAAACAACCAAGTTGTATTTGTCTATAAATTCCTCCACTACTATACCATTTCTATCCTTCTTGCTTCCCAACAGCTCATTATGTGCATTTAGGTCTTCAACCCACATTAGAGGGACACCGATTTTATCTGTAATTTCTACGAAATAGTCTTCCTCTAATGTAATGCAGAAATTATATGTACTTACAACAGTAAATTTTCCCCTGTCTGTCCACACTTCTGTTATTATGCACTCAATTATTGCATTCATTTCTAGTCCTTTTCTAATAAAGGTTTTACAGGTTCCAGCACCAAAAGGTTATCTCCTTATTTTCCCTCTCAAATTTGGATCTTGGAATCACAAAACCTAGCCTTGGTTTAAACCAACTTTCTTGTAATATTAACAATGCAAGTAATATTAGGCTTTTAATTATGACCACTTAGAAAATGTTTGAATTCCTATTCATTTGCCATGAGGCTCCTAGCATTCCACTGCATAACAAACAGCAGTATGCAAATGCTACTAGTTGCCATGATCATAACCTCTTTAGAACAAGTCCTCTGTGTCTGTGTCATCCCATCCTAAGTGCTGACTTTGTTTTGTTCTTTGTGCTTCACTGTCCTGAGGATAGGTAATTTGACATATTTCTTCCAAATTAATTTCCTTGAATCCTAGCAGCCTAGCTGCCACATATCCATAACTCGGACACTTGAAACATCTCACTGGAGGGCTCTACCCCATCAAAGTGTAACTAATTCATCCCACATTATTTTCCTTAGTAGCATATCCTTCATTAGAGGTGAGGAGTACTGGGGTAGACCTTATACCATTCCTTGCTATCCTATGGAAGCTTGTTTCCACCACTAAAAATAAATAAATGCTATCTATAATAACTCGAAATGTTTACTTATTTCGAGTTATGGATAGCGTTTTTTTAGTGACGGAATGAAGCTTCCATACATAACTAATGCATTCCTTTATGCTAAGATTTTCTTTTGGACTACTCGGTTCAATTTTTAATTTTATATTTGTCCACCAAGTGGTGCTACTTTTTACCATTCAAAGCCTGCAGCAAAATTTAACTTTTTCACTTTTTTTATTCGACTTTCTTCTCAAAATAGTATTTGTACTATTTTCCTCGAAATAGAGCTTTAATCTCGAAATTTCGACTTTATTCTCAAAATGATCAATAATATTTTGTTTTCTTAACGTGGCGCTATTACTCCGTCGTACTGATACTCCTTTTTTCTTTTAAAAAAAGGGTTCTGACTCTGGACACACCTACTCGCGCGAAAACCGGAAGTTAGTTAATCTATTTGTTTTCGTGCCAGCAGCATTGTCTTGCAGGCAAGTTGCGTCAAAAGAGGGAACGCTGAAAATAAAAATGCAAAAATGTTATAAAGTATAAGTATACTGAATATGCTGGCAAAGCTACTAAATATGCGGTTGTATATTGTTAAATGTTGCCCGTTGTTTTGAGATAAAAACTCTTACTTTGCCTCCTGTAAGATTATACTGAGGGTGACAACGACGTCTTATGAAGGGGTAGCGTTTCCATTATATTATAGTTTCATGCTGTCAGAAGGTGCTATCGTTTTCCCCTGCTGCATGAAATATCTACACCATAGAGCTGTAACGAAGACTACCGTTACGTGTTTTACGTGTAATTCAAAATTAACAAAAACAAGCACTATCGTGGTTGTTAGCTAACCTCAACTACAAAACTAGCTTTCTTTGGAATCCGTTTAACTTGGTGGTTGCCAGATTAGCTTTCGACAGCTAACTTAGCGATGTGACCTAAACCGGGAAAGTGTTGATCCGGAAACTCCCTGCAACTCTGGTTGGTGGGCAATTTGAATTTCCAATTACAGTTATAAATCATTTAATAGCATATACTGTTCTCTAAGTATTTGAGTGTTTCCACTTGTAGCTAGTTTGCTCTAAACAATAACACTGCTACAGAGCTAACGTTAGCTACAAAAGTTGCTAGCTAGTCAGGCTAACTTACAACGAATGCACAAGCAGACACGGGAGCCCATAAAAGTGGCTTCCTTTAAATTTCAATTTTAAATAAGTGAAACATATACCCGAATGTACTTTATTTTACATTCATGTGTCGTTTTCAGGCTCGGAAGGCTTTATGAAGCCTGACGGAAAGCCTTCTGCAGCTTTGGTTATTAGCTACCCTGCTATGGCCGGATCTTAAACGCTGTATGAGTGAGGAGATGATGCTGGTTGATCCAGGTTAAATGTCTGAACCAGGGACACTTCTTAAATCATACATTTTGTACTGTTATTGTTCATGACCTTTCAGGGATTCAGAATTGGCGTCATTCATTCTTCAAGAGATTTAAATGTTAAGGGGTTGGAGGGGCTCAAACGTACTCTTTAAAAAAAAAAAAAAAAAAAAAAAAAATATATATATATATATATATATATATATATATATATATATATATATATATATATAGCAATGACTGGAGGGCATGTTGAATCTGTCTCTGTGTATGATGAGTTTGGTAGTTTTCTCCTGACCAAATTGATGAGGTCGGACCCTGCATTATTCTTATAGCTCTTGCAGGTCGCTCTCATGTGCCCATGGAGAAGGCAGCATTTGAGGGGTGGCTGGAGTCAGTCTCTGCTACTTTCCTTACTCTAAATGACCAGCAGCGCAACCAGTCTTTGGACCACCTCATATCTTTAAGTGGTGCTGCTCAGCTCCGCCATCTCTCGAATGGACTAGAGACACTGCTGAAACGTGACTTTTTGCGCCTTCTTCCCTTGGAGTTGGCCTTCTACTTGCTGCGCTGGCTGGATCCTCAGACCTTGCTCACCTGCTGCCTAGTCTGCAAACAATGGAACAAGGTAATTCTAAAATTTCCAGACTCCTTGTTTATCTGACTTTCCTCAAGGAATGAACTGTAAAAGAAAATAATGATTACAAACATTCACAGTGAAATCTAATGCCTTCTTTCAGTTTTTGATAAAAGTGCAGCTATTAGCTTCTGAAAGAATTGTTTGGTTTGTAGAAGGTACTTATCTGTTATTATGCTGTCTATAGGTATCCATTTAATCCTCAATAACAACCTAAATCCAAAAATGCAGATATGACGGTTGTCCAGGCCCAAAGATACAGTCAATAGCTAAACTGACAGACATATACACATATACAGACAGTGATGTTGTTGCACTGATGTATGCCCACATATGAGCTTCACTGACAGTTCCAATTGTGATATATTCATGTTGTATTTTCAACATTGTTTTTCTTGGTTTACTGTATCTGTGAAAAAGAATAGTGTTTGTTCAGTGCTCTTGTGGAATACTCTTGAGATGGACATCATGTCAGCACTCTGGATTGATCTGTTGATGAATCTGTAATACTGTCACATTAAAAGTATAACATGTGGGAGCAAAAGCATACAAGACTGCGTTTTATGCACTAATTTTACACATTTATCATGTAGTGTTACTGGTCCAGCCCACTTAACATCAAAGTGGGCTGTATGTGGGGCCAGTGATGTAAAATGCTTGTGACATCTGTGTTTTGGGATGACTTTTGTTTCCTTGCATAAAAAGTGAACACATATTTAGATTACCAAGACTGTATACATTCTCATAGTTAGATGAATATGAACCTCTCCACCAAGTGGCATATACGTTATATATATTGTTGTTTGCATGGACTTTCTGATATGTTTGTTGAAATGTATAGATAATGATTATATGAAGCATGAGCAAAGTGAATTACAGGTGGAAATTTAATTGATTAAATCCGTCATACAGCTTAATTTTTGTGACACAGATGGATAATCAAGTTTTTAAGGATGTTTATTATTGATCCACAGAGCCTGACAACACTTGTTTCACATATCAACTATTCTTACTTTCTTTCTTTTTTTTCTTTTTTTTTTTTGGTAGGTGATAAACTCTTGCACTGAGGTGTGGCAGGGTGTGTGTCGGGAGCTAGGCTGGAAGACTGATGAGACCATTCAGGATGCATCACATTGGAAGGGGGTCTACCTGAAGGCTAAGCTGCGTATGATGCAGTTAAAGGATCAAGAAGCCTTTGAGACGTCATCACTTATTGGTCACAGTGCTCGAGTATATGCTCTTTATTACAAGGACGGCCTCCTCTGCACAGGTACCCCATGACTGTGTGTTCTGTCTTTATTAGAGTAGCAAAATATCAAATTGGTAGCTCTCAAACGTCTACGATAGAGTCATGACACAGTGCTGTACAGCTCATCAGTTTTATCCAGAGATATTTCTGTCAACCTCATAATACTAACACTCCTTTTAGTTTAACTTCACATCATGTCCTGAGAAATGTACCCATACACACATGAAAAACTGCAGTTTGAAAATAGCGTTTAAACAAGTCTATCATCTGACATCTGTATAGACAAAAAGTAAATATAAAACTATTCACTGAATACATTAAAAATACTGATATATGATGTGTTTCAAAGGGTTAAAACCATTTCAATTTTCTCTTAAGCGCAATGGTAAGAGTTATAGTCATTTAAAGAGTGCTTATAAAATAGATCTGTCACCGGGCCTATGGTTTTTTTTTGTTTTTTGTTTCTATTTAAAAAGGAATTTGATTTGGAAATTGTCATGACCATGGATTAACGTCCATGAGTACTATTAACAAGAGTTGGGAAATGTCTTCAATCTTAGCACACTCCTTAGTTCAGAGGTGACAGTTCACTTTTCACGTACAGCAGGGGAATTAATTGTTTGATCCCCTGCTGAATTCATAAATTACGTAGTATAAGGTCCAGCTTTTGGCATAGTGCTTTTGGCATAGACAAAGCACATTTCTTATACTCCGGACACATAAGATCTTACCATTGGTTTTTGTTTAGGAAGTAGTTGATCTCTCTCTCGCCTGGAACATTCTTTAGCTGTCTTCTGAGCTTTGACAAATGCACAGTTGCGATAACCACATTTACTCAGGGCCTCTTTGATATGATATCCATTGTCTATGGGGATGGTGTTCACTTTGTGTTGTAGAGTCCTGATGTCACACAATTTGTGTTTGAGTGGATGATGATAGTCAAAACCTTAAAAACTGATTGGTATGTGTCAGTTTACAACTTTCAAATGTTCCCTGTTGTTCACGGTAATTTAAGTTCAAGAACACTACCACGTGATTTTGTCTTTCCTTCTGTGGTGAACCTGATGTGTTAATGTAATCAGTAAATTGTTGTACGTCTTGAAATTTGATTTTCACCCAGGAGTCATTCACATGCAATGCGTCCAGAAAGTATTCACAGTACTTCTCTTGTTCCGAAATGGATTTATATTTAAACTCTATACACCATACCCAATAATGGGTAAATGAAAAAAAAGTTTGCTTTTAATGATTATAGATTTATTTTAATAAATCTTTTAATGATTATAGATTTATTCATTTCCAATAGGAAATGGTAGTTAATGGAAACTTTACAACTTAGGAAGCTGCTACCTGAAATACTTTGCCAACTTCTTACACCCCAAACAACACACACACACACCGCATTGATGGTTTCATATGCTTTTTATTTTACATTTCATATTCCAACACAGTTTTTCCATTCTCTGCACCCTTGTAGGAAGAGGCTGACTTTCACTCAGGTTCATAGTTATCATAAAAACACTTTTTCTTTGAGTCTGTTTTAGCTACTGTTGGTTCTTCTTTGGAAGTTTGATAGATAAAATAGAGACGAGAGAGTTACTAGGAAAAAAGATAGGCGTGTGAGTTATCCTCTCTTGTCTTGTATCTACATTTGTCTTGCTTAAAGTGATATATAAATGATAACTAGGGCAGCCCTAATCCAAACCTACCTGGCCGTGTGTGAAACAGAAATTGCACCTTAACCCTAACAACTGTTTGTGCCGTTGTTGCCAGCAAGAACTGCACTAAAGTATTTGGGATAACTGTTTTTTGTCTTGTTGTATTTAAAAAAAACAAAAAAAAAACCCCACACAATTGGTAGTGGACTTGCTCGTGCGTTTCAGATCATTGTCCTGCCGCATAACTTGAGTGCCCTTGCTTCAGGGCCCAAAGTATGACAAACATGCAAAAAATAAAAACTAAGACATATACTTGTTAATGGTACTGTATAGGTTGCTGTTGTTGTTGTTTTTTCATCTGTATCACATTATGGCACAGTAGTTTCTACCAGTAGCACACTCATAAGGGTTGTTTTGAGTATACCCAGTTTTGTCTTCTTTCATGCAGACCATGTCTGGAATAGGTGTGGAAGCATTGTTTGTAATGTTTGTTTCATTCTCAGTGTGTGAGGGCTTGTACATGTTGAGCCTTCTATATACACTCATGTAGGTTGAACCTGTCACTACAGCAGTAACACTGATGGCTTTTACTTGTTTTTCAGGATCTGACGATCTCTCTGCCAAATTATGGGATGTGCGTACTGGACAGTGCATTTATGGAATTCAGACACACACCTGTGCCACAGTAAAATTTGATGAACAGAAGCTGGTGACTGGGTCCTTTGACAACACTATTGCATGCTGGGAGTGGAGTACAGGGGCTAAAATCCAGCAATTCCGTGGCCACACAGGAGCAGGTTGGTTTCAGTGTTGAGCAATTATGTCCTTATCTAGAATAGGAAGCATATTAATGCTAGAGGAGAGGCAGATAACATGTGGTCAATAGCGAAACGGTCAACTTTGCATGGAAGAAGCGTTATTTTTAGTATTTTATGTTATCTCTTTGTGACAGTGCTTTATATGGCAAGGGAACTTTAAAATCTGTCAAAACAAAGGCATTAAAAAAGTCTGATTAGGCAAGAAACACAAGTCCACAGACAGTTTTGAAACAAACCTAAAAGGAAATGGCAAAAAATATAACCCAACTGTCTGTGCACATTTCTGTACACTGTGGAATATTTAGCAGTCATCTGCCACCAAGTTTGGGGATTAAAAAGAGTAATTCAGTTCAATTCAATTTTATTTATATAGCGCCAAATCACAACAAAAGTCGCCTCAAGGCGCTTCATAGATACAGAGAAAAACCCAACAATCATATGACCCCCTATGAGCCAGCACTTTGGCGACAGTGGGAAGGAAAAACTCCCTTTTAACAGGAAGAAACCTCCGGCAGAACCAGGCTCAGGGAGGGGCGGCCATCTGCTGCGACCGGTTGGGGTGAGAGAAGGAAGACAGGATAAAAGACATGCTGTGGAAGAGAGACAGAGGTTAATAACAGATATGATTCAATGCAGAGAGGTCTGTTAACACATAGTGAGTGAGAAAGGTGACTGGAAAGGAAAAACTCAATGCATCATGGGGATCCCCCGGCAGCCTACGTCTATTGCAGCATAATTAAGGGAGGATTCAGGGTCACCTGGTCCAGCCCTAACTATATGCTTTAGCAAAAAGGAAAGTTTGAAGCCTAATCTTAAAAGTAGAGATAGTGTCTGTCTCCCGAATCCAAACTGGAAGCTGGTTCCACAGAAGAGGGGCCTGAAAACTGAAGGCTCTCCCTCCCATTCTACTTTTAAATACTCTAGAAACAACAAGTAGGCCTGCAGAGCGAGAGTGAAGTGCTCTAATAGGGTGATATGGTACTACAAGGTCATTAAGATAAGATGGGGCCTGATTATTTAAGACCTTGTATGTGAGGAGCGGGATTTTGAATTCAATTCTGGATTTAACAGGAAGCCAATGAAGGGAAGCCAAAACAGGAGAAATATGCTCTCTCTTTCTAGTCCCTGTCAGAACTCTTGCTGCAGCATTTTGGATTAGCTGAAGGCTTTTCAGCGAGTTTTTTGGACATCCTGATAATAATGAATTACAGTAGTCCAGCCTGGAAGTAATAAATGCATGAACTAGTTTTTCAGCGTCACTCTGAGACAGGATATTTCTAATTTTAGAGATGTTGCGCAAATGGAAGAACACAGTCTTACATATTTGTTTAATATGTGCGTTGAAGGACATATCCTGGTCAAAAATCACTCCAAGGTTCCTCACAGCGTTACTGGAGGCCAAGGTAATGCCATCCAGAGTAAGAATCTGGTTAGACACCATATTTCTAAGATTTTCAGGGCCGAGTACAATAACCTCAGTTTTATCTGAATTAAGAAGCAGAAAGTTAGCGGCCATTCAGATTTTTATGTCTTTAAGACATTCCTGCAGTCTAACTAATTGGTGTGTGCTATCTGGCTTCATGGACAGATAGAGCTGGGTGTCATCTGCATAGCAGTGAAAATGTATGCTGTGTCTTCTAATGATGCTGCCTAAGGGAAGCATGTATAATGTAAACAGAATTGGTCCTAGCACTGAACCCTGTGGAACTCCATAATTAACCTCAGTGTGTGAAGAGGACTCTCCATTTACATGCACAAATTGGAGTCTATTAGATAGATATGATACAAACCACTGCAGCGCAGTACCTGTAATACCTACAGCATGTTCTAATCGCTCTAATAGGATATTATGGTCAACAGTATCGAATGCTGCACTAAGGTCTAGCAGGACAAGCACAGAGATGAGTCCACTGTCAGAGGCCATAAGAAGATCATTTGTAACCTTCACTAAAGCTGTTTCTGTGCTGTGATGAGCTCTGAAACCTGACTGAAACTCTTCAAATAAGCCATCCCTCTGCAGATGATCTGTTAGCTGTTTGACAACTACTCTTTCAAGGATTTTTGATATGAAAGGAAGGTTGGCCTATAATTAACTAAGACTGCTGGGTCTAGAGATGGCTTTTTGAGTAAAGGTTTAACTACAGCCAGTTTGAAGGCCTGTGGTACATAGCCGATTATTAGAGATAGGTTGATCATATTTAAGATTGAAGAATTAATTAATGGCAGGACTTCTTTGAGCAGTTTTGTAGGAATGGGGTCTAAAAGACACGTTGATGGTTTGGAGGAAGTAATTATTGAAGTTAACTCAGAAAGATCAATTGGAGAAAAAGAGTCTAACTTAACATCAATGGTACTAAGAGTAGCTGTAGATAATATTACATCTGTGGGATGATTATTGGTAATTTTTTCTCTAATGATAAAAATTTTATTTGTGAAGAAGTTCATGAAGTCATTACTAGTTACCGTTAAAGGGATGGTTGGCTCAACAGAGCTCTGACTTTTTGTCAGCCTGGCTACAGTGCTGAAGAGAAACCTGGGGTTGTTCTTATTTTCTTCAATCAGTGATGAATAGTAAGATGTTCTGGCTTTGCGGAGGGCTTTCTTATAAAGCAGAAAACTATTTCTCCAGGCTAAATGATGATCTTCTACATTTGTGACACGCCATTTCCTCTCCAGATTATGAGTCATCTGCTTTAGGCTACGTGTTTGAGAATTATACCACGGAGTCAGGTACTTCTGATTAGAGACTAGAGCTGGGCGATAGAACGATAACGATATGTATCGCGATATAACTTTTACTCGATAGAGAAATTAAGCTATCGCGATAGACCTCGCCGCTCTTGTCCTCTTAAAAAAAAAAAAAAAAAAAAAAGGTCAGCCAATCCAAATTAAGTAGCCCAGAGCCGAACCAATCACAGCCGCAGCGTCACGTCGCGTGACTTGTTACGTACAGCACAAGTGCCAAGCTGCACGTGTGTTTGTTTGGGAAGCAGCCAGCGGGTAATGGAGCCAGCGCGTAATGGAGGAAATGAGTGTGCCGACTAGAAAAATCAACCGAGCGTGACCGAAGAGAAAACAGATGATGGTTCCAATGCCGGAGAGATTGTCGAACGGAAGAGCCATAGAAGTTCCGTAGTGTGAAGGTATTTCGGCTATTTCAAGTCTGACAAAAAACAGAGTAGCGTGCACTGCAAATTGTGCCGAAAGCAAGTCTGGAAATACAATAAACTGGTGCATGCATCACACTGTGCGCCACGTTATTGTTTCGGTGAAATGAATTTCTACAATACTGTTAATTCTACTCTCTGCAGTGTTTAAATGCTTACATATACACACAGTTACTGTCCGTCCACACATACGACTCGGTTCTGCTTCTATGCCCCAGCTTTGTTTACTTTTTCCCACCGAGGCTTCTAGACTTCTGATTGGCCAACATTTCTGCACGGTTAGGAATCTAGCGCCACCTGCTGCTTTGGCATGTTCATAGCAGCGTTTTCCTTCATTTCTGCCTTTATGTGTGGACGGGATTATTTTTTAAAACGAAAACGGAAAATCTCCGTTTTCAAAAATACCCGTGTATGTGTGGACGTAGCCTCAGTCTCTGACTGGAAGCGCTAATTCGTCATTCGGCTTTTGTCAGACTAAAGTAACTGTTAAAACTGTTTGAAAAGCTAAGCTATACAACAAGGAGAGATTGAGAATTTCCTTTTAGTTCTCAGTTTATTTGATATTGACAAAAGTTAGTCATTTTTGTCTGTTCTTCTGTAAAACAAACTAAGATTTATTTTTAGAATTAATATTTTGTTTCTAAGTGGAATTGACAATTTAGTCTGTTTCGTTTGTTCTATTTTGAAACTTAAACGCTTTAGCGGCTGCCTTTTGTGTAGTTTGCAATATTTGCCTTTATTTATCTGAAAAAGTCTCATGTTCCTTAAGTACATCTACCCTGTTGAACTTATTATGAGAAATAAATATTTAAATCAAAACAAGCTGCTGATTATTTCACATTTTACTTGTGAGCAACGGCACATTTAAATCTTACAAATATAGTTATTTGGCTTATATCGTGATAGATATCGTTATCGACTGAAATGAAAAAAACATATCGTGATATGAAAAAATCTCATATCGCCCAGCTCTATTAGAGACCTTAGTTTTCACTGGAGCTACAGTATCCAGAGTCGTACGTAGTGAGGAGGTGAAATTATTAACAAGATAATCGACCTCTGATGGGGTAGCGTTCAGATAGCTGCTCTGCTCTGTGTTGGTACAGGGCATTGAAGATGATAACAGTGGGTGGATTATATTCTTAAACTTAGTTACAGCGCTTTCAGAAAGACATCTACTTTGATAAAGTCTACTCTCCACTGCTGTGTAATCAATTATTGTAAATGTAAATGTTATCAGGAAATGATCAGACAGGAGAGGGTTTTCAGGAAACACTGTTAAATGTTCAGTTTCTATGCCATATGCCAGAGTAGAGAGATGGAGTACACTGAAACAGTCACTGGTGGATTCAAGAGCTTTTGTAAAGATGAGGGTTATCAAGAATGGGACAGTTCCATTTTTGTTATACTAGTGGAACTTCTCCTAGGCAAAGCTTGGTATTATCTGCCAACAAGAATAGCTACATGTTTAATGTGTGCGACAGCTCCTAACTGTGTGTGTGTGTGTGCGCGCGCATGTGTATGTGCACGTGTGCAGTTTTCAGTGTCGACTACAATGATGAGCTGGATGTACTTGTCAGCGGCTCTGCAGACTTCTCAGTGAAGGTCTGGGCTTTATCTGCTGGTGCCTGTCTCAACACGCTGACTGGACACACTGAGTGGGTAACAAAGGTCAGAATTTTATGGGGTTTTTTGTCTGAGTTTGTGTGAAACTTATTTCCATTACTTCAATTACTGGCAGGAAATAACCAATCTTAATGTTTTTTGTTTGTTGTTATTTTAAAGATGTGAAACTTTTGTTGATTTTCTGTTATCAGGTGATACTACAGAAGAGTGAAGTGGAATCAATGGTGCACAGTCCTGGTGATTACATTCTCCTCAGTGCTGACAAGTATGAGATTAAGGTAATGTTCCCTTTCATAGTTAATGTGTTTTAAAGGAAAACGACTTGTTCATCATACATGACCTGCTATATCTAAAGAGTCCATAAGATGGAGCCAGTCCTGTGTTTTGTGTACAGGTATGGCCTTTAGGCCGAGAGATCAACTGCAAGTGTTTAAAGACACTGTCGGTGTCAGAGGACCGCAGCATCAGCCTCCAACCTCGCCTGCAGTTTGATGGACGCTACATCATATGCAGCTCTGACCTCGGAGTCTATCAGTGGGATTTTGCCAGTTTTGAGATTCTCAGGTAAAATAGGTTGCATAATTTTAGAAAACATGCAGGTGCCTAGTATGAAGTAGGAACAGAAAATGCAGTGGTTAGTACTGTTGAGTTTCACTCCTCCATCAGACCAGGCCCTTTTTGTGTGGAGTTTGCATGTTCTCCCTGTGTTTGCGTTTTGTTTTCTCCAGGTAATCCGGTTTCCTCCTGCAGTTCCTCCGTGAGTGGTTGTCTATCTCTCTGTGTTAGCCCTGTGACAAACTGGCAATCTGTCCAGGGTGTACCTTGCATCTCGCCCTGTGATAGCTGGGATAGGCTCCAGCTCTTCTGCAACCCTCATAAGGATAAGCACAAGAGGATGGATGGATAGAGAAAATCAAATAAAACTACAGCATACAAAAAGCTAGTTAAAAACTGAAGTAACCAAGGAAAGTGTCCGTCGATCACCTTGTTCACATTTCCTTCCCAAGATGTCCATATGACATTCTTTTGGGATTTTAAAGTTGTAAGATCATGAGGGTTGTACTAAAGTGGAGGAAATAATTATTTGATCACCTGTTCAATTTGTATTGATGACAAGGCTGTAACCCTGAAATTCAGATTATAATTCCATTCATCCATTCTCTTCAGTTTAACATTTTCAGGGTCGCGGGGGGACTGGAGTCCATCCCTGCTGTCTTATGGCGAGAGGCAGGGTACACTCTGGAAAGGTCGCTAGTTTGTCACAGGGCTAACACATAGAGACTGGTTAGGAAAAGCTTTGTGTCATAAGCACAACATCAGAAAAAATGCAACATGTAAAACCGACCCAAATTGACCACTGACATATTTTAGTGTGGTTTATCCATCAGTTTGCTTTTGTTCTAGATTTAACTGCCAGTTCTCTATCAGCAATTATGGCGTGTAAGGGGAAATTTGATAACATACCGAATTCTAGTTCCACCTGGCTCTATAATCTCTATACTTAATCTATAATATGCAGGGGAGACAGACGGTTTACGAAATGTAATGGAGTGAATGAGAGGTGACTTGGCTATCATTTCGGATTTAAATAAATAATATGAAACCTTAATGAAATTACAAGTTGTCATCATTGCAAGAACAGGTTGGAAAATACATTTTGATATAGACTGTAGATATAAATATGAAGGCCCATGAGCGTTCTAAACGTTTTATTTCTGGTCTGGGGAAAAAAAACCCAATACTAATCAACGTGGTTACAGTAAACACTGAAAAAAATCTGCGAAAATCTAAAACCCCCTTTCCATTAGTATCTACTCGGATCAACTCACCACAGTTTTCAGGGTTTTCCATTAGGCCATTGTACCTGGTACTAGGTACTAAAATAGTACCTACCACATTAGGTGGTAGTGATTGTAATGGAAAGCCAGTCGATCCAAGTCGAGTCTGAGTGATTTCCACTAGAGATACACCGATTGACCGGCTATGGACCGGAGTCAGGTAATTTCTTGGTGACCAGCTGACTGGCTTCACATACTCATTATGAGCTCATCCATTTCATACATATAAACATGCACACAGCGGCACAGGCAAATAGTTCCATGCGCTCTCACAGTGAAACACTAACATGTTGATAGTAGAGATGGACCGATCCGATATTACGTATCGGTATCGGTCCGATACTGACCTAAATTACTGGATCGGATATCGGAGAAAAATAAAAAATGTAATCCGATCCATTAAATATCACGAAACCACCTCACAAAACTTGCAATACGCCGTAACTCACCTCAGAACGTTAGCACGTTGGAGCAGTATGCATCACGTGATAGAGCGGCTGTGGCATGCGGGACCTGTCGGTGCTCTGGATAGCATTTGGAGCTTCGCTAGCAACCCGGCATTTCATCTCCGACAAAGTTATCCCCGAGAGAAGTAAAGCAAGTGTGTAAGTCCATCTCTGAATGTTTGTAAAGCATTCCTGCGTTAAGCTTAACAAACGATATATGGAGCGACTGCCTCTTCTTGCTGCTACTTCAATCATGAAACTGCTTAACGATCAGCTGATCGGCTTTTCTGTCGTGAGTCCGTGTCTCTAGTTTGCTTTTGGCCCACTTTGCACCAGAAAGAGGAAACCAGCGGCTGAACAACAGAAGCACGTTTAAGCTTGATCAGCTGTTGTTAGAATGTATTTAATATTACTTTCTACTCGAGGATCTTTTTCTACTTAGCTGACGCTGGTAACTGTGCAGGGGCGGATCTAGCAAAGTTTAGCCAGGGGGGCCGATAGGGCATTAACAGGGAAAAGGGGGCACAAAGACATACTTTTCTTTCTTATTCTCATTTAAAATGTCAAGCTTTTAATAAATAATTATCTGACACCCAAAGTTTTAATTTGATGCAAAATGAATAGAAGTCCATTACTGTATATAGTAACTATTAAGTCTAATATATATACCCTAGTAAGCTATAGTACTTTTTCCTTTGGGAAGGTACCATCTGTGCAGTCTGCAATTCTGTTGAAGAAAGATGTTGAATCTATTTAATATTTCTTGAAAAATAATTGATTTCTGTGCATTTTTTTCACACTGCATCAAATTAAGGTTGATTACGTCGATTAAGCATCATGAGGTGGAGCGTGAGGGGTGGTTCCCTATTTTTTATTTATTTATTTTTGTTGTTGCTGGGAGTTGGAACCCTATTAGTTAGGTTGCTTAATATTTATGCTACGTACTCTTTAAAATACCAGAATAGGGAGGATGGTGTAGGTTTAAGTTTATTAGATTGATCAGTATTGCTGAACTATGAAACATTTTTTTTGCATACAGGTATAACAGAATAGCTTTAGTGTAGTTTTTGTTTTAAACTTGAGTATGAACTTATACAAAATGCAGCAAGATATTTAAAAACAGTTTTGTTGATTAAAAAACACTATATCGGATTCATATCGGTATCGGCAGATATCCAAATTTATGATATCGGTATCGGTATCGGACATAAAAAAGTGGTATCGTGCCATCTCTAGTTGATAGCATGGAAACTCTTTACTCTGAGTAGAGGCACATAGTTTGTCAAAGTTAAATACCTCACACCACAAAAACAAACCTAATTATACACTTAAATCACCCTCAACCAACAGAACATGTATAATTTAAAGGAGCTAAGTCAAAGTGGCTAAAGCTATCCAAAGCTTAGAGCCAGCCACCAACCAGCCTGTAGCCTCAATATGAGCAAAAGATCAAGGCAGTTACAAGAAAAATTATGGAGACGTGAAAAAGTTAGGATTGAAAATTTGTTATTGATATTTGTTTTGTTGGCACCCCTCTGAAATTCCTGAACCTCTAAAAAATCCTGTTTGATTGAAAAGTAGCCTGATTAGAGTAGGATGAATCAGCATCCCCAAGTCATACTGTTAGAATCCTCGAAGCATAAGCCGAAGAGTGGCAGCAGTCTTTGACTCCAGTTAAATAATCAACCAAAGACCCAAGCAGAGTTGTAATTAACTTGAAAGGCTAAATCTTAGCCTTGTACATTGTAACTGGAAAACTCACAACGTTATTTGTTGTATATCATTCTCCTGGCCTTTACTCAGTTTCCATCTGAATTCTCAGACTTTTATCTTATTTAGTACTCAGGTCAGGTAAAGTGATTAATATGGGTGATTTTAATATTCATGTATATCAGGGGTGTCCAACTCCAGGCCTCAAGGGCCAGTGTCCTGCAGGTTTTGGATGTGTCCTTGATCCAACACTGCTGATTTAAATGGCTAAATGACCTCCTCAGCATGTCTTGAAGTTCTCCAGAGGCCTGGTAATGAACTAATCATTTGATTCAGTTGTGTTGACCCAGGGTGATGTCTAAAACCTGCAGGACACCAGCCCTTGAAGCCTGGAGTTGGACACCCCTGTTGTAGATGCTGAGCACACTACACAACACTATATTTAATCTGTTATTAGACTCAGGTGACTTCCATCAAAATGCATATGAGACCACCCACCACTTAAATCATACTCAAGAAATCCCTTTTTAATAAAATTTCGATTTACTATAATTGATTGCACAACAGTGGGGAATATGTTTCATTACAGTAGATGTGTTTCTGAAAGTGGTGTAACTAAGTTCAAATGTAATTCCTCCACTGTTAACATTTTCAATGCTGTGTGCCAACACAATGCAGAACAGCTACCTAAACTGTACTCGCACAGAGGTTGATTATCTTGCCAATAGTGTTACATCCTCACTGTGTACGACGATGGATACTGTGGCTCTTCTGAAAAAGCCTTAAATCAGAAGTGCTCGACTCCCTGGTGTGACTCACAAATGTACAGTAATAAGGTCCCATCTTAAACACCTCATATCACCACCCCTTTAATCTTAGATTCCTGACTTAGTTGTAGTTCCAAGAGTATTTAAAAGTAGCATGGGAGGTAGAGCCTTTAGCTTTCAGGCCCCTTTTCTGTGGATTCAGTTCCAATTTGGATTTGGGTGACAGACGGCCTCTCTAATTTTATGATTATACTTAAAACAAATGTGTAGACCATTATGCTATAGAGCATCTAGCCATTTAGTTGTTGTTGTTGTTGTTTTTTAAACTCTTTGCATGTACAATCAGAGCAAACTCATGAGTAACCGATTATATTTTGGCAACTTTAAATGCAGCTTATCTTTATTTTCCCAGGGTGATAAAAATGCAAGATCCAGCCAACCTGTCCCTGCTCAGCTTTGGTGAAGTGTTTGCGCTTCTTTTTGACAACCACTTCTTGTATGTGATGGACCTGAGGACAGAGGCTATCTCAGGCCGTTGGCCTCTACCAGCGTATAGAAAATCCAAGCGAGGATCCAGCTTTCTGGCCGGCGTGACCTCTTGGCTTAACGGTTTGGATGGGGGCAATGACTCTGGACTGGTGTTTGCCACCAGCATGCCAGACCATAGCATTCACTTAGTACTGTGGAAGGAGAACGGATAAACACAGACAGGGTCAGTGTACCTGAGACTGCTAGAATATGAGCTGCGTCATGCATGCTCTGGAATATATCAACCCTAACTGCCAAGATAGATCATACATGGACCAAAGCATTTTCTTTTTAGCCATTTTTTCTTCAGCATACAGTCATCCTCTAGAAACCCACATGAGCACTCACAGTTGGAAATGGAAGATGAAGAAATCATTTTTCTGACCTTGTACAATCGTTCCTGATTTCTAAAGAAGCCTGAAAACCTTTCACTGGTTTTCTTATCTTGGACAAAGAAGAAAAACAGACTTAGTGTGAAGACCAGTAATTGCTAATAGTTGGCCCCCAGAATAAATACCATCATAGAAATTCTCCTGTGATGGCCTCAGCTGTGAAAGAGGAAATGTGTTAGGCAGTTTTGCAGTGTGTGATTGGGTGTTATTTCTGGGTGAACTTTTATAAACACTATTAGGTCATGTTGCATGCACCAAGAGCACATCCATTGTCAAGCCAGTCTCCACACTGACCTGCTTAAATATTGGTCTCCATCAGGAAAAGCAGGGTTGCCTTAAACCAGTGGTTTTTGAACTTCCTCTGGTATTCCTCCTTTCAGAATTTGCAGAAAGTTGACACTCAAGTCTGTCGCACCCTGCAAGAAAATAAACTAAAGTCTGACACATATATATATATATGTATATATGTGTATATATGTGTCAGACTTTAGTTTATTTTCTTTGCATAAATTTTGTCATTTAACTTGGTTTGACACCATATTTTCCGCTGGTTGTCCACACCTCGAATTATGAGAGCCACTGCAGTAAACACAGCAACTGTTTTGAAATAAGATGGGAATATAAAGATTAACACCACTTAACTGCGTGTTTAAGTGACATTTTTGCTGAATTGGTGTATATGTATACAATGTACAATATTGGGCGTTTTCACTAAATTCCACTGAAGATTATATGATAAGAGGTTTCAGTGTCAGCTTGAGTGAGTTGGGGTGCCTTTTCAGTTCATTTGATGTTAAAAACTAGAAGTCCTGGTAACTTTGGCACATTGCAGTGTTGTTACATTGTTCTTTTCTTTTGATATTTTTGTACTTGATATACTCTCAGTCTCAGATGTCTGGATTTTTATTGCTACTGCCTGGCATAAATTTCTTGGGGAACAAATGAGAAATTGACTATTCAACATCAATTTTATTTTTGTGAAAGGTCTCAATATTTCACACAGCTGAGATAGTGACTTCTGCCAAACTGACTATTTTAAATTTCAAAAGGAGTTTTGACCAGTTTTTCCATAATGTAAATTCTGTTAAACGTGCCTCATTCTATGTCACCTTTTTATTATCCCCCACTTTTCATTGTCTTTTTTTGGCACTGGCAGGCCTTATATGACCATGGATCAGAGTGCATTCACCAGACTTGATTTATGAGATTTAATTCATTATTAATGATCTTTTTCTTGTATCCTCACATGGATGAATGTACACAGCACACTTACAGACTGCTTTTAGATTAACACTTCCAGTCCAATTAAAACAATACCGCTATACTGTATTCTGACTGTTGTCTTGACCGTTACAACACATTTAAAACCCAGTAACATGACTTGTAAATAAAGTGAAAAATGTGAAATAAGAAAATTTCTATGTTCATGTACCTTTCAGAGTTGGTTTCATTGCATTTAAGCACTTAGATCACAAATTATTTTGCTCATCTGTAATCATTCTTTGGTTACTTGCACCTATCTATAATCTGCTTCAGTTCTGCAGTCCTTCAAATAAATAATGTAGCAGATGCATCTGTTTGTGTTTTATCATGCCAAAAATGGTGTATCCAGGCTTTTTTCCTGAAAGCTGAGTTTGTTAACCCAGAAAGAGCGCTAACCTAACCTGTATTTGACTCACTAATTCTGCACATCTAACCTGCTTGCAGGCAAGTTTTCTTCAGCAAGCTCTGACTCCTCCCCTTCTTCTGCACCTGAACTAATTGACTCTGGGTTTAACTTTTGCGTTCATACAGATATCAAAGGAAATGGCGGTTTACAATTAATTTGCCAAAGTTTACAACTTTGTAAACTTGTAGTCCTATTTAGATATTAGAGTTGCGTTATGTGTTTACCATGAGGTAATTTATAATTAGTTATTGAATTGAAAGGCTGACATCACTCAGTGGACATGGATTTTTTTTTAAAGGCACAGGAGATCTATAAAATCTATAGGTTACATCTTCCTAACACTGGGCGAAAGGGTTCCCTGGAAATATTAAAATAAAACTGATTGCAAACTGCAACATTTAGATTCAGTTCCAACTTTTAGATAAATTTGTTTTTTCACTGTTTGCCAGTTTAAATGTTAAATTAGCTTTACTGACATCAACATAACATTGTGAAGTTTTTTTTTTTTTTTCAGGTTTTCTGTCCCAAAAAGGCAGATGCAAGTTGGTTCAATCAACATCATCATCATGGTTGCTAAACCTGCTTTCTAGAACTAGAAAGAAAAAACATATTTCTCATATACTGGCTTTTCTTCGTTGGCTCCTTGTTAAATCCAGAACTGAATTTTAAAGCCTTCTCATTAAATATGAGGTCCTGAATATCCAGGCCCTTATCTTACCTCAAAGACCTCATAGTACGGTATTACCCCAATAGAGCACTAAGCTCTCAGATTGCAGGTTTGTGGTTCCTAGGGTATTTAAACATAGAATGGGAGGCAGAGCCTTCAGATTTCTTCTGTGGAACCAGCTCCCAGTTTTAATTTGGGTGACAGAAACCCTCTCTACTTTTAATATTAGTTTTAAAACTAAAAAATAAAGAAAAAATATCGTTGGGGCTGGATAAGTTGACCCTGAATCCTCGCTTAGGCTGTTGGAGACTTCCTTTGAGTCTTCACTCGCCTTTTTTACTCATTGTATTTATATACCACTGTATTTAATCATTAGTTATTATTAATATCTGGCTCTCAGCTCTGGTATCTCCAGCTCCACCTCCTGTCATTTTGCTGATGTCCCCACCTCCAAATTATGCATCATAGCAGGTCTTAATGTCTTCCTTTCACTCTTGCTGCTATCCACCTGTCACAAATCACTCCTGAAACTCATCTCTGCCTGCTTGACCCTGTCCGTACTCTCTTCTTCACCTCTCTTGTGCACTGTCCATTGCTTTGTATTATTGACCCCATCTGTTTAAACTTGTCTACCTTCTCTACTGCTGTTCCTTGCAACTTCACTGTTTTACCTGCCTCTTTCTCATTCACAAATGTGTATTCCATCTTGCTTCTACAGACTCTCGATTCTGTCTTTGCACTTGCTCCTTACACTCATAACAGATCACAATGTCTGTTAACATGGACACCTTCCTGATCTCATCTGTCAAACTATCTATCACCATGTCAAACATGATCGGGCTTGGCACCAATCAATGATGTAATCCTAGCCCCACTTTGTACCCATCTGTCTCTTCAACTGCACACCTCACTACTGTTTAGCTCTCCTCATAGACATGATGCATCATCCTCACTTACACTACCAGTGGGAACAAAACGAATATGACTGCACATTTACGCCGACATGCTACAAACTTTACCCGAGTCATTTAGACAGCCGTTAGCACATGATTCTCCTTATGGGGACCTGATATGTTTAATATGCTGCTGAGAGTATACCCCAGAAGAAGCGTATAGTATAGCTTTTATTTTGGAAAGAGCCATTTCTCTGTAATAAACTCTCTTCTCCAAAGATGAGTGATTTCTCAATCAGATTTTTTTTTCCATTATTTTGTTGTTTCAGCAACATTAAATTTAAAAACTGTACTTCTGAGTTAAAATATATATTTATAATTTTAATAAATGACAAATTAAAAAGGCATGAACATTTTTTTGTATCGAAAAAATATCGAACCGTGACACCAAAGTATTGAACCGAACCATGAATTTTGTGTATCATTGCACCCCTACTAAATACACAAAAGGATAACGAGGGAATGAGGACCAGGAGGGAAACAGCTGGGACTAATCACGCACATGAGACAGGGAGGAAGCAAAACAGAATACTCTAACACAGGACACGGGACTGTCAAAGTAAAACAGGAACTACAGGAACATAGAGTAAGGAATGACGAAGGAACACAGGGGAGGTAGTAACAAAACCTAAAGACTAGAAATCACAAAATACGAAAGAATAACTAAGGGAGCTAGAAATACAAAAGAATAAACCACTAGAAAAACCACTAAATCACAGAATATCATTAATCAAAACATAAGCACTGGGTTACCAGACCCAGGACCATGACAGCAACACAAAATAGGTTAACAATTTAAAGCTATTCTGCAGCAATGGAGGTTGGTCGAGTCCTGAAAGCTGGTGCTACTAATCCCTACAGGTGTTCTAACTTTTCTGGATTACTTACAACCCCCTCTGTGTGCATAAAAGCAGTACTGGAACACACTGCTAGTACCATACCCTCATGAGCATCAGTTGAACAGTATTGTACTGCAGAAAGTAGTTTGTTGCTACAAAAATGGCAAGAAAAAGGCAATTAAAAATGGAAGAGACAGATCATCATAACACTTGAAAGTGTAGGTCTTTCCTACAGAAACATTGGAAAGAAAGTCAAGGTGTCAGCGAGTACAGTTTCCTTCACCATCAAAAGGCACTCAGAAACTGGAGCAAACTCAGGAAGAGGTCTGGAAGACCCAAAGCCACAACTGAATCAGAAGACAAGTTTCTGAAAGTTATCAGCTTGTGTGATAGGCAGCTCACAGAACAACAGCTTCAAGCACAGCTTAATAGTGGTTGTAGTAAGCAAGTCTGAGTTTCAACTATGAAGAGAAGACTTCGAGCTGCAGGTTTGACAGGACGAGTTGCAGCAAGAAAGTCAGATGTCTGAATAAGACAAAGAGGCTTGCCTGGGCCATGTAAAACCACAATTGGACTACTGAAGACTTGAAGAAGGTATTATGGACTGATGAATCAAAATTTCAGATCTTCGGTTCATCACATAGGATCTTTGTATGCCGTCAAGTAGACGAAAGGATGGTTCCACACTGTGTGGCATCAACTGCCAAACATGGAGGAGGAATTGTGATGGTCTTTTTTTTTTTTTTTGGCCTGTCCCATTTGGCTCTTTTGCCCTCAGAATTGTTGTCTAAAGGCAAAGAAAGATGCCCAACGGATTTACTTTACCAAACTGACCATCCCAGCCTTGCCGTAATGGTCCATTTGATTCACCTTTTATTGTTTATTTTATTTTCACTTACTGAATACGGGACAGACTTGACTGGGGGAAAGAAGGGGAGAAAGAAAGAGGGAAAGAGAAACAGCTGAGAAGAGGGACGGGGGAGAAGGGCAAAAGACAAAAACCAACAGAACGGGCAGAGAAAAAAAATGCATATATCAATCACCTGGGTCACCTGCTGAGAAAGAAAAAAGAAAGCAAGCAGAAGAGAACAAGAGTAATAGAATAAACAACATCACAATGATATATGGGAATATGACAGTAAATACTAAATGTTAAACATTATTGTGCAGCACATAAGATCAACAGAACACAGTGTGCTTTGAGGTAGGAGCCAAAAAGGGTGTAGTTTGTGGGTGTGATCACCCGTGTGTACACCTGTGAGCATGGACGCGCTTGTTTTTTGTTTTTTAAAAGGTTCCTTCATGTAATAATCTGCTAGAGGGTGTGGGGGGGCCACAGCCCCGTCCTCCAGGGCATGAAGCAGGTGTGGAGGAGATCAAAACTCCAGACATCCAGAGGCCCCCAGAACACAAGAGACCAAGGAAGACCAACAGAGGGGCAGCTGCGCCACTGTCCCGGAAAGAGCTGAGGAGAGTCCCAGATGAGGGCTCACTCAGCAGCCGCGGAGCAGAAGCCAGGGGGAGTTGCAGTGACGCGCCCGTGAGCTCCGCCGGCAGCCAGCTGCACCTGAGTGACCGAGCCCCAGGCCGAGAGGCCGGGGGCACCCCACCTCCGAAGTGGCCCGAGCGAGCCCCAGGCTCCAGGCCCCGATAAGCGGCCGCCAAGGAGTGAGCCGGTGTGTACCTGGACGCCCACCCCCGGACACAAAGAACCACCAACGCACCGATGTCTGAGGGAGTCCACCACTGGCAGGGGAAGTGGTGGTAGGGGGAGATAGGCCTCCAAACCTTGGAGGGCCTGAGATGTCCCCAGAGAGGTGGCGCCTGACACCCAACCTCACATATAGACACAGACATACAGACACACACAGATGCAAACATCCATTCCCACCTTCATGCTCTCATATGCACTTACTCCACACTCAACCAACGTGGAGACAGACATAAAAAGACGTTGTACACACGATCACACTCCCCAAGCGTACTCTACAAACCGGGTCTAGGTGCCCCCGCCCCTGGAGGGGGGAACTGCACCCAGACCCAGGTGGTGTTTCCCTTTTCCCTGCGGTGGGGGGAGGCAGACCGCCCCGACTCCACAGCAGCAGGAAGGCTCCACACTCCAGACCGCAGTCGGACGGCCAACTCCTCCTCCTAGCCCCCCTGCTCCAGCAGGTCGCAGAGAATGGGGGTGAGAGAAGACTCCAAACCTCCCTCCACCCGCTCATTGTAGTGTTGATGCATGTGTGTTTTAAGGTGCATTTAAAACCCAGGAGGGCTTGGAGCTACCTGCCAGAGAGCAGCAGGTAAGCGCATGGTCCCTCCTGCTAGCCCTCAATGTCTATGTGTATTTAAAATTGAGAGGTGGGCAACGATGCCAGGGGTGGGGTGTACACCCTGATGGTACTTTGGACTCCGTGTATCGTGCCCACCCCCAAGATCCTATATGTATGTGTAATGAGAGTGTGAGTAATGTGAATGTCTAAGTTGTGGGATAAAATTGAGGCAGAGGCAGCCAGAAGGGGACAGAGGGGGGGGGGGTAGCCTCCTCTGCACCCTGGTGACATACCCCTACTCCAAGGCCCTGCATGTGTGGGTGGTTGTGGTGGAGCGGGAAGAGGGAGGCAGCTGGAGATGGGGAGGGAAGGAAGGGAGGGGCAAGTGACCCCTCCCTGGGGCCAGCTCCCCCGCTGACCCCAGTAGGCAGCCCCACACTCCACGACCCGCCAGGGAAAGGGGGCCCAGGCCCATCCAGACCGGGGCCCAGTGCAGCAGCGCCGCCCGGCCCCACAGAGCCCGGGACAGTCCACCCAACCCCACCACAGAGAAAACTGCACCCACCCCACCATCCACTCATCTTCCAGACTACATAAGACAATAAACACCCAGGCTGAGATCTTCCTCCACCTCTCCTGTATCTCCCCCTCCTGCAGAGGGAGCTCCCGAGGAGAGGAAAGCTCCTGCAAGATGTGACAATCTCCCCCACCAGTTGAAGAGCCCCCCAGGTGGCTCGATGCACCGGCGGCACCCTGCTCCAGGACCGGGCCCCCATGCACCCACCCGCCCACAACCCCGGCAACACACCAACCAGGACCCAAGCCCCCGAGGCCCGGTCCGGGTCCCAGCCCAGAGACGGAGCGCCCCCAGAACCTCACGCCCATCCCGGACCCACCCAGGGGCAGCCAGGCTACCAGGTCAGTAACCCACGTCCGTCAGCACAGACCCTCCCCTAGCCCCGCTGCACGCAGCCACGAGGAAACAGTCACCTGAGAGCCAACAGAGCCCCTAACCGGACATGACCGCTACCCCGGGTTGAGCCCCCCAAGGAAGATGCCTCCGGGGAACCCCCCGACGCCCTAAGCCTGTCCCTACCCCCACACCAATCACAACAGTGAAGGCGGGACCAAACTATGACCCCCCACCCCCACTAGGTGATGGAGCTGATCAAAGGAGCCCAGAGCAATTGATCTGATGTGGTGGCAGAGGCTGTATCAAGACTAATGTAGTCTAATAGATAATTTCTATATTGGTTAGAATTAAGATTATTTTTATTTTTCCAGTTCATGAGGACTGTTTTCTTGGCTATGCATAGGGCAGTGAAAACCATATGGGCTATATTCTTTTCTGAAGTGACATTATCTAAGCTGCCCAACAAACACACTAAGGGGGAAGTTGGAATGTTACATTTCAGACACTTCGATAAGTCTTCACATATCTCGCGCCAAAACTTCTGAACTGGTGGACAGAACCAAAGAGCGTGGATATAATTGTCCGGTGAATTGGTTTGGCAGTGTGAGCAGTTGTTGGTAGACGTAAAGCCCATCTTGAACATCCGATGACCTGTATAGTGCACTCTATGTAATATTTTGTATTGAATTAATTGAAGACTGGGATTTCTAATTAGATGAAAGGTTTTTAAGCAAATCTGAGACCAGAAGTTTTGGTCTAAGTTAACTGATAAATCCGCTTCCCATTTTGCAATAGGAAGTGATATTGATTCATCTGTTTTAGAAAGCATTCTGTATATTTTGGATAGTAATTTGGGGGGTTTAAGAGTAAGAAATTGAACCACACTTGGTGGTGTTTGTAGTTCAACTTGACCCGGTTTAAATTTCTTTTTTACTATGGATTTAATTTGTTCATATTCTAAAAATCTTTTCTTGTTGATCCCATATTGTGTAACTAGTCCGTCAAATGAAATAAATTCTGTTCCTTCTAGTATATGTTCTAAATATTTGATTCCTTTATCCACTCCAATCTGAAAAGTTTATCATATTATTGTTTTGTAATATGTCAGGGTTGTTCCAGATAGGTGTACGTTTGCATGGGATTAATGAAGACACCGTCAATTTTAGAAACTCCCACCATGCTGTCAGAGAAGAGCTGATGTTGATGCTTTTAAAGCATTCATGTCGTTGGATGTTTGAGCTGATAAATGGTAGGTCTGAGATCTCTAGATTATTGCAGAGTGCTTGTTCTACATCTAGCCAAGGTTCATCTAAGAGGGTGTGTTTTAGCCATCCTGAGATAAACTGAAGCCTGTTGGCTAAGAAGTAGTGCTGAAAGTTAGGCAGTTCTAGTCCTCCTTTATCCTTGGTCTTTTGTAGTGTTTTTAAGCTTATACGTGGGGGTTTATTTTTCCAAAGGAATTTGGACATACATGAATCTAGAGATCTGAACCAATCTTGTGGCGGTTTAGTTGGGATCATTGAGAATAAATAATTTATTTTTGGTAAGACCATCATTTTTATAGCGGCAACCCTTCCCATGAGTGATATGGGTAGACATTTCCATCTAGCCAGATCATCTTCTACCTTCTTTAAAAGTGGGATATGGTTTAATTTAGTTAGATCTGCAAGCTTGGGAGAAACATTAATACCTAAATATTTTATATTTCCCGATTGCAGTGGTGTAGAAGAGGAATTATGGAAGGAGCAATTAATCGGTAGGACTGTAGATTTTGACCAGTTAATTGAGTAATCTGATATTCTTGCAAAAGAGTTTATCAATTCAATCACCCCAGAGATATTGGTTTGTGAATTTTGGAGAAAGAGTAACACATCATCCGCATAAAGGCTGATTTTATGTTCCACGTTCTTGCATTTTATGCCCTTAATTACTGAATTCTGTCTAATTGCTGCTGCTAGTGGTTCAATAAAAATTGCAAATAGTGAAGGGGAGAGTGGGCATCCCTGCCTGGTGCCCCTCAAGAGACAGAAGCTGGAGGATGTCTGGTCATTTGTTCTAACACAAGCTGTTGGGGAATTATATAATATTTTTAACCAGTTTATGAAAGAGGATCCAAAACCAAATTTGTGTAAAGTTGCAAATAGAAATTTCCAGTTAACTCTGTCAAATGCTTTTTCTGCGTCTAAAGAGAATATTGTAGTTTCTAGGTTTTTACTGTATGAGTAGTCTATCAAATTAAGTAATCTACGTGTATTTGTTGATGAGTGCCTACCTTTTATGAAACCAGTTTGGTCAGGATGAATTAAGAGGGGGGTTATTTTCTCCAGTCTCTTTGAGAGAGCTTTGCAGATTATTTTAAGGTCTACATTTATAAGGGATATTGGACGATAGCTTGAGGGATATACAGGGTCTTTGCCTGGTTTTAGCAGGAGATTAATGTTTGCAGAATTCATATTTGATGGAAGTCTGCCCTTTTCTTTAATTTCCAACAACGTTCTGTAGAAAACTGGTGCTAGAATCGACCAGAATTCTTTGTAGAATTCTGCAGGAAAGCCGTCTGGACCTGGAGCCTTATTATTGTGCATACTTATCAGGGCTTCCTGGAGTTCACCTGGTGTCAGTGGTGAATCCAGTGCCATTGCTTGAGTGTCCAATAATTTTGGAAGAGTTATATTGTCCAAAAACTGATCAATTTCTTTTTTAGATGGGTTTATTTGTGGTGAATACAACGTTTTATAGAAATCCCTGAAAATGTTGTTTATTTGTATCGGTTCATATAATGTGTTCCCAGATGAATCTTGAACAGCACATATAGTTGTTTTTTCTTTATTTATTTTTAGCTGGTTTGCTAGAAATTGACCAGATTTATTACCATGTTCGTAATTTTGTAGGCGTAGTCTTTGTACTAAGAATTTTGTTTTTTTTATCAATTATCTCATTTAATTCTAGTTTTGTTTTGCGTATTTTGTTCAATGTTTCCTGATCTTGGTGGGACGCGTAGGCTTCTTCTAGTGATTTGATGTTTTTTTCTAATTCCTGAATATTTTTGTTTTCTTTTTTCTTTTTATGTGATGAGAAAGAAATTATTTTACCTCTCATCACAGCTTTCCCTGCTTCCCATAGAACAGAAGCTGATGTTTCGGGAGTGTCATTATAGTCCAAATATGAAGTCCACTCTTTTTTAAAATATTTAATAAAGTCTTCATCTTTAAGTAGTGATATATTAAATCTCCAGTTTTTTCTTGGCGTAGTATTATTCTTGTGCATTAGTGTTAAAGATACAGGACCATGATCGCTGACAGCTATAGGGTGAATCTCAGTGTCTGAAATGTCGTTCAGCAGTGAGCTGCTGACCAAAAAATAATCCAGACGAGAGTAGGAGTGATGGACATGTGAGAAAAAAGTATATTCCTTACTGGTGGGGGAATTGTGATGGTCTAGGGCTGTTTTGCTGGATCCAGGGTCGGTGACTTGTACAGAGTTGAGAGGTCCCCTGAACGGCTACCGCAGCATTCTGCAGCACCATGCAATACCCTCTGACATGTCCCTAGTTGGTCAATGGTTCATCCTACAGCAAGATTATGACCCAAAACACAAGTCAAAGCTATACCAGAACTACCTCAGGAAAAAAGCTTGAAAACAGTGGCCAGCACAGTCTCTAAACCCCATTGAGCTGGTTTGGGATGAACTAGACAGAAGAGTGAAAGCAAAGCAACCTGCAAGTACCAGACATTTATAGGAACTTCTGCAACAGATATGGGAAGAACTTTCTGGAGAATATTTGATTTCTATTGTAGAAAGATTACCATTCAGCTTTTATACAGTGGCTTGCAAAAGTATTTGGCCCCCTTTAACTTTTCCACATTTCCACATTACAGCCACAAACATGAATCAATTTTAATTGGAATTCCACGTGAAAGACCAACACAAAGTGGTGTACACGTGAGAAGTGGAACGAAAATCATACATGATTCCAAACATTTTTTACAAATAAATAACTGAAAAGTGGGGTGTCCGTAATTATTCAGACCCCTCAGTCAATACTTTGTAGAACCACCTTTTGCTGCAATTACAGCTGCCAGTCTTTTAGGGTATGTCTCTACCAACTTTGCACATCTAGAGACTGAAATCTTTGCCCATTCTTCTTTGCAAAACAGCTCCAGCTCAGTCAGATTAGATGGACAGCGTTTGTGAACAGCAGTTTTCAGATCTTGCCACAGATTCTCGATTGGATTTAGTTCTGGACTTTGACTGGGCCATTCTAACACATGGATATGTTTTGTTTTAAACCATTCCATTGTTGCCCTGGCTTTATGTTTAGGGTCGTTGTCCTGCTGGAAGGTGAACCTCCACCCCAGTCTCAAGTCTTTTGCAGACTCCAAGAGGTTTTCTTCCAAGATTGCCCTGTATTTGGCTCCATCCATCTTCCCATCAACTCTGACCAGCTTCCCTGTCCCTGCTGAAGAGAAGCACCCCCAGAGCATGATGCTGCCACACCATATTTGATTTTGAAAAGTCTCAACAGGATCTTGAGCTTTATTGTGAAAGGTTTATGTGGAACATAAACAAGCGGACACGCGATGCTGTTACCGTCGTTGTTGCTAACCACAACGCATAAAAACAGGCGCTTGTCCGTCTGTAGTGTGGTTATATAAAATATAAGAGAAAGAGAGAACTTTAAGAAATTGATATAGCCACTAAAGTGACCATCAAAACGATGAAAAAATATTGCCGTAAACAGTTTATTTTGCGACAGCACGAAACAAACGATAGCGTAAAATGAAACGATAGACGTTTTTATATCGTCATCCGATATATATCGTTATATCGAACAGCCCTAATAGGTATTACAACAAAAACATGAAGTCTGCTGAGTATCCTTGAAACCAAGGAGTCTTCATTTACAGTATTACAAATATTGCTTTAAAAATCTGTACGAATCTTCTCAGCAGTGCATGTAAACAACGCACACGCTTGAATTTTTAATTATTTTTTTTTAAACAAAGTTTTGTTTTCAGGCAAGTCTGTTGTTTAAATCCTGATCTTATTCATTCCTCCAGTGCACTCATTGTTACAGTACACAATATCTAGATCACGTGCTAGTGACATAAAGTTCACTGATCCAAATCTGTCCATTAGAGGGTAAGGTATTGGGGGCAGCCAATGTTTAAGGTGGAGTGTGGCATTAAGGCTGTAACAAGTGAAGTGACAAGTCTCTAACTGGCTAATTGGTGGATGTCTGACTGCTAAGCTCCACACTACAAAGGAGCCACTAAAGCTGATAACGACATTAATCGACCAGGGACTAAACCCTGGCCTGGATTCACTGGACTGTACAAGTTAACACAATGCAGCAGGCTGAATGGTTTACATCATTCAGGCTACACATACAGACCAACATGACCTCGCCTGAAAGTCATTGAGTGCTAATTTGTCAATGTGTTTTTGCAACCAAGGCTCAGGCAGTGGTTTATTTCTTTTGTTTTGTTTTTTTGAAGAAAAAAAAAACCCCACATTTATTTATTTATTTTTACAAGTTTTACATAATACACAGTTAGTTTATTTCTTTAAGGTGTAAATGTAACTGGTAGATGTTGGAACTGATGTAAATTAGAAAATCCATCCATATAATGCACCCACTGTCAAAACCAAACAAGTATATATATATCTCTTTTTTATTTATTGTGGGTGCATTTTTGCCTTTAGTTTAGAGTTGAGTGTAGATACAAATGTATTGAAAAAACCCCGGGTATTGTGGTGTCTCATGCAGAAAAAGGGCTACATTCAAAGAGATGTACCTTTGAGAGATGTACTATTACAAAACAATACCGAAACTCTGTTTTTGAAGCTTCTACATTCAGTTTTTGCTGATTTCAGAGTAATAATTTTACCTTATTTGTTATGTTATTGAACTTGTCATAGACCTTGCACAAGAATGCTTTTCCACTTGGCAGCCATCTTGAAATAACTGTAGACTCCTATTTGTGCTGTTATTTTTGAAGAGTTTGACTTTTATTTCAATAGTCACCAAGGATAAAAGCTGCATAAACTAGAATCATTAGTCAAATGGGACTACAAAATTTAAGAAAAATAGATAAATGTTTAAGAACTTTCCGAATTATCTTTGCTGTGGTGGATTTCTCTCATATATTTCTTCTGTCTGTCAGTTGGGTGGACTGTCACCTCACCTCAAATGGTTGAAGCTGATGGCCAGCCTTCCTTATTTTTCTTCAAACTGTTTCCAAGTTCTGCTGAATGGGAATGGTTGGCTTTTCCACTTTAGTATTTGAAGTTCTTTATCTTTATCTGAAGTGAATTGAACAGGTTTTACACATTTTTCACAAAAAGTTGCAGAATTCAAAGATTTGCCCTAAAGCGCTTCTAAGAACCATTCCATTTACCATTTGCTTTTGTTGAAGGAAAAATTATTTACAGATGATAATATTTTCTTACTTTTTTCTGTTTCTAGGTGGGACAGTTAAACGGTTTGAGGGCCTCTGAATGAAAAACAGTATTAGCAGGTGCTAATCCAGTTCATGTTTTCCTGTTTTCTTTCACGTGGCTGATTATGCTCCAGTCTAAAGCAGGGAGGGCTTTCGGTCTGTATCCAAGCATGAGTATTGGGGCAACCGCAACACAGCGAGGAGCCTTTACATTGCACAGCAACATGCCATTACTGTAGGACTTCTTCACTTGTTTTTTTTTTTTCTACTGAAAAACAAATTGATATTTCCTTGTGGTTTTACATACCCCGGTCTGTGATTGTGCTATGGAGTTGGGGAAAGTTCATGTGAATTTAAAGACGGTGCTGCTGACAATGATGATGTTCAAATGGGGTGAGTACAAACACACTTAACACTTTTGTTTTAGAGAAGGTAACAGATTACATTGCAAGAGTAATCACAGGGATATAAAAAAAAATGGAGAACTATTTTAAAAATACATATATTTAAAATATTCTTTAAGATATTTCTTTTTCTCAACATTTATTTGTTTATTTATTTGATGGTCCTGAGGAGTCCTGAGGATTCTCACTTTTACAAACCAATAAGAGGAGCAGGTCCTAGAAATGCCATGAGTGAAAAGAAGTTTCAGGGAGGTGCTATATTGTGTTCTCAACAGTGACAGGACTGAAAACAATAAGTGAGAATATTGAGAAAACATAGACATGTCCATAACCATTACTTTAATTACTAGGCTGTTGTCAGACAAATATATTTAGCAGATTTTTAAATATTAGTAGTTAATATGTGGCTAGATCATTCAATAGAGAAGTTGATTTGTTAGAGACAGAATTCCTCATTTGCTTCTAGTTTTTGTAAGCTCTATCTGTCAGATTTTACACATGATTGGATCTGAATGAGAGATTGTGCTCCTTAGTCATGCATTCCTAATCAGTGCAACCAGTTGACTGGAGAGAAGCTCATTCACACCTATATGTGCATGAAAGGAGGGCAAAAACAAGGTCACATCTTGGTCACAAAGATTTAAAGCACAAACCATGTTTTCAGCTTTTTAAAATCTCCCTTTTAACAAAAACAAAGGCCCAGCAAATGCAGGCACTTCCTGAACACCGAAGAGAGCCAGAGTCCCACTACCGATCGTCACCAATTTCACAGAAAATAGGAAAACTCTAGAGAGTATCCTGAACAGATATATTACTATGGGATTCAGGAATGGCAAACCACAGAAGTGCAATGCTATAAAATCTTAAACAGGGCATTCTTCCACCCATCCATGACATCTTCCAGCCATTGTTTCCACATATAGCCTTTGCTGTTGTAAAGTATCCCATCCACTTCACACTGCTCATGCTCATTGTATCAGGTGTTTAGCTCCTCCTTGGCCTTCTTTAGTAATGATACTTGTAATAAACGTAGCCTGTTTGCAGCTCTGGAGGTCCAGATCTCTAAATTAGAGTCCCAGCTTTGCACCCTCGAAAAACCCCTGTAGCCAGTTAGCAGATTGTCCAGAGTGTAGTCCTAAACAGAAGCCCCCCAGTACACTGCATCAACTCATTCATGTGTCTAATTGTTTTTCCCCACTCGGCAAAACACCTGCTGGGAAACAAACTCTGATAATTAAAGATTCTGTTTTGAGATGTGAAGCTGGAAACACCAGCAACCTTCCAAGGACCAGAAGGAAATTTGAGGGAAATATGAAATCAGAGGTCACTAAATTAGTATCTAACGTTGCCAAAACAATGTCGGACTCTCTAGTTTTCTCTGGTCTCCTCTCCAATTGCACCAGGAGTGACGTCTTCAGCCGCATGTTCTCCCTATATTGCAATAATCGCAAAGAAAACAGTATTAGTAGTATCCACAACTGCACAAAAGAGAAAATGTGGATTTTTAGACATTAGGTGTCTGTCATTTCTAAGCCCTTATATTACATGAATTAATAATTGATCACCAATCAATTTACTCTGCCTCACAGAAACCCGATTATTTTGTTAGTTTAAATGAATCAACACACCTGAGTTGTACAAATTGTCACAATCCTCGAAGCACAACCTGAGGAGCAGGTGTGGTAACAAGCTTTGATTCCAACTTGTTAATCAACCACAGACACAGGTATAATTTTTATTACTTTGAAAGCCTGACACTTAGCCTTGTCCTCCCCAGCTGGAAAACTCAAAAAAGAGTTTTATTTGTTGTCATTTACCATCCACCTGGGTCTTGGTCAGTTTATCTGTTTAAATGCTCAGCTCAGACAAAAATAAGTATAGTGGGTGATTTTAACATCCATGTATATGCTAAAAATTACAGCCTCGACATGGCATTTAATCTGTTACTAGACTCAGTTGGCTTCTTTCAAAATGTGAATGAAACTACTTTAATCACACTCTAGATATGTTCTGACATAGAAACTGAACATTTAACAGTATTTGCTAAAAGAAAACAAACAAACGAACAACCCCCCCCCCCCCCAAAAAAAAAAAAGAAAGAACAAAAACCTAACATTTAAATTTACAATAATGGATTACATTTCATCACAGTATGTCTTTCTGAAAGTGCTGCAACTGAATTGAACGATATAATTCATCCACTGTCATCTTCATTGTCTTGTGCCAACACAGTGCAGAGCAGATACCTGATTGGTACTCCCATAGAGGTTGATTATTTTGTTAATAATTTTACATTTTTAGTCTGTACGACTCTGGATACTGTACGGAAAAAGAAAGCTTCCAATAAGAAGTACCTGACTCCCTGGTATAACTCTCAAATATGCACCTTAAAGCAGATAACTTGTAAGTTGGAGAGGAAATGGTATCTCACTAATTTAGAAGCTCATCATTTAGCCTGGAAAAGCAGTTTTATTACTCTGTAAAAATTCCTCCATAAAGCTAGAACATCTGACTATCACTGATTGAAGGAATTAAAAGCAACCCTAGGTTTCTCATCAGCACTGCAGCCAGGCTGACAAAAAGTCAGAGCAAAGCAAATATTTAACGTTAACTAGTAATGGCTTCATGAACATCTTCGCAAATAAAAATTTAACCATTAGAGAAAAATTACTCAGAACCACCTCACAGATATATCATTATGCACATGCAAATCACTATTTTTTCTCAAATTGATCTTCAATAATTACTTCCTCCAAACCATCAATGTTTTTTTTGGACTCCATTCCTACAAGACTGCTCAAAGAAGTCCTACCATTAATCATATTTGTTTCGGTCTCAAATATGATCAACCTATGTCTATTAATTGGCTATGTACCACAGGCCTTCAAGATGGCAGTAGCTCTGGTAGTGGACTCCTTTCTTTGCTTGTCCTGCTAGACTTCAGTGCTCAGTTTGATACTATTGCCCATTATAATTTATTACAGCGATTAAAGCATGCTGTATGTACACTGAAAAAAAGGGATTGGTCATCTCTTGGATTTATGTAAGCATCTTGCGTGTATTCAACACAATTGCCTCATGCTTTAAAGTTAAGTGTAATTATATAGTGCAGAAACTACATGATATGCAGAGAGGGTATATTAAATTGTTCATATCATGTTTGAGTGAAGTAAGTCAGTAATATAGCAATGTTAAATCTTGCTACACTGCACATGATTTCATTGCGCACTTTGGATCGTGGTTTGAGGAAGGCTTCAATCTCAGTCAAGTCGAGAAGCCACCTTTACTTTTTTCAGTATACCGAGAAAAGGACATTAGGTGGTTGTTACATTTACAAAATTCTAACTTGTAATTTGAAAAAAAAATAATTTCATGTTTCTATGGTGAATGTAATTAAATCATGTAGGATCTGTAAGAAATTCAACAACTTAATTTGTTCTTGTTGATTTGACATGATACAATCTAGTAAGAGTGGTTAGTTGCGGGATTCATGAAATTCACAAGATCACATGAGATTTCAAACTGCAGGAAAATCACTGGAGTCATAAGAGGCAGACAACTACACACACACTACATGTACGCTATCGCTATTTAGATTGGTGGCATGGTGGATAGTGCTGTTGCTTTCTGGCAAGGTGGTCCTAGGTCCTAGTTTTCAAATCCACAACTTGGCTAGTTTGCAGTGGGTTCTTTCTGGTTATTCTGGTTTCCTCCCACAGTTAAAAGTCATGCAATTACAGTTAAGTTAATTGGTGATTCTAAATTACCCATGAATGCAAATGGTTGTTTGTCTCTATGTGATAGACTGGTGAGCTGTCCAGGGTATACCCTGCCTCTTAACCTATCATTTTGGGGTTATGCCCCAGCCCCTCTGCAACCCGGATAAAGATAGGAGGATGGTGGTCATTGTAAATCCATTCAATTTTTATGTTAACCAGACTCTAGACTTTGTTGAACATTATGTAATATGAAGACAACAAGTAGTATTTAAGTGACCAAGTAGTACTGAGGTAAAAGTTATAGAATAGTATTGGAATAAAATGAAAAAAAATGTGAAGGATTAAAATATTCCAAGAGCTCAACATACTTCATCTAAACATGTTTCAATCACGTTTTATCAAAACAAAAAAGGTTTATTGCATATGAATAAGTTGTGTTGATTACAGATTTAAGTTTCTGCCAAAGCAAAACAATTGTGTGCAACCAATGTCCACTGTTGAATTAAATAAATCCAACATGCTCTTTTTTTAGTGTATTAAAGGTACTGCTTCCAGTGGTTTGAATTATATCTATCTAATATACTCCAATTAAATGGAGAATCCTTTTCACACACTAAGATTAAATGGTAAATGGACTGGTTGTTATGTAGAGCTTTTCTACTCTCACTGAGCACTCAAAGTCCTTATACAACTCGTGCATTCATCTGCATTATCTAAGGTTTTTAGTGCTTCTATCTAACATTCACTCGCATTCACACTCCGATGGATGCATCGGAGGGCAACATGGGGTTAGTATCTTGCCCAAGGATATTTGGCGTGTAGACTGGAGGAGCCTGGGATCAAACCACCAACCTTCCAGTGAGTAGGTGACCCGCTGTACCACCTGAGCTACTGCCAGATTAATTATTGAGTTCCTCATACTTCCACACATGCTTCCCTTAAGCAGTAGCATTTGAAGGCATTGCATACATTTTCACTGCTATGCAGATGACACGCAACTTTGCCTATCCATGAAACCAGGACAGGCAAGTGACTCATATAAAACTGAGGTTACTGTACTCCTTAAAATCTAAGAAATATGGTATCTAACCAGATGCTGACTCTGAATGGCATTACTTTGGCATGCAGTAACACTGTGACAAACTGAAACACACTTTGTCAGCATGATGCTGAAAAACTGGTTCATGTGTGTATTACCTCTATCCTGGACTTCTGTAATTCGTTATTTTCCGTTATTGTCCTAAAAACTCCATGAAAAGCATTCAGTTGACCTAAAATACTGCAGCAAGAGTATTGATAGGAACTAAAAAAGAGAGAACATATTTCTCCTATATTGCCTTGCCTTCATTGGTTCCCTGTCAAATCCAGTATCACTTAAAATCACTTAAAATCCTGCTTCTCACATAAAAGGTCTTCAATAATGAGACCCATGAGACCCATATCACTCCATAAGAACACATTGCTCTCAGACAAAATAAGAGTGGGAGGCAGAGCCTTTAGCCTTCAGACCCCTCTTCTGTGGAACCAGCTTCCAGACAAACACCCTCTCTACTTTTAAAAAATTAGGCTTAAAACTTTCTGTTATAATCAAGCTTAAAGTTAGGGCTGGATCAGGTGACCTTAAATCCTACCATAGTAACGATGCATTCAGTTATTAATTATTATTCATCTCTGGCCCTCTAGCACAGCAAGTCTTGTCCTGTGTTACTCCCCTAACCCCAGTCAGTTGGTGCAGGTGGTTGCCCCTCCCTAAACCTGGTTATGCTGGAGGTTTCTTCTTGTGAACAGAGGATTTTTCCTATCCCACTGTTGCTCATATGGGATCATATGATTGTTGGGTTTTTCTCTGTTTCTTTGTATTATTGTAGGGTCTTTACCTTACAATTTAAAGTACCTCAAGGCAACTGTTGTTGTGATTTGGACCTATATATTAACCTGTTTGCTCTCGCGTCATCAGGCAGAAATGTAGTCAAATGCCTTTAGTCAAGATTGGATAAAACTGACATATTGATGTTTTTAACTAAACAAATATAGAAGCTAGCTCAGAGAACTCAATAGGAGAGAGGAAGTCTAAATAAATATGAGCAGTTACTAAAGTTGCTGTAGGTTAAGTTGTCATTTTTATTTTGTCATTAGTAGTTAATTAATAATCAGAGTTGTCTCACAGAAAATGGAGACAAAATAGTGTGTGTGTCCAGGAAGAGAAAATTGTTTGTGATTGCTTATATTTGTGCCATAGGGAGTTTGACAGCTAAAGAGCTCTGTATGCAAAGGAGGAGCGACCCAGCAACTTTTCTTTAATGTACACTGGGCATTTTCAGCTTTGTTGAATTTTTGACCTTTTCCTCTGCATCACGTCCGACAGGTCCAGCTATCTGCACAATAAGCATCAACCTTATGTGTGTGTGTGTGTGTGTGTGTGTGTGTGTGTGTGTGTGTGTGTGTGTGTGTGTGTGTGTGTGTGTTCTGTGGGTTATCATAAAAAGTGGACATGTTAAAGAGTCAGTATTCACTTGTCTGTCTGAATGCATTTGCAGCTATTATTGCGTCAACTCTTTTGGAAAGGCTTTCCACAAATTTAGGAGTTTATTAATTGGAATTTTCAACCATTATTCCAAAAACACAATTAAGAGGTCAGACACCAATACTGGATAAAAGCCTCCGCTCGAATTCATCCCAAACATGTTCTATCGGTTGAGATCAAGACTCTGTCCAGGCCAGCCAAGTGCTTTCACACCAAACTCGCTCATCCATGTCCTTATGGACCTTACTTTGCACGCTGGTGCACAGTCCTGTTTGAATAGGATGTGTCAAGCTATTCCCAAAAAACTGGAAATATGAAATTTTCCAAAATGTCTTGTATGCACCCAAAGGGTCACCTTTAAGTCTGACAAGTAGGGATGGAAATTTAGTAGAAAACTGGTTCAATTCCTTGGAATTATTAGCCTGCTTGGCTGCCAATTCTGCTTATTAATTCCGCTTTGTGCTGCAGTCAGTTGATTATAGTGCATGTCCGTAAAGAGAAAAATAGTAGCATCCACAGCATGGACATTACTTTTATTTTTATTGTACAAAAGGACAAGAGAACAATGGTAAAGACCAAGGAGCTTGGAAAGAAAAGCGTCTGGACTTCTTTAAGTAAGAAGTCCAGACGCTTTTCTTTCCAAGCTCCTTAGACTACGATGACCTGGATGACTGAGAACCTTCACAGGACAATGGTAAAGATTAAACTGTGTCCAGGACAGACTTTGGTTTTTGCTGTCAGCTTTGTGTTGATACATAAATCAAAGAGAAAGATCATAGGTGTGATCATATTAGAATAGGGATTGTGCTGGTGTGTGGGACTGTGGCCTATAGGTTTATGTAGTTAAATGGTAATTATGAGACAGTCCATTTTACAGAGAAACGTTTGTAGTAAGCACTGTAACGAATGACCTTCGCCTGGGAATAATTAAGTAACGCACTGCATTACTTTTTCTTTTTTTAAAATGTGTCCAGCAGTTGTAACAAGCAGAATTAGGATCTGAATGCTTTCTAGTGACAGACATATTTGCTTTGCCAAGAGAAGGACCTCTCTCTAAGTTCCTTTTGCTAATGTTTTTGTTTTATTTATTTACATTATTTTATTATTCATATGTCTAGTGGATAACATGCTAGAGCACTTAAAGGCCAGATTCGTGAAAGATAAGAAGAAAGCAGAGAAATGGGCACTGGACACAGCTCCAAAAGCTGGGATCAGAGGCAGCATGCAGTTGAGGCCAGCTCCCCAAGCAAAAGTCGAGGACATGGCCACAGACCCCAGAACCTCGTGGAGTCCCCACCAAACAACGAAGAATCCCAAGGCACTTCAAAATACAAACCCTAAGGGTGCAGGCCAGCAACCATGCCAAAATGCCCTGTCAAATCCCAAGGGGAGGAGAGGGGCAGTGGCGACCAGTGGTGACAGCAAGGAGTGCAATCCCCTGCATTACTTTTAGAAAACGTTTTCTGTGTAATATGTGTAATACAATGCTTTGTTTGAGTAACAACCTCAACATTGATGACAATATACATAAACATTTGACCACACACTATACAATTAATTTGCTTTAATGCAATTAATGTGATATCCTTGATATGCTGCTTGCCCATGGTGGTGACTTTCAAAGCGGAGCCAATGGGAATTCAATAAGAACCAATGGGAGAATTGATAAGGAATCAAATATCAGTAATGGAATCCAAATTGCAATTCCTATCTCTACTGACAAGCCAGATGGGGAGGAGGCAAGACTTCCTGCACCCATTTCCTGTACTATATCTGGGGCCTCAGTTGGCTAGTGGTTTGGTGCTAGGCTCACTGCGTATCAAGGTCATTGCTAGTTTTGGTGTGTTCTTCTCCCTGCTGCTCGCCACTGGTCATTGTGGACAGCCTGGGTCCATCCATCCATCCATTCGCTTATCCTTTTCAGGGTCGCTGGAGCCTATCCCAGCTGTCATAGGGCGAAAGGCAGGGTACACCCTGGACAGGTTGCCAGTCTGTCGCAGAGCCAACACATAGGGACAGACAACCATTCACACCTAGTGACAATTTGGATTATCCAATTAACCTATCCCCACAAGTTGCATGTCTTTGGACGGTGGGAGGAAGCCAGAGTACCTGGAGAGAACCCATGCAAACACGGGGAGAACATGCAAACTCCACACAGAAAGACCCCAGCGTGATGTTGGAATTGAACTCAGGACCTTCTTGCTGTGTGGCAACAGTGCTAACCACCGTGCCACCGTGCTGCGACAGCCTGGGTCTCCTTGGTATTTCTCTGTCCACCTCTGGCTCCCGGGGGGCATTGTTGGAGTCTCTCACTCTCATTATCAAGTACTTTTTATGACAAGCGCTCATACAGAGACACTCATATTCTTTTTCTCTCACTCACACACACACTCACACACACATACACATATGTATGTCTGTTTGTGTAACCACCTCTGTTTTGTTAAAGATGCAGCAACTTTTCATTTCTCCACGCCCTTTTTCTCTCTTTCTGTCTCATTTTCTTTTTCTGTTCCACGTCCTTTTATCTTTATGTTATTATCTCTTCTCTTTCATCAAAATGGCCCTCACCTCTTTTCAGCAGCGGCTCCACTCAGATAATAAAATAAAATAAAAAGAGTGACAAGAGGAGCCTCTACAGAGCTCATCTTGGCAAAAGAAAATCTGTTTGGGGCAAAAAAGCATTCAGACCATGATTCTGCTGACTAAAACTGCCGAACAGAACCGGTTAGAAAAAATAAAAAAAAAACTTCTCTTGGCACAATGCAGTCAGACATGTGTCGTTCTCCTAGCAACCACTAAGCCCGCACTCATGCATCTGTGACACGTCAGACCAAAAGGGTGACTAGCTCAGCAGGTAGAGCAGGTCACCTACTGATCAAAAGGTTGGTGTTCGATCCCTGGCTCCTCCAGTCAGTATGCCAAGTATCCTTGGGCAAGATACTGACCCCAAGTTGCTCTCCAATACATCCATTTCAGCGTGAATGTAGCTAGGAAGCACTCAGTTTAGTTTAGTTTAGAGGAAAGTGAATGTTGTATAGAGTGCTTTGAGTACTCTGGGAGAGTAGAAAGGTCCGCTCCAACTATTACCATATTACTAATGAGCTGTATTGTAAAGTGCTACTGGTTTTCTAAATTAGTATGAAACATTATGGATCGTTTCTTTGTTTTACTGCAATTGTAACACAACCTATGGTGGCAAATCTCAACTTTGGTAGGTTACTTGAGTGGAAACAAGCTAGAGGTTGAAGCTGTAAGCTATAAGCTCTTCGCCACCTGGAGATTACAAGAGCAAGGGGATTGACCCAAAGAGGCCAGAGGGATTACAACATGGAAAGGCTCTGGAGGCCTTCTGGTGAAAGAGAGGGACAGTAACGCTGTCTAATTAATCTCAGGTATACATCAAATGAGTGAGAAAATGTGTAAAATATGAAAAGGTTAGTAATCCAATCCAACTTTATTTATAAAGCACTTTAAAATAGCCAGCACAGGATCAGAGTGCTGTACAGTAAATTAGTTAAGAACAATAGAATAAAACAAAACAGCAAAAAATAAAACACATAATACATAAAATGACAATTAAAACAGCCCCATATTAAAAAACAACATAAAACAACACAGAGTCAACTAATAAAAACGAATAAAAAATAAACTGAAAAGGCCAGGGAAAGGTAAATGGGTGCTTTCTTATACAGTAATTTTTCTACTGTACTTAAGCACTCAAAGTACTTTGTACAACATGTCCCATTCACACATAAATTCATACAAGCTTCGCGTATCTAAGTGCTTTCTATCTAATGGTCACACACACACATTCAGACTTTGATTACTCTGTTTTCAGTCTTCCCCAAGGTTATTTTAGTTATGGAATAGCCAAAGATTCAAATGACCAACCTTCCAATTGTTCAACCTTTTCAGGCGCAACATGTAATAACACTATAATACGTGTTAAATTAAAAAGCCCTTTTAAGTCTTTATAAGGTGCTTAATAAAAATTAATATGTTAATAAGAACTGAAAAAATAAACATATGTTAAATGTTTTGTGTGTTTATATGTTATCCTATAAAGCAACACACAATGGATAAGTAAATGTTTAATAATGAAATACTAAGTAAATTAGTTGAACTTATTAATATTGTTAAATTAGAAGTTTCCCTTCAAGAATATCCTACAAATGAATTCTAAATCTGTTTCTAATTCTAAAATTCAACACTCTCTGTTCACTTATTTAAAAATAAACCATATTGTAAATATTTATAAATTTTATTACCCGTTAACTAAGGACTTAGCAAAGTCCTTATATTAAGCGTCAAATAGCTATGCTGCTTAATATAGCCATGAGCCTGGGAAGAGATGCAAATCCTTTGGACTTTCTTTCAGAATGGATATCCAGGCGTAATAAATCTCCCAAATCAAATAAGTAGAGCTACCAGCTGTGACAATCTGTGATAGGAGCAGCTAAAAGTAGCTTTTAATGTAGCTACTTATTTATTTCTATATTTATCCAACTGCTTCTTTATTTGTTAGTAGGGACTACATCACAGCAATTTTTCTGCATAAGAAACAAAAGGATATAGAAGCGTTGCTATATTATATTCAAATATACCAAAATACATATGCACTGTATGAGATACAAATTTTAAAAAAAGACAGACATTTAGTATTATTGGCTATTTCACCTCTCCTTGATGTAGTGGTACAGAGAAAAGATAATGCAATACATTTTTTAAAATACTTACTGTTCATGTCAAAGTCAAAGTCAGCTTTATTATTAAAAACCATATTTACAGATCATACACAGGAATTTGAAAGTGCAATGGTCCCACGACCCGCAGGGTACATTAAACAACATAAAGATAAAAAGATAAAAATAAAATAAAAGTCTTATATACAACACAATACAATCTTATATAAACAGCAATGTCCAACACAATCCGAGTGTTTGTGGGCAAGAGTTTGTGTGCAAGTGGGTTGGGGGAGTCAGTGAAAGGGCGATGTCCCCCTACGATGTGTAATTTGATAAGATTTATTGCAACATGTCTATGTCACTTAATTACTATGTTTATCCTATACTCCATCTTACATCAAGAAGACTTGAAGCTAATCTTGAATCCTTACAGCATCCTGGAGCACATCCAGCCTACAGGTGGCTAACACTCCTCTGGAGTCACTGTAATCTGGAAAGATCAAACGCAGTTAGTGTCTAATGTTTGGATTGAGGGCAGAAGGCACCTTAACCAGAACTGGAAATGGTAACACCCTTCTACTTTAACAGAGTGACTGTGGATAATGCCAGCCTTGAGGCCACACTTGAGGAGTTACTTTTTTTGCATGGTTATTCTGTAAATAAGACAAATTACAACATACTAATTAATTGTAGAAGAAGGGTAATAATGCATTAAATAATAGGAATAATTAGTCAGAGTTCAAAATCATTTTAATTATTAAAATTATAATTTAATTCTAAAAAATCAATTTAAAAATATGAATTTTTTAGCTCTGTCTGGGTTTGGGAGTTACGATCTCTCTTCTTAGATCATCATCCCCATGATATGGCTGAATGGATGGATGGATGTGTCTAAAGTCCATTCTCAAGACACAAATAAAAGACCTCAATAGTATTGGGGAGCTCGTATTGCAGTTTTTTTCCACAGTATCAGATTGATATTAGATTTTTGGGGGGGCATGACGAAAATATGTGCGAGTGATTGGTGTCCAAACTTCCACACTACCTCCAACATGGCTCCATCTTGTTTCCTCAAATTCTGATAAATATTATTTTTATAATCTTCTTCTTGTAAGTCAAAATGTCAGTTAATACATTAACCTGCCTGGATATCGGTAGTTTGATCTTTTTAGCATAGTATTTACTCATTTGTAAGTATCTGAAGAAAACCTTGTACTCCAGCTCTGCAAACCTTTAAAAGTATCCTCTATGACTTAACGTGCAGACTGCTGTAATGCCCTTGTCCCACTACTATCTGAATCCACTATCATTAGATCTTGGTTTGAATTATGATCAAGGGCTATGTCAATATTTTAATATTGCATAAATATACCACGTTGAATTAGGAAAGCCTAATCCTCCCTTCTGCCTGGATATAATGGACCCTCTGTCTTTTGCACATAAAAATCTCAAAATACCTTTATTGCAGAATTTAAATTGTGTGTCAGAGATTGTATGGTGAATAGACTGAAAAAGATAGAGCAGTTGTGGTAGTATGTTCACTTTAATGTCGATTTGAGTGCCAAAGCATCTGATTTTTGTCTTAACGGTGTCACGAATTGTGTTATACTTAATTAAGATATTATTAATATATTTAGTTACTTTAATCTTCCATTTGATCTACTATTTCTAGAAATTTCTTGGGACCACCAACCCATTCATGTCTATAATTGTTTTTCCCCACTCAGCGACACACCTGCCAAGGAACATGCTGCAGTTATTGGATAAACTTTTTTGAGACATGTAAAACAACAGCAACCATAGTGTCCATTATTTGTCTAGTGAACTGTCCAACATTGAGTGAAACCTGAAACTGCTGGCTAAGGATTAATGTAAATACCTTAAAACTGTAATTCATGTCAACAGTACTGACAACAGGTAACATGAATTGGAGGACACTAAAATTACTGCTGTATAACTTTTCCAAAACAATGTCAGACTCTATACATTGCTGGCTGGCTGAGTGTAAGAGTTTTAATCTTACACACCCCTTTGCAGCTCCTTTCCTCCCCTTATCTCCCCAAAACTCCATCCTGTAAGAGACTGTCTGCCCCCAGACCACCAAAAAAACATTCGAAATTCAGCAAAACCAATTTTAAAAAAGAACAATGTAGTATCTAAAACTGCACCAAAGAGTCAAACAGTGAAATGTGGATTTTTAAACATTAGGTGTCTCTCTTCTAAATCTCTGTTAGGCCATCAATCAACTGAACTTACAAAATATAAACAACATAATTCTGAAATCAACAATAGCATACAGATTAAAGCTAAAGAGTATCATCAACATAGCCTGGAGAACATTTGCTAATAAGATGAAGTTAGCTAAATAAGCAATCTCATAGAGTATTTAAAACGTAGAATGGGAGGCAGAGCCTTCAGCTAATGATGGAAGTTATTATATCTTAATCATTAGTTATTATTAATATCTGGCCCATCTATACAGTGGGGCAAAAAAGTATTTAGTCAGCCACCGATTGCGCAAGTTCCCCCACCTAAAATGATGACAGAGGTCAGTAATTTGTACCAGAGGTACACTTCAACTGTGAGAGACAGAATGTGAAAAAAAAATCCATGAATCCACATGGTAGGATTTGTAAAGAATTTATTCGTAAATTAGGGTGGAAAATAAGTATTTGGTCAATAACAAAAATACAACTCAATACTTTGTAACATAACCTTTGTTGGCAATAACAGAGGTCAAACGTTTACCATAGGTCTTTACCAGGTTTGCACACACAGTAGCTGGTATTTTGGCCCATTCCTCCATGCAGATCTTCTCGAGAGCAGTGATGTTTTGGGGCTGTCGCCGAGCAACACGGACTTTCAACTCCCGCCACAGATTTTCTATAGGGTTGAGGTCTGGAGACTGGCTAGGCCACTCCAGTACTTTCAAATGCTTCTTACGGAGCCACTCCTTTGTTGCCCGGGCGGTGTGTTTTGGATCATTGTCATGTTGGAAGACCCAGCCTCGTTTCATCTTCAAAGTTCTCACTGATGGAAGGAGGTTTTGGCTCAAAATCTCACGATACATGGCCCCATTCATTCTGTCCTTAACACGGATCAGTCGTCCTGTCCCCTTGGCAGAAAAACAGCCCCATAGCATGATGTTTCCACCCCCATGCTTCACAGTAGGTATGGTGTTCTTGGGATGCAACTCAGTATTCGTCTTCCTCCAAACACGACGAGTTGAGTTTATACCAAAAAGTTCTACTTTGGTTTCATCTGACCACATGACATTCTCCCAATCCTCTGCTGTATCATCCATGTGCTCTCTGGCAAACTTCAGACGGGCCTGGACATGCACTGGCTTCAGCAGCGGAACACGTCTGGCACTGCGGGATTTGATTCCCTGCCGTTGTAGTGTGTTACTGATGGTGACCTTTGTTACTTTGGTCCCAGCTCTCTGCAGGTCATTCACCAGGTCCCCCCGTGTGGTTCTGGGATCTTTGCTCACCGTTCTCATGATCATTTTGACCCCACGGGATGAGATCTTGCGTGGAGCCCCAGATCGAGGGAGATTATCAGTGGTCTTGTATGTCTTCCATTTTCTGATGATTGCTCCCACAGTTGATTTTTTCACACCAAGCTGCTTGCCTATTGTAGATTCACTCTTCCCAGTCTGGTGCAGGTCTACAATACTTTTCCTGGTGTCCTTCGAAAGCTCTTTGGTCTTGGCCATGGCGGAGTTTGGAGTCTGACTGTTTGAGGCTGTGGACAGGTGTCTTTTATACAGATGATGAGTTCAAACAGGTGCCATTCATACAGGTAACGAGTGGGGGACAGAAAAGCTTCTTACAGAAGACGTTACAGGTCTGTGAGAGCCAGAGATTTTCCTTGTTTGAGGTGACCAAATACTTATTTTCCACCCTAATTTACGAATAAATTCTTTATAAATCCTACCATGTGAATTCATGGATTTTTTTTCACATTCTGTCTCTCACAGTTGAAGTGTACCTCTGGTGCAAATTACTGACCTCTGTCATCATTTTAAGTGGGGGAACTTGCACAATCGGTGGCTGACTAAATACTTTTTTACCCCACTGTATATACATACATAAACAATAAGATCAGATATAAGGATATTGCATGTTAAAACTGTCTTTAGATTGGTACACATTGTTACACCCCAGCCTAGGCAACCGGCGTGCAACGCAGGAAAATAAAAATAAGGAAAAAACACACGACAAAAAAACCCCCCACTAAGGCTCTCCACCAAATTCCCAAAACGGAAGTGTCTCAAAACGAAAGTATTGACAAAACCCATTTACAGCTATTTACAACAAACTATTTATTTACAACACGGGGGGAGATCGCGACCATGACATACTGAAACACAAGGCTTAAATACATAGAAGGAGCAATCAGGGAATGGACCACAGGAGGGAAACACAGCTGGGGCAAATTAGACCTGACGAGACAAGGAAACGTAAACTGAACACACTAAGATGACACAGACTTTCAAAGTAAAGCAGGAAATACATGACAGTCACGCAAAAAACAAAACACTGACAACACCGAAACGTAACAACATACACAGATGGTTATACAGTCATGTGCATACAGACAATACAGGAAGGGGCTCAGCACACAGCTTTGGGGAACTTCAGTGCTCAAAGTGAAGATGGTGTGTTTGTCCCTATCTTAACATTTTGAGGGTGGTTGATGAGAAAATATAATATACAGTTACATATTGAGGGGGCACTAGTTTGAGAAGTTTGTCTTAAGTTTGACTTAAATGTTGTGTTTGTCTCTATGAGTAAGGGCTGTGTGTAAGAGCCACACAGACTCTTTAGTTGATCTTTTTGCTCAGTAGACAATCTGGTTTTGATCTAGATCAGCTGGGATGGATTCCTTGATGAGAGTGGGTATCAGTCATTTAAAGCATTTTGAAAAGGTTGGGGTAAGAACTTTTTTTGGGGGGGGGGGGTTGTTGTTTTTTTTACATACACGAGACGAGGAATGGTGGGCAGTTTTGTCTTCATCTCTCAAGATTTCCAGATAAAGATGTGTGAGTACCTCTGCCAGTTGGTCAGCACAGGACTGTAGTGGGTATCCATGTACACCATTAGGAGAAGCTACTCCTTCTGTTGATTCAATGGAGAAACCATCATTCCTGATGAGTCAATAGAAAAGAGGACCCGAAATATTGGGCTATTGCAGCTATCAAATTGTACAATTAAGGTAAGTTAAGGTAATCTAGGATGCTGACAAAGTTGTTGGTTTGTACATGTTACATTTTATTGGTATGATCTGTGATGGACTGAGTGCCCTGCCACATCTGCTGTCTGCTGCCAGTACTACAAAAGTCCTCTCCAATCCTAGCATGTAGTTATTTTTATTTTTATTTAATTTCTTTTAGCTTTTCTCAAGTCTGCTCTGGTAGTCCCATAAGCTGAGATGTCTTCTTATTTAAAGGTAGTGTCTCTGGCTGTGAGCAATCATTTGATATCACTGTTCTACTATGATTTCAGTTAGTCCACAGTGATGTAAAACTTGCTTCACTGGGCACAGTGTCAGTGATACTGGTGTTCTGGCAGTTTCCAATTCACGGTAGGCTTGAGCTTGGTGGTTCCTAGGTTATTCTTGAATTTCCAAACCATTTTCTCCTCATCCTTCCCCAGACCTATCTCAAAGTCATACATCCAGAAAAACTATTTGAACTGATTTATGTGATGTTTGAACTTGGAATTTGTGGTTGTTCAGGAATGCCTCCAAGAGACCTCTCCAACTTGTATAAATCTACAATTCTCCTTTGTACATGTTTAATCTGTTCCTTGGACTTTAAAAATTTACCTGATCTGACTGCATCACTTTCTAACTTTGCTACACCTGCTGTCACTGAAGATAACAGCATTTGAGATTCTAAATCTCAAGCTTTGCACAGAGCAGTTATGGAAGACAAGAAGTCAGACACAGATATAGAATAGAGAACTCAGTAGGCTTTTAAAAAATAAAGATGTGCAGACTAAATGCTCTAGTTCTAAAAAGTTCACAGTATGATTTGACTTGGTGTAAAGAAGAAAACAAAACAGCACTGTAGGTGATGTAATCCCAGGTTGAGGTTTTGTGGTCTATGATTTTATAATGATGGAAGTTAAGATTTGTGGCATAGTATATTTACAGTCATTGATCCTTATTTCTTATATTTTTGCACATTTGTCACACTTCCATGTTTTAGACATAAAACAAATTTTAAATGTTTGATAAATCACAAATTAATGTTGAATAACCAAAAATGATTTCGTTAATTACCAGTATTGTTAGCTTAGGGTACCTGTGGCATAAACATTACATTGGGTGGTGGTCTAATAAATTTATACGCAATTGCAACTTGTGTATGCCACTTTTCACTATGATGAAAACTGGGAACATAAACTGCATATAAGAGCAAAAAGAAAGAATAACACGTATAATCTTTTGGCTTGATTGCTTTCTATTTTGTAACAGAATTTTGTAACAGAAAAAATGCAGACAATTTGTAATCATAACCATGTTTCTTTACTTTTATTATTTATCTCTCTTTTCTTTTACACTGTCACTCTGCTCCCACATTCCTCTCCTCTGCAACTCAGTCACTTTTAATATCTTCCACTCCAGTGAGAATTTGGAGCCATAACACTGATCAAAGAACTGGGGACCGGGAGGTAGACTGGGGTATTTTGGATAGTGTGTTGAGAGTGGCCTATTTAAAAGGAATGTGAACTGATTCTACTGAGACCTAGTAGCACTGGCTGATGAGGGCACACATTAATATGTATTGAAAGAATTCACTGTACTTGCCCAGCCATTTTCCCTAGATACCCACAAATGTGAAATATGGACTGATATTTAGATACTGCATATCTGCCTTAAATTGGCAGTTACAGTGTTTTTCCAGTGTAGGTTTTAGTTCCCATTAGTTATGGTCAATGGCCAAATGAAACTTACTGAAGATTGTATTGAAGAAGGATCTACTAGTAGAGGTGCTACTTGAAGCTTTTCAACACAGCCCTCTTTGGTGGCATCTGGTGGCCAGAAATATTAAGACCAGCCTGAATCAAAACGAACTGCTTCATCATGATTGCCTGCTCAAGAGAACTGATTTGACAGCTTCTGTTTGATATCATGTGACGATTCTTTGTGATATTGGGCTACCGTTCTGCTCCTGTGAACATGTTTTTTTTTTTACAAAAAAAACAAAAAAAAGTTATTTAATTTAATAATTTTGATGAATAAACCATCCTTGTTTAGACATGGGCCATTTTTTGATCTTCCTTTGCTTGTGACTTTGTAAAAATTGTCAAGTCTGTCTAGATTACAATTAAAATTGCCATTTTGAGACTAAACATGCAGAGAAACACAAGGTCTTGACTGATGTGGAGTGGTAGGGGGTATTTGAACTTAAAAGCAAAAAGGAATTTTAATCAAGATTTACACATTTAAAGACCAGCTCAAGAACAACTTTGTCATCATAAAATTTAAACAAAAAAACAAAAAAACAAAAACAAAAACAAAAAAAACAGTAAATTATGAGGAGTTTATCAAAAAAACCAAGACTTAACAAAACGTAACACTGTACATTGCAGGAAATCTGTACAGTGGACAAACATATAGTTTTTCTCCTACGCTCTGATCGAGAGCTGTCATGTCTGCCACACACTCCAGTTACTCATCTTTGTATAGGTCATCTTTGTAACAAGACTTTGAGAATACAGAGGAGGTGGCAGTAATATGCTGAATGAAAGGGACTAGGTAAGGGAGTGATTTGACCACGGAGCTATATGTATGCTCGGAAAGGTTTAAACTGAAAAGAGACAATCTGACAGATTTTATAAAGGCTGTCCAAGTTTCTATCTATTATGATGGATGAAAAAACACAAATAAGTACTAAAATACTAAATACTAATGCATCAGTATTCTAATAGGATAATAAAATCGGATATATTAGCCTGGAATGAAGTAAAAGATATTGAGAGTCTTTTTAGCAATTAGATACAGCATATTCTTCCTCTTCTTTTTCACTCACTTCTTCTTTACTAATATTCATGCTCCAATGAACACATCCGGAGCAACTTGGGGTTCAGTATTTTGTTCAAGAGTCCTTTCACATGTAGACTGGAGCAGCGAGGGATCGACCCACCAACCTTTAACACAGAAACCTAGAAAATGATCTGCTCTACACAGCCAGCCTGGAAATAAACCCAATCCCAATGAAGTTGGGAAGCTATGTAAAATGTAAAAGAGAATACAATGACTTTCAAATCTCATAAATCCATGTTTTATACCCAATAGAACAGCGGTCCCCAACCCCCGGGCCTCGGACCGGTACCGGTCCGTGAGTCGTTTGGTACCGGGCTGCGAGAGTTGAGGCTCAGGTGTGAAATGTATAGTTTTCAGGGTTTTTATCGGTTTTCAGCATTATTTTGTTATCGTTTTTATCGTTTACTCGGTTTTCCTTGGTCTTTTCACGTGTGTTATGAATAAATTTTCTTTTTTTCGGTACCGGTACTAGTTTTATTTTGTTGTATTTATCCGCGACACCTTAAAGGCCGGTCCATGAAAATATTGTCGGGCATAAACTGGTCCGTGGCGCAAAAAAGGTTGGGGACCGCTGCAATAGAACATAGAAGACATATTAAATGTTTAAACAGAGACATTAACTCAATGTATTTCCTTTTTTTCTCACAGGAACATTCTGCACAGCCACAGCAGACAGATGCTTGTCTGCACCCTGCCAAAATGGTGCTACCTGTGTGGACACAATGGATGATTATGCCTGTATTTGTGCCAGAGATGGGGTGAGGTACATGGGCAAAAACTGTGATGAACTCTATGACGCCTGCTCTTTTGCTCCGTGCGAGGACTGCAGTAGTGTTCCTGGCACCACAGAGTACCACTGCATCTGTCCAGATGGACTGACAGGAGATAACTGCACAGAGGAGGTGGATGAGTGTCAGAGCAATCCTTGTTTCGAGCCTCGTTCTCTATGTGTAGACCAACTGAATGGCTACTTCTGCAGGTGTCCATCTGGGTATGGAGGACGAGACTGCAGGACACCTGTAACCGACTGCATTGATGAACCCTGCAAGAACAATGGAACGTGTTTATTACAACCTGAAGGGTTCGAATGCCATTGTGCACCTGGGTTTGAGGGAAAGACCTGTGAGGAAGATATAAATGAGTGTTCATCAGAGCCCTGTCAGAATGGTGCCATCTGTATAGATGGAGTGGGAGAATTTCACTGCTTCTGTGTCCCAGGTTTTCAGGGCTATAACTGTGAAATTGATATCAATGAGTGTGCTTCAAGACCCTGTGAGAACAACGCCACTTGCATTAATGAGAAGGACCACTATAAGTGTGAGTGCCTGATGGGCTTTAAAGGTACATTCAAAAGTTGCATACACACACATCAAAGAGGAAAACTGTGTCCATATTACGTTATAGGCATATATTTCTAAAAAGGCCTAAAACTATACTAATACTAAAGTGGCTAAGGCCAATTACAATTTATTTAAATGGCAATTTATTTTCATTTCATGATATGAAAACTCAATGTGGTTAACAGAGAAAATAAAGACATAAGAACCTGCAAAGGTTTACAGTGCCTTGATGCAATGAAAACAGCAAAACAACAAAGCACCACAAAACAAAACAGTAGCAATTAAGTGTATGCATGAAAGGTTTTGAGCATGTTTTTGAACGTACACAGAGTTGTAATGGCTCTCAAATGAGCAGGCAATTTGTAACAAAGAATATGACCAGAATATCTGAAAACGCACTCAGCAAACTGAGATATGGAATTGTTAAAATATAATCACCAAACAGACTTAAATTCATGAGCCCACCTTAACCAAAGTTAATCCAAGTATAGGCAGAGGCAACATCTACGGTAGGAGTTCCCAAGGAGTGCTCTCTCACATAAAACAGATGTTCATTTTTAGAAATTATTCATCAAACTGAAATGTATTATGTGCTTCCAGCTACAGGTAGGGATGTCATTTACTTTGTATTCCTACCACTTTTAGGCAATGTGAACCAAAGTCTCACATAGGCAAGACTTCCATAGTAGTAATAATACAGAGAAAGCAACAACAGTAAAAAATAAATAAATAAAAACAAACAAACAAAAAACAGATGAACAAGCAGTTGGTGACAGGTGGAAGTAAAAAGCCAACAGCCAGCAGTCTGAGATGATGGGGCCTGATTATTTAAGACCTTGTATGTGATGAGGAGGATTTTGAATTTGATTCTGGATTTAACTGGGATCCAATGAAGCAAAGCCAGTTTGGGAGGAATATGCTCTCCATCGAGTCTAATCAACTCAAGGCAACTCAAGGCTTCATTCCAGACATGAAGTGATAAATGCATGAACTACTTTTTCAGTATCACTCTGAGACACAACATTTCTAATTTTAGAGATATTGTGCAAGTGGAAGAAAGCAGTCCTACATATTTGTTTAATATGTGCATTAAAAGACATATCCTGGTCCAATACAACTCCAAGAGTGTTACTGGAGGCCAAGGTAATGCCATCCAGAGTAAGTATCTGGTTAAATACTACCGGTATGTTTAACCAAGATTTTTAGGACTGAGTACAAAAATCTCAGGGTTATTTGAATTTAGAAGTAGGAAGTTAACCTGCTTTCCAAATTTCTTCTGAGATTTTTGCACTGGTTCATTGTATATTTGCTCCCAATTTCACAGAAAGTTTTCAGGGTCTTTATAAATATATTAACTCTTCAGTTGTGCAGAAGCTAAAGAGTCTTTATGTTTTGTACATAACTGCAGCAAGGTGCGGTCCATTGATTTAAGGTATTAAATCAATGGACCACGGGGATTACCTTTTTAATTACAAAATGTATTGTGAAAAAGTGGAAAAATGAAAGAACCTCCACATTGTTAATGCGCTGACAAATAAACTTCCAAAATATGTATTTCAACAGTATATGTTACCACTAATTTTGGTCTGAACAGAAACTGGTTGATTTGATTATTTGCTTAGTCCACACATAAATTTTTGTTTCATATCACACACTCATTTTCACTAAGAATGCATCAGTAGGAAGACCGGTGCTCGCTCACATCATAGAAGCATTTCTGCTTCTGCTAATTCTATTGTTTTGTTTGTCGTTGATAAACTGGGCACAGCCGCACAGAGAGTATTTTAAGCATTTAGGTTAGATTCATCTCTCATTCAATTAGTTTGTTTAAGGATTTTACCAGAAGCTTTTAATCATCAAGGGTATCTGAAGACGAGAATAGGCACACTAATGTTGATGGTCGCTGATCTCAATGGGTAGTTGATTGTGCTTTGTTTTCTTGACATGACAACTTATTATTCTTTCATCGCTTTGATTTATCTCCTTTGCTTGACTCCCCCCTTCTCTTCCAGGAGTCAACTGTGAGACTGAAATAGATGAATGTGAGTCAAATCCCTGTCGCAACGGAGCCGATTGTCATGACCTCATAGGAATGTACTCTTGTGAGTGTCTACCTGGATTTGGTGGCATCCACTGTGAAGTTGATGTTGATGAGTGTGCCAGTATGCCCTGTCAGAACAGTGCAGTCTGTCATGATATGATTAACAGGTAGGCCAGTCCATCTGTAGCTGTCACAATAGCATAGACCATGAAATACTAAAGACAGATACTAGAAAGCTACCAGGTTACTGTTTTAAGGAGCTGATCACACCCACTAAAGGCAGTAGTCGAGTAGTCACACTAATTCTCTCAGTCAACACTAATGATTTGTGCAAGAGTTTGATTTGTGCAGGAGGCTGTTAATACACAACATACAGTTTAAACATGTGGAAAGCAGTAATATCATATACTATAATGTGTGCTTTTTTGAACATGAAAAATAGACATAATAATCATAATAACTTAACATATTTAAAAAAAATCCTTGTACCTTATTTTAGATAGGCTCTTTATTGCCATTGTGCAATTTTGTTCAGCAAAACTCTTTGATGGCAGTCTTTTTCAAAGCAGCATATAGAATAAATGATATAAAAAGAAAACAAGAAATAGGAGGTACTAAATTGACTATTACTAAGTAGTTTGAGTTCAATAGTGCAATTATGAAAAGAAAAATAATAATAAATATCAGACAAATTATGGCTCATGTGAATGTCCAATGAATTTGACGTGTTGGGTGTAAGGTGCAATTTGCCAGTCCAGCTCAATCTTCAATCAGAGCTTTCACAGCCCTTGGAAAGAAGCTCTTTTTCAGTCTTTCTGTGTGTGCTTTATTGACCCCGAGCCTGCTAGAGGGGAGGGAATCAAAAAAAAAAACCTAGTCCATGACTCTCTGAGATGGGGGCTGGGTAGACTTCAGTGTAGACCTGGTCCAGTGTTTTTCCATTCCATGTTCCCATGTGGATGTTTTTGTGTTGTTTTTTGTTTTGGTAAAACAGACTTCAGGTTTGTGTGGTGAAAGCCACACAAACTAATGAGGAGTAAACTGGGAATGGGTGGTCTGTGGATAGCCTGATGCAGCCTGGCTTTGTATGATCTCTATCCAGTGTTATGGATTATCCAAAATGGATAATGAACATAGTGAACACATCTAAGAAGAGCTGAAGAGTTTCATTCAGGTTTCAGAGCTCATCACAGTACAGAAACAGTACTAGTTGCCTCTGACAGTGGACTCATCTGTGTGGCTCTCTTCCACAGCATGTCTTTTATCCTGTCTTCCTTCTCTCACCCTAACCGGTCGCAGCAGATGGCCGCCCCTCCCTGAGCCTGGTTCTGCCAGAGGTTTCTTCCTGTTAAAAGGGAGTTTTTCCTTCCCACTGTCACCAAAGTGCTTGCTCATAGGGGGTCATATGATTGTTGGGGTTTTCCCTGTATGTATTATTGTAGGGTCTACCTTACAATATAAAGCGCCTTGAGACAGCTGTTGTTGTAATTTGGTGCTATATGAATAAAATAAAATAAAATAAAATTGAATTGAATTGAATCTCAGGCTTCTCCTGCTAAGCGTCAGTGCTCAGTTCGATACTGTTGGCTGTAATATTTTATGGCAGCTATTTGAGTATACAGTAGGTCTTGTAAGCTGCTGTGCTGCAGTGGTTTGAATCATATCTCTCTAATAGACTCCAATTTGTTCATGTAAATGGAGAGTCCTCTTTACACACTAAGGTTAATTATGGAATTCCACAGGGTTCTGTGGACCATTTATACATGCTTCCCTTAGGCAGTATCATTTAAAATGCATAACATACATTTTCACTGCTATGCAGATAATACCCAACTTTATCGATCCATGAAGCCAGATAATACACACCAATCAGTTAAACTACAGGCTCTAATTTCCTGCCTCTTAATTCAAATAAAATTGAGGTTATTGTATTCAGCGCTAAAATCTTAGAATATGGTATCTAACCAGATGCTTACTGTGGATGATATTTGCTTGGCCTCCAGTAACACTGTGAGGAATCTTGGAGTTGTTTTTGACCAGGATATGTCCTTCAGTGTGTATATCAGGGACTAGAAAGAGAGAGTATATTCCTCCTATATTGGCTACTCTTCATTGGCTCCCTGTCAAATCCAGAATCAAACTTACAATCCTGATCCTCAAATATAAGGTCTTCAATAATCAGACCCCTCTTATCTTTATGAGTTTATACTACCGTATCACCCCATGAGAGCACTTTGCCTCAGATTGCGGGCTTACATTATAAAATGATGTAAAACTCTGGGCTTCCAATGTGCAGTATTTATCATTTTAGTCCTTGTAAGGCTCATTTAATTTTGTCATGTTAGTAATGTCATTATCATTGTTTCTATTATCATAGCTACTGCACTAATGTATAGAATACCCTTTTAACCACATTCACCATGCTCATATGCTTATTTTATATATTTATTTTAAATGCTGGGCTACCTCACGATAGAAATTGTTACATTATAGCTGTCAAAGATATTCAGCATTCATCTATTGCAAGTTAGCTATAAACATTACAATACTTATGTGATGTAACTAAATGTAATGCATCTTAAATGTAACACAATTAAAACTTTAATAATTTCTGCTTAAGTTGCTTCAGATCAGATAATGAATTTCCATGACCTCAAATTACTTTTTTATGTCATTAACTTCCACTTAGCTCTATAAGCTCAATAATATTGTTATTCTCTTAAGACAAAAATGCCGTCAATCTGCCTATATAATTCACTATCAAATATGTGTTTATACATAACAACTTTTTTTTTTGTTTCTTTGTTCCACGCTCTCTAAATGTTGATATCCTTGTGTCTTTTACAGCTATGCATGTGACTGCTCTGATACAGGATATGAGGGCAATCACTGTGAGATAGATATTCCTGAATGTATGTCTGATCCCTGCCAGCATGGTGGTACTTGTCAAGAAGGAGTCAAAGAATACACCTGTCTTTGCTGGCAAGGTACTGATCTACAAGCTCCAATCCAAACATTTCTGTCCCAGACACAAGAGTACAAACTGTGAATGCCTCTGATGTTCACGATTCTCTCTAATAACACCCCCATCTGTTGTTGTTGTTGTTGTTGTTGTTGTTGTTGTTTTTGTGTGTTTTTTAACCAAACCACAATGAGATACTGGAATTGCCTACAGAAGAAATCAGAGTTGCACTTCACTAAATCAGAGTCATGTTTTTTTTGTGTGTGTTTGTTTTTTAAATATTTTCAGTGTGTGACGCACACCTTTTTTTCTCTCTAGGTTATGAAGGACCAAACTGTGAAGCTGATATAGATGAGTGTGCTGATCAGCCCTGTGAGAACAATGGGGAGTGTTTTGAACGCTCTGATGCATCTCACTGGGAGCTAGACTGGGAGCTGAGCTTTGCAGATGCAGCTGGATATATTTGCCAGTGTCAGTCGGGATTTGCAGGTCAATAAAAGTAAAGGAATCAGTGAACAAAGAATTATCTATCTATCGTATAGATAGATAGATAGATAGATAGATAGATAGATAGATAGATAGATAGATAGATAGATAGATAGATAGATAGATAGATAGATAGATAGATAGATAGATAGATAGATAGATATTAAAACTACTGATAATGTTATATTTTGTTTGGTATAACAGGAGAGAACTGCTCTGTCAACATTGATGAGTGTGAATCTGAACCCTGTCAAAATGGAGGCATTTGTAAAGACAAGATCAATGGATATACCTGCACATGTCCTGCTGGATTTTTAGGTGGGTCTTATAATCTTGTAATACAGAGACAGAATTCCCTGTCACACTCAAAATTTAAATTCTGTATTAGTGTGTCTGTGTTTCCTAGTTTATAGTGAATTAAACAAAAGGTGACCATTCTCTCTTATAAAAATAAATTAGTAATACATGCACACAATTAAGCAACATTGGATTTCAATTCTGTTAAAAACAAACAAATGAAAAAAAGTCTTTGTCTCCTGGGATTTTCACCTTGAAGATGAGGAATATACTCCTGTGTGTGACCTTTACACAACTTTCTATTTTTACAATTAATCTTTATTATTCATTTTTTTAAACCTGTTTATATAAGTCTGGACAGCAAAACTACTCATCTAGGTCACTTTGTGGGTTACCAGAAGTACCCTTGGTCAAGATACTGAACCCATGCTGCTCTCCAATGCATGTATGAATGTGTGTGAATGTTAGATAGGAAGCACTTAGAAAGAAAGTGCTGGTGTGAATGGGTGAATGTACAAGTTGTGTAATGCGTTTTGGGTCTTCAGATAAAACAGAAAAGCGCTATATACCAGTCCATTTACCATCTCTGTTTTTTCTAATACAGCACAGTATCAGGTGGTCATCTACCTCCACCATATCTAACCACCAAATTTCTCCTTCCAGGTGAGTTGTGTGAAGTGAACATTGATGAATGTGAGAGCCAGCCCTGCCAGAACGGTGGCTGGTGTGAAGATGGCAGGGCCACCTACACCTGTCACTGTCCTGAGGCAGCTGCAGGTGACCTTCCTTGGGGAGGTCGTCACTGTAATTTGAAACTCCTTGGTTGCGTTGACCATAAATGTCAGAATGGAGCCACCTGCCATCCATGGCTAGAGGATGGAGAACATGGTCACACATGCTTGTGCCCTCATGGATTCCTAGATGAGAAATGCTCCACCAGAACAACTTTCTCCTTCTCCACTCCTGGATTTATTCACATTCAAGTTGTTGTAGAAGAAAGAATTCGCCGGGAAGTTGACCACCATGTTCACAAAGGTCTCGGGATACAGCTTCGCTTCCGGACAACTATATCTAATATGTTGGTCTTCTTCAGAGGGGATGTGGACAACCACCTCTTTCTAGAGATTGTGAATGGTAGTCTTCATGCAAAAGCCTCTTCTGAGGAATCGGAGTTGGATGTAATATTTCCTGGCTTGGTTAGTGATGGAAAATGGAGGGACGCTCACGTGTTTATGGCTCAGGAAGGTCTAGTCTTAAATCTGAAAGGTCCTGACTGTGACAATGATGGATGCACAGTTATAGATAGTGGTGCAGGTGAACCACCTTTCGAGCTCTCTGAAGCCTTTACTCATATTTATATAGGCGGAGCACCAGAGGACCTTTTAGAGTACTCTAAAAGTGGTGCAGGATTCATTGGGTGTATGGAAGACCTGATGATTGACTCTAAGCCTATTCTACCACAAACACTTCCAGAGGACCAAGGCCATGAACTGGGATGTACTAAGACTGAATGGTGTAATACTGAACCCTGCAATGGCCATGGACGGTGTGTGGACCTGTGGACCAGTTACCAGTGTGACTGCTACCGTCCCTTCCACGGTGAAAACTGTTCTGAAGGTAAAAATGTTTACCACAGGCAAATCTTTCCTTGTCAAGCTTGTTATATGTTGTAATCCCAATTTCCCAGAAACTAAAGCCTGTAATAATATATATGGGGAACCACTGGGGGGGTAATTGAAGGGATTTATACATTCCTCTTACCTATTACTTTGCTTTACCTTCTAAAAAAAAAAGAAATCAAATTCATTGATTTTATAAAGAATAATAATGATTATGTAAAGAATAATGATTAAATTTCCTTAGACTACGATGATCTGGATGACTGAGAACCTTCACAGACAATAATGATTAAAACTAAAACTAAAACCTGAGATAGTCCAGCTAAAATAATAAGCAAATAAAAGTCAGTTTAAAGGAACTCAAATTCATATTACTGAAGAAGGAATGTGAATTCAAAGGAAATTAGACCAGCTGACAAGTAGACCAGCTCTTTGTAAACCACACACAGACAGACATCACTTTATATTGATTATATGGTTTTCCTTTGAAAAGTATCAGTCTCCATTTTATTTTTTAAATGCTAATTTTGCTGGCCTGAGATTCACATTTGATTTCAGTTTCAAAGAGATATGAATGTAAAAGGTATATATACATAGTGTATGTGAGAGAAACAACACAGGGAAAAATATTAAACATGCTAACTGAAATTTTTAAAATTACTGAAACACTTGGTACAAAAGCTTTTGTTGGTGAGAGGTTCTACTTACTGATAGTAATTAGATTAGTAATAGATTTAATAGCAATAGATTTCAGCTGATGTCATGACTTTCCATGCCTTTTTGTACCCAACTTTCTTTGTGTGTTCAATACTTTTTCCCTGTGTCATTTCTCCTTAAAATACTTAATTTAAGCATATCTATGTACGCCATACTCAAAAATACGAAGCTAAAGTACACTCTAGCTCTTCCAGCTGCATGGGCTCCAGCAGGAGATGTTGAAACCAATTTAAAACAGCTGGGGAAGAATTACTGGAGTGATATTCAAGTGATATCCAGTCGAATCAATGACAGATCTATAAATGTAATGCTGAAATGTAACCAGTGGCGACATGTATAGACACTTATCATCTTTTGACCAAAATAGACAAAATAATTATTGTTGGGCACTTTATTTCTATATTACATTTAAATAATAATAACATTCCAATTGGCGTCCATCAAAATGTTAATGAATAATAATTATTTGATTCCCTACTGAATTTTTAAGTTTCCTCACTTATAAAGAACAGTCTCAAATTTTTATGGGCCTTTTATTTTCACGGAGAGAGTCAAAATATCAACCAATATCAAGAAAGAAAATATCAAGAAAAAACACATTCAGCAGACATTATTGAGTGAAATACGTATTTGAATCACAAGCAAAGCATGACCAAGTACTTGGTGGAGAAAACCTTTTTGGTCTACTCCCCTTTACAGAAACTCTACTTGAAGGCAACTTGAAGCTTTTGCTCCCATCACAGATTTTCTATAGGTTTAAGGTTTAAAGAATTTCTAGGTCACTCCATTCCTTAACCTCTTAAGCCCCAAGCCTAACTGATCTCCTGCCTTTTGCCCCCGTATCAGGGGGCGTTGGGGCTTAAGAGGTTAATATGCTTCTTATTTAGCCACTGCATTATTGCCTTAATGGTAAGTGATCATTATCATGCTGGAAGACCAATTCACAATCCATTCCGTGTTCTGGCTGAGGAAAGGAGTTTCTTATGCAAGATTTCATGATACATGGCCCCAACTATTGTCCTCTCACTGTGGTAAAATCATCCTCATCAGATCCTTACCCTTACCAGAAAAATAGCCCTGAAGCATAATGTAACTCTGTGCTTGACTGTGGATGTTGTTCTGTGGGTCATAGACAGCATTTCTCTTTCTCTGGAGCTGCAGCCCTAAACAGAACTCGTGCACACCCACCAAGGAAAAAATTTTGGTTATTGGCAATTCAGTTTTAAGAAAGTACTAGAGACTAGAGACACCAGCAACCATTGCTAATTGTTGTCCAGGGGCCAGAGCAGGGGGCACTGAAAAAACGCTGAAACTGTTAGCTAAGGATAAACGGAAATTTCATGAAACAGTAATTCCCATAATAATGAAATCCTGTTAAATCAATCAGAGACATTTAAAATGAATCTTTATTTGTTGTGTAACTTTGCCAAAACATTTAGAATCAGACTTTATTCATCCCTGAGGAAATTACGTGGTTACAGTTGCTCCAAGACAGTAAGAACAGTAATTAACTGAACTAAATTAAATAATACAATATATTGTCAGACTCTTCTTTTCTGGTCCCCTCCCCAATCGGACCAGTAGTGACATTCTCATCGAATTCCTGGCTCTCGGAGTGGTGTCCAAAATATGATGTGGGCTTTACTGATAATTGGGAAACCTTCTGGGGAAACTCTGGTCTTGTTAGAAAAGATGGCATATATCCCACCTTCTTGTTTCAAGAAATCTGGCCAAATTTATTAAACCCCCAAAACATGAACCACCCAAAAGAAAAAAGGGCACTAGAATCCCAAAAAATTGTGGAGGCTGCCTGGCAATGAATCAAGACTAGCAGGGATGGATAGTAGGACCAAGCTGGGGAGCTGCTCAGGAGGGGGTAATCCCAACAACAGCGAGATGAATTCATCAGAAATTATAAGGTCTTTGGTTTGTATCATATCTTTCTAATAGGCTCCAATTTGTTCATGTAAATTGAGTCCTCTTCACACACTAAGGTTAATTATGGAATTCCACAGGGTTCTGTGCTAGGGCCATTTATTACGCATAACATACATTTTCACCGCTATGCAGATAATACCCAACATCGATCCATGGAGCCAGATAATACACACCAATCAGTTAAACTACAGGCTTTAATTTCCTGCCTCTTAATTCAAATAAAACTGAGGTTATTGTATTCGGCGCTAAAAATCTCAGAAATATGGTATCTAACCAGATGCTTACTCTGGATGGCATTAGCTTGGCCTCCAGTAACACTTTGGGGAACCTTGGAGTCATTTTATTGACCAAGATATGTCCTTCAATTAAACAAATATGTAGGACTGCTTTTTTCCATTTGCACAATATCTCTAAAATTAGAAACATCCTGTCTCTGAGTGACACTAAAAAAACTAGTTAATGCATTTATTACTTCTAGGCTGGACTACTGTAATTCATTTCATTCAGGATGTCCTAAAAACTCCATGAAAAGCTTTCAAGTAATCCAAAATGCTGCAGCAAGAGTACTGATAGGGACTAGAAAGAGCAAGCAAGCAATTTATTTATATAGCGCTTTCAGATCAGCCACCAGCTGAACACAAAGTGCTGTACACTTGACATGCCAAACATGATACATTGAGCATGTTAAAAAAATGAGAAAAATAGTAATAATAATATAAGATAAGTAAAACATATATATATAAAAAAAACAAAAAAACAACACATTTAAAACAATAAAATCAGCACATTAGATTAAAACAATAAAATCAGGGTCAGACTGTGTCATAAGCCAAAGAGTAAAAATGGGTTTTAAGACGTGTTTTAAAAGTGGACAGTGAAGGGGCCTCTCTAATGTGCTGGGAAAGATTGTTCCACAGATTAGGAGCAGCAATAGAGAAGGCCCTGTCCCCTCTGAGCTTTCTCTTGGACCTGGGTACCTCCAGGAGCAGCTTGTCAGCTGACCTGAGAGACCTGGGGGGTGAGTAAGGATGCAGAAGCTCAGAGAGGTAAGTTGGGGCAAGACCATTTAAACATTTAAACACAAACATGAGAATTTTTAAATGAACTCTAAGAAAGAGAGAGCATATTTCTCCTGTTTTGGCTTCCCTTCATTGGCTTCCTGTTAAATCCAGAATTGAAGTCAAAATCCTGCTCCTCACATACAAGGTCTTAAATAATCAGGCCCCATCTTATCTTAATGACCTTGTAGTACTATATCACCCCATTAGAGCACTTCACTCTCAAACTGCGGGCTTACTTGTTGATCCTAGAATATTTAAAAGTAGAACGGGAGGGAGAGACTTCAGTTTTCAGGCCCCTCTTCTGTGGAACCAGCTTCCACTTTGGATTCGGGAGACAGACACTATCTCTACTTTTACGATTAGGCTTAAAACTTTTCTTTTTGCTATAGCATATACTTAGGTCTGGATCAGATGACCCTGAATCGTCCCTTAGTTATGTGCATAGGCTGCCGGGGATTCCCACGATGCATTGAGTATTTCTTCTTCAGTCACCTTTTTCGCTCACTATGTGTTAATAGACCTCTCTGCATTGAACTATACTTGTTATTAATCTCTGGCACTCTTCCACAGCATGTATTTTGTCTTTTCTTCCTTCTCTCACCCCAACCGGTCGCAGCAGATGGCCGCCCCTCCCTGAGTCTGGTTCTGCTAGAGGTTTCTTCCTGTTAAAAGGGAGTTTTTCCTTCCCACTGTCGCCAAAGTGGTTGCTAATAGGGGGTCATATGATTGTTAGGTTTCTCTCTGTATGTTTTATTCTAGAATATAAAGTGGCTTGAGGCGACTGTTGTTGTGATTTGGTGCCCTATAAATAAAATTGGATTGAATTGAATTAGATGTATCATTACGTACATTTACTTTCAATACTACTGATGTTTATTTAGACTTTTTCTTTCCGTTTAAACTTTCTGAGCTAACTTCAGTAATATCTTCTTCAAAGTCATCAATGTGTCTATTAAATGTTTGCCATGATTAATCTGTTTATAAATGGGCAACATACTATAGCCTTCGAGTGGAGGTAATTAAACCATTACTTAAAAAGCCATTGCTTAACCCAGTTGTCTCAGCTAATTATAGGCCAATCTCCAATCTTCCTTTTATCTCAACATTTTTTGAAAGAGTAAATGTTATCTGATCATCTGCAGAACTCGCCTCCAACTCTGGAGACCCACAAACTCACCACACTTGATTCCTACTTCCGCTTGATAGGTCCCTCCCACCTCTGGTGTCCATCATTTGTTCAGGGGATTACTGCCACGACAGGCCACAGCTTTGTACTGCTGTCTCGGCATTTAACACAAGCCATTCAGGCTCAATCTCTCTATTCTCCATCATAAAGTTGTGTTGGTGGTGTGATTCAAAAATCTCATGGGGCTTCTGTCAGACACTCTCAATGTACCCTCACTCTATGTTTGGTTACACCAGACCTATCCACCATGCTCCCCATGGTGTTTGTTATGGACAAACTGTGATTAGTACAGAAGTCCAACAAACAACTTGGAGGTTTAGGTTTAGCTCAACTCTCCCTGAAATGTCACCATAAGAATACAAGGACTAGAAAGATGTCCTATTTCTCCTATACTGGCTGCTATTCATTGGCTTCCTCTTAAATAAACAATTGAATTTAAATTCCTTCTCTTCACATACAAAGTAAACAATCAGACCCTATCCTAAAGACCTCTTAGTAGCATATTATGCCAATATAGGACTTTGCTTTCAGAGTGCAGGGTTACTTGCCATTTCAAAAAGCAGAATAGAAGGCTGAACATTCAGCTATCAGATCCCTCACCTGTGGAACCAGTTACCAGATTCCCTGCCTAATTTTAAGATTAGGCTTAAGACTCCTTTTTGGTAAAGCTTACAGTTTCACTCACTGAGCCTTGTTCTGCTGAAGGGCTTTTCATGTTGCAAGGGATTTCTTCCTTCCAGTTGTTGCTAAGTGCTTGCTCATAGGGGATTGTCTGTTCGTGTTTTGGGGTCCAGGTTTTTTTTTTACCAATAATACTACAGTGAAATTGAAAGCTATGTATAAACTATCTGTATGAATGAGTGAATATGGTTTTTAGTGTAAAAGTGCTTTGAGTGGTCAGAAAAACAGAAATTACAACACAAATACATGTCCAGTTACCTTGCTATCACCTAATGTAGACTTTACTACTTTTACTACAGACATCCAGGTGTACATGTTTTTTACAGAACATTTTAACTTAGATGTGTGCTAAACATAAAATATAACTGGACGTTATTAATGGAACACCCTGGGGCATTGTTGCAGAGGTGTACATGATGTTTTTAATGTAGTTCAATTATTGTTCCCTGACAGAATTTTCTTGGTGGACCTACAACCATGAAGACACAGTGAGTTCCAGTGGATATGATATTGTTAAAAGCCACGGGAGCAGCTTCAGTGTGTCTTTCATCCTGCGCTCTTTAAAGCCAGATGGGTTGCTTTTCCAGCTGAGGAGGCCCACAGAGGAGGCCTACTTCTCAGTTTACCTGGGCATGGGGAGGGTTTTTGTTAGCTCTCTGCCAAGTAGTGCTCCACTTACAGCTCCAATATTTGTGACTAATGGTGAGAAGCAGCTTCTGCAGGTGGAAGTGCAACACAGACAGGTCATCTTTGAGCATGCGGGAATTCGCTACAGAATGGGAGAGATCCCTGAAGTTAGTGTTAACAGTGGAGATCAGGCCTATGTGGGAGGACTTCCAAAGGAATGGCCCTCTGATACCTGGGGGGGACGTTTCAAAGGTTGCCTTCAGGATCTTCGTTTAGACTCCGTGCATTTGGATGTGGATGGTTGGAACACCTTGAATAAAGTGGACATTTATTCATTAACCTATTCTGAGAATGTAAAGAAGGGATGTGTCAGTGACAATACCTGCAAGGTAGGACAAACCTCCTAAATCTTTTTATATTCTTTTGTGTCTTTGTGTTCTTGTGAAAAATACCTTTAGGTATGTTGTTCACCTTCATGTTGTTTGGATGTGTAGTTCTCAGTGAGTGTGTAACTAATGTCTTTTTGAAAAAGTAACTTAACTGTCTGCTTATGATGTATTTAATGGACATCAGTAAACTGCTATTATAAAAAGACAGGTTACACTTTTCCTTAAACCATTCTCTAAACTAATGAGGTGATATTTAGGCCAAAATGGTACCCACTTTGTTAAAATATGACCCAAAGGGGAAAGTGTTATAAATGAAACACAGACCATTTTGATACTAGTCCGAAGCCAACAGTTCTGGGCGGCTCTCACTTCATGTTGGTAGATGATTGGGAAACGTCTGGGGAAAACCTGGTCTTGTTAGAAGAGACAGCATCCATCCCACTATTCCACTTTGGATGGAGCAGCTTTCATTTCTAGAAATCTGGCCAAATTTATTAAACCCTCAAAAACGTGTCTATGCAGAATCAGGACGAGAAAGCAGAGTTGCAGTCTTGCAATTCTCTCTGTAGCTCATCACTTCCTGTTATCCCCCCGAAACCCCATTATTATTAAAGATTAGGTCTCTCTTAGTACATCAATTATTAATCGACCAACAAACCTTTCTTTGATTTATTCTGCCTTACAGAAAACTGGTTACAGTAAGATGATTACGTTAGTTTATATGAATCAACACCCCTGATTTAGTGCTCATGTGATATGAAATAATTATTGTTATTATGTTATGTAATTATTGATTTTAAGATCTGTGTAGATACTGAAAATGACAGACTCAACACAGCATTAAGTCAATTATCAATTATTAGACTCAACTGGCTTCTCTCAAAATGTAAAAGAAACCACACATTATTTTAATCACACTGGATTTTGTTCTGACATATGGCATGAAAACAGCTTCCTGCAGCCTTGACCAATTGCAGTGTAACTAAGGGAAAATTCAGGGTCATCTAATCCAGCCCTAAATATTTGCTTTATTAAAAAGGAAAGTTTTAAGCCTAATCTTAAAAGTAGAGAGGGTGTCTGTCTCCCCAATCCAAGCTGGAAGCTGGTTCCCAGAAGAAGGACCTGCAAGCTGAACAAGGCTCTCTCTGCCAGGCCTTCAGGCTGGGATGCATGAGGTTCGCCCTGAGTTCCCAAAGGCACTGGATGTTGTAGGGCTGCCTTGGTTGATGTTTCTCATTTTCAAGATATTGCACAAATAAAAGGAAAGCAGTCCTGCATATTTGTTTAATATACGCATTGGACATATCCTGGCCAAAAATGACTTCAGGATTCTTCACAGGGTTACTGGATGTCAAGGTAATGCCATACAGAGTAGACAACTAGTTAGACATCATATTCCTAAGATTTCTAGGGGTGAATACAATAACCTGAGTTTAGAACCAGAAAATTTGAGGTTATTTTTATCTGAATTTAGGTCTTTAAACCTTTAAGACATTCCTGCAGTTTAACTACTTGTTAAACTGTATGGTATGTTATCTGGCTTCATGGATAGATAATCTTCGGTATCATTCGCATAGTATTGAAAATACATGCTATGCCTTCTAATGACACTGCTAACGGAAGCATGTATAATGTCATAGCGCCTAATTCTGTGGAACTCCATAAATAAGCTTAGCATTCAATTTAATTAAATTCTGTTTATATTTCGCCAAATCACAAGTTTCAAGGTACTTTACACTTTAGTTTAAAAAAAAAACTACAATAATATAGAGAAAACAGAAAATTACAACAATGATATGACCCCCTTGGAGCAAGCACTTTGCATTGGGAAGGAAAAACTCCTTTTTAACAGGAAGAACCCTCGAGCAGAACCATGCTCAGAGGGGGGCAGCAATTTGCAACGTCTAGCTGGGTTAGGGGAGGAAGACAGGACACTGACACTGTGGAAGAGAGGGAGAAATGAATAATAACTAATAATTAAATGCAGAGAGGTGTATAAACACAGAGATTGAAAAAAAAGTGACTGAAGAAAGTAGCTGTGTGAAGAGGACTATCCATTTACATGTATAAACTGGATATCTGCAAGCCAATCTAACTTCTTTTTATCTCTAAAATTCTTGAAAGAATAATTACAAAACAGCTACAGAGAAATGTTTTATTTAAAGAGTTTTAGTCATGTTTTAGAGCTCATCACTGTCCTGAAATAGTGCTAGTGAAGGTTAAAAATGATCCTTCTAGGATCATTTTTAACCTTCTCCGTGCTTGTCCTGCAAGACCTCAGCGTTCCATACTGTTGACCAAAATATTTTATTACAGCAATAAGAGCATGCTGTAGGTATTAAAGCACTGCACTGCAGTGATTTGAATCATGTCTATGTAATAGATTCCAATTTGTTCATTTGTAAATCCTTTTAGAGGCTTAGAGAGTCTTCTTCACACACTAAGGTCAATTATGGAGTTCCACAGGGTTCTGTGCTAGGACCAGTTGTTCTTACATTATACATGCTTCCCTTCGGCAGTATCATTAGAAGGGATAGCATACGTTTCCATTGCTATGTCGATGACACCCAACTTTATCTAACCATGAAGACAGATAACACACACCAATTAGTTTAAACTGCAGGAAAGTCTTAAAATTGACCTAAAATTTCTCCGAGTGATGTTGAAAAGCTTTTCCATGCATTTATTACTACTAGTAATATTACTTTATTACTTCTGGACTACTGTAATTCATTATTTTCAGGATTTCCCCAAAACTCCATGAAAAGCCTCCATTTGAACCAAAATTGCTGCAGCAAAAGTACTGACAGGGACTAGAAAGAAAGAGCATATTTCACACATACTGGCTTCACATCATTGGCTCCCTGTTAAATCCAGAATCAAATTTTAAATCCCTCTGTGTCAAAGGGGGCCAAAGGCCTGTACTGAATGTTAACCATTCCTCGCCGTCAGTCCCCTGACCGTGGTCGGGAGACACGAGGGGAGATGCTTCCTCCAGGGCCGAAGTTTGTCCTCCTTCGGGGTTAACTCCCTTCACTTTTGTGGAGTAGTGAGGCAGACAGAAATCAGCCGAGGGCCCGGAGAGTACTGAAGAGATGAGGCTTTAATAACAGTACTGCACACTTCGAAAACACACTGCATAGCCTGTAGCCCGTTAGAACGCTGCTCCCGGTCGCCCTCTCTACCCATGACACACTCTCTCCATTTTTCTCTCTTTCGCTCCCCCGCGTTTCCTTCATGCGCATGCTCACACACACGTCACATACACTCCTTACTGCACCCAGTCACACACAAGACGGCAATTCCCGCAACATGAAGCTGGACCGAAGTGCAGAACCAAGTGCGGAGTCAGCTGAAGTAGTTTTAATAGACTTTATTATCTTTGCAACAAACAGAATAATAACTTGGCATAGAAAAGTAGCAAACTTAAAGTGAACACAACATTTAACTTTGATGGATGAGGGGTTTGGGCCTGGGAGGACTAGTGAGGAGGACTGAGTCGTGGCAGGTAATACAAGTTATTGCACTGAACGGAAAGGGAAAAGGAGGTTAGAGTGAATGAATGAGTGAATGAGAACTTCTCCAGGTGAATGTGGATCTTAAAAGAGGGAATAGCTTGTGCTGCAGGTGGAGTCAGAGGTACTTTAAGAGGAGGAGGTGAAATTCCAGGTGAGCTGAACAGAGAGAAATGACTACCCTGGGTTCCAAGAAATCCTGTGAGCAATGGTGGCAGGAGGGCAGGCGGGTGTTGAGCAGGAAGTTTTCCCAGTAACAATGAGTATGACTGGGAATCCGAGGAGTGAGCGAAGCTGAAGAACGGAGCTGAGATGTGACCAGAAAACTGCAGCACAAGATAACAAGGGAAGTGCAAGGACTAGAAACAATAGCAGTGAGAGAGTGTGAGAGCCTGTTACCAACATGGATTAGTTGACAAACTGATGGTGAAGAGACGTCAACGCAGTTCTTAAGTAATGTGGACACAGGTGAATCAGGAACCCAGTGGAATTTTTCCGCAGCTCACCCAGCCTGTGACACTCTGCTCACTTACAAGGTCTTGAATAATCAGATAATAATAATAATAAAATATCCTATCTTAAAGACATCCAAGTAACATATCACCCAAAAAGACCACTTCACTCTTAGACTGCTGGTTTTCTTGTGGTTCCTGAGGTATGTAAAAGTAGAGGGAGGCAGATCTCCAGCTTTCAGGCCACTCTTCTGTGGAGGCAGCTTCCAGTTTGGATTCAGGAGACAGATACCCTCTCTGCTTTTAAAATTCGGCTTTTTTTTTTTTTTTGATAAAACATATAGTTAGGGCTGGATCAGGTAACCCCAAATCCTCCCTTAGTTACATTGCAATAGGCCTAGCTGGGGCTGAAGTGTTTCTCCTTCTCTCACCCCTTGTGTTTTTACACAACTCTGCATTTAATTATTAGTTATTATTAATCTCTGTCTCTCTTCCACTGCCTTTGTCCTGTTTTCTTCCCTTTACTCCCAACCAGTCACAGCAGATCACTGCCCCTCCCTAAGCCTGGTTCTGCCAGAGGTTTTTCCTGCTAAAAGGGAGTTTTTCTTTCCCACTGTCACCAAGGCCCTTGTTTATAGGAGGTCATCTTATTGTTTAAATTTTCTGTCTTTTCTCTGTATTATTGTAGGGCCGTAATTAATCAAACCAAATGTTGGTGTGATTTTGCACTATATAAATAAAATTATTTTAATCAAATAATAAAATGTAATTGATTATTTCCATATCAGTTCATTGTTCTACAAAAATGTAATCTGCATGCTTCCTTTTATAGATGAAGCCTTGCCAAAATGGAGGATGGTGTACCATCACATTCAACGATTTTACATGTTCTTGTTCTGAGGAATACACTGGGAAGACCTGCAAAGAACGTGTGTGGTGTGTCAGCCACCCATGTGTCAATGGTGGCCATTGTGTGGATCTACCTGATGGATATGAATGTAAGTTTATAAAACTTCAACTCCTATTATGCCATGGAGCAAAAAATATATATTTCTGTTCGCCTACCACCAGAGATGGGCAGTAACGCGTTACTTGTAACGCGTTACTGTAATCTGATTACTTTTTTCAAGTAACGAGTAAAGTAAGGGATTACTATTGCAAAAACGGTAATTAGATTACCGTTACTTCCCGTAGGAACGCTGCGTTACTGCGTTACTAAAACCGTGATTTCTTTGCGAGAATGTCTCACGACAGTGACAACAGCTGTGTGCAGATCAACAATGGATCACATATCGATTGTGGGAGAGAGTATGAGCGTGCAGCATTTAAAGCGTGGAAGTACTGACCTTACTTTGAGTTTGATTCCATAAAAAGTGACAAAAACATTAGCGTCCATCGTGCGTGGGAAGAAAACTTCTTTTTACAGCGAAAAAAACCCCTAAACTTCCAAGCAAGCACCGAGTGCGCAACGACATAATGCACAACTGACCGCGGCACACCTGCACCAAGGTAAACCTCCGCCTACCCCTAGTCCTGCTTTACAGGTGAAAATAGAGCAACAAGACCGCTGAGTCTTTGACTTTATTTTTTTTCTGCTGCGTTTTACTTGCATCTATTTGAAAGAGTGAGTGTAAACACAAAAAATATTTTATTTTATGTGCTGGAATGTGTAGAAAATAGGTTTAAATGTTAAACTAATTTATTCAAGTCAGAGAATGTTGCATATAATTAAATTTTTGCTTGATGCATAGAGTTAAAAGATTAAAACTGATAAAACAAGTTAAAAAAAAGAGACTTTTCCATTTGATTACATTTTGTATGATGGATTATGCAGAAAAAGTAGAATTGGGCTGAAAGATCTATCGCTTTATCACCTATTCAGGTTGTAAATCGTGTTTTTAAAAAGTAACTAAGTAACTAAGTAATTAATTACTTTTGAAAATAAGTAATCAGTAAAGTAACGGGATTACTTTTGGGGGGAAGTAATCAGTAATTAGTTACTGATTACTTTTTTCAAGTAACTTGACCAACACTGCCTACCACCCAGGCAGATTCTCTTGTTTCCCTAGGCACACAAAAACCAAGGGCTGAAAGTAAAGAATAAATATAATTAGTTTATTTGTCCAACAGATAATTAACAAAAAAGATAAAATATTATTGCAAAATAATAAATAGTAATAATAGTAACTGTTTTAGCACAAAATCCGAAACCAGATTCTTAGATACACTATATTACCAAAAGTATTTGTTTATCTACCTATATGAAATTTGAGTGACATCTCAAGTGACATTAAATATAATGCTATCCCACCTGTTGCAGTTACAACAGCTTCAACTCTTTTGGGAAGGCTTTCCTTAATGTTTAGGAGTGTGTTTATAGGAATTTTTGACCATTCTTTGAGAAGCACATTTGTGAGGTCAGACACTCATGTTGGACGAGAAGGCCCGGCTTTGTAGTCTCTGCTCTAATTAATCCCAAGGGGTTCTGTCGAGTTGTGGTCAGTACTCTGTGTAGGCCAGTCAAGGTCTTCATGTCTTTATGGACCTTGCTTTGTGCATTGGTGTGCGGCCATGTTGGAACAGGAACAGACTGTTCCCAAACTGTTCCCACAAAGTTGGGAGCATGAAATTGTCCAAAATATCCTGGTATCATGAATCATTAAGAGTTTTTTCATTGATACTAAGGGGCTGAGCCTAACTCCTGAAAAACAACCCCACACCATAATCCCTCTCCACCAAACTTTACACTCAGCCCTGTGCAGTCAGACAAGTACTGTTCTCTTGGCAACCACCATACCCAGCCTCGCCCATTGGATTGCCAGATAGACTCCAGAGTCGAGTGGTTCTACACTGTGTAGTGGTGTGTGTCCGACACTTTACTTTCCAATTATTTAGATCGGCGAGTGGATACTTTTGGCAATACATTGTATTTCATTATTTTTTGACATTTCACACTTAACACTGAATCGGTTAAGGAACAGCCCAAAGTGCTTCAAAGTGGATTTAATAAAATGATCTTGCCTGTAGGTCTTCTTTGTGTAATAACTCGTTAAACTGAAGTCACTTGATAAAATACAACAGTAAAACAAAAACAGTTCTTCACAATTACTTTTTCCCCAGTTATAAAAATCAAGGTTTTCTGATTATGAAACACTTTCAGTGAGAAGACAATAAAAATTGTCTATTACTTTCAGTACTTATATGAAAAAGCCATATAAGTCACAAATACTGCAATATGTTTTCCTATATGACTATAGTTCTCAAAGTGCGAATAAAAAGCTAACTAATACTTGCCTATGAAAATATAATCATCTAAGAAAAAATCTTTTTTGGATATCATGTCTTCTGAGATTACCTCTTGCTTCACACATTGTGACATCCTATCACTGTTGTTGCCAATTTATTGCCACACCTTATCATCCTTTTTCCTTCTCTCTTTCTTACTTCAAAATGATTTAAAACACAATTGAAATCCCTTCATTACATTTTTTTTTATTTTCTGTGTTGTATTTTAACAAGATTTATCATTAATTCCATCACATGTCAATATACTTTCCCTCATGTTTCATTTAGTTTATGCTATTTAACTTCAACTAGATTTTTCATTAGCTCAATCACACTTTTTATCTTGAAAACACTTGTGTTTGTGATTTACAATATGCTCAGCATAATTTATTTTTTAAATCATATATGTTAAAGTCTCCCAATCCTTCTTGTGCACACATACACATGCAGCCTCGAAGGCTATGACGGAATAAAAAGGCCACTCTACACAAAACCTAAGTGAGAGGCCTGTTATTAATTTCATAGATTATATTTTTGTATTCATTTTACTGCTTAATCTTATACCTGATTATATTCTGATCAGTATTAAGTAGTTAAGTATGATTAACTATCAGCAATATCACATTTAATTATGACTCTATGTTCAGAATTATGTATAATGATGTGTCAGACACACATTTCCTATCTTTCACATTCCTGCAGCCAGTCTCAGACACACAAAGGCATTAATCTGCCACGATGAAAGCTGGATCATGTCCACACACACAAAATTCAGACATTAGAATCATTGTCATTACTCAAACTACATTTGTAATTCAACATATCAATTAGACTTATACTTTGATTATATTTTTTGATTAAGAATTAAAGATGATTTACTATTAGCAAATGCACATATGGATCAATGGTACTGGCTAAAAAAATAAAGCTAAGAGGAATGGTTTAGGAGGAGCTTACCCTCTGAATCAAGTGTTGCAGAGGTCAGTATATCACCAGACTCAGGGGTAACTGATTCAGCCACAGGGAGAAGATCTTCAGCAGTAAGCCTGGGCAAAAGAAGATCAGTGTCCAGGGTAACTAGCTCAGATACAGGAAGAACACTCTCTGGGTAGTTTGCACAGTGTTCACACAACCTGTAATGTTACTGGAGGTGAGTTAGGGAGGTAAACATATAAGGTCCATCTCAGTCCATGTGTCTATGTGCAAGCACGTTTCTCCCACACTCAACAGAGAGCAGTGGCACATCCAAAAAATCACTCCTAAACGGGGTTTTTTTTCAATATATTGGGGTGGGGGTGGGGGGGCTGTAGCCTATCCCAGCTGTCTTAGGGCGAGAGGGAGGGTTCACCCTGGACAGGTCACCAGTCTGTCGCAGGGCAAACACATAGACACAGACAACCATTCACTCTCACTTTCAAATCTACAGGCAATTTGGAGAATATCTTCTACATGACATCCATATTTTGAAATAATAAGGAAAAATTGTTCATTTTGTTCATTTTGACTCCTAGGTGTTTATAATGCCACATTTGAGAACAACGCTGTGCAGTACAGTTCTGGAGGCTCCCTGGTTGAGCCTGTCACTAACATATACATGGAGTTGAGGACCCGGTCAGAAAATGCTGTGCTCCTGAGGGCCTCCTGGGGCTCTGATCTCCTAATGGTGGGTCTGTTGGACTCATCAGTCCGGGTGGAGATCCAGCTAAGCAACAGCTTTGAGCCTCTGACCTTTACAGGCGTCCGTCAGGTTGCAGACGGGAGCTGGCACCGCGTGAACATTTCCATGACTGAAAAGGACCGCAAAGCCTCCCCCTGGATCATCACTGTGGATGGAATCACAGATGCTAACAGTGTGCCAGAGCGCACAGGTAGTATTCGCTTTCTCAATCAGAAGGGGGCGTTACTAGCCCTTGCAGAGAGCTTCAATGGTTGCATGGGTGCAGTGAGGCTTGGAGGAGTTTACCTTCCTTTTGTGGATGATTATAAGGCCCCACAACCTTCTCAGTTTCATTTAATTGGAAAACCAAAGATTTATTTGGGCTGCACTGGTACCCCTGTTTGTGATTCAGATCCATGTCTAAACGGAGGCACGTGTGAAGACCTCTTTAATAAATTTGGATGTATCTGCAACTCTGGTTGGGAGGGAGACCAGTGTGAGATGGACACTGATGACTGTGCATCTCAGCCCTGTGTTCATGGAAGCTGTAAGGACTACTTGGCTGGTTTTCAGTGCAATTGCCACCTGGGATATGCTGGCACTCTCTGTGATGAAGATATTGATGAGTGTGAGCATCATAATTGTGAACATGGAGGAACCTGTCAGGATGGACCCAACATGTACACCTGCATATGCCCTAAGGAGTACAGGGGCCCACACTGCCAGTGAGTTCTCACTAATTGATCATTTGTTTATTCCCTGTAGTTAAAGGTGAACTGCTGTAGTGAAGCCAAACTACACAAAAGTATTGGGCCACCTGTGCATTACCCCTAGAGGAATTGCTCGGCCATAGAAATTCATTCCATAAAACTCCCTGCAGACTGATGTTTTTTGCTGATGTTAATGCCAATCCTACTCTGTTTTATATGGTCATCCACTTTATGGCTGAATTAAAACCACTTTGCAATATTAGTAGTTATGAGTGATTATGGATCACTGATCTTGAAGAAATTTCCTGAAATGAGTTGTTGCAGCACTGGCATCCTATTACAATACTATGCTCAAATTCAGTGAGCTCTTTAGAATGACCCATTCTTTCACGAATATTTGTAAAGGCAGATTGTATGACTAGGTGCTTGATATTATACATGTGGCCATGATACTGAAAACATTCAAATTGAAAGATTCAAATGTTTTGCCCAATACTTTTGTTCCTATGGTGTATGTAAGATATGCATGCTGCCAGCAGCTTGTGCTGAGTGAGTTAAGAGCACAACTAATCTGCCCTATTTTAAACCATATTTGTCTTAACAATTGAAAAAAAATGCAAGGAAGCGTTATTGTTTTTCTGTCTTTGTTTACAATTTTTTGTTTATTAGTTTGAAAAGACAATAACATTGTAGATTTAGCACACACTACACATGCACTTAAGAATTCCTGCACATCTTGCCAAGATAAACACTATTTCTTCCAGGTGGGTCTATCCTCCTATACAGTGTGGTAAAGATGTTATGTGTGCAAACGATGGTGTCTGCAATGATGGACTGTGGGGGGCTAACTGTACATGCATGCCAGGTTTCACAGGCACCAGGTAAGCTCACATCTGAGTCATTTTACTCTAACTGTTACTAAATTTAAGTAATACCACATGTGTGTATGTATATCATGGTAGAGGGGATATATATAAACATATAACCATAAATATGACTTAGCTTCAGAGTTGTTAATGTAACAGTTAATGTTGACTTCAGGTAATTTCTGGTAATTCAGGTAATTTTTGTCTTGCAGATGTGAAATGGAGATCAATGAGTGTGGGTCTAACCCCTGTAGAAATGGAGGTTCCTGTTTGGATCGCTTTAACATGTTTGTATGTGAATGCCCGCCCGGTTACAGTGGTCCAGTCTGTGACAGTAACGTATGTTCGCTTCAATTTCTTCTTCAGAGCTAGATAGACGAGATCAATAACTTAGTTGCAACATTTAACGAATGATATATTATATGTGTTTCCCAAACTAAATTACTTTTCATATTTTACATGAAGTTTCACAACAGCAGTATAAACTTGATTTAGATTCACATCTTTCTAATTTTGAAATGACTGAAAATCAAACTATGTAATGGAAACATCCATCAGTAAGACCAAACCTCTACACTTTTTGTCTCTGCAGAAAGAAGCCCGTATACAGGGAATCCCCTGGCTGCTAATTGTGATCCCGTTGCTCTGCCTGTGCATTCTCCTAATGATTATTGGCTTGACCTTTGTAGTGCTCACAGCAAGGAAGAAGCGCCAGTCAGAGGGCGCTTATAGCCCCAGTGCTCAGGAACTAGCTGGAGCCCGGCTAGAGATGGACAGCATGCTCAAAGTACCACCGGAGGAGAGGCTTATCTGATCTGACAGGAACACAAATCGATAAAGGGAGCTAGAGGTGATCCGATGCTGTGGGGAGGTGCACAGGGCTGTCACTGTCAAACTGTTAGATCCTCTGAATGTCCAGGCTCATCTGATGTTATAGCCCCCTCCTTATAGACCTGTGCTACAAAAATATATTGACAATGTAAATTGTGCATATTTCATCATCTGAGGAAATAAGCCCTATGAACTTCAGGAACTCATAGCCATCAATTTATCCTCTGATGACCCCCTCTTATCAGAAATCATGCCAGTTTTTTATGCTCAAAACTGCTAAACAGAGGACAAATAAGCTCTCCACTACATGGTCACCTTTGGAAAATGTCCAACAGGTTCATGGCACACCAGTGGTGCTGCTGCCGGAAACTTTGCTCCAGTGGAGACAGTATGGCTCTGAGAAAACTCTTTACTGTTCTTTCTTTTCTGATAGACATGTTTGGCAACATGACTTATTTTTCAGTTTTCCTGGTAATATGGGACTTTGTAGCAATTTTTAGAAATGCTTTTTCTTGTAAAAGATTACATTTATTTACATTTGTGTCCACTTGTATGCACATTAATTAAATCTATAAATGTAATAAAGGCCAATTAGAGGTTTTTACTGCTTGGCCAGGAAGAATGCTTGTTATAAAGAATTTAGACAGTAGAGATAAAGTTAAATTGTTTGCTGTTATTTTTAATTCTAGTCTAGATTTTCATTGTCTCTTGTGCTCAGATTTTCTTTCTGTCAAGGTTTTTTTCTTCTTTTTTTTTGTTTGTTTTTTTTTCAAAAAAGCAAACAAACAAACAAAAACAACATCCCATTTTTGATATTAGGGTCATTCGGTCTCAAATCAACCAAGGGTTCTGCTCAACTGTCTCTGATTTGCATACAAATTTGAGAAAATGTGATCATTTGGTATATCTTAAAAAGTATTTCATATATGAAGCTATGGTCTATTAACTCATAGTGAGTGAGGAAGGTGAGTGAAGAAGAAATACTCTATGCATCATGGGAATCCCCCTACACCTATTGCATCATAACTAAGTCAGGATTCAGGATCAGCTGGTCCAGCCCTAACTGTATGCTTTAGCAAAAAGGGAAAGTTTTAAGCCTAATCTTAAAAGTAAAGATAGTGTCTGTCTTCCGAATCCAAGATAGAAGCTGGTTCCATAGAAGAAGCCCATATGGAAAAGATATATATAAATCTTATAAAGTTTGTATCTGTCTTATGTGAAACTTGTATGAAAAGCATACAAGAATAAAAACAGATATAAGATCCCATAAAAAATTATATAAATGAAACTTGTATGTTTTGGATACTTACTAAAACAATATATGAAAGTAATGAGAAAGTATATGATGTTATATGATTCACTATATGAAGCAGGCCACATCTTATGCAAGTCTTTTATAAGTTTTTTCTATTTCTTTTCCATATGGGAGGGCCTGAAAACTGAAGGCTCTCCCTCCCATTCTATTTTAAATACTCTAGGATCAACAAGTAGGCCTGCAGAGCGAGAGTGAAGTGCTCTAATAGGGTGATATGGTACTACAAGGTCATTAAGGTATGATGGGGCCTGATTATTTAAGACCTTGTATGTGAGGAGCAGGATTTTGAATTCAATTCTGGATTTAACAGGAAGCCAATGAAGGGAAGCCAAAACAGGAGAAATATGCTCTCTCTTTCTAGTCCCTGTCAGGACTCTTGCTGCAGCATTTTGGATTAACTGAAGGCTTTTCTGGGAATTTTTAGGACATCCTGATAATAATGAATTACAGTAGTCCAGCCTGAAAGTAATAAATGCATGAACTAGTTTTCCAGCATCACTCTGAGACAGGATATTTCTAATTTTAAAGATATTGCACAAATAGAAGAAAGCAGTCCTACATATTTGTTTAATATGTGCATTGAAGGACATGTCCTGGTCAAAAATCACTCCAAGGTTCCTCACAGTGTTACTGGAGGCCAAGGTAATGCCATCCAGAGTAAGAATCTGGTTAGATAGGTCTGTGAAGGTTCTCAGTCATCCAGGTCATCGTAGTCAAAGGAGCTTGCAAAGAAAAGCGTCTGGACTTTTTTAAGTTACTTGAAGACGTTTGTGTTACTAGAAGACGATGTGGTGTATGCTGTACAGTGCAGCGAGGAATGCCCAGACCTCTACATTGGAGAGACCAAACAGCCACTTCACAAGCGCATGGCACAACACAGAAGAGCCACCTCCACAGGACAAGACTCAGCAGTCTATCTTCATCTTAAGGATAAAGGACACTCTTTCGAGGATGCCAATGTTCACATTTTGGACAGAGAGGACAGATGGTTTGAAAGAGGAGTGAAAGAAGCCATCTATGTCCACTGTGAGTGACCATCTTTGAACAGAGGCGGGGGTTTACGACACCAACTCTCTGCCATCTATAATCCAGTTTTGAGATCCCTTCCCAGACGCCTTAACGCCCACTCACATCCTGGGCCATCTGACCTCAGGAATTCGCATGATAAGGTGGGGCCAGGTTTCACAATGAACACACCCGAAACTCTGGCTGATTGGGACCCACACCCAGTTTCACACCTTGGCTCAGGCGATTAGAGGATCATCAGGGGGTCCTTTTGTCCCTCTGTGGGGGGATACTCCCACTAGGTTTATATCTGGGACTCTCCACCATTTGACCTTAGAACTGAAGAAGCTTCTCGGATGAGAGGTGAAACGTCTTCAAGCAACTTAAAGAAGTCCAGACGCTTTTCTTTGCAAGCTCCTTTGACAATCTGGTTAGATACCATATTTCTAAGATTTTCAGGGCCGAGTAAAATAACCTCAATTTTATCAGATTTAAGAAGCAGAAAATTAGAGGTGATCCAGGTCTTTATGACTTTAAGACAGTCCTGCAGTTTAACTAATTGTTGTGTGTTATCTGTCTTCATGGATAGATAACCTTCGGTATCATCCGCATAGCAATAAAAGTGTATGCTATGCCTTCTAATGATAATGCCTAAGGGAAGCATGCATAATGTAAACAGAATTGGTCCTAGCACTGAGCTGTTTGACAACTACTCTTTCAAGGATTTTTGATATAAAAAAAGGTAGGAGATTGGCCTATAATTAGCTGGCTTTTTAAGTAACGTTTTAACTACAGCCAGCTTGAAGGCCTGTGGTACATAGCCGATTTTTAGAGATAGGTTGATCATGACTGAAGCATTAATTAATGGCAGGACTTCTTTGAACAGTCTTGTAGGAATGGTGTCTAAAAGACATAGTTTGGAGGAAGTAATTATTGAAGTTAACTCAGAAAGATCAATTGGAAAAAAAAGACTAAATAAATATCAATGGTACTGAAAGTAGCTGTGGATAATATTACATCTGTGAGACAATTATGAGTCATTTTTTCTCTAATGGTTAAAATTTTATTTGTGAAGAAGTTCATGAAGTCATTACTAGTTAACGTTAAAGGGATGGTTGGCTCAAGAGTGCACTGACTTTTTGTCAGCCTGGCTACAGTGCTGAAGAGAAACCTGGGGTTGTTCTTATTTTCTTCAATCAGTGATGAATAGTAAGATGTTCTGGTTTTGCGGAGGGCTTACTTATAAAGCAGCAAACTATTTCTCCAGGCTAAATGATGATCTTCTAAATTTATGACACACCATTTCCTCTCCAGATTACGAGTTATCTGCTTTTCGGCTACGTGTTTGAGAATTATACCGCGGAGTCAGGTACTTCTTATTTGAGGCCTTAGTTTTCACTGGAGCTACAGTATCCAGAGTCGTACGTAGTGAGGAGGTAAAATTATTAACAAGATAATCGACTTCTGTTGGAGTAGCGTTCAGATAGCTGCTCTGCTCTGTGTTGGTACAGGGCATTGAAGATGATAACAGTGGGTGGATTATATTCTTAAACTTAGTTACAGCGCTTTCAGAAAGACATTTACTGTGATGAAATCTACTCCCCACTGCTGTGTAATCAATTAGTGTAAATTTAAGTGTTATCAGGAAATGATCAGACAAGAGAAGGTTTTCAGGAAACACTGTTAAATGTTCAGTTTCTATACCATATGTTAGATCAAGATCTAAAGTGTGATTAAAGTGGTGGGTGGGTTCTTTTAGATTTTGAGAGAAGCCAATTGAGTCTACTAACAGATTAAATGCCATGTTGAGGCTGTCATTTTTAGCATCTACATGAATGTTAAAATCACCCACAATAATTATTTTATCTAAACTGAGCGCTAAATCATATAAGAAGTCTGAGAAATCAGACAGAAACTCAGTGTAAGGCCCGACGGACAATAGATCAAAGCAAATAACACTGGTTTTGAATTTTTCGAAAAAGTAAAAGTCTGTCTTGGTCTTTGGTTGATTAATAGGCTGGTGTGAAAAATTGCTGCCAAACCGCCCCCTCAGCCTGTGCTTTGAGGTTTCTGATAGTTAGAATGACTCGGGGGTGTTGATTCATTTAAATTAACATAATCATCCTGCTGCAACCAGCTTTCTGTAAGGCAGAATAAATCAATTTGTTGATCAATTATTAAGTCATGTACTAACAGAGACTTGGAGGAGAGAGACCTAATATTTAATAATCCACATTTCACTGTTTTACTCTTTGGTTCAGATGTGGATACTGTATTGTTCTTTCTTTGTGATTTTTTATGTTTAAGTTGTTTGTTGCTGGTTTTTAGTTTGTTTTTTGTCTTTTTGGAAGATTTCCATGCAAATTATCCTCATCATCACTACAAGCAAACTTATCACACAGAAGGTGTTCTTTATGAAGAACCAGAAGGTTCTTTCAATAGGTTCAGGGCTCTAGAGTGCGACCAATTTGGTCGCATTTGCGACCAAATTTTTCAGTGGTGCGACTAAAAATAAATATTTGGTCGCACAGGTGCGACCAACTGTTCCGGTAACAAAAAAAAAAAATCTCTGTAACTCTCCGTGTGGTCAACAACAGACACACATTATGCCCCTATCGTGGACTAAACCAATCAGAGATAGTCAGGGGCGGGACCTCTCTGATTGGCCGTGGTCCAGTTGAAAGTGCAGGTGGAAGAGAGAGGTGAGTAGCTTGAATAAAGCGATATCAATTCATTAACGGATTCCACACAAAGACCTAAACACGGAGCGGACCCAACACATCAGAATCAGCTTCGTCTTTCTCGGCTTTCTCACCCGACGGCCTGAAACACGGACACGCTGTCGGAGCTTAGCGATTCTTCGGTCCGCGCTGTGTTTACGTCTTTTTGCGCTGATTCTGAGCTGCAGGTTTTGCCTCTCTCCAACCAAAATTCACCGAGCCTGCAGCAAAAGAAGCAGCAAACTGCGCTTCACATTTGATCAATGTCGTCATGAATTCCCTCTGACTTTTGCTGTTTTGCTTCCACCACGATAAAAATCACACTTCCTGCACAGCTCTCTCTCTCTCTGTACTTCAGGAACAGTTTCCCGTCTCAAATCTGTTTTCTGCATTATTCATTCGCTTATTACCCACCAGTCTAGCGTTGTTTACAGCGCTTTTTCTTTTTTCACTTAAATGACCTCGGACAAGAAAGCCTAATTTCTGCTGTTCAATACTGAAGAAATTTAAATTTCTTAAAATTATGCAAAATTGCAGAATATTTTTAAGGTTATCTGCTATAAAAAGCCAGACCAGGAAAATCTCCTTCATGTTTTCCTGTGTTTTATTCTCAGTTACTTTCACACAAAGGCATCTGCTGTGATTTTCACAATTCTGATGAAGTCTCATGTGTATCAGTACTGATAAATGATCAGAATTATAATATTTCTGACTGTCTGAGGCTAAATTGAATCAAATCAGGACTTTGAGAACCGGAATTGAATGGATTATAGAAATCAGTGATGATACTCAGCCCTAGTGAGCAGCCTAGGCCTGAGAGAAGTGGATGTACTGTAGCTGTGGGTAATAAGAAAAGATGAAAAGAACTATTGATAACTTTTTTGTTAAGTTAAGGCCTGATCTGTCTGAAATTCATAGCCAGTGCTCTGACACGGTGCCATCAATATTTGAATGCTGAAAAAGCACAGTGTATCCAGAAAACACATTATATGCTGCAGTAAATGCACTGCCCAAGTGTCCCCTCTCCCCACGGCCTTTCAGCAGCAGACAGCAGCAAACAGGTCGTCAGAGGAGGCCAAGATGATGATTAAGTTTTTAACATTTTCTACAATATTGACAAAGCACTTTAAGCACAAGTTTGTTAGTTAATAATTTAGAAATTAATATTGTCTGTATGGACTTCCCCCCCCAAAGAAAGTGCACATGTAAAACTGCGGTGTTAAGCGATGCGGTTGAAAAATTTGAGTGTGCCTAACTTTTGTGCCGGTACGCCTAAATTTTTAAAGTTAGGCGTACCGGTGCGCCCATGTCAAAAAGTTAGTCTAGAGCCCTGAGGTTGCTTCAAACCAAGAGTGTTGCATCCATTCTTGCATGCTACAGAGTAAAGGTAAATAAAAAATTCTGGATGGACATGAATGGACAGGGCAGGATGGTTATTGGGGTAGTTAGTTGTAGCACAGGGGGTAGAGCTATAGCCAGCAACCACCTTGGTAGATGCTCAGGGGGTAGTCTTCCCTTGCCCTTTGTTGTGTTCTCCCTCAAGCTGTGTGTCCCTCTTCACATGGCTACAGAGGATCCTTTCCAGGATGATCTGTAACTGGCTTATGTTGTGTTTACTTTGTATGCTCTGCAGTAAAACTGTTTCGGAGTCCAGTTGGGTTAAATTCTGCCAGCCACACAGCAAGCCTTGACAAGACTGCTAAGAAATTGATGATGCCAGCTTTTACATGACAAAAAAGCATGACTGGTGTAATTATAAACTTTAATTTTAATTCAGTTCAATTCCATTCTATTCTGCTTATCCAATTCAGGGTTATGGGGAAGTTGGCCACAGCTGCTATAGGGTGAGAAGCAGGGTATACCCTGAACAAGACAGCAGTCTGTTGTAGGGCTAACACAGAGAGACAGACAACCATTCACACTTACCTATGGCCAATTTACAATCACCAGTTAACCTAACCAATAACTGCATGTCTTTGTGAGGAAGTCGGAGTACCCGGAGAGAACCCACACAGGCACGGAGAAAATATGCACCTTCCACACAGAAAGGGCCCAGCCAAATGGTGGAGTCGAACACAGAACCTTCTGGCTCTTAAGGTCATTTCAGAAGGCCACTTTATATTGTACCACAGTGCTGCCCAATTTAATTTAGTTCAGTTTAAAATAAGATGTGGCCTGATTATTCAAGACCATGTACGAGAGGAGAGGATTTTAAATTCCATTCTGAATTTAACAGGTAGTGTATGAAGAAAAGCAAGTATGGGCAAAATATGCTCTCTCTTTCCTTGTCAGTACTCTCGCTTCAGCTGCATTTTACCACCCCACTTGCACATTATAGGTGAGATTTTCTAATCTGGATGATTTCGTAGTTAGCACAAGGCGAGTCTCCTGGCCTGCATCAGCTCCAGAACCCTGCATTATCTACTGGGTAAGACTAATAGGATCAGGGGTTAAGACTTAGGGGTTAAGAACAGCTCAACTTGATGAAAAGAAGGAAATACAGAGAGAAGATTTTGAGGAGACACCTGAATCCTCCATAGTACTAAAGGGAATGAGCAGGACCCAACAATCATCACTCGCACAGCGAGAGGAAAGCAGTAGCTGGTATTGTCTCACACAGGAGCATCTCCAGGTCAGGTATGGAATTATTGGAGAGATAAAGTGGCTGGTGCAATGTCATGGCACGCTGTGGCAGGCAGGATGTATGACCCAAATGCAGGACTTGGAGACTGAATGATTAACTAAGGGTGGCTTTATTGCTGGAGAAAAAAACATGCACAGGACAAGGACTAACAAATTAAAACAGGAAATACACGACAGGTACAGAGGCACGGACATGCCACTGAACAGAGGGAACACGGAGCACAGGGACAGGAATAACAAACTGCGACATGAGACTGAATGACTCATGTCTACTGAACAATGACAACTGAACAAGAAAATAAAGATAAAGACAGAACCTACACTAAAAATGAGGGGCACAGGAACAAAACACAAGAACTAGAAATCACAAAACAAAGAAGAACTAGAAAGCTAGAAATACAGAACCATAAAACAAAAGACTAATAATGATAAACCATGATGAAATCAAAGCTTAATAATAACACAAAACACTAGGTCACCAACCCAGGACTGTGACATGCATGCAAGCCAGAAAAGCCAGATCTGCTGCACTGAAGTCAGAAATTCAGCTTACCTCAACTCCTTTGCCAAGCCAGACACCTGACAGGGTATAGATTGAGCCTTTTGTCCAACAGTTGTCAAGCTCTCGGAGTCCTCTGGAAGGTACCACGTGACCTCCACACATCTGATGGACGGGAGGTATGTTTTAAATGGACTGAAATAACCAGCTGGAAAATAGGCCAATGAGACTGCTGCAGGAGTGGATTTGTATGTGTGGGCAGTCAGTGCCGCGGGAGAATTGATTAAGCTGATAGAAAGGGCCAGGGGACGAAAACAAGAGTTTTTCTCTATTTCCTAGTGATAAAGCATTTTTATATTTAATCAAAGAGAAATCAAAATATAAATTTCATCAATATATAAATGGGAAATGTAGTTTGAGTAGTAGAATGTCTCTAATGTCTGAGTTTTCTGGTGGCGTGTGTGCACGTGAGCCAGCTACAATCTTGGCAGTTTTGTGTCCATCTGGAGGAATGTAGGAAGATATGTGTTATAACTGTTAAACACAGAACCATGATTTATATGTGGTAAACATGAGATCAAAATATAACCTAACATATTGAACATAAATATGTATCAGTTTCCATACTTAATATGTGGTTATACCAGCTAAATTATGCTCAATTGCTTAATACTGGTATGTTGAACATGGAGGCATGTTGCTATTGACCCTGCAGAAGGTTGGTGATCTTTGTGCATCTCAGCATCTCATCCACTGTGTGATTTTCACATGGCCTAGTTAACACAACTACTTTGTTACACTTTAACTGAATTCACTGAACTAAATGTACATTTTATACCTAGATTTGCAGGCAGACTGGACATGTCTGTGAAAACAGATATTAATCAAGCATACCATTCTACCATTAATCCATTAATTAATAATTGTAATTTAGTATATTAATCCAAAAATAATAAGTTGCTTTACTATTATTTCAGCATTTTTTGAAAATTTATATACAATTGTTGCTAAGCATGAAAGTATCATTTTGACTAAAGTGATTTTGGTAATTACAAGTACTGTAGCTTTAGGACAGCTGTGGCATTAACCACAGCTGTCCTCAATTTACACAGCCATGGCATAAACCAGACCACAGTGTAATGGTGTTATACATTTAGGGGGTTCAATTTGGCCCAGTCTCTTGGAGCATTACATTTTTTGATGGTCGTTAAACCTGTGTTTTTCAAATATTTTTCACTTATGTTGTATGTTTAGTAGCAGTTCAAAAAAAGAAATAAAGGTCACCACATCACACCAGTTCAAGCTAACAAAATCCAGCTTTAACCACATAGAAACATCTAATGGCAACATCAGATTGAAAAAAAAAAAACCTAAGTTAAATATATATATATCTCTCTCTCTCTCTCTCTATATATATATATATATATATATATATATATATATAAGGTTAAAAAGAAACACACACAGACAGTGTGGTTGACACAAAACATTGTGAAATATGTAATTTTAATGAAACTGATATTTGTAGATTTAAATTATATGCAAATGCAGTAGGATACTATTCAGCAGTCTTTAGTCATTCTTAGAACAAATATAGTGTTGTCTTTACAAATAGGCACACAAGACAGCAGCTACAGCTGATCTGCACAGCACTTTCAAGCTGTTAATTTTTTTTGGTATTCACCACACATGAACGCATCAAAAATATCTGGAACGCAGTAAAAAGCTGAGAAAGACACTGACACAATTGTGTAATGGTAGAGAGGTCAGAGCAGATAATTTAGAAACTGATGGCCAAAGTGTGAGAAGCTATTATTATTCCTCTTACATCACAATGTTTAAGCAGCCTCATTAGCTAATCACAGTTGCAAAAACCAAAAAAAGGAAAATATATCAGCAAAGGCTTGTCCAAAAGATCCAGCAAAACAATACTATACAACAAGGGGTTTTAAAGTATTCATATATTTAGCAGACAAACAACTTTAAAATATTCCAGGAAATGTAATGTAATCTTATGCTTGTAGACGGTCTTAAAAAATTATTGACAACACATTTTTTCAGGTCAGAGAGAAAAGCATTAAACAGAATTTAACATGAAAGCAACAAACAAAACAAAAAAACCCCCAAAACAAAACACACCCAAGCAAAAAATTCATTGTGTACAAAGCTACTAAAACATCAATAGAAGAACTATGCACATATGAGGTGCACTATATTTTGTAGTGACAGCCACTTAATTCGATTAGGATGTTCTTTTGCTATAGCAGACTAGCTAAAAATAATAATGTGAGCTAATCATAGAAGCTGACTTCATGAAAACGTGTGCTATTGTGACATTTATGCGCTTTCAGGAAATAATGGGTGCTATTCTTAAAGTTTATACACAGATAATGGGATGGCACTGAAGACAAATGACCCACAAGAGAGCTGCGCAATGAAATGTACAAGCAAATGTTTTGGTAAATGCCTTTACAGAAAGGCATTTTCCCCAGGAAAATCACACATGACGTAACACAATTTGTAGAAATGCATCCACGTTTCCCAATCTGTTTAATAGAAAGAGTTTGTCACTGGTCATCAATCAGAGGGTGAGGGTGTCATCATGTGACCATTTTTGCCTTCTATATCAGGACCTTCTGTTGCAGTTAATCGGTGCTTTTGGAGCAAACTGCTCTGGAGCCCACTAAAAGGTAATAACCTACTGAGAAGCTCCACAGAGGACTTTATAGGTACAAAGACCTTTTATTTTTCTTCCATCAACTCTGAAATGATGGCTACAGCTGGGTATTTACAAACCAACATCAATTTGCATTTCCTCTGAACAAACCATTTTCCTGCTTGTTTTAGTTTATTTTTTGAGGATAACACAGAGCTATTGTCTAAACAACTAATACTCTAGGGACCTTTAAATTTTTTTTAAATCGCTTTTGCAATTTCACATTCATGCATTTGAAAAAAAACAGTATACTCACAGTTCCTCTTGTGCCCTGAAGACTACTACACCAAAGAAGAATTAAAACAAAAAAACGGTCTGTATTATACTTGCTTATGAACACAATCATGGATACTTGGAATAAAGAGGACCTCAGCATATTCAAAGAATTAGAACACCTGCGTAAGAACTGTTGTCATGTTGACTTCTGTAGTTCAGTGTTAGAGGCTTTGAACTACAAAAAAAAGTAACTGGTTTGAAAATCACTTCATTTCTAATGCATCTACACAGATAGACTCATGACATGACAACAGAATGACTAATGTACCCAGCACAAGGAAGGTGGTTTTTAATGGTGCAGCTGATTAATGTGCGTTTTATTTATTGTATCTTGTATTTATTACTTCGGAATTTAGAATCCTGCCTCAAAAAAATAAGTTCTGACCTATATTCTACGACGGAAAAACTGGGAGCGCCTACACACTCATCAGCCTGGTTGCAGATAGCATACAAAATGTACCTGCTCTTTGTTTTTCCACTTAGGCAATCAGGACAACTCTATTAGAACTCTGACATGGCATTTTTCAGCAGTCTTTAATCTTCATTTAATCTGTATTTTTTTGAGCTAGACAAGTATAACAGACTAAATCAGATTATTCCACTATTAAAAGCAACCCAAGGTCCTGGATAGAGCAGTGGTAGAAGTGACATAAAATAATCTCTATGCACATATAAAGATTTTAGTCAAATGTTTCCCATTTCCTCCGGAGGTCCTCCACCTTCTGTTTTTGGGATGAAGCTGGTCTGGCCAAGGACAACAGGTCCCCAAAAGGATCCTGAGGCTTCTGACTGTCCTGTTCAACATTAAGTGGCTTTCCCAGTGCATTTATAGCTGTGGAAAAAGTGTGATTGCTGGCAGAGGAGTGAGGCAGAGAGGTGACTGATGACGGGAATGCTGATTGGAGCAGTGAATAGCTGGGTGGGGCAGTGGAACTGCCTGGCGAATGCTGTCTGTAAAGCCCCGGTAGTGTTGTAAATGACTGCTGCTGCGTTGGAGCAGGCATATAAGGGCCTGGCGGAGGTCTGGAGACTGTATTAAAGGGGTTTCCACTTATAATTGGTGAGTAATGCATTTGAAGGGAAGGGTTTTGCAAAGACTGGGTGAAAGGGTTTAGTGATAGGTTTGGATATTTTGGGAAAGAGGGCAAGCCCTGTGGGTAGGATCCAGGTTGTAGTACTAGCTTGTAGGAAGATGAGATACTACTATCTGTCCCATCAGTTGGTGCAGTGGAGCTGGTCTGTGCTGAGTTCTTTAGAGGATCTAAAAGGCTTATGAGATCTATACCTTCCTTAGTACTCTTAGGGGTCTTCAGCAAATCTCCATCTGTGGACATGCTCAGAGCTTGTCTAAACTCTTCTCCCCCTGATATAGTCCTTCCTTCACCAGTTCCTGCTGGTTTGGAGCATGACTGGGCTGTGGGAGGTGTCAAGACAGAACCAAGCTCAGGTGTCTTCCTTCCCTGGGGACGAGGAATAGTGATATTACCTAGAGAGGAAAGGTCCAAAGGCTCAGGGCACGTGCTGGAGCTATCAAGCCCTGGGGATTGGGTTCCTGTGTACACAGGAAGTTGGACAGATGGAGGTCTATTACAGGTAGAGGGACCAGGCAAAGGCATTTTTTCATGACCTGTACTCCACAGCTTGTTGTAAGAGTTGGAGAGCTTGAGCCCTGGAAATGTTCGTGAATTGTCACCAACGTTTACGTCCAGCCGCTGCAAGCACAAGAGATCAGAATTTAAAGAACCACTTGAGTTGTTTTTCTTCACAATTTAGCTCAGTAAATCCTACAGTACTACTGCTTCTTAACTCACATGGTGTAATATATATACACATATATTATGCCATGAGCCATTATGAGTTTTTGAGATGAGATTTACACACACACACACACACACACACACATACATACATACATACATACATACATACATACATACATACATACATACATACATACATACATACATACATACATACATATATATATATATATATATATATATATATATATACACACACTTTTTTTTTTCCCCAATACAATTTTAAATAGTGTTTTCATAGTGTTCAATAGGTAGACAACAAAATATGTGATCCACTACTACGTGTCTTCTAAAAGCTTTTAGATCATCATCTGAGGACCATTAATCCTCATGTACAGATTGTGGAATTTACAAACAGTCTGGAATATCTGGATTTAATTTAGAAAAAAACTAATCTTATATAATAAAATTAATTATAATACAAACTATTCAGGTAGTGTCTGGAACAGAAATCTCACCTGGTAGGTAAACTTGGGCTGCAACTCATCGGAGTCTTTAGAAGTCCTCAGATCCTCGAGACTCTTAGCCAAGGCAACTGGTTGGCTCTCAGGTTCGTCCAGGCACCCAAAAAAGTCACCAAGCAAGTTGAGATTGGAGAACTTCTCATTGACTGGGCTAGGGGGGGCAGTATGACTTTCTGGTGGCCCAAAACCAGTATCATGACTTTCTATCAACTCAACCTCTTTTAGTGTGTGGTACGGCTGTGGCCTGCAGGAAAAGAGATAAACCTGTTATTATAAATTCTTCCTCACAATGGATGTTATATGCACTTTTCTACTCTATTTTTCTAGCGCTTATGACAGCATTTCTCATTCACCATTCACATACACATTCATACAAGCATTTTTTCTATATCTAAGTGCTTTCTATGCAAGATTCACACGCCGATGAACACATATCTTGTCAAAGGATACTTCGACATGCATACAAGCAGGAGTCTGGGATAAAACAACAGACCTCCAAATCAGTAGATGACCTGCTCTACCTTTTCAGCCAATGACTTTAAAATAATTTAAGTTTGGAACATTTGCCCTTCAATGTTTTTGACTTAGACAGGCAGAGTTGGAGAACTTCATCATACTGGTTCAAAGAATCATGGTACAAATCAGATATTAATAGAAATTAATCATATACAAATTTTTTTTGTTTATTTCAGTAGATGCACTGCTCTACCTCTATCACAGCCACCACTCTTAAATTGCCCCTCCATGAATGGCCACCTCATTGTTTTGGAGGGATCCCAGGAGCCATGTTGTCAGGGGCAATTTGCCCCTAGTCAAGGCTCCCAAGGCAAATTAGTACTGGGTAAGGGGCCAGACTAAGTGTGATTTAAAAAACAAACAAACCCTATAATAAACCCCTATAACAACGAAATCCATAAATATTACTCAGACCAGGGGTCGGCAACCCGCGGCTCTTTAGTTCTTTTAGTGCGGCTCCGCGTGGTTTGGGAAAATAAATTAGAAGTATTTAGCTGAAGTGTATTTTCTTTATGTTAGTTCATTTTTAACTTGTAGTTCTAAATTGGAAGATTATTGTGATATTGAAATATAAAAAAAAATTGTACTCTATTATTTTTTCATCGCTCAAAATAAGCGTCACACTGGCGGAAGCCGGTATGCTCGCCGAAACGCCGTGCATTTATCGAGACTTTCAACCCCAGGTAGGCCAGTTATGGATCTTCGGATCCACATTATGTCAGCAGCTATTCGCCACCGTGAACTATGTTAAAAACAAACACCACTCATGCCTCACAGATGACAGCTTACAGTCCTGCGTAAAGATGAAAGTGACTTCGTACAGCCCAGATCTGCAGACGCTGTGCGCAGAGGTTCAGGAGCAGAAGTCCCATTGTAAACATACCACGGCAGACCCGACGATGTCTCCATGAACACGCTTTTCAGCATCTCTTTATTGACCACTTTTCACACACGGTTGCTGTACGCATACAGCCGGCTGTAGCTTTGCAGCTCACAGCCCGACACATACCAACAACAGCATAGATAGCACAGACGTAAAGGCGGCGTGGCGTGATTGCGGGTCCCGCTCAGGTGCGTCCGCCTCCCCTGCAGCGGCGCTGCAGACCACGCCCTCCACACACATTAACCAGGTAAAATACATATTTAGGCAGAATTTTGCAAATCTCTATTTTTCATCTTTTAGCAGCATAGTGCTTTTTTTTCCAATTATTTTTTAAAAGTCAGGTCAAGGCTCCAAAATCCCAAAGGCGATATAAGGGTGGCGGCTCACAGTTTTTGTTTGCTGGATTCTTTTAGTTCAGCTGGGTGTCTTTCCTTTTGTTATATTGCTTTAAGAGTTCAAAATGTGTTAATTACATTAATAAAATGTAATTTTCTCTGTAGCACTTCATGGATTTCATAAGCAACACACCTTAGTTGTTCACACAAAGCATAAAGGTAAAAAACAATATATACAGTGTTATCTTCATTTTAGATGTCAAAAAGTATTTGCGGCTCCCAGTGTTTTCTTTTGCGTGGAAACCGGGTCCAAATGGCTCTTTGGGTGTTAAAGGTTGCAGACCCCTGACCCAGACCATAATTATGGGGACCCCACCCTAGAGTCAGGCATAGGAGAGGGGCTCACTTGAGAGCACCTGGTGCCTTAACCTATGGAGCCTGCCCAGGCTCAGCCTGAATGAGTCACATAGGCCAGTCCTACCATAGGCCCACCAACTGATCTGTGGCTGGAACAATAGGGGTCTGCTGTTTTTTTCGTTTCTGCTTTTTCATTTTAACCTGTTTTGGTCCCTGGATGCTTAAACTTGCATGGCTTTGAACACTTCACTGTCTCTAAAAAGCCTGGAGTAGAGGATTGGGGAGAGGAAGGTCAGGCCATCTCTGGTTAAACAGCTGATCCAGGTAATCATTACAAATTGGATGGATGGATAGATGGATCAACGGAGTATAATAGTACTAAAAAAAGCATCTACAGTACTAAAAAGACATGTTAACATAGAAGTAAAAGAAGAGCTGTGCTTATCACTGTACAGTGATAAGCACAGCATCGTCACCTTAGATTAAGAAGGCTCTTGGATTTATTTTCCTAGTTGGTTGGGAAATTTGTTTGTGAAGTTTCCATATTGTTACCCTGACTTTCTCCCAAGTCTGAAGATCTGTATACTTACAGGTTTTTTTGTTTGTTTGTTTTTTACAACCGTAATGCATTTTACTGGTATACATTTCATTTCTTTAGAGATATTTAACCACCATTAGATAACATCTCTGGAGTAGGTTGCACTCACAGGGATAATTTTCTATGGAAGAGAAGTCATATGATCTGTGGAACACCCATTTGTGATTGGTCAGATGCTTCCCACACCACCCCTTTCACCCTTGAGTTGATAACAACCCTCAACAACATATGACCACTTATCCTTGTCACCAATTTTCCACCCCAATAATTGAAAGATATCCTGGGTATGTTGAACTTACTTTAGATCCCAGGTTTCATAAGCCCGTACCAACAACATAACATCGTTTTGTTTCCCTAATCGTACTAATTGTACAAATGTCCCTATCCAAGAACCTATCCAAATGTACAGCTTTAAAAGTAGCTATGCACAGACATGCCCACAATTACTGAAAGAGAAAAGGAATAAGAAAGGCTTGTTGATGAACCAAACAGTGCAAAGTCAATCAGGGAAATGCATACAGAGGCGACCACTCAAAAGGGACCGAGAAGAAAAAGCTGTCAGGAAACCCAGAGATGGACTCATTGTCGTATTGGAGCTCATCTCCAGACGAATCCTCAGACAGAAAGACTGTGTAGTGACGAGTAGGACGGACAGGGCTACAGTGACAAGAGGAAAGACAACAGAAAATACACAGTTCATTACACAGGGGGCAGAAAGCAAGAGGCACATTAAGAAGAGAAATTAGAAGAATTAGAAGTTTTCTAGTTGATTATTGATTTGAATGGGCAAAGAGTTTGTTGAAAAAGAAAATAATCCAAATTTTTGGCACTCCTTCAAGTAAATCCTTAATTTTTTCTCATTTCCAATGATGCAAATCTTGTTCCTGTAATGGTGCACACAGCTTCTGTCCTATTGCTCCATCTTTATGATGTCAAAAAGGGGGGATGTACTTATATAGGCATCACAGAAGTCCCTTCCACCTAATGTTCAAAATATCTGTTTACACAGTGTAGCCAATCAGAAGAAAGGTGGTTTAAAACAGTTTATTTCAGACATAGGGGCTAAAGGGCTGCACCAACGCCCATCACAAAATGTATTGATTTGTCTGAATTGTGAGTGATGCACCAAGAGGCAATTGAAGGGAGTCTGATTTGTGTCTAACTCAGTACAGCAGTACAGAACAACTGTTTCACCATCATCAATATCTTTCAGTGGTACCAAACAAACATTCCAATTATACTCTTAGTCGAGTCGCTTTTGACCAGGATATGTTGTTCAATGCGCCATGTTAGACAAATATGTAGGACTGCTTTCTTCAATTTGTGTAATCTCTCTAAAATTAGAAATATCCTGTTAACTTAAAGACCTCATGGTACCCTATTATCCCAATAGAGCACTTCGTTCTCAGGCTGAAGGTTTACCTGTGGCTCTTAGGATATTTAAAAGTAGAATGGGAGGGAGAGCCTTCCGGTTGCAGGTCCTTCTTCTGTGGAACCAGCTCCCAGCTTGGATTAGGGACACAGACACTCTCTACTTTTAACATTAGATTTAAGACTTTTCTGTTTTGACAAAGCTTATAGTTAGGGTTGGATCAGGAGGCCTTGAACCCACCCTTAGTTATGAGTTATTATTAATGTCTGGCTCTCTTTCACAGCATGTCTTTTGTCTCATCTATCTCCATTTACCCCCACCGGTCGTGGCAGGTGGATGCTGAGATTATATTATCAGTTTATATGTGGATTATATATGGAGACCCATTTTAATATGATGAACTTAGAAGTGTCCAGGTATGTTGATTGTAGATATTAACAAGGTTAAAGAAACCCCCATGTTTTTTGAATCCTTTAGGCCCACAATTTATCCACTGCCTTTTCCAACAAGGGAACATTAACCTTATCTCTTGACTGAACAAACTCAAAAACAGTGGAATTTGCTGTTTATAAATAAAGTATGCTTACTGGTCAATGCTGCTTTCCAGACTCAGATTGCTGCTTGGTCTTTTCAACAGCACTGGTGGCCGAGCCTGTGGACATGACGAAATAGGAGAGAAAGGAGAAATTTTAATGTCAGAAATACAAATAATGTACCACTATCTAAAGAAAGATAGATATAGATTGTTATACATATATTGTGTATATATACAGTGGCTTGCAAAAGTATTTGGCCCCCTTGAACTTTTCCACATTTTGTCACATTACAGCCACAAACATGAATCAATTTTATTGGAATTCCACGTGAAAGACCAACACAAAGTAGTGTACATGAGAAGTGTAACGAAAATCCTACATGATTCCAAACATTTTTTACAAATAAATAACTGAAAAGTGGGGTGTGCGTAACTACTCAGCCCCCTGAGTCAATACTTTGTAGAACCACCTTTTGCTGCAATTACAGCTGCCAGTCTTTTAGGGTCTGTCTCTACCAGCTTTGCACATCTAGAGACTGAAATATTTGCCCATTCTTCTTTGCAAAACAGCTCCAGCTCAGTCAGATTAGATGGACAGCGTTTGTGAACAGCAGTTTTCAGATCTTGCCACAGATTCTCGATTGGATTTAGATCTGGACTTTGACTGGGCCGTTCTAACACATGGATATGTTTTGTTTTAAACCATTCCATTGTTGCCCTGGCTTTATGTTTAGGGTCGTTGTCCTGCTGGAAGGTGAACCTACGCCCCAGTCTCAAGTCTTTTGCAGACTCCAAGAGGTTTTCTTCCAAGATTGCCCTGTATTTGGCTCCATCTATTTTCCCCATCAACTCTGACCAGCTTCCCTGTCCCTGCTGAAGAGAAGCACCCCCAGAGCATGATGCTGCCACACCATATTTGACAGTGGTGTGTTCAGAGTGATGTGCAGTGTTAGTTTTCCGCCACACATAGCGTTTTGCATTTTGGTCTCATCTGACCAGAGCACCTTCATCCACATGTTTGCTGTGTCCCCCACATGGCTTGTGGCAAACTGCAAACGGGACTTCTTATGGTTTTCTGTTAACAATGGCTTTCTTCTTGCCACTCTTCCATAAAGGCCAACTTTGTGCAGTGCACGACTAATAGTTGTCCTATGGACAGATTCCCCCACCTGAGCTGTAGATCTCTGCAGCTTGTCCAGAGTCACCATGGGCCTCTTGGCTGCATTTCTGATCAGCGCTCTCCTTGTTCGGCCTGTGAGTTTAGGTGGACGGCCTTGTCTTGGTAGGTTTACAGTTGTGCCATACTCCTTCCATTTCTCAATGATCGCTTGAACAGTGCTCCGTGGGATGTTCAAGGCTTGGGAAATCTTTTTGTAGCCTAAGCCTGCTTTAAATTTCTCAATACCTTTATCCCTGACCTGTCTGGTGTCTAAATCCAATCGAGAATCTGTGGCAAGATCTGAAAACTGCTGTTCACAAACGCTGTCCATCTAATCTGACTGAGCTGGAGCTGATTTGCAAAGAAGAATGGGCAAGAATTTCAGTCGCTAGATGTGCAAAGCTGGTAGAGACAGACCCTAAAAGACTGGCAGCTGTAATTGCAGCAAAAGGTGGTTCTACAAAGTATTGACTCAGGGGGCTGAGTAAATACGCACACCCCACTTTTCAGTTATTTATTTGTAAAAAATGTTTGGAATTATGTATGATTTTCGTTCCACTTCTCACGTGTACACCACTTTGTATTTGTCTTTCACGTGGAATTCCAATTAAAATTGATTCATGTTTGTGGCTGTAATGTGACAAAATGTGGAAAAGTTCAAGGGGGCCGAATACTTTTGCAAGCCACTGTGTATGTGTGTATATATATATATGTATGTATGTGTGTGCATATATACAGTGGTCCCTCGCTATAACGCGGTTCACCTTTCGCGGCCTCGCTGTTTCGCGGAACAACTCTTTCCAATAGCTTTAGCTCATAGCTCATTATCTTTTCCACTCTATAGTTACTACAGCTCCGCCCATTACCTTTGTTCTGTTTTATGTCATGTTTTCCAGTCACTGTGTATTTATATACCACTCTGTATTTAATATTAGTTACTATTAATCTCTGGCTATCTTCCACAATGTGTCCTTGTCCTACCTTTCTCCCTTTACATTTTTTCCTCACTGACCAAAGTTCTTGCTCACAGGGGGGTCATCTGATTATTGGGATTTTCTGTTTTTTCTCTGTATTATTGTAGGGTCTTTAACGTACAATGTAAAGCACCTTAAGGCAACTGCTGTTGTGATTTTGCCCTATATAAATAAAACTGAAACTGAACTGAATTCTTGAAAACTGGGACCAGTACACTTCTTCTCTGCTCTTCAGACTTCCTTTCACTTTGAGTTAATCAATCTGGTTAGTCCATTGCCCTCTCTTCTATACAACTCCATACTTCACAGGACTTTTTTTTCCTGTGCCCAAGTGATTTCAAACATTCATATACAGACTCAGACTAATGGATCCATCAGAGGCAATCCTTAGTAGATCCCTGATTCCATCATTCAAACAACCTTCCAATTTGTAAATGAACCACTTTGCCACCCATAAGCTGTTTCTTAGATATTTGCAATGAATAGCTGTACAGGTGTACCTAATAATACAGCCCATGATTGTATATAGTTTAAAAAAATAATTACACACGTCAGCTTATCTACTCTGGAACGTAAATATATAGATAGTGCTTTGCGAGCACATTTTAATCTTTTTTTTCCAAATTTAAATAATTACAATATACAATATCAGTCTCATATTTTTGTACTGGGAGATGCAATCAAACATAATGCTACAAACAGAATAATGCTATTTTAACACACCACATTTAAATCCCCCTTTGACATAGCATTTCAGGTGTGCTATGACATAAGTGTTTCATATGAAACGTTTTTAGCGTTTTTACATTGTCACATCCTTTTTGCCCACCTGTCCCAAGTGCATAGTGACTGGCCGACTGTCTTCCCAGTTTTGCAGTGACCTGTTGCTTCTAGCTGCACCAGTGGAGGTGGAAAATCCTGCTGTGCTGTCATCATCAGTCACTGCTGACCCCTCAGTGGAGAGTCCATTCTCTGCTTGCTCCTGCAGTGGTGGGGGGGGGACACAGGAAAAAGAAAAGTTAACAAAGGTGAAAGTAGTGATGGCAGAGAAGGAAAAGAAGGACAGAGGCTGCATGCTGTGGCTGGAAGGCCATAGGGTCAAAAATGACAGATTAGGGAAGCCATCATTATAATTCATGATTAAAACTCCCAAATGATTCAGAGCAGGAAAACAAATCAATACCTTTTGCTTCAACCGACTCTTGACTTCTCTGATCCTCATTTTTGCATGGTCCTTGGCCTGTTGAGCACATAAGCACACATAGGTCATTGCCATTGTGAATGTATTTACATCTTCTTATGATTCTTACATTTCAAAGGAAAGTTGAGGCAAGTCTCATCTACACAGTGAAACTACGTAAATAAGAATAAAGGTGCAGAGTATCACCCACGTCGACACCTCATGCTCACAGATCCTTTATACTTTTCAGAGGAGCTCTGTTAATTAAACCTTGAAACAATATAGCTTTGTAACACACAAGGTTTGTTGCTGATATGGTTGATCACCATGTTAGCTCATATTGTAACACAGGGGATTAATATTAACAGCTGATACATGGAAGAAATTTCAAAAGTCACTAAAGTGCTCACAAATTTATAAACTGTCTTCATAGCTGGGTTTGCTTTGGTCTTCACTGTGTTGAAGATGGCTCCACCACCTTTCTGCAAAACAAACAAAATTGTTATATATTTATATATATTACGATTAATTTTTAGTTGAACCAGTATCATCAAAGTTCTCAAACTCCAATCAAAATCCTTAAAACCAGTTGAAACATTAAATTAACATTAGCCCATCAAAGTTTCTGTCTCAAAAAGGAGAGGCGGGTGTCTACTAATCTGAAGGTCAATGGTTCAATCCCAGGCACCTGTGGTCTGCATGTTGAAGTATCCTTGGGCAAGATATCAAAAAATCAGATTCCCCTGATGCACACTTGAGTGTATGAATGTTAGGTTAAAAGTACTTAGGAACAGAAAATAATTTGCTTATATGAAAGTACGGGTGAATGAGTCTTATGGTAAGAAAGCACTTTGACTCCTCAAATAGAGTAGAAAAGTGCTATATAGGTACTAATCCATTTACCATTTTGTTAGCAGTGATTTAACCAACATGGAAAAAACAAGGGAAATGGTGTCTTTCCCAGTTTGCAACAATTTTTAATCTTTTATTCAGAGTGTTATCAGTGTCATTCTGCATTATGTGATACCCCACATACAAGAAACCTGTTAAAGCCTCTTAAAAATGTTACTCATGGAAATAACTGGTGATATGAAATAACTATTGAAACGTCACCAATTTTCTTTCTTTCTTTCGTTCTTTCCATAGATTTTCAATTGGTCAGGTAATTGGTTGGGCCATTCTAGCAGCCTTGTTTTCTTTCTCTGAAACCAACTGAGAATTTCCTTGGCTGTGTTTGGGACCATTGTCTTGCTGAAACGTCCACCTTAATTTCATCTTGGTATATGGTATTGGTATATTGGTATTTCGTTATCTTGGTATATGCAGCTGATTTTTAATCAAGAATGAACCAGTCATTTGTTTCATTTATCCTTCCTTAAATTATATGAAGTGTGCCATAATGAAAAACAGTCCCATGCCATGATGTTCCCACATCCATCATCAACCTTTTGACTTCAAAATATGGTGTGTATTATGGCAAAAACATTCAATTTTGTTCTCATATGAGATGTTTCTTGTGTGACACCTTGGTAATGAGACATCTTTTTTTATAACCCATCAGTTAGGACAAAAACAGCTGATATTATTTTGCACTAAGTGGCAGGTTTTTAACTACTGATGAATTTCAGCTGGTGTCATGATTTTGTTTTCACCTCCCTTTCGTCACCTGCTTGGTTCTTTTTCCCTGCGTTATTTCGTATTATTACACAATTTATGGACATTGTGTAATAATCTATGATTTGATTTCTTTGCATGTGTGGATTGAATGGATAGCTACCAACATCTGGTGAGAATTTTATGCCAACAGCATCTTTAGAAATATATTTATTTAGAAAATTGGTGATGTGTTCAATACTTATTATACCTGTTGTATTTTTATTTTTATATATTAGCACCTACAATTATATAAAGCACTGAAACACATAGAACAAAGTGAGTCGAATAAAGGAGTGAATGCAACATAACATTGTCTATTTGCAGAATCAGACAACACGATGTGTTTATACACATCCGCATTTAATCATTAAGTATTATTAATCTCCGGCTCTCTTCCACAGCATGTCTCTGTCCTGTCTTCATCATCTCACCCCCAAGTGGTCTTGGCAGATGGCCACCCCTCCCTGAGCCTGGTTCTGCTGAAGATCTCTTCCTGTTAAAGGGGAGTTTTTCTTTCCCACTGTCACCAAAGTGCTTGCTCGAGGGGGAGGGTTCTAATTGTTGAGTTTCTCTCAGTTTTCTCTGTATTATTGTAGGGTCTTTGCCTTATAATATAAAACACCTTGAGGCCACTGGTGTCGTGAATTGATGCTATATAAATAAAAGTGAACTGACTTGAAAACTTGGTTATCCAATATGACAATGATCCCAAGTACACCACCAAATCTACAACGGCATGACTGTAAAAGGAAAGAATGAAGTTGCTGCACTAGTCAAAGTCCAGGCCTCAACCTGACTAAAGCACTCTGTGTAAATAAAACCTGGAATGTTGCACAAAGAAATGGGCACAAATTCCAAAAGAGAGTGGCTGAAAAATTTATACAGAAAACAATTATTTCAAGTTACTGCTAAAAGTGGCTATGCAAGTTATTGAATCATGGGATATATATAGTGTTTTTCACACGTTTCGACAGAGATTTGTGCTGGTGTGTGAGACCATGACCTAACAGCATAGCAGATAACTGAAACAATATTTCAAAAATTGATACAATTGCCAAAAAAAACCTACATGTTCAACCCTCTGGAGCCATTTATTTTTAAAATTAATTCCATTAGATGCTGAATTTTCAAAATTTCCATGATTTCTATCTTAGCAAACAGCTGTTGTCAACAGATGGGTAAAATTTTACTCTTGATTTATATGCTTTTGACTATAAGTAAAATATATAATTTAAAAACTTCCTGAATGCTTCTTTTTCCTTCTAACAAAACAAGATAATTGAGATGACATATGTTTACATGTTTCAATAATATCTACAGCTGCAGAGTGCAGTGCAGGTTGAGGGATTACCCTCTTAACCCCTTTGATTTTATGGATACAACTTGGTTAAGAAACTAATCTTAGTATTCAGATGTGCTTACCTTTACAGTGAACAACCACTGGTGGTAGGTTTTGTCACTGCCTGTGGGGGAGAAACAAAAATACACAGCATCAAGCAGGTGGAATACTGGATACTAGATGAGGAAATTTCATATCCTATTACAGAGCATAAATAGTATTCCAGTGTGAATACTGACCTGCATATTCACTCATGTTGATCTCCTCCTCAAAGATGTCACTAAAACCTTCGCCTGAGTTCAGCAGGTCTAAGCGGCCGTCAATGAACTGCAGGTCAAACCAAAACACATGAGCCAGCAAAAGGAAGCTTGTGTGTGTGCGTGTGGCCTTTTATAGTAAAATGTATTTATTTTTATTTTATCTTTACACTTTCACAGTGAAGACATTGTGCCAGTACAGGTAAAGGTTAGTAGGCTAATGTTTAGTGTTAGGCACAGAGACACAGTGAGGGGTGTAAGCATATAAATACCTGTTTGAATAACTGCAGCTGAATGGCATTCTGAAGGAACTGTCTCATGGCACTCGACCGATGGTTTAGAAAGGTTTCTTCATTAAATGTTATACGTTCTTCCTAAAATGCAGAAAAAAATACCAACTGTCACAGTACTTTATAATAGTGTATAACTCAGGGATGTGAAAAAAAAAAGTTTCACATGATGCCATAATCACATTGTTTTCTTTTTCACATCACTGCAGTTATAAAGTAGTGTCTTACATAAAGGAGCAAAGAAACCAAATTTAGTCCATCCTATGGTGACTGACATCTGACATTCCTTTCGAGCTCAGCCCCTCAGGGTTTAAATGCTTGGAATTAATACTACACGTACTTTGCCTTCACAGTTTTCTGAAAATTAGAGCCCCCTGCTATCCCTTTGTCACCAATAGGCAGGACTAATGTTATCAAAATGAATGTGCTACCCAGGTTTCTCTTTTTATGTCAGGGGAAATAGTATTCCCCTATTTCTGTCCAAACAGTTTTTTAAGTCCTCAGACCAGATGGTTTCTTCTTTTCTGTGGAAGGGCTCTCTCTATTGCAAAAGTTCACCTCTAATGGGGATCTTTCCCTACCAAAATTTTTGATGTATTACTGGTCTTCACATACTTAAACGTAAATTCACTTACTGCCTAAATTCACCAGATCTGATTTGGTGTAAACTTGAAATTCAATTTTCCCACCTTTTTCACCCACCTCTCTTATCTATTATTAAACTTCTTCTAAATCTTCTGTTACTTTAAATCCCATAGTGCTCTCTACACTTAAGATTTGGTCTCAGTTTAGATCTCATTATAAATTCATATCTTCCTCTAGCAGAATACTGTTGTTAAGAAATCGTCATTTCCCCCTGCCACCACCTATGCCGCTTACTTGATCTGGCATAAAAGAGGCATAAAAACCATGCAAGCCCTTCACAAAGAGAATGTCTTTCTTAGCTTTTCAGAGCTGTCCCCAAAATTTAACCTGCCTCCTTCTCACTTGTTTCTCTGCTTTTAAATTAGACACTGTATTTCATCACTGTTTCCAAATTTTCCAAATTCTCCCTGCTGACCCACCATGTGTTGACCTTCTGGTTCTTAGGCCTAATCAGAAATTAACTCTATCTAATATATATCATACACTTATGGCGACTGAATCTGACTCATCAAGTAAAATCCGAACTGCGTGGGAGCGTCAATTAGGTGCTGAAGTGTTTGAATCATGGTGGGATAACATGATTCTCGCCATACTTTCAAGTACACCATGTGCTATGTTATGGCTTGTACAGTTTGAAGTTTTAAACAGTCAATTTTCCAAATTCCCATTTATCTAAAATCTTTCCTTCAGTTCTAGATCAGTGTGACAGATGTCAAACCTCACATTGTAACCTAAGTCATATGTTTTTCTTCTATCCAAGTTTGCACAGATTCTGGAGTGATTTCTTTTCTGTACTTTCAGGACTTTTTGAAATCCAGATCAGAAAAGACCCTCTAATTGCCATATTTGGAGTTACAATGACACCTCTTAACTAGGGGTGCAACGATACACAAAATTCACGGTTCGGTTCGGTTCGATACTTTGGTGTCACGGTTCGATATTTTTTCGATACAAAAAAATGTTCATGCATTTTTAATTTGTCATTTATTAAAATTATAAATATATATTTTAACTCAAAAGTACAGTTTTTAAATTTAACCCTAACCCTTGTGCGTGTTTTTTATTTTGACAGCGAATGCGCACCTGCGGACCACTTATGTGCAGCCCTGGTTATTTAGCTCGTCATATCGCAGCCACAGAAATTCTTTTGTCCATGAAACCATAAAGCTGCACTTTCTTTTTGCCTTATAGTCTGATTTGTCATAACTTCTCCGTTTTGTGGTAAGCTTTTCTTTGGCTGTCACTTCTTCACCCTGACCTGTCTTATTTGGCTCAGCAGAACTGAAATGCTTTTACACGCTCACTCACATAAGCTCAGCGATTCTCTGCGCGATCAACCTCTCACATGTGTAAGCTGCGGGAGATTTCACTTGTCATGTTTGCATAGTAAGCTAACGATTAATAAGACGATGTCAGAGGAATTGGTGCACAAATTATCATCACTCACAGATCAGTGCTGTCGCTCTCTATACACAGTTCGCACGATTGCAAAGTGAAAGCAAAAAAACAAGCGCAAATTCAAACGCGACTTCAATATGTCACATATTGACAGTGGCTCACCGATGCCAATGACATAATTACCCAGCTACATTTCTGAAAGAATGCAAAAGCATTGACATATATTTTTCCTACAATAGCCCGACGGGCAGGGAAGAGAAAGATTTTGGTAGCCCGACTGAAAAAAATCGCTAGCTCCAGGACGTCGGGCTAGCGATATTGCAAGCCCTGTATCTGATTGAGGAATCACTCATCTTTGGAAAAGAGAGTTTATTACAGAGAAATGGCTCTTTCCAAAATAAAAGCTATACTATCCGCTTCTTCTGGGCTATATTCTCAGCAGCATAAGGAGAATCATGTGCTAACAGCTGTCTAAATGACTCGGCTAAAGTTAGTAGCATGCTTGCTTTTTTTTGTCTGCTTCCACTTGTCTTTGCACTAGGATGATGTCGGCGTAAATGTGCAGTCATATTCGTTGTGTTCCCACTAGTGCTTTCAGGTTAATCTCGTTGAAATGACCTTAACGCCACAACACGGCAAATCTCCGTTAACGAGCTACCGCCGATCACTCCGTGCATGGGGCTAGACGGCCAACACGTTAACGAGCTAACTGCGCTAACACACTAGTTCACACCAATGTAATTGAGCATTGCATGGCACATCCAACATACTGTTTTACTTTAGTCCATGACTCGCTTACCTTCAGGGTCATACGTCACATGAAAACCAAAATAATTCCAAACGCCAGATCTGAATGAGGTTCAATTTGCCTGTTGCAAGTAGAGCTTAACTTCTGTCTCGCTAGCTTGCCCTGCGCTCTTCCTTCTGACTATGCTGTCTGTGTTGAGCGCTCAGTGGATCTGCGCTCGACAGTGCAGCCTAGGCGGAGTAGTCCAACACAGATTCACTGAGCGCTCAACACAGACAGCATCGTCAGAAGGAAAATTGATAAAAGAAATTACAAATGTTGTATTGTTCGATACATATGCATACCGAACCGAAAGCACTGTATCGAACGGTTCAATATCGATACGAATATCGTTGCACCCCTACTCTTAACCTATCCCCCAGCAAACTGAGATCTTGGTTTTCTTTTCCCTTCTTGCTAGATGCTGTGACTAAGTTGAAAAGATTTGATATTTATTATTATTTGATTTAGTCACAGCACCCCTCCCTTTTTTTTTTTTTTTGCTTTCTGTTCTTGTGTTCGTATGACGTTTTGCATATTTTAATATGCTTGGAGAAATCTAATCACATATAAGATGTATATAATGTGTACAAGCTTGTATAACATCTTGACAAAAAATAAAAGAAAAATAAAATCTGAAGTTAAAGTTAGGTAAATGATGACCATAGACACTATAAAACAATTATATTTTATATCAAACTTCTATACTGTCTATGATGATGAGGACTTTCGTTCTTCCGCCTCATTTTTTTTTAAATAATTATCATGAGTACCACATGTTCATATTCCTCAGTCCACTGGGTTAAAATGGAGACTGCACTTTATCTACTTGTAGCCACAGTGAATTGTGGTAATAGAGCACAATAGATGATGGCTTCAACAGATCAGCACTTCCTGCCTCACACCCAAAGCAGACATGCTGACTGCAATTTGCAGTGCACCGTCCAGTTTGGTAAGCAACGGCTTTCATTTGATTTAATACGTGCAAGAAATACCTTGAACATTGACCTTACTTGAATGGTCCTGTTACTTAAACTAACAGTTTAGATTGCAGCAGTTTGAGTGCTTCACATATTATATCTTTGCTCCATTCATGGGTGTGATCTAGTTCGTGCACTGACCGACTCAATCTGCAGCGCACTCCTGTAGCTGCTGAACAGAGCTGCCTGACTCTTGAGGAAGGCTCGAGCCACACAGTCTCCTGTTGTTGCTGAAACCTTCTTCAGTCGACTTTTCAAAGCAGAAACCTTAAGGTATAAAATTTAGTTATTAGAAAACACTTTCAACCTGGAATGGTTGCTCAATTTTTATAAAACTGTTTCTCAACAGGATAGCAGTCCTATAGTTCCTTACCACATCATTGGGAAGGCTTTGGAGGTCATCATAGGGGCTTTCAAGCATGTTTGTATCTACATTAAGGACCACCACATCATCCAGAGCCATCCCTCGAACTTTCTACATGCAGTAGAGAGAAGACATGGCATAATACCAAGTGTCAAAATACACAAAGATTTCTGTATAGACGCCAAACGTTCAAACAACTAGTTCATACCAGAGAAAGAATGACTGAAAACAATTAACTTTTTCTACTAAATGCCAGTTGAACACACCTACCTCCATTAGGCTGGAGTGGACTCCAATGAGGTAAGGCATCGGGGCACTGGGGGGGAAAAAAGCCACACATAGCTATAAATGAGCTAATAGCTTGGTTGTGTAATCTTAACACTGGTTTTCAGTCTAGTTGGCAGGCACTTCCACAACCTATTAAGATATTTTTTCTCATTCAACTCCAGAAACAGTGTGCAAGAGATGCTGCAATTATTTTGCTGATTGCAAGATCATTCAAATTTATCAAGACAAAAGGTAAACATTGAGGAAATTAATTAATCGATTAAAAAAAGGAGTCAGACCAAAAACATGAAGGTGTCTTATTGAAATATGAACTATACTTTACATATAAATTATATTCTGCAGATCGCATTTGAGTGTGCCTTGGCACCATGTGTTTTACCATGTAGAGAATCTGGAGTGTAGATGATGCCCAGTACACTCACCAACAGTAGTCTAACAGATGCTGAGGCAAGACAGGGATGTAAACATGTTGCCAGTGCATTGGAAATAACATGGCTGCAGACCCATGGACACAAGCTGTTAACTGTGAACACCCAAAGAGATGTTTTGTTTTTTAGACAATATGCAAACTGCACCAGAAAAACTGATTCCAAAGTGACCATATAGACCAAAGTGCTGGTCTAGATGGGAAGTAACCAACACAAAATTAAACTATGGTCCCATTAACTTCCAGAAAGATAGAATAGGGTCTAGGATGAGTGCGCTGTGAAGACGATACCCTAGGGCAGACCTTCCCAAAGTGTGGGGCCCGCCCCCTAGAGGGGGCGCAGAGCCATTGCGGGGGGGGGGGGCTCCCACACAAACGCAAAGCGGGAGGTGAAGCAAACCAACTTCCTTCCGACCCAAAGACTAGAAAATATGGTGAAGCATATCTTCTCTTTGGTTTCACCTGCACAAGTGCTGAGGTAGGTCTCCCCTGCAGAATTGGTTTCCCCTGCATCGGGAGCTGGGCTCTCCAAATCACGGACAAACAGTATCCCACATTCTTGATTTTTAGTTCACAAACACTTCTTGCAATGACTAACTACTCCTGACATTTTGGAGAGGTTAGCTCTTTATACAGAAAAGTTACAGCGGGATACAAATAATATCAGGCTGATCCTACCACGATTTGTTCCCCCTGTCTAAATCACGGACAAACAGTATCCCACATTTTTTGATGTTTTTAAACCCATTTTGCACAGAGAGGCATTTTTTGAAAAATGTATTGACAGCAATGTTGAATATTATTACACAGGAAAAAACAACTACACGTAAAATAAGCACATCGTGACGCCTCTGCCTTTCTAAATGGAGGGACAGTAACTGTGTGTGTATGTAAGCGTGTAAAACCTGCAGACAGTCAGATTAACAGTATTTTGTCTCTATCTGCCATTCTGCAATTCATCTCATGTAAACAATAACGTGGAGCACAGCTGACATGAAAAAAGGCACAAACCTTTGACGTTGCGTGACCAGCTCTGTATTCCTCGTCCACACGTAAACGCAAAAAAGGAGTTTTAAAAAAATCTCAGTTTTCGGTGATTAAAAACGCCGTTTACATGTGGACGAAACAGCTGCGTTTTCAAAAATACCCGTGTAGGTGCGGACGCAGCGTAAAAAAGTTTGTAGTTTATTTTCTTACTACCTGTAATTTATTGCAGATTACTTGTATTTGCTTAATTGTTTACTAAATGTTTGAGGTGTAAAATAAACCGCAATGGAGCAAAATATGGGTGTGTGTGGTTGGAGGATGTGTGTGTGTGTGTGTGCGCGTTGGGGGGGGGGCCTTTGTAAAACAAAGGGGGGCCCAGCAAAAAAAGTTTGGGAACCACTGCCCTAGGGTACAGTATCAATCCGTTTTACATTCAGACAGCAACTGTGAAAATACAGTTCAAGTCTTCAGAACTTCAGACTTGAAATTTTCAGACCTATAATATAGAGACATATTAAAGACTCAGGCTGTAATCTCCAAGTTAATTGTTTTGGTCAATGTGGTTTCATATGTCCTCAATGGACAATTAGGTTTATTTTTATAAAGATGAATTCACAACCTGTCCACTGTTTACTACACTTTTTATCCAGTGATAAATAGGATACCTCTGAATTGTAAAAACAGTCAAGAAAGATTAAGTTCTTGTTCTGTCTATTTGAGGGTTAAAAAATGCTCAAATACTCACTTAAACCACCACTCTCTACTTTGAGGGACTGTAAAACTACGAGATTAAAATTTGGTATAGGGTCTTTAAATATGTTCAATTTATTGTACAAAGAATTTAAAACAAACAAACAGTTAATTCAGAACTGGGTTGGGTGGAAACATTTTCGGAGGTGGAGCAAAGGAGAATAGTGATTTTGTTTTCCTTGATAGCTACCTATATCTTTCATTCAGGTAGTTGGAACAACAGGGATGTGGTTGAAAATTAAAAATAGGAAAACAAATGGAAAAATGTCAAAATCTATATTACAGCTACATTAAAGGTGGCTGGATGTCAAAGGGAAACAAAAAAGCAAAACTGAAAGTGAAATAAACAAAATAAAACCAAAGAGATCTTCATTGGCTTTTGCATTTGATCATATAGCACATTATTTTCCATCGTTCAGTAACAACACTTGCCTGTTTACTACCAGTGTTCTAAATATGGGGTGAAATGATATCTGTGGCCACTTTAAGGGAATTGTTTCAAAATGACAGTTTAAAGAAAATCTCTTCATGGTCATTAACAAATTGACAAATTACTGAAATATTCAAGGCCCAACAAATTTCAAATTTCCCACGTGTGGGACTAATAAAGGTTATCTTATCTTATCAAACTGGCAGAGCATTAACAGAGAGAAGAAAGAGGAAGTGGACTCTACTTACAGTGCTAAGTTTGCTACAGCAGATGAGGATTCGACGTTCATAAAGCATACTAGCGTACAGATGAAGCATGTTATTGACATCTACTGCTACAAAGTACTCTGTTAGGTTTCTCTGCAAGGATCAAACAAAATAAGAGAAAAAACAAGAGTTAGTTGTGACAGTAAAGACCAGTGAGAATCACAATGTCAACCTGTGAAACTCCATATTGTGCATTTCATTTGATAAATGCAGTGCAATATGGCAGTCATGTTAACTGCACAATGTACATATGTTTTGGCACATTATTTATGCACTCCCTATAGCACTCCCAATCGAAGTTACAGTAGCTGATCTAGACTAGAAACAATCTAATCCAATGATTTTTTTTGTCATTTTCATTACAAGCGGGACATAGTTGATGACTTTTTAAATTGGCTTGAAGACAGAAGGTACTGCTTCGATGTGACCAAAAACTTGTCTTTCCCAGAAACACAACACTCAGGACCTATGGGAGAAATTGGTAACAGTAATAATGTGTAACAGTTAACTGCCAAGTAATAACTTAATCTAGTGCAAAGTCAGCAACCTTTTAAAAAAAACCCAAAAAAACAAAAAACATTTTGAGTCTATACATTTAGTTTTATGTCCCAGTGATCAATGAAATTCAAATTCTTTCATGTTGGGTAGTTATTTTGACATAAGCTGTCAAGAGGTGAGACTTTGGGTTTACAGGATCAAATATCTGAAGCTATTTTTATTCATTATAATTTTTGATCCTGACAGCCTAGAGCAGGGGTGGCCAACCAGTCAGAGACCAAGAGCCACTTTTTTTTTTACTGTGTTACCGCAAAGAGCCACATCATACGCATGGGCACACATGAACATCACCCATCCTTTCCCCTCTCTCTCTCTCTCTCTCTCTCTCTCTCACACACACACACACACACACACACACACACACACACACACACACACACATCTCTGCTCAGCCAGATTTATTGTAAATGTCACACACCAACATGTTAATGACAGAAATGGACTCCTACAGTACTAAAACCACAGGCCAGTCATTTTCAACAATGAACATTGTGTGCACTGTCTCACACACACAAACTCTCAGTTCAACCAAGTCCACAAACAAAAATATAATAATCTACAATAGCATTTACTTTTATAATGCATGTTGTTTAGTGGGACTTCTGGCATTCCTTGCCTTGAACAATCCTCTTTAAATCTGGCTTGTATTCCGTTGTTGTCACTCGAAGCAATTCTTTCACATGTGTGTCAGTCAGAACAGATCGATGCTTTGATTTCACATGTTTTAGGGTAGAAAACACAGACTCGCAGACGTATGTTGACCCAAACATTGACAGTATCTTAAGCGCAGCCCGTTTGACATTGGGGTATTTTTCCATTGGCACACTTTTCCAGAACTCAATGGTCCCTTCCCTTAAAGCAGGTTTCAATTGGTCCTCTTCACAAAGATCGATCATCTCCAACTCAGCCGCAGCTTCATCTGTGACTAGCGGGACTTTCAAACAGCCGGTCTCTGCATTAAATGGGTCGACGAGGAACGTAATCTGTGGCCTTTTCAATTGTAGATCATGGAACCGGGTCACGAAGCTTTCGTGCAAGTTTTCAATCAGCGTTGCATATCTGGCTCTTTGCTTACTCAGGGCAGCACTGGCGACTTGCCCGCTGGCTTTTAGCAGAGTGGGAAAATGCGTTAAATCTCCCTTTTGAATATGTGTCTTGAACAGCTTCAGTTTGTTGACAAACGCAAACACACTTTGCACTAGGTCAGGGAGCATTTTTAACTTACCCTGCAGGGTCAGGTTCAGTCTGTCCAAGTGACACAGCATGTCGACCAAAAAGGCCAGATCCATAATCCACTTGAGGTCCGAGAGCTCGGGATAGTCCTTGTCCTTCTTTTCCATAAACAGTTTCACGGCATCCAAAAGCTCAAAGAAGCTCTGACCGCTTCGTAAATTTTTGGAAAAACTGTATCTGCTTTTCTGCCTGACTTTTCAAAGTGGCCAACTCGTACTTGCGAAGTTCAGTCCCTTTTGGAAATTCCTGGTCGATGTTAGCATGGAGTGAGCTGAAGTGGCGCTGAAGATTTGAAGCTTTGAAATGTGCTAATGACGTCTGACATATAAGGCAGAATGGCTTACCATTGCGTTCAACAAAAAAATATAAACTCTCCCACTCTGTTAAAAACGTCCTGTGTTCATCTTCATATTTTCTTTTTGCTGTGCATTTTTTTCCTGCCATTTTAAGGGCGAACTTGCTCCTACTGGGAAACTTTGCGGTATTTTCATCTCACACACATGCGCATTTGATGAAAATACCGTATTGAACTCAAGCGAAGCGAACGCGCACATTTTAAAACAACAACATAAAAAAAATCAAAACACAAACTTTGATATGAACGTAAGAGCCGCATGAAACCAGGCAAAGAGCCGCATGCGGCTCGAGAGCCGCGGGTTGGCCACCCCTGGCCTAGAGCACTTCTATATTTCTGCTCTTACAGAAGAGTACGTCAACTATTTATTTGCAGTAACCCTGTTAATGTACAGCAGATATTACTGTGTCTATGGGTGGAACTTTACCATTCAGTAGGTCTATCTACACACATAGCATGGGATGACCTCAAAAGTCAAAAGATGTTTATGTCCATAAGAAAAAAATACATAAGCACATATTCATGTGCACTCAAAAACCTGTCTAAAGTCTCTCATTTCAAAGTCATAGTTGAGATACGAGTCAGCTGTCAAAACGGTGGGCTTCTGTTTGACAAAAGGTAAAGCAGCTTTAAGATTTGACTTTAATGTTTTCAGCATAAAGGAAAAGTAAACACTCACATTCTCAGGTATGCTGGGAAGTTCCTTTGTGTCAGGCACAATGAAATAGGAATGCTAGAGAGAGACAGACAACAAGTGTCTGAGTGCTTCACAGTGTGAAGAAAGAATGTAGAAAATCTAAGCAGCATTCCCTGCATGATGATTCATAATAACACCTAGTGTAGTAATCCAGGAGAGCGTCACACTTTAAAGCTAAAAATTAAACTTGTTTCAGGATTTTGTATGGGTGATTCCATTATTCCATTACTTCCTCTGTATGAAGGAAAGGTAATATGTGTTTTCCAGTGTAATTACGAGTTTAGTTGGATGTGATGTGTTGAGTCAGACTCACCACACCAAGGTGAATGGGGACACAAGGTTCAGGGATGGGCAGCGTATACAGTAGCAACAGGAGCTCTTGCCACTGGCTTTCCTAAAAAAATAAATAAATGAAAATAATTAATAAAAAAATTAATCAGAACACGCTAAATGCATGGATAGCATGTCCTCATGCGAATAAATACAAATAGCACAGCCTGAACCGATAGCCTGTTATGGTGTAGCTAGAGTCTCAGAAAAAGTCCCAAAACTGCAGCTACATTTGAAAGCCCCAGCAAGCCAGGGCCAATAAACAATGACCGTATCTGATGCTAAAAGTAAAATGGACAGAAGATCTGACATGCATGTATTGGCTAATGAAGAGACTGGCCAATGAATTCCTAACTGAGGTGAAGAAATCCAATTTCAAGATGAATCGTGTGTCATTTCTCACCTGTCCTTTGACAGTGTAATCTGCAAGGATATTAAGCAGCTTGTAGAAAACTTCGAACCAGGGAAGGTAGCTACAAAGTCACAAAACCAGTTTTTAATTAGCACAATTCAAGCAAGATGGAAATCATCTATTTTTAAAAAAGGTAGAGTGGAGTTCATTCAGCAATGGCAGAAATAAAGTGAAACACAGGAAACCACAAAAATGTAGACTGACCAAAAATAAAACAAAAAAACAATAGTAATGACTAAGTGCCAAAGAAGGTATATTGGGTAAAATATTCCAAACAATGTGGTAATTCATGTACTCAACAAAAAAAAAAAGAAGTATAAGGTGCCTTTGAAAAAAAATTAACAATGGTGATAATGTTACAACAAAAGCGTTTTATTCAAAGGTTTTCATAGTTATATAGAGCCTGCAATGGTTTTAAAGCATTGAGACCATGTAATCAAACAATAATGAATATGAGAAGAGACCGAGTAATATATGCTACCAGTCAAACATTTCGACACACTTTTTCATTTAATGGTTTTTCTTTATTTTCAGGACTCTTTACATTGTAGATTCTCACTGAAGGCATCAACACTATGAATTAAACACATGGAATTATGTAATAAACAAAGTGTGAAATAACTCAAAACATATATTTTAGACTCTTCAAAATAGCCACCCTTTGCTTGCTGGGCCTTTTCCCTTCACTCTGCAGTCCATCCTAAACCATCTTGATTGGGTTTAGTCATCTGGCACAGCACTCCATCACTCTTCTTCTTGGTCATATAGCCCTTATACAGTCTGGAGGTGTGTTTGGGGTCATTGCCCTGTTGAAAAGTAAATGGTGGTCCAACTAAATGCAAAACCGGATGGGATGGCATGTTGCTGCAGGATCCTGTGGTAGCCATGCTTGTTCAGTGTGCCTTCAGTTTTGTACATAAAAATTAAATCCCCAACAGTGTCACCAGCAGGGCATGCCCCACACCATCACACCTCCTCCTCCATGCTTCATGGTGGGAACCATGCATATAGAGACTATTTGCTCACCTTTTCTATCTTACACAAAGTGTGGAACCAAAGATCTCAAATTTGGCCCAAACAAATCTCTTCTACTTGTTGCTTTTCTTAGTAGTGGTTTCTTAGCAGCTATTTGACCATAAAGGCCTGATTCCCCAGTCTCCTCTGAACAGTTGATGTAGAGATGTGTCTGCTACTGGAACTCTGTGTGGCATTTATATGGGCTCTAATCTGAGATGCTTTTAACTTGCAATTTCTGAGGCTGGTGACTCCACTGAATTTATCATCAGCAGAAGAGGTGACTCTTGGTCTTCCTTTCCTGGGGGAGTGTTCATGTGAGCCAGTTTGTTTTTTTTTTTCAAATCACTCGATGGTTTTCGTGACTGCACTTGGGGGCATATTCAAAGTTTTAGCAATTTTCCGTATTGAATGACCTTCAGTTCTTAAAGTAGTGATGGAGTGTCATTTCTCTTTACTTAGCTGTTTGGTTCTTGCTATAATATGATTTCCAACAGTTGTCAAATAGGGCTGTCAGCTGTTAGCAACCTGACTTCTGCACAACACAACTAATGGTCGCAACCCTATTAAGAAAGCTAGTAATTCCACAAATAAACTCTGACAAGACACACCTGTCATTATGAAGCTCACTGAGAGAAGGCCAACGGTTTGCAGCGCCATCAACAAAACAAAGGGTGGCTACTTTGAGCAATCTAAAAGAAAATACATATTTAGTTATTTATCAATTTTTTCTTTGCTGTATAATTTCATACAACTTGCTTCATATATTTGATGTCTTCAGTATGTATCTACAATGTAGAAAGTAGTAAAAAAAAAAAAAAGAAAAACCATTAAATGAGAAGGTGTGTCCAAACTTTTGACTGGTGGTGTACATACATGTTAGCTGTATTAGCTAAATTTAATTAATTTAAATTTTATTTTTATAGCAACAAATCACAACAACAGTTCCTCAATATGCTTTATATTCTAAGCTAAAGACCTTACAATAATACAGAGAAAACCTCAACAATCAGATCATCCCCTATGAGCAAGCACTTAGAGACAATGGAAAGTTAAAATTGTTTTAATACACGTGCTCCACCTGGAGACTCTGTTGTCCTGCTGGGAGACTTCAATGCTCACGTGGGTAACGACAGCGAGACCTGGAGGGGCGTGATTGGGAGGAACGGCCTCCCTGATCTGAACCCGAGCGGTGCTCTGTTATTGGACTTCTGTGCTAATCACAGTTTGGCCATAACGAACACCCTGTTCGAACATAAGAGTGTCCATAAGTGCACGTGGCACCAGGACGCTCTAGGCCGTAGGTCGATGATCGATTTTGTAATCGTATCAGCAGACCTGCGACCATATGTTCTGGACACTCGGGTAAAGAGAGGGGCTGAGCTGTCAACTGATCACCACCTGGTGGTGAGTTGGATCAGGTGGCGGGGGAGGACGCTGGACAGACCTGGTGCACCTAAACGCGTAGTGAGGGTGTGCTGGGAACGTCTAGCAGAGGCCCCAGTCCGCGAGATCTTCAACGCACACCTCCGGCAGAGCTTCAACAGCATTCCGAGGGAGACTGGGGACATTGAGTCCGAATGGACCATGTTCAGCGTCTCCATTGCCGAAGCTGCTGCATTGAGCTGCGGCCGCAAGGTGGTTGGTGCCTGCCGTGGTGGTAATCCCCGAACCAAATGGTGGACACCAGAGGTGAAGGGAGCCACCAGGCTGAAGAAGGAGTCCTATCGGGCTTGGTTAGCCTGTGGGACTCCGGAGGCAGCCGACAGGTATCGACAGGCCAAGCGGAATGCGGCTCGGGCAGTGGCTGAAGCAAAAACTCGGGTGTGGGAGGAGTTCGGAGAGGCCATGGAAAAAGACTTTCGGACTGCCTCGAAGAGATTCTGGCAAACCGTCAGACGTCTCAGGAGGGGAAAGCGGTGCTCTACCTGCACTGTGTATAGTGCTGGCAGAGCGCTGCTGACGTCGACTGAGAAAATTGTCAGGCGGTGGAAGGAATACTTCGAGGACCTCCTTAATCCCACTGACACGTCTTCCGAGGAGGAAGCAGAGTCTGGGGATGAGGGGAATGACCCGCCAATTTCCAGGGGCGAGGTCACTGAGGCAGTTAAACAACTCCTTGGTGGCAGAACCCCTGGTGTTGATGAGGTCCGCCCCGAGTTCCTGAAGGCTCTGGACGTTGTAGGGCTGTCCTGGTTGACACGCCTCTGCAATGTTGCGTGGAGATCAGGGGCAGTACCTGTGGACTGGCAGACCGGGGTGGTGGTCCCCATCTTTAAGAAAGGGGACCGGAGGGTGTGTTCCAACTACAGGGGGATCACACTCCTCAGCCTCCCTGGGAAAGTCTATGCCAGGGTGCTGGAAAGGAGAGTTCGTCCGTTAGTCGAACCTCGGATACAGGAGGAACAATGCGGTTTTCGTCCTGGTCGCGGAACACTGGACCAGCTCTTTATCCTCTCCAGGATACTTGAGGGTGCATGGGAGTTTGCCCAACCAGTCTACATGTGTTTTGTGGACTTGGAGAAGGCATTCGACCGTGTCCCTCGGGGTGTCCTGTGGGAGGTGTTGCGGGAATATGGGGTGTCTGGCCCATTGCTACGGGCCATTCGATCCCTATACAACCGTTGCAAGAGCTTGGTTCGCATCGCCGGCAATAAGTCGGACTCGTTCCCGGTGGGTGATGGGCTCCGCCAGGGCTGCCCTTTGTCTCCGGTTCTGTTCATAATTTTTATGGACAGGATTTCTAGGCGCAGCCAAGTGGCGGAGGGCTTTCGCTTTGGTGGCCTCAGAATCTCATCTCTGATTTTTGCAGATGATGTGGTTCTGTTGGCTTCATCGGGTGAGGGCCTCCAGCTCGCACTGGAACGGTTCGCAGCCGAGTGTGAAGCAGCGGGAATGAGGATCAGCACCTCCAAATCTGAGGCCATGGTTCTCAGCCGGAAAAGGGTGGAGTGCCCACTCCGGGTCGGGGATGAGTTCCTGCCCCAAGTGGAGGAGTTCAAGTATCTCGGGGTCTTGTTCGCGAGTGATGGGAGAAGGGAGCCGGAGATCGACAGACGGATTGGGGCTGCAGCTGCAGTAATGCGGACGCTGCACCGGTCCGTCGTGGTGAAGAGGGAGCTGAGTGTAAAAGCTAAGCTCTCAATCTACCGGTCGATCTACGTCCCTACCCTCACCTATGGCCACGAGCTGTGGGTAGTGACTGAAAGAACGAGATCGCGGATACAAGCGGCAGAAATGAGCTTCCTCCGAAGGGTGGCTGGCCTCTCCCTTAGAGATAGGGTGAGAAGTTCGGCCATCCGGGAGGGGCTCAGAGTAGAGCAGCTGCTGCTCCACATCGAAAGGAGCCAGCTGAGGTGGTTCGGGCATCTGACAAGGATGCCCCCTGGGCGCCTCCTGGGTGAGGTGTTCCAGGCATGTCCCACCGGGAGGAGGCCCCGGGGCAGACCCAGGACACGCTGGAGAGATTATATCTCTCGGCTGGCCTGGGAACGCCTTGGTATTCCCCCGGATAAGCTGGAGGAGGTGGCTGGGGAGAGGGAGGTCTGGGCCTCTTTGCTTAGGCTGCTGCCCCCGTGACCCGGCCCCGGACAAAGCGGATGAAGATGGATGGATGGATGGATGGATGGATGGATGGATGGATGGATACACGTGAAGACAACACGGATTCAACCATGTGGTAACATTCAAGAGAACATTTGTATCTTTGGCATCAGCTTCAATTTCATTATTACAGTTTCATCATCATACATTTGAATATTAGTTCCAGTAAAATGGTCAAATGGACAGTTCTCTGTAGATCAGGGGTTCATTAACCTCGTACTCAGGCTCAGCAGTTCAAGCTTTCTCTCACACTCAAAAAAAGCTCTTGTTCAGGAGACAGAGCTCAACCACTACTCCCAGCCAACTAATGTGACATTAATTGCCTGGTAGTGGCGATTGGGCCCATGCTAGGTAGGCTCAGATGGACATATCACAACGGATTTAGCATGTACTTACTGTAAGTACATGCTTATGTTTCTTTTCAGTGATTGTTATAACTAGCTAGTATTTGAGTAAAGTGTTATCTGTAACTGGCAACAGCTGTGATTGCCCAGCTTATCATAGACATAGCAAAGTCTTTGATCAAGTTGCAGAAATTAGGTAGCTAAAGCATTAGCTAAAAACAAAACAAAAAAAACCCACCAACAACAACAACAACACACATTTATAGCAATCACTGCAGGATTTGATATCTGAAACTGAAGGATCTGAAGGATAGGATAATCTGAATTAGTTTTGAACCTACATACCTCTGGCTCATTATACAGCTGGAAAAAAAAGAAGAAGCTGAAAACAAGGTTAATGGCAATATAAAAAACTACTGCAATTCCCTGTACACAGGTTTAGGCACTTCCACACCCTTTAATTTGCAAATGGTTCAAAATACAGCTGCTTTAATTTAACTGATTCAAAGGAAAGACAGTATATTACTCCTGTTTTAGCTCAGCTGCACTGGCTACCTATGAAGGTTTAAATACATGAAAAAAGTTTAGTACTTGTTTTTTAACGTCTTCATAGATTAGTGCCACAATATATTACAGAACTTTTAATTCTGTCTTTTGCCTCCAGGTCACTGAGATCAACATCCTGTTAGTTTTCTGTCAGTGCCTCACCCAAAAACTAAAGGCAACTAGGGCTTTGCAGTTACAGCTGCTAGACTCTGGAATAGTCGGACACCCCATACTGGAAAAAACGAACACTTTTAAATCAGCTATAGACGTACCCATTTTCAGCTGCTTTTAGTCAAGTCTGAGGTCCATTTGACTTGACGTTTCACTCCTGTACTGGCTGCTCTTCCTTGGCTCGCTGTTAAATCTAAACAATATTTTTTTTAGATTTAACAGACAATCCCAACTGGTTGCCCTAAATGGCCCTCTCCGTTTCTGTCAGGGATTTCTTCCTGTTAAAAGGGATTCTTCCTTCTTACTGTCACCAAGTGCTTGCTCATGAGGTGTCATCTGATTTTTTTCATTATGATTATAGGGTCTTTACCTTAGAATATAAAGGTCCCTGATGTGACGGCTGTTGGTTTTTCACTATATAAATTAAACTGATTTGAATTGAATTGAACTTACTAGGATGACTAATTTTTAAAGACTGCAAATAAAGTATAATCACAGAAAATTCAAAAGCTAAAGAAGATGCACGGGCGAGATTCTCAGTCTGATGTCAATTTGTTATCACTAGTGGAGATAACAAAATATGTACAGTATCTTACTGCCAAATTTAACATCTCATCAAAAGTCAGGCTTATTTGTTTTTCTAGACCTTCTTTTATTTGGCAATAAAACAGTTTTATATCAGCTTTTCACAAAAAATCCACAATACAATGAACGCACACCCCACACTCACCTATACACATACTTACCTAAGAATACAGTAGCAAGTGTGTGCACCTGACGAGAGGCGGCAAAAGCCAAACCTCTGTTTGCTCTCAATGTCAGTCAACACAAACGTAAAGTTCTGGCCAACTTGGTTGACAGAAAGACTGTTGGTTGAGAGAGGAGGAGAAGACAAGACTAAGTCCTTTCCATAAGATACAGATACACAAATAAACAGAATATATAGACAAACAGACTTCATATAGAATAAAACGGACATCTGTTAATGGTGCCAAATAAAACTTAATAAAAGCAGAACAATCAATGAATGAATGCTGTTTTATTTGAGCTTAGTTTAGTGGACAGTCTTTAGGCCAGCTCCTGAACTCCCATCAGGTCTGAATAGTTTTAAAAAGATATTGGCGGCAACTGGTGGTATTCCTCAGCCTCCTAGAGATACACCTATGGAATAAAATTTCGAAATCCTACTTCGCCTTGTTCTCAAGTTATCGCATTCACAAGATTTTCAGAAACCTTGACCACTAAGGTTGACATCAAGGTCACTGAGAAACGCATCTAAGATTCTTAGTAGATGAACATATGGTATCAATTTCAAAATCCTAGGTGACTTTCATCTTGATGTTTCGAGTGAGACATTTTGAGACTTTTATGTCCAAGTCAAGATATGACATCCATGTTTTACTGAAAAAGGCAATCAAGCATTGTCACCTATTTAAATCAAACAGGCAAAAATGGACTGTTTTAGCATTTATACTACAGCACCTAACAAAAGCATTGTATTATTTTAATTTCCCCAAACCAACATCTCAAAATGACCCATCTTTAGCTTATAACAACAACATCTAACATTACTTTTTTTCCCCTCTTGTTCTTAGTGTGGCTAAATACTGTATATAATTTTGCTAATAGCCCAAACGAGCCAAAATACTATAGCATTTAATAGTGTCATTAACATAAATAATAGTGTACCAGCACCAAAAACTTCATTGAATACCCACAGCAATGATTTTAATTCAATTCTCTTAGATTTAATCAACCCTATGTAGGTGCAGATGTGTATGTGTGTATACCTGTCCATGCTGAAAGGGAAGCAGAACTTGGACACAGTTTTAAGAGTTTCCTGTGGTACAAAGAAAGGGATTATAAAGTACATTAATCCATGAACAAATTTAGAGGGGCTCAAATGGAACATGTAATGTGAAGCTATCCATAGAGAACAGTGTGCATAGAGGCATTTACATTATTGACACTACATAATAATTAAAAATTACATAAAAATAATGCTTGTCAAAGAGAAAAAGTGAAAGCATGGTATGTACAACTGTAGAAAAGTACAATACATAAAAAAAAGAAAATGTAAGACCTGATCTCTGTAGTCGTCGGGAAACTGCCGACGAACCTCTGGCCCTGTTAGAAGCATACAGACAGAAAATGACTTCACTGAAATCACCAGCTTCCTTTCAACAAGACAACCCTAAAGACTATGACCCAATCCATGAGGCTTAGGGGTTTCCCCACTTTCAGTATATGTATGAGGAGTCGCTGGCAGACACATTCAGTCTTGTACGCACATGATCTCTTAGTTAATTTCTGCACCCTTAACTCACAGTGCTGTGACATTAAACCTTAAGAGGAAAAAAAAAACTATGAAAAATCTTCTTTCATCATCTTTTTTTATGTTTAGACAAAATATGCAAATTAATTATCTGAGAGTTATCACTCACCCCTTTTGTAAAAGAGAAACCTGACTGACTTTGAATTTAAACAGTTATTCTCATAAGAAAAGAAAAAAAAGCAGAAAAAGTACAAATAAAAAATTGAACAAATCCAAGTGACCCAAAAATTTGCAGTTCACATGCATGAACTTGAGTGACATCCCATTCTTAATGGGTTTACTATGATAACAGCTTCAGCTCTTTTGGCAAAGCTTTACACGATTTTTAGGTTAGGTGTTTATAGGAATTTTTGACCAATCTTCCAGAAGGGCATTTGTGAGGTCAAACACTGATGTTGGACAAGAAGGCCTGGCTCACAGTCTGCCCTCTAATTCATCCCAAAGGTGTTCTGTCGAGTTGAGGTCAGGACTCTGTGAAGACCAGTCAAGGTGTTCCATACCAAATTCCCCCCATCCATGTCTTACGGACCTTGCTTTGTGCATTGGTGCACAGTCATGTTGGAAAAGGAATTTTTTATTTTGTTGCTACACCAAAATCATGTCTGCACTCATCAGCAGATTTGATCATCACTGTATGTTCTGCCCAGGAGGTGAGCTTGAGCTTTACTGCAACATGTTGAGTGCTGCACTGTTCCCTCATATGACAAGGGAGAAACAATGTAAGCAAGGGTATAAATCCCCCTTACAAATGACACTTCTAATATAAGCATTCTGCTTAAAACAGTAAATAAAAAACAAATGGATATTGCATCTTGAAGACTGCAGTTTCATCATTTCCTCTGCAAACAGGATAAAATTCTTAGAAATACAGCCAACAACCTCTCCTCGGTATCCAGGAAATTAGTCACTTGCTGCAGATAAAAAAACTTTAGAGACAGAGTTGAGATATATCACCATAACTCAGCTGGTGCCATCATCTTAACCTCTTGAAATGTTCCTACTGACATAACTTTTTTCTTGCTAGCCAAAAATTATGAAATAATCACAAAATAAAATTAAAGTTTACAATAGGGCTGAGCCATATCATACCGTTCACAGTAATACTGGTATAATGTTGGGCAACGATAAGAAAATGAAATATCGTGATAGAATATGGGTAAAACGTGCATGCACAGTGTCTTTGTTTTCATACACACATGGCGGAAAAAGCATGGCAGCGACGGAGAATGAGAAGGGCGAAAGCGGATCGTTGAATGAAACAGATGAACCAGAATTGGTTTGTAAAAATGCTGCAACTTCAGTGTGGAACTGGTTTAGCTTTCGTCCGTCAGATACACAACAAAGCACTATTTTTGGTAGAGCATGCTAGCAGGCCGTCTTTATTACCGTGTTTTTTGGAAAATACGGCACACTTAAAATTAATCCTTTGATTTTTCTGAAAATCGACAGTGCCCCTTATAATCCTGTGCGCCTTATGTATGAATTCTGGTTGTGTTTACTGACCTCTAAATTATTTTATGTGGTACACATCTGTCAAAATCTGTCAAATGTTTCAGTACGACTTTGCTAAGCTACGAACCCGCACCGCTTGATGAATTGTCAGAGCATTACGGCTATCGTAGGCAGGAGCCTCGCGGAGTGATACGTACTGTGCTTCAACATAATATTATCGTATTGTGTGTATAACCTCTTTTTAAGTTTTGTGGATATTATACATGGTTATGCTGAGGATATGTCGGCCAATTTCCACTGGAAAGGCCTTTTGGTTAAACTGTCAGCAAGGAATTTGCATTTGCACTGTTAAATTTTTATATTACTTTAATGCACATAAAAAACAGCTGCTTGTTTAAGTGAAAATACATTGCTGGGGTTTTCTTTGCACTATAAAGTTGTGGAGTTGTAAAGTATTTTGTCTAGTGTCAATTATATTGTCAGTTATATCGTTATCGCAAATTTTCAAATGTATATCGCTATAAATATTTTTGGTCATATCACCCTGCTCTAGTTTACAAAACAGTACACTGGCACAGGACCCTTTATGTACTAATCCGTGACTTGTTGTCAAGATTTCATAATTACTATAACCAACACCCCAAGGTTTGGGCCATTCCACTCTATGTGTGGGCACACTTCATCAACAGATAGGACAGAAGAAAAAAAGAGCAATTTCACATTTCCACATTACCAGAAATCTATTAAAAGTAGTGTAAGGGAAGTGGTAGTGACAGAGATATTGACATGATAAAGCAGTGTAGTTTGTTGTCTGCTGCAAAACGTGTAAAAAGTGTACCAGAGAACTATCCACAGTAATATGCAACAAATGGTGTGGCCCTTCTCTCAACGTTTTGGAATAAGTATGAGATTGCACAAAGAGACAGGAGGCCTAAATAGCTAGCTTTATTCCACCTTCTCTTTTGGGAAAGGGTAGGCTCGACTTTATTTTTCCTGCGGAGGCTGAACATCCTCTGAAAGCTGCTACAGATGTTGTATCAGTCGGTGGTTGCTAATGCAATTCCCTATGCTGTGGTCTGCTGGGAGAGCTCTACCAAGAAGAAGAACAATCACTGGCTGAATAAAATAATCAAGAAGGCAGGCTTGTTTGTTCGACCCTGTGGTGGCAGTGTTAGAACAGAGAATGCTGTGTAGTTTAAAGTCAGTTGTGTACAGAGAAACTGAGGAGGTCTTTGGTTCCCCAGGGGATCAGACTGCATAAAACATTGGAGGGGAAAGTGCATTAGGTTGGGTAAAAAAAAAAAAAAAAAGTCCCAAGAAAAATATTCGATTCCAACTGAGTTTTTTTTCTAGTGTTAGAGAATGGAAGGTAGATAACCAGCAGTGAAAATTGTATTATGAGCAGATGTGGATACTAAGGATGTGTGCAAAGAGTCAACTAGACTACTAACTGTTAATAATGTGACTAGGCAGTACCAGATGTAATACTCATTTAATCTAATTGTTCACATTTTAATTGACGCCCAAACTCGGCAAACTGTTATGTTCTAAGTGTTATACAGCTGTCTTCCACCAGATATACCATAATTCAGTGAATAAAACAAACAACAAAACAATATCAATACAAACAATATCATCCACCAGGACGACTCAAGAAGAATGTGATTACTGGTTTCAAATGCCTTTATTTGGACAACTTTTGGAATTGTCCACTAAATGGTTCTCAAATGTAACAAGATATCTGAGTGTTTCTTAGTCTTAGACTAGTCATCTAGTCAAACTTTATTTCCTTGCTAAGTCAGCTAAGAAATTAGTTGGTTAGAACATTTCTAGTGGATACTATGATGACAAGAACTATAAAGATATGATAAAGATGATAAATCGATTTATTTTCCACGTTAATTAAGTACGTCTGGTTTGGTCAGGGTATTTTTATAACTATAACCAGAGAACATTTTGTGACTAATGCCTTGAAAAATTCTGGTAATTCTAACCTTGAAGGGGTTCTATGTATTGAAACATATTGGATTTTACATTCATTATTACTTGTTTATGTACACCTAGTTCCATGATCAATATGTAAAAGAAAATGTAATTTTTAAGGACTTACCAGAACTGTGGATGCCTGGGTTGGCCACCTCCATATACACCTCAAAGGTAGACTCAGGGTTCTCCCTGCAACAAATAATAAAAAAAATAGCTTTATGGGCGCCAGTTTAGTTCAGTTAGATGAGCAGGCGACCATATGCAGCATGGCTGAGAGCGGCTGGCCCCAGGTTTGAGTCTGACCCACGGCCCTTTGCCACATGTCTCCCCTCTCTCTTTCCCGTCAGTTCTCACTGCATCCATCTAATAAACCCAAAAACAAAGGCCAAAAAATATATTTGTAAAAAAGCTTTGTTTACTTATGTTGCATACAAAAATGAAAGAAAATATAACACAAGAAACATATAACCAAGAATTAGACATCCATCAAAAAGATGAAGGAAGAAAACTGGTAAAGGACACTGCAAAGTGGCCTACACGAAAATTGAAAGAGCAGCAGGAATTTCTGGTAAGTACTGTAGTATTAATGTTTCTCATGGTGTCTGTGCACATATGTCGAGATCTGTCCACCATATTGGGTGTGATACCACAGGGAGAAATATTCCCAGACTGACTGGCAGTGGTTCCTGGAGGTTACTGGCTTTGGGAGAAAATGGTTGCAAAGAAGGTGCTCCACCAAAGACAGCCTAATGATTGCTTTGGTTAAGTGACTGCTGAGCTACAGCCAGGAGGTAGAGCAGGTCTCACAGCATATAGGGAGTGCAGAATTATTAGGCAAGTTGTATTTTTGAGGAATAATTTTATTATTGAACAACAACCATGTTCTCAATGAACCCAAAAAACTCATTAATATCAAAGCTGAATGTTTTTGGAAGTCGTTTTTAGTTTGTTTTTAGTTTTAGCTATTTTAGGGGGATATCTGTGTGTGCAGGTGACTATTACTGTGCATAATTATTAGGCAACTTAACAAAAAACAAATATATACCCATTTCAATTATTTATTTTTACCAGTGAAACCAATATAACATCTCCACATTCACAAATATACATTTCTGACATTCAAAAACAAAACAAAAACAAATCGGCGACCAATATAGCCACCTTTCTTTGCAAGGACACTCAAAAGCCTGCCATCCATGGATTCTGTCAGTGTTTTGATCTGTTCACTATCAACATTGCGTGCAGCAGCAACCACAGCCTCCCAGACACTGTTCAGAGAGGTGTACTGTTTTCCCTCCTTGTAAATCTCACATTTGATGATGGACCACAGGTTCTCAATGGGGATCAGATCAGGTGAACAAGGTGGCCATGTCATTAGTTTTTCTTCTTTTATACCCTTTCTTGCCAGCCACGCTGTGGAGTACTTGGACGCGTGTGATGGAGCATTGTCCTGCATGAAAATCATGTTTTTCTTGAAGGATGCAGACTTCTTCCTGTACCACTGCTTGAAGAAGGTGTCTTCCAGAAACTGGCAGTAGGACTGGGAGTTGAGCTTGACTCCATCCTCAACCCGAAAAGGCCCCACAAGCTCATCTTTGATGATACCAGCCCAAACCAGTACTCCACCTCCACCTTGCTGGCGTCTGAGTCGGACTGGAGCTCTCTGCCCTTTACCAATCCAGCCACGGGCCCATCCATCTGGCCCATCAAGACTCACTCTCATTTCATCAGTCCATAAAACCTTAGAAACACCAGTCTTGAGATATTTCTTGGCCCAGTCTTGACGTTTCAGCTTGTGTGTCTTGTTCAGTGGTGGTCGTCTTTCAGCCTTTCTTACCTTGGCCATGTCTCTGAGTATTGCACACCTTGTGCTTTTGGGCATTCCAGTGATGTTGCAGCTCTGAAATATGGCCAAACTGGTGGCAAGTGGCATCTTGGCAGCTGCACGCTTGACTTTTCTCAGTTCATGGGCAGTTATTTGGCGCCTTGGTTTTTGCAATTTTGAGACTGCTGCATCCCTCTGCAAGATATCTCACTATTTTTGACTTTTCTGAGCCTGTCAAGTCCTTCTTTTGACTCATTTTGCCAAAGGAAAGGAAGTTGCTTAATAATTATGCACACCTGATATAGGGTGTTGATGTCATTAGACCACACCCCTTCTCATTACAGAGATGCACATCACCTAATATGCTTAATTGGTAGTAGGCTTTCAAGCCTATACAGCTTGGAGTAAGACAACATGCATGAAGAGGATGATGTGGACAAAATACTCATTTGCCTAATAATTCTGCACTCCCTGTATATACCTTTTTACAAGAAACTCACCTAGAAGACAGTGAATATCTTAGGCTAAAAACCTAGTTGGGTGGGTCAAGTATGTTTTTCTTCTTTCACAGCAAGTAGTAGCATAGGTGTAGCTGTATTAATACATAAATGGTAAAGGTTGGTAAAGTGAGCTAGAGATAAATATGTGACAGGTTTTGATTTTTCAGGGAGTCTTACATGGTGAGGAAATTACCATTATGAACATTTACTGTTCACTAAATTATTCTTCAGAGTTCATACTCAAAACATTTCCAAAATTTGTAGAACTATCCTCAACAAAGGTCTTGATAGGAAGAGATTTCAATCGTTTATTTAATCCTTTAGTCGACAAACATCCGCTGTGAAACAGACTGTGGGCAGGCACAGGGGTTTGGCGCATTTGAGAATTATGTCTAAGATCTACAGTTCCTCATCATCCATATCGCCAGACAACAAGGCAAAGCAGTGGAAATCTTTCTGTCAGATGACATCATTTATCCAATGAAAGAATTGAAATTTGTTGTAGACCATGCACTATGTCTTGGGTTTTTTTTGTCTTTTTATTTTACACATCGCCCCAAAGTTCAGGGATTGCAAGGGGTGGGTTTAAAAAATTGATTTTCCTATTCAAATCAGTTTTAGTTTGAATAATGCAATATCGATTCATTAAATCCTGAATTGATTTTTAAATATATTTATTTAGCCAGAAACACCAGAATCTCAGCTTAAAGCTCACAAAACTATTTCAAAAAACCACCAAAGAGTTATAACACCAAATGATTAAAGAGCAGGTAAACACATTCCACAGAAAGATGTAAATGCAAAGCACAACCCGGCGGCACGAACACAGACAACTCATCGGGTGCTAAAAGTCGACATCTCACAGATTCTGAAGCTGCAGGTTTGTCACCCTCCGACCAAAATTCACTGAAAAAGCAGCAAATGAAGATCAAACTACGCTTCGCATTTGAAAAATATTTGTCATAAATTCCCACAGGGTACTTCCAGTTTACCACCAAAAATTTGTGTTTCTGCATTATTCACTTGCTTACTAGGCACCAGTCTACCGTTGTGTGTGGTGCTGTCGACTTTTTTTTTTTTTTTTTTTAAATGAACTCCGACCAGAAAGCCTAATTTCTGCTGTTCAATACCAAATAAGTGTAAACTTTTACAAAATATGCCAAATTGCAAAACGCTGAGCTATGTCTTTAATAAAACCTCTGTAACTTAGCTCTGCTTCACTTCAGCAGCATCAGGTAATGTTTATCTGTTGATTCATGGATTTCTTCTGTTTTTGACATTCTGCAGAATATTTTTAAGCTGGTTATCTGCTATAAAAAGCCAGGCCAGGAAAATCTCCTTTATGTTTTTCTGTGTTTTATCCTCAGCTACTTTGACACAAAGGCATCTGTTATGATGCTTACACCTCTGATACAGTCTCACAACTGTCAGCTTTGGTTTTATACATAGACATAAAAAATTTTAAGTATATGGATATATACTGATAAATTATCATAATTATAATATGTCTGACTGTCTGAGTTAAATTGAATCGAATTGAAATCTTGAAATTGAATTAGTTATAGTAATGAGTGATGATATCCAGCCCAAACTGTAAGGATTGTTCTTAAAAAGCAGGCAAAGTAGGGCCTCCACATAACCCTACTAACATGGTGTCTCAACACAGTGCGGGACTTTTCTTACTAAATCTGTCCTTATAGTGATATAAATCTCATAAATACACCATATCTGTATACCAAAGCCAATCTATAGATCAGTTGTCCTTTTCTATCATGCCACGAGAGTAGCCTGCAGTCATCGTCTCTGCTGCACTTCTCAGTCCTGAAAAGTAGCATCCGGTTTTGGGGGAAAAAAAACATCTAATGCAGTTACCATGCTTAAAGTGGCTACATATCCACTCACTGTCAGTCACCGCTAACCGCGCGGAAAGCTTTGAGTTACTAGTACACCTCAGTGTCATTAAAAATATATAAATAAAAGGTTCTTATTTTTTTGTTTTGTTTTCCAGGTCCCTTCAGTGTTTTTAGCCAGGGCCTCATACTCTACGATATCTTCTCCATGACTCTGTGGAACACTGCTAACACAACAGTTTTAACTAACGCACCGAGAAATATACTTACTTGATTCGAGACCCCATCCTCTATTTGGTCTCCCCGCCGTGGCTGGCAGCAGACGCGTCACTCCGTATTTTTCTCAAGCTAACCTGCCCGTCACACACAACAGTACACCGCCATGGTGAATCGCCATGCGTAAGTCACGCTCCACTTTGTGCCGCTCCTGGGATTTGTAGTCTTCTAAATAGAAGACGTGAATGTCAATAACATACAGCTACCTAGTATTAGAAACTACAGCTTCCACAATACGTACAAGACGATTGGGTCGCGTGGTGCTGTAGCCGATAAAGTTTCTGTTACTCAGCATTTACTGTAACGGTAGCTCCAGTGCAGTTTATTACATCATTTTGAGGTTTTATAGCTAATAATTAAAAACAGTTTTGGAGATAATTTATAGTTTAATATAAAGTAGTAATATTTTCTACCAATATTAATTTTGAAATAATCTAAAATATAAATTATATTATTTATGTCACAAACATTTTGTTTTTAAATGTAATGTAATGTAAAAGGAAAATAAATGAAAATGACAGCTACGTGGATTAACAAGAGGAAAAATTGGGGCGGATGCTCCAAAAAACAGCAGATTTGTGTGTCCTGTGTTTTTTCCTACAGTGAAGCTGTTTTTTCCAAAACACTAGAGCAAAATAGAAAAATGATAAAACAAAAATTCCCACAAAGTTTACATCTTTGTTCTACTATTCTCTAAACTGTTCAAAAATATTTAAATGAACCTTCTGAAAACACATCAGACCTCAATAGGAAAAAAAAATTACACTGGATGTCTATGCTGATGTGGACTGGATAATCTGTTAGGATGCCACATTGTTTGATGGAAATGAAAATTATCAACCTACACAGGGCTAAATTCAAAGATAGTCCAAAAATCAAAGAGGAAAAAACTGATGCAACAGACTAATCTGTTTTTGCTGAAATTTCATTGCTGCAATTCAAAGTGGTATTCAGCAGTTTATATAGCCTCTACATGCTTGTATGCATGACTGACAACATTGGGGCATCCTCCTACTATGATAACAGACAGTATCATGGGGGATGTCCTCCCAGATCTGGACCAGGCCATCACTGCCCCACAAACTGAACCAAAATATAATGTCCAAGAGGCTTTCTATTAGAAATAGCTCAGGCTAACCTGTAGAGGTCTGTGCGTCCCTCCATGGATATGCCTCACCAGACTATCACTGACACACCACCAAACACCAAAACTTTTACAGGCAGCATGACATTCTCCACAGCTTCTCCAGACCCTTTCACTTCTGTCACATGTGCTCTTGGTGAATCTGCTCTCATCTGTGAAAAGCAAAGGGTGCCAGTGGTTGGCCTGCCAATTCTGATATTCTATGGCAAGTGGGCTCCATGGAGCTGGACAATAAGCACAGAGCCTACTAGATGGCATCGGGCACTCGTGCGTATACACACACACACACACACACACACACACACACACACACACACACACACACACACATATATATATATACTTTAAATATATATTTATTTTCTCAGTTTACAGCACTTTTGTTATAAATGTTGGTCAGGTTGTTTTAGTTTAATTATGTTTTGGGTGTGGTTCACACTGCAGAGACAAAAAAGGTGAAGCTTGAACTAGTCTGGCTCTGTCCCTATTCTTAGTTCTGTATCAGCCTGCAAGCCTGGACCATAAGACTTGCAACAACACCTCCTTGAATTCTTTTGTTAAAACCCTGTAATTAAAGGCTGCACTTCAATCGCATATTGACGTTTGATTGATGCTGAATCCACTGTGATGGTGTACAGAGGCAAAAAATATATAAAATCCCAACAAACAAACAAAAAACAACACTGACCCAAATAACCATGGCAAAATACTATTGCCAAAGCATCAAAAAATACATATACAAATAATTAACACAACATAGCTTAAAACAGCACAAGGATAAATGTATATTAATTCAGTTTAATTAAATATGCTTGATAAATAAACAATTGTAAAATGTATGCACCTGTGTGTGTTCAGGTCTCTCATTGTTCTTTGTTCTTTTTTTTTTTACATTTTGATACAAAAGTTTGCTTTAGTAATTTTGTATTACAGATCCGAACAGATTAAATTATGTTCTTCCTTGCTTTGTTGTTTTGTAGTTGTTTCCCCCCCTCCCCGAATGATTAACGTTTAATAGAAATTTCATCTCCGTTTCAACCTCATCTGTCACCACGTTTTTTTCTTTCGTTTCAACATGTTAATTTATACAAATCTATTTTCAGACCAGACTCTTAAAAAAAGCCCCATCCCGTATGCAGGAGACTTAGAAGCAGGGCGCGGAGACTACTGACCCACTTTGCTCAAACACTTCTCACAATTTCGCGTCCACTTTAGCAACCAGAGACTGAAAACTTTGTCGTATCTTTCTGTTATTCAGTTATCAGCGAGCTCTATTGAACAAGCTGCTGGACAGCGAGCGGGGGGCGATTGAGAGAGACTCGGGGGCGGGAGAGAGAGACTCGGGGGCGGGGGTCTGACTCACATTGTTGGTGTGAGGAGTTGCACAACAACACGAACTAACAGAAGTTGTAAAATGTGGAAGGCCTTCACGCCGCAGGACATTACTGACTCCTCTCCAGGTAAGACACAGTCAGTAGTAAGGAGACGGTGGCAGCTCGCAGAATTGTGCAGCAGCTCGCTTCAGTAAGTTCGTGTGTGGCTGAATCATAACACGCGTCATGGAACAGGATACAGCCTCATTTTGGAGAGCTGCACAACCTTCGTAGCAGTTAACTAGTTAGCAGCAACGTTAGCGTGCTGCTTACCCGGACAGAAACGAGACCTTATAGATTCCTGGTCTATAGTTTAAACATAATATTATATATTTTTTTCTATTTTAAACAATCGTGCTGCACCAGGCCCGGAAAAGAGCACGCAGCAGAACACTTGGACTGAAATTCACATCCATTTAATTTCCATGTTTCCATTGCCACTTTAAAGTAATTATCGGCGACCTGTCACTCAAGCTAAATGAAGTAATGGTGAGTGTTATTGGGGTAATTCTCGTCTCTGCAGGCTCTTCTTTCACAACAGGAAACCACTGCAAAACTCGTAACTTCTGCAGCTCCTGGTTTATCTTCCTGTGAATATAATTTTTGTACTTTTGACTTAGACCAATTTGGATTATACATTAAGTTAGTCGATTACAACGTGAGGTAATTGGGTAGAACAGAGATGCGGCATTGGGTGTATTATGTGATAGCATCTCTGGCATTAGTTTAAAAATACACACAAAAAACCCCCAAACAAAACACATCCATATAACAATGACAATATTTGTGTATCAAACATGAGTAACAAGCTGTACCCCCACCCCTCCTGTCTGGGTGTGTGGTTTCTGTGTAGAAGTGAACATTATATGTAGAAACAGTATAAGAAAACCATTGTACTTGTTTAAATTTCTTGAAGAGGTTTCAACTCTCATCCAAGAGCTTTTGCAGTTCTAAAACCAAATGTTGGAGAGTACCAGGTATTGGGGTTTGTCCTTTAAGATGTTTGTTGACCCACTCCTTATCATATGCTCATCACATGAGCCAAGGTGTGAAAAAAAGGTATGGGTCATTACAACTAGAAGTTTTAGGTGAAACCACTGTGAGATGTTGCCTCACTCTATCATGTGACCTGTTGAAATTACCCAATTAAGTTTTTGTTCTTTTACCAACAGTAGCCAAAAGCCATTGGGCAATAGTTTCATAGAGCACTCGACATCTTTGAATATGAAAGGAAAGGTTGAGTAGTAAGACTGTCTACACAGGAAGCGACTAATAGTCATGTGGCATCCAGAGATTGCCAATGACATTGAGCAACTTCAATCAACAACGATTTTCTGCTGGCATATGAGGGCGTGGGAGCTATGTCAGATTGTTGTTCTTTTGGCTGCTCCCGTTAGGGGTCCCCAGAGCAGACGCCACCATCTTACCTTAGCATGTCTCATCAACCCTCTGCATGCTCTTCTTCACTACATGAAGAGTTATGTTTATGTCAAAAGCTGCATGTGAGAAAAAAGATAATCAGAAACAATGCATTTTAATTTCACAGGTGCGGGTATTCCTTGACACTTTTGCAAAAAGTCAAAAACATATGTGCATACAACTTAGCAAAAATGCATTTGTGGGTTGAGTAGCATAGTTGTGCCCATGAAAATGCCAAACTCTACCAATGCCAAACAGCTTATTCTGCTATTCACTCTTTTTCTTAACTTCTGGTAATCAGATGTCCTGATTAGTGCATGATTAGCATGGACCTTGTTACAGCGATCAGTTGGTATCTGCTCTAAGCATGTCATATTTGCATTTGGCAATGCATTTATTACTTTCTAGGCTGGACTATTATAATTAATTATTATCAGATTGTTTTGAAAATTCCTTAAAAAAACTTCAATTGATCCAAAACGTTTGCTTTTGGTTTGTTTTTATTGGACTCTTAAGTTGCGAGAGAAGGTACAAAATTGTTAAAATAACTCATCTAGTCATAATAACTTAGCACACACAGAGATGCAGTACCAGCTATTTTGAGTTACTTTTAGTGATCTGGTGGTCTGAAAATAGCTTTGGCTTGAATTATTGTAGTCACCACAGGACCCAAACCTGTTGCCGAAACCTGGCAACAGAGTCCTTTTGTAACTGGAGAAAGGTTAATGAAGAGTTAATGACTCCACATTGCAATTAAGTACAGTATCCAGGTGAACGAGTCATTAAAAAATTACCCTATTCAAGAGTTGTTATGATTTGGATAACTATCCATAGAAAGTAAATATGATTCTTGTAATAAACTATAAAAATGCTCTTATATGATGTTCAGTTGGGTAGTTAAACATACCCAACTGTGCAGTCTTGCCCTATGGATGTGACCTGTACACTGCTAAGTTGAACGTTACAGCTGTGACTCAGGGGTTGAGTCGGGTCATCCACCAATCAATCAATCCCTCACTCCTCCATTCAGCATGTTGAAGTGTCTTTGGGCAAATTGAACCCCAATGCTTTCATCATAATGATGTAGGAGTCTGCACGTGACAAGTACAGGGTGGGCCATTTATATGGATACACCGTAATAACATGGGAATGGTTGGTGATATTAAAGTCCTGTTTGTGGCACATTAGTATATGTGAGGGGGCAAACTCCTCAAGATGGGTGGTGACCATGGTGGCCATTTAGAAGTCGGCCATCTTGGATACAACTTTTGTTTTTTCAATAGGAAGAGGGCCATGTGACACATCAAACTTATTGGTAATGTCACAAGAAAAACAATGGTGTGCTCGGTTTCAACGTAACATTATTCTTTCATGAGTTATTTATAAGTTTCTGACCACATATAAAATGTGTTCAATGTGCTGCCCATTGTGTTGGATTGTCAATGCAGCCCTCTTCTCCCACGCTTCACACACTGATAGCAACACCGCAGGAGAAATGCCAGAACAGGCATCCAGTATCCGTAGTTTCAGGTGCTGCACATCTCGTATCTTCACACCATAGACAATTGCCTTCAGATGACCCCAAAGATAAAAGTCTAAGGGGGTCAGATTGGGAGACCTTGGGGGCCATTCAACTGGCCCACGATGACCAATCCACTTTCCAGGAAACTGTTCATCTAGGAATGCTCGGACCTGGCACCCGTAATGTGGTGGTGCACCATCTTGCTGGAAAAACTCAGGGAACGTGCCAGCTTCAGTGCATAAAGAGAGAACAATGTTCAAGAATCAGTGACAAAGTTGAAGTTGCACCAGGGCTGGATATTTCAACAAGACAACGACCCTTAACACTGTTCAAAATCAGGCAGAGGATCAAGTACAATGTTCTGGAATGGCCATCTCAGTTCCCAGACCTGAATATTATTGAAAAGCTATGGTGTGACTTAAAGCGGGCTGTCCATGCTGTGAAATCATCAAACCTGACTGAACTAATGTTTTGTAAAGACGAAAGGTCCAAAATACCTTCAACCAGAATCCAGACTCTCATTGGAAGCTATAGGAAGTGTTTGGAGGCATTATTTCTGCAAAAGGAGGATCTACTAAATATTGATATAATTTTTCTGTTGGGGTGCCCAAATGTATGCACCTACCTAATTTAGTTTAAGTAACTATTGCACACTTTCTGTAAATCCTAGAAGCTTCATTTCACTTCTCAAGTATCATTGTGTTCATCTACTATATGATATATTTAAATGAAATTGCTGATCCAAACAACCAATGATTTATGAAGGAAAATTATCAAGGGTGCCCAGACTTTTGCATACCACTGTATATGAAAGAACACCTAGAGAAGGAAGTTCAAGAGCTACATGTCTTAAACTAACAGGTCATCTTGATTTTAACTAATTTTATTTTTATCTATATGTGCCAAATCACAGTTATATACAAACTGTAATGGTTATAAAGCATAAAGACTAGGGCTGGGTATCGTTACTGATCTCCCGAATCGATTTGATCCACGATTTTATTCGATTCAATTTGAATCGGGAAATTTTGCCTCAGACAGTCAGAAATATTATAATTCTGATCACGTATCAGTACATATCCATATCTTTTATAAAAAGAAAGCTGAGACTTGCCAGACTTTATCAAAGGTGTAAACATCACAGCAGATGCCTTTGTGTCAGAGTAACTGAGGATAAAACACAGAAAAACATGAAGGCGACTTTCCTGGTCTGGGATTCTATTGCAGAATTTGACCTTAAAAATATTCTGCGGTAGATCAAAAACAAAAGAAAACCATTAATCAACATATGAACATTACCTGATGCTACTGAAGTGAAGCAGAGCAAAGTTACAGAGGTTGTATTAGGGACACAGCTAAGCATTTTGCATAATTTTAAAAAGTTTAAATTTGTTCAGTATTGAACAGCAGAAATGAGGCTTTCTTTTCGGAAGAAAGGAAAAGGAAAAAAAAACAGCGGCCGACAGCGCTATAAAGAACGGTAGACTTGTGCGTAATAAACAAGCGAATAATGCAGAAAACAGAGATTTTTAGATTGGAAGCTGTTCTTGAAGTACACAGAGAGAGAGTGAGAGCTGTGCATGAAGTGTGATTTTTATCGTGTTGGAAGCGAAACAGCAAAAGTAAGGAATTCATGACGATGTTTATGTGAAGCGTAGTTTGGATCTTCTTTTGCTGCTGGTTCAATCAATATTGTTTGGAGAGAGATAAAACCTGCAGCTTCAGAATCTAGCGCAAAAAGGACGTAAACACAAAGCGTGAACCCGCCGAAACATTAGAATCAGCGAGCTGTTGGCTTTCAGCCCCGACCATGTCCATGCCCGTGCCATCGGGTGAGAAAGGCGCCATCTCACTGATTCCGATCTGTCGGCGGGTCCGTGCTTTGTGTTTACATCTTTGTGCAGAATCTGTGTACCTGCTCTCATTTACTGTTTTAGCTGTTTGGTGGTTGTTGAAATTTTGTGAGGTTTAACCTGAGATTTTGGTGTTTCGGGCAAAATAAATTTATATTTAAAAATCGGTTCAGGATTTTAATGAATCGATATCACGTAGAGCTGGGCGATATGAGATTTTTTCATATCACGATATGTTTTTTTTCATTTCAGGCGATAACGATATCTATCACGATATGAGCCAAATAACTATATTTGTAAGATTTAAATGTGCCGTTGCTCACAAGTAAAATGTGAAATAATCAGCAGCTTGTTTTTATTTAAATATTTATTTCCCATAATAAGTTCAACAGGGTAGATGTACTTAAGGAACATGAGACTTTTTCAGATAAATAAAGGCAAATATTGCAAACTACACAAAAGGCAGCCGCTAAAGCGTTTAAGTTTCAAAATAGAACAAACGAAACAGACTAAATTGTCAATTCCACTTAGAAACAAAGTGGCTGGCTGCTTCCCAAACAAACACACGTGCGGCTTGGCACTTGTGCTGTATGTAACAAGTCACGCGACGTGACGCTGCGGCTGTGATTGGTTCGGCTCTGCGCTACTTGATTTGGATTGGCTGACCTTTTTTTTTTTTTTTTTTTTTTAAGAGGACAAGAGCGGCGAGGTCTATCGCGATAGCTTAATTTCTCTATCGAGTAAAAGTTATATCGCGATACATATCGTTATCGTTCTATCGCCCAGCTCTAATATCACGTTATCCAAGCTAGAATCGATTTTAATCCCTAAGTCGATAATCAAAACCCACCCCTAATAAAGACCATCCTGTGACCATGTAGTAATACAATAATTCATATAAGTAAAGACCAAGAAATGCATGTACATTTTAGCTGCATAAACAGACATCTTATTTCATATGTATGTACATTCAATTCAGTTTCATACAACCAAATCACAACAACAGTTGCCTGACACTTTATATTAAGATAAAGACCCTACAATAATACAGAGAAAACCCAACAACCAGATGATCCCCTATGAAGAAGCACTTTGGTGAAATGGAGAAAGAAAAATCTTGTAGCTGGTAGAAACCTGTGGCAGAACCGGCCTCAAGGAGGTGCAGCCATCTGCCGTGACCGGTTCAGAGTGAGGGGAGAAGAAAAAAAACAAACACTGTGGAAAAGAGTCAGAGATTAATAGTGATTAAGATTAATAACAAAGATTAATGGTTAAATGCAGGGAGGGGTATAAACACATATTGAGTGAAGAAGAAACACTCAGTGCATCATGGGAATAGCCTAGACCTATTGCAGTGTAACTAAGGGAGGATTCAGGCTCTCCTGATCCAGCCATAACTATATGCTTTATTAAAAAGCAAAATTTTAAACCTAATCTTAAAAGTAGCAAGGGTGTCTGTGTCTTAAATCCAAGTAGAATCTGGTTCCACAGGGCCTGGGAGCTAAAGGCTCTGCCTCCGTTCTACTTTTAAATACCACAAGTAAGTCAGCAGTCTGACAGCGAAGTGCTCTAATGGGGTGATATGCTACTATGAGGTCATTAAGATAACATGGCCTGATTATTCAAGACCTTGTGGTGGGAGTATTTTAAATTTGGATTTAAATTCTGGATTTAACAGGAAGCTAAGCCAGAAGCAGATATAGGAGAAAAATGCTCTCTCTTTCTAGTCCCCGTCATAACTCTTGCTGCAGCATTTTGAATTAACTGAAGGAGGTAGTTCAACCTAGAAGTAATAAATGCATTAACTAGTTTTTCATGCTTACACTTTATCCCAGTTTCTGCGTATTATGACTGGAGTTTTTTGGGTTTTTTTTAATGTTTTAAGCAGATGTACCATGATTTTAAATAAGTCATTTCAACTATTCTTTGTTGCAGAGGTGGGTAGGTGTGATGCAAACATGGAGGTGCAGAACAACAACCAGCCCACCTTAGACAAACACAATAATCTCTACAAGATACCAAGCCAGGAAAATCAGGTAGGTAGTAGTAGTAGTATTGACCCAAAAAATAGTATTGGCCTTTTTTCTTTTTCTTTTTTTTTTTTTGCCAAAAGAAGAGCATTACATGTTCCAAAATGTATAGTGTCTATATGACATTGTAAGTTAAAGCACTGTACAAGATAATTTTAGACATTGTGACTAACAGAGTGTAATGTTCTTCTTCTATTAGCATGTGGTAGTTGATGATAACTACCATCAACATATTCAAAATGTTCTGTCTGTATTAGCCTTAGACTTTGAAACAACACATAGTATTGAGAGATATGTTAAAATCACTAAGCTGAAAAAAAAAAAAGACATCTATTGAGTTATAATATACTGCTTTGTTTTACTGCTGATGGTGTTTTCTTGTTCAGAAAAATGTTCCAAGCTATAATTACTGCTGCACAATGGCAAACTTCCACATTGAGAAGAAGATCGGTCAGGGTCAGTTCAGTGAGGTCTATAAAGCAACATATCTGCTTGATGGACAGCTGGTGGCACTCAAGAAGGTCCAGGTACAGCTCTTTGTACTTAGTCGCAATACATGTGGTGTTAGATCTCACTGCAGTGCAATGTCATTTCCTGTTTATGTTTATTATAGTGGAAATTGGTGTTTTGCAAGTTAATGTGTTTAACTTGATTACTTAAAGTATTTTATTTTACAAAGTAAACTGTACACGCCTTATCAAATACATTCTTCTGCTTAATCATCTGCAACTTGTAGGCATAATGTTAATTTATTTTAGTCTTTGCTAGCTTAGCTTTAACCACTGTTTAAACACTGGTAGCATAGTTGTTTACATGAATGTGTCAAATATTAAGTGAATTTCAGCCTCCTTTAGTGCTAATAATACTAGTAAAACCAAGATGCATGAAGCTGAATTCAGTTCTGCTGTGTTACCAGTATAATACCAGTATTCCTCAGGAGTAGAAGTATGTTGGGCTTAGCTTTAAACCTGCAGGGTGAGGATTGAGTGAGGCGACTAGTGGCAGCTATCACATTTGCACCGAACACAAACTAAAAAAAGTAAAATTCAGACAAAACAAGGAACACATTGCTTGAATTACATTAACACTGTATTTCATCTTCCACTGACTGATGTTTATTTCCCTCAGGAGCCTAAGATACCTGAGCTCTTGATCTTCCTTCTGTTTAATAAACCAATTAGAGTATAGTTATAGTAATCCATATGAGATCTTTCATGAGATCTTTCTGTCTGCTCCCACGCTACCCAAATGTTCTCCATTATAGTGTTTATTCAAACTCAAAACTCCCTAGACCTGTATAGAGTTAAGTATTTTAATATTTCACTGCACAGAAAGACTTCATCTTCTGTGTTCTCATTCTGAAACATGAGTTTTGTGGAAAACAAACCATCTTTACTTGTTAATAACAATGGTAAATGAGGAAAGCTGTGCCTTTGGCATTCACCCACTCATAACTGTTTATTAATTGACACATTATTCTACCGTGAGAAAGAGGTAGACATGCACATCTACGGAAGATCTCAGAAATAATTATAATTTAATAAAGATAGTCTGACAAAGAAGATGGAGATGGTTTTATGATCTATTAATAAAGTCAAACTAAGATTTGATCATGTAATCAGTTATAATGACTAATGCATGTAATCTTGTTACTGTGGATATATGCTAATTGAAACAGCAGCAACTCAGTGGTGCTGAAAGGTATATACAGGTCTTATACTGACATGCGCTCCCATCCAGACATCATCTTAAGGGAAGGTCTTGCATATTTCAGCAAGATAATGCTAAACCGCATACTACATCTATTTAAACAGCATGACTTTGTAGAGAAGATGTTAACTCATTCACTGCCAGCCATTTCCAAATCAGGTAACTCCCCACTGCCAGGGTTTTTGAGCATTTTTACTCATTTTTGAAGAGCCACAGAAAACTGTGTGTTATGATCATATAAATGCTGAACCTACCAAAATGAAGAACAGACTCTCTTCTTTCATCCAAAAAAAAAAAGCTTGTTTCTACCATTTTCCATTCTTTAGTAATCAGCTGTAGAAGAGAGGTGGGTTCCACCAAAAATGCCTGTTTTGACCAAAAAAAGGGAGAAAACGAGCTTTTTGTGAAAAATACATTTCAAGCAGAAAAGTGCCTTTGACACTAATATTTCTTGCTTTGTGACACCTCTAACATATACCGGTAAAATAGTTTTTCACTTCTATAAAACAGAAATAACACTGAGAAAGGTTATGTTTTATCAAAACAATTTATTTACAAATATATGAAAAAATAAACTTCACTGACAAGCTGCCCGAGGTTGTATTCTAGCCCCTCCCATTGAAAAACGTAATTGACGTCTATAGACGTCAATGGCAGTGAATGAGTTAAGTGCTGAACTGATGTGCCTGCAGTCCAGACCTTTTACCAGTTGAAAGCATTTGACTTATTAGGAAACAAAACAAATGTGACAAAGAATACTTGGGACCTTTAAGCAGCTAGAATCCCGTACTAGACAAGAATGGCACAACATTCCTCTCCATCAACTGGTCTCTTCAGTTCCTACATTTTTATTCACTGTTGTTAAAAAATGCGGGATGGTACACAGTGGTAAACATGACCTTGCCCCAACTTTTTTTTTTAGACCTGTTGCTGCCATCAAATTAAAAAATTAGACAATCTTTTTTGTAAAATTGTTCATTTTATCACTTTAAACATTTGGTATTGTTTTATGTGTTCTGTTGTGAATAAAACGTGGGTTTATGACATTTACGAATTGTTACGTTCTGTGAGGCTGTGGGAGTGTGTGGGTGGGGTGTTTGCCCACTCTCCCCGCCTCCACCCCTCTTGCCGCTCCTACCCCTCTCTGTCTCTCTCACTCTCCTCTCTCCCCAGGACACAGCTGCTGCTGATTAGCCTCGTTTGCCACCTGACTCCAGTCAGCAATCATCCTCTGAGGCTATTTAAACTGGGGATGAGCTGTGAGCAGGGTGGCTTTTTCCTCGGTGGCTCTACGCGGTTCTGTGCTAGATTTTGGACAGACAGCCTCTTTCTGACCAGTGAGCAGACGGGCTTGTGGGCCCTGAGAGTGTCTCCCCGTGGTGGGGAGTAGGGTAGGAAGTGTGGGAAGTGCCTCCTTTTTTATTGTGTTTGTTTGGTAGTCTTCCTGCCTTTCGTGGCTGCGAGCGTTTTCTTTGTTTCTTTGGCGTTGTTGGTAAGACGGCGTTGCCGGCCCTTTAAGTTAATGTTAATGTCGTTTGTAATCCACCTGTACCATTTCGTAATAAAGTTCTATTAATACAGAACAACTCTGTCTGTTTTCCTTTTCATTCTGATTCCGGACTCATTTGTTACTGGTCCCCTCACTCACATGCCTAGACCCCTTCGGGGGGAACGTAACAATGTGGGGGCTCGTCCAGGATATGAATGGAAGGAAAATTGAGTTTTTGTGAGTTGTTTGCCGGTGGCCTGGTTAGTTGTATTGTATCGGCTGCGCTCCCTCTCCAGTTAGCAAAAGGGGAGTGTCTAGCTGAGCGTAAGCTCCTCCTTCAGGCACTCATTTTTTATTTTTCCTTTATTATTTTCGGAGTAATCCCGGGTGGGGATTAGTTCCCTGTCGGGGGTAGGCTTGTCGGTGCTTTGTGCACTTGATGCTTAGCCTTTAAAGTTGCCTCGAGCCTGGTACACTCCAGAAGCTAACTAGGCTAAGATTTTAGTAGGCAGGTCTGGGGAGAGGGGCGGCGGTACTTTTATTTATTGGTTAACCTCTGGCCACACTTTTCCCGCCTGTTTTCTCATTTGTGTATTGGAGGTGGTGCTTCTTTGTTGTTATTGTTAGCCTCAGGTAGTTTTTTGTTTTTAGAGTTGATGGCTACCTTTGATATTGCCGTGTTTAAGAAAAACCCCTCGCTTGTCCAACTGGACGCCTGTAGGAAGAGGGATTTGCATGAGGTGGCATCAGGTTATAGCATTTCTGTTTCCACAGCTCTGCGTAAGGCTGAGCTGAAAGCTGCTCTTGTGTCTGGCTTGGTGGAGAAAGGGATAGTGGCCTTGCCAGTATCTGCCAGTCCACTTGAGCATGGGGCAGCATCTCAGCCTGTTCCGCAGGCGTCAGCTCAAGCTGTAGGTCCATTGGTGTCGACACCTGTTGATCAGGGGCTGCCTGAGGACAAACCCATGACATTGCCTCGCTTCGAACCCCTCTCCATTGAATCAAGTGAAGGCTCGAAGCAGGATGCTAAGCTCCGTGTACGCCTGGCTCGTCTCCAGTTAGAAAAGGAGGACCGTGAGAGGGAGTTCCAGCTAAAGAAAGAGCTGGAGCTTAGGCATTTAGACGCAGAGCTTGCTAGAGCCAGAGAGGTCGAATTGAGGAAGGTGGAGGTGGAGGCAGAGACAGCTGTGAGGTTGCGACAGCTGGAACTCCGGCAGGTTTCCCTTCCTCCGACTGCCTCCATTCGTCAGGCAGACACCCCGTTTGACGTAGGGAAAAACAGTCGTCTGGTTCCGATGTTCCGTGACACTGAGGTCGACAGCTACTTCGAGTCGTTTGAACGAATAGCCACGGCCTTGCACTGGCCACGGGATTCATGGGCCATTTTGCTCCAATGTAAGCTGGCGGGTAAGGCTCAAGAAGTTTGTTCCTCGTTGTCAGCTGAGGACAGCTTGGACTATGACAAGCTGAAAAGGGCTATCCTGCTGGCCTATGAGCTGGTCCCAGAAGCCTATAGGCAGCGTTTCCGGGGGTTGAGAAGAGGTCAGGGTCAGTCCTATCTTGGTTTCGCCAGGGAAAAAGGTGTTCTTTTCGATCGGTGGTGTGCGGCCTGCAAAGCCACTGACCTGGCTTCGATCCGGGAACTAATGCTCATAGAGGAATTTAAGAACTGCATTGCTGAGCGCATCGCGGTATATATTAATGAACAGAAGGTTTCCTCGCTACAGCAGGCTGCGACGCTGGCTGATGAGTTCGCGCTCGTCCATAAAACCAGTGTCAGTAGGTATGACCGGCGCGATGCCCCAGTGAAGGCTAGCGAGGTGCCAGTTGCACAGCACCCAAAGAGTGAGGTACTTGTGTTTCGTCCCAAGGCAGACCGAAAGTGTTTTTTCTGTTTTAAGTCTGGCCACCTGATCGCAGATTGTGAAGCTTACAGACGGAAACAATCAGTCTCGTCTTCACGTAAACCAAAAGGGGTTGGGCTGATTAAAACCATGCCTCCTGTCAGTAGGCCCCCTTCCCCTGAGACCCCGGATGAGTGTTTTAAGCCCTTCATTTTTAAGGGGATAGTTTCGCTTTCTGGTAAGACCGAGGATAAGCGTGAAGTGACCATTCTGCGTGATACTGGTGGCTCACAGTCCCTCATACTAGCTAGTGTGCTTGAATTTAATGAGAAGTCTGACTGTGACTCTAGCATCATTGTAAGAGGTGTTGGGATGAGTTTTGTGCCTGCTCCCCTCCATCGTATCTGGGTACAGAGTGAGCTGGTGAGTGGTTTCTTCTCAGTGGGTGTGCGGCCTTCTCTCCCGATTAATGGGGTGGATTTTATAATGGGAAATGATATCACGGGTGGGAAAGTTTACCCTACCCCTGAGGTGACCAACAATCCTGTTATAGAGCCTGTGTTAGATGCCCTCAGCCTGCAGCACCCGGATGTGTTCCCGGTGAGCGTTCTGACTCGTTCACGTGCCCAGCAACAAGGTGGGGGGGTTGATTTGTCAGAATCAGTGATCGGCTCTATTCTAGAGAAGGATGTGATGCCCTGCACCGATGAGGGAGATAATGGAGCCTTAGAGTTAGCTCACAGTGTGGTTGAGCCAGCTCCTGTGTCTGGAGCTCCTTTTCTGCTCACCCGGGAAGCACTTGTGAAGGCTCAGACAGAAGACCCTTCATTAGTTCAGTGTTTTACCGCAGCAGCTCAGGATAAGGGAGGTGAGGGGAGCAAGAGGCAGACATTTTTCGTTTGGGAAGGTTTATTGATGCGCAAGTGGACCCCAAGGCCTGGAGAAGACTGGAGCGTAGTGCGGCAGTTGGTGGTTCCGACCAGTCTGCGGTGGCATGTGCTGCAGTTAGCACATGATCACGCATGGTCAGGTCATTTGGGTGTCACTAAAACATATGACCGTATACTGCAGCATTTCTTTTGGCCGGCAATGAAAGCAGATGTAGTGCAGTTTTGTAACACCTGTCACACTTGCCAGCTTGTGGGTAAACCGAACCAGGCGGTGCCCCCCGCCCCCCTACGTCCTATCCCTGCTGTCGGTGAACCTTTTGAGCATATCCTGGTAGACTGTGTTGGCCCCTTACCAAAGACGCGGGCAGGGAATCAGTTCTTGTTAACCATAATGTGTGTGTCCACTCGATACCCAGAGGCGATTCCTCTGCGGAAAATCACGACAGCAAGCATTACCAAAGCACTAGTCAAATTCTTTACCACCTTTGGCCTCCCGAAAACCGTGCAGACAGATCAGGGTACCAATTTCATGTCCAGGGATTTTAATCTGACTCTACGGTCCTTTGGAGTTTCTCATTCTGTGTCTAGTGCTTATCACCCAGAGTCACAAGGTGCACTGGAGCGGTGGCATCAAACTCTCAAGGCGATGTTGAGTAAGTATTGCCACGACACCGGAAAAAGCTGGGATGAAGGGGTCCCTTTTGTATTGTTCGCTATACGTGATGCGAAGCAGGAGTCTTTGGGGTTCAGCCCAGCTACCCTGGTGTTTGGACATGACATGCGGGGTCCGCTAAAGTTGCTGAAGGAGAGTTTTCTCAGTGGTTGTGTGCCTAAAACTACTGTGGTGGAGTTTGTAAAAACATGCAAGGACAGGTGGCAACGGGCTACTTTGTTAGCAAAAGAGGCTCTCTGTGTATCCCAGGCAAACATGAAAAAACGATGTGATCAAAAAGCAGTGGAAAGACAGTTCCAGCCTGGGGACAAAGTTCTTGTGTTGTTGCCCGTGCCCAGTTCTGCCCTCATGGCTCGTTTCTCAGGCCCCTATGTGATAGTGAAAAAAGTGTCTGACACCAACTATATTCTCAACACCCCAGAACGCAGAAGGAAGACTCGCCTATGCCATGTCAACATGTTGAAACCATACCATACCAGAGACACCAGCATGACAGAATCATCAGACACTGCTGGGACGGCTGTCCCCGGTTCAGTCCCTGTTGCCCTGCTAAGTGTTGAAGTTAAGGGTGATGATGATCTGGGTACCCTTTCTGAGGGACAGCAATGTGGGCGGTTGTCAAATTCTGTTTTTTTAGCTAAGGCCGAGGCCAACCTATCTCACCTTCCTCCGTCCCAGTGTAAAGAGGTACTTGACTTGCTGCACTCCTACCTGTCTCTTTTTAGTGACGTACCCTCGCGTACCCACGTTTGTGAGCATGACATTGATGTTGGAGACGCAGTCCCAATCAAGCAGCATGCATATCGTTGCCCCTTCGCCAAACGTGAGGTCATGAAAGAAGAAGTTGAGTACTTAGTAGAAAACGGCTTGGCACAACCTAGTTGTAGCCCCTGGAGCTCCCCATGTCTACTAACACCTAAGTCTGATGGCACACCCCGTTTCTGCACAGATTATCGGAAGATAAACGCTGTAACGGTCTCTGACTCTTTTCCGTTTCCTCGTATGGAAGACTGCATTGACAGCATCGGCCCTGCCAAATTCATCACCAAACTCGATCTCCTTAAAGGCTACTGGCAGGTGCCTCTCACTCCCAGAGCTTCAGAGATTTCTGCATTTGTCACCCCTGACCACTTCATGCAATACACAGTAATGGCCTTTGGCATGAAAAATGCCCCAGCTACTTTTCAACGACTGATGCAGTTGGTGTTGGGAGATGTGCCCCAGTGCAATGTGTATCTAGATGACGTGGTGCTATACACAGACACATGGGCAGATCATATGTCCCTTCTGAGGACAGTGTTTCAGCGGCTAGCCGAGGCCTCGTTGACCCTCAATCTCGCTAAGTGTGAGTTTGGTAAGGCAACCGTCACTTACCTAGGTAAGCAGGTGGGGTTTGGGCAGGTCCGCCCAGTGGAGGCGAAGGTTGCTGCAATCCTGGACTACCCAAGTCCAGCCACCAGACGGGAACTAAGGCGGTTCCTAGGGATGACCGGATATTACCGGTGTTTCTGTAAGAACTTTTCTGTGGTCGTGACCCCGCTAACCAAACTGTGTAGCCCAAAGGTGCCTTTTGAATGGTCAGTTGAATGCCAGCATGCCTTTGAGTCGGCAAAATCTCTTCTGTGCAGCACCCCTGTATTGGCAGCTCCAAACTTCTCTCGCCCCTTTAAGCTAGAGGTCGATGCCAGTGCCACCGGAGCCGGGGCAGTCCTGCTGCAGGATGATGAGGAAGGTGTGTGCCATCCGGTCTGTTATTTCTCTGCAAAGTTCAAACCCCATCAACTGAACTACTCTACCATAGAGAAGGAAGCCTTAGCTCTGCTTCTAGCTCTGCAGCACTTTGAAGTGTATGTGGGCTCCAGCGCTTCCCCGGTGACCGTGTACACAGACCACAACCCCCTCGTTTTTCTGAACCGGATGTACAATCACAACCAGCGACTGATGCGCTGGGCACTCCTGGCCCAGGATTACAATCTGATGATCATACACAAGAAAGGTACTGACAATATAGTGGCTGATGCACTCTCACGCAGCTCGCAATAGGGTGTTGTTGTTGTTGTTGTTGTTGCTGTTGTTGTTGTTTTGGTAGGGCTTCAATGTAAGGGGGGGGGGGGGATGTTACGTTCTGTGAGGCTGTGGGAGTGTGTGGGTGGGGTGTTTGCCCACTCTCCCCGCCTCCACCCCTCTTGCCGCTCCTACCCCTCTCTGTCTCTCTCACTCTCCTCTCTCCCCAGGACACAGCTGCTGCTGATTAGCCTCGTTTGCCACCTGACTCCAGTCAGCAATCATCCTCTGAGGCTATTTAAACTGGGGATGAGCTGTGAGCAGGGTGGCTTTTTCCTCGGTGGCTCTACGCGGTTCTGTGCTAGATTTTGGACAGACAGCCTCTTTCTGACCAGTGAGCAGACGGGCTTGTGGGCCCTGAGAGTGTCTCCCCGTGGTGGGGAGTAGGGTAGGAAGTGTGGGAAGTGCCTCCTTTTTTATTGTGTTTGTTTGGTAGTCTTCCTGCCTTTCGTGGCTGCGAGCGTTTTCTTTGTTTCTTTGGCGTTGTTGGTAAGACGGCGTTGCCGGCCCTTTAAGTTAATGTTAATGTCGTTTGTAATCCACCTGTACCATTTCGTAATAAAGTTCTATTAATACAGAACAACTCTGTCTGTTTTCCTTTTCATTCTGATTCCGGACTCATTTGTTACTGGTCCCCTCACTCACATGCCTAGACCCCTTCGGGGGGAACGTAACACGAATCATTTCATTATGTTTTATTTACATTTACATATCTTTTCCAAACTTTGGGGAATTGGGACTGTATTTCCTGACGTGGTTATTTCTTAAAACATTTAATTTTACAATAATGGACTACACAGCACTAGGGGTGAGTTTCAGTACACTAGATATCTATCTGAAAGAACTATAACTAAATGTAAGACAGTGATTCCTCCATTGTTGTTTTCTTAAGCGTCATGAGCCAACACAATGTGGAAGAGCTATCAGAACTTTACTCAAACAGAAGCTGATTATCGTGTCAATAGTGTCACAGTCTCAATATAATACAGCCTTAATAATTACTGATGGTTTATTTAGATTGTTTCTCTTCTATTGACTGCTTTTAGCGGACTTGAGTAATTAATTTTTCCAAATCGTCTTTTCTTCCCTCACCACTAAACTGCTTGTTGAAGATTTGCAGGAGGTCTCTTTCAGTTAAAATGAAGTTCTTTCTTTCCACATTTGCTCACAATATATCTTTGCAGATCTTCGAGATGATGGATGCTAAGGCTCGTCAGGACTGCATCAAAGAGATTGATTTACTGAAGGTAAAGTCTGTCAAAGCAAATTATACTCTGGTTGATAATAAGTGAATGAGTGCGAAATTGGGTGGCGGTTACTCAGGAGAAAGACCTCGGGCCTCGGACCGGTACCGGTCCGTGAGTTGTTTGGTACCGTTTTGAGGCTCAGGTGTGAAATGTATAGTTTTCAGGGTTTTCATCGGTTTTCAGCGTTATTTTGTTATCGTTTTTATCGTTTACTCTGTTTTCCTGGGTCTTTTCACGTGTGTTATGATTTTCTTTTTTTCGGTACCGGCACTAGTTTTATTTTGTTGTATTTATCCGCGACACCTTAAAGGCCGGTCCATGAAAATATTGTCGGGCATAAACCGGTCCATGGCACAAAAAAGGTTGGGGACCGCTGTGTTAGAAAGTACTTAAGGATACTGTGTTACTAAACCGTGATTTTGTTTGTGAGAGTGTCTAATGACAATGACGTACGAACGTGCGACGTCCATGGTAGCAACACACGTTTAGATCAACAATGGATAATATGGAGTGTGGGAGAGAGTACGACCATGCAGCGTTTAAAGCTTGGAAGTACTGACATTACTTTGAGTTTGATTCCATAAAAAGTGACAAAAACATTAGCGTCCACTGTACACTCTGCGTAGGAAGAAAACTTCTTTCTACAGCGAAAAAAATTAAATTTCAAATCTGAACAAGCACCTAGCATGCTGCCACGGGAATGTGAAATTCAGAGAAACCCCCTGATCCCCCCCACTGACATGACCGCAAACCTCCACCGGCCCCACTCCTGCTAAACAGGTGAAAATAGATTTAAGAGCGACAGGACTCAGTGTCGCTGAATCTTTGATTTAATTTATTTTTTGCTGTGTTTTACTTGCATCTATTTGAAAGAGTGAGTGTAAACATAAAAAAAAGATTTAATTTTATATGCTGGAATAAGCGGAAAATAGGTTTAAATGTTAAACAAATTTCTTCCAGTCAGAGAATGTTGCATATAATTAAATTTTTGCTTGATGCAATGTGCATAGAGTTAAAGGATTAACAAGTTTTAAAAAGAGACTTTTTCATTTGATTCAATTTTATATGAATGATTATGCAGAAAAAATACAATTGGGCTGAAAGGTCTATTGCTTTATTATATATTCATGTTATGTATCATGTTTTTAAAAAGTAACCAAGTAGTAAAGTAACTAATTACTTTTGAAAATAAGTAATCAGTAAATAGCGACTAATTACTTTTTTCAAGTAACTTGACCAACACTGGTGGTCACCCTGCCAGACAGGTAGATGGCATGGACCCAAGTTTGTGAATGCTATAACTTGAGAGTGAGGCAATGTAAGAGTTTCAAGTTCACCATAGGTGTATCTACTAAAAATCTCAGATGTGTTTAAAACTCAGTGACAATGACCTTGGCGAAGGTCACTGAGTTTTCAGGAAATCGTGTGAGGCAGCACAGGATTTTGAAATTAATGGCATTTGATGCCGCCAGTATTTTATTTGTTTGAAACATTTGCATGGACGGCTCTGCTATACACCTTGCTTGTGACAGCTCCGTTGACGCTACCATTTTTCTTTTGTTTGTCCACTGCAGCAGCTGAATCACCCCAATGTAATCAAGTACCTTGATTCTTTTATTGAAGAAAATGAGCTCAACATTGTTCTGGAGCTTGCGGATGCTGGAGATCTGTCCCAGATGATAAAGGTCAGAAAACCCTGTGACTCGTTCAAATCTCAGTCAAAGATCAGAGGAAATGTTTTATTGTGAATTCAACAACTCGAGAACGATGCAACATAGGATTTTGAAATTGATGTCATAGGTGTGTTTACTAATAGGCTGAGGGATAGTACTAGGAGTTGCCAATATTTTTCCACTTCCTTGATTAACTTTTTGTATATAAATGGCCCTGAGTATTCCTGTGATCATTTGAATTTATGCTTGCATTTTGGATACAGTTATTACTTAGTATGTAATTTATCAAATCACATATAAAAATCGATTGTTAATTAATAAGCTCATATATAATAAAAGTCTAAAGAAGTGATTTAAATATTTAAGTGCACATTAATTTCAAATATATAATGGTAAAGACATGAGCTCATTGTTTGTGAAGGTGTTAATAAAGATTTAATGAATATTTGTGTGGCCTCATTTAAAGTGAGGACTATTTTTGCCTTGTAAAGTATTTATAAATAAAGTCTCAGCTATCTTCATTTTACGTCCCCACATGAAAGCTAGGCAAACAGGGTGGAGGACAGTAACAATTTGATCCGGATTGGAATGAAAAGGACACCAGGCAGAGGTGTTTAACACAAAATAAGGCTTTATTATAACCAATAAACCAATAACCATATAAACAGTATCAACAGAAAGAGGCAGCAACACTGCTTTGACTATTGTCAAAGCAGTGTTTATTAATCAGACAGACCAATCCAAGGAAAAGGAGGCCGCTTCACCTATGTTTGTGTGTGTGTAAAAGCTAGACAAAACACTTAAAGTGCTAGGAATAAAGAGCTGAAAGTGTGTTTATATGATTGAGGGATAGTTAGAGCAATAATATTGTGTCATTGTTCTAACATGTAGAATTAGATTAGTTACACTTCTTCCTTCTTTCTGTTCAGTACTTCAAGAAGAAGAGACGACTTATCCCAGAGAGAACAATTTGGAAATATTTTGTGCAACTCTGCAGCGCTCTGGAGCACATGCATTCACGCAGAGTAATGCACCGTGGTAAACAACTCCACTTTGCATTTTTACCATGCACACCTCATCTCCATTGCCATCATTATGCTGATGTAGTTAATCTGCTCAAACACCTCAGTTGTTGTGCATTCATATCTTCCTAACCTTCTTTCTTTTGTCAGTCAAAATTAAAATACAAGGAACTGATATGTACAGGTGTATCCAGCAATTGGGAATAATAACATGTTACATGGTGTTAAAATAAAAAGAATCTCTTTCCAAAGGAAAAAACAATTTGCAAAATGTTGGATCCTGTTGTTATTTGCACGCCCAAAACTATTTTGGTATGGAGTTTGTATTTTAATACTGTGGTACTTGCCAGGTTGGAAAAGATTTAGGCCAAAAAGCAGAATCTGATTGTCAGAGAAGTTGTGATTTTTATATTGATAATGATGCTTTCCATTAAAATTAAAAAAGAAAATCACAGTAAGGTGTCAGTTTCACTGAAAATCAGATTATGCTTTTTGGCCTACCTAAATCTTTTTAAATCTGATTTTCAAAGAAATTGTGATTTTGTTTTTCTATTTTAATGGAAAGTATTGTTAAATAGAAAAATAACAGCACAGACCAAACATTTCTAATATCCCCCCAAAACCAAGCAAAGTTGAATTGGTTTGTGACGTAATTACAGCAGTTTTCACTGGACGCGGTAAATGTTGGAGCTGTAACTTGTCTGTAAACAGGAAACGGCATGGTTCTTTCTCAAAATTGAATTAGCCGTAAGCACACCTCTCATAGTTGCAGGAAATCAACTACTGTGTGTAGAGTGTATATAATGTCACTATATTCTTGGGTTTAGAACAGAATTGCAGTGTATTTGCAATGAATGTCAATGTGTGCATGTGTTTAAACCAGATATCAAGCCAGCCAACGTGTTTATAACAGCCACCGGGGAGGTAAAACTGGGAGACCTTGGACTAGGACGCTTCTTCAGTTCCAAGACCACTGTAGCACATTCTTTAGGTGACGCACACACACAACACACGTTTATGCACAATTTCTATGTTGTGGATAATTTTCTGTCAGATCAGCTCTTGATTCAGGCATGCAGATCATATAGAACACAGAATTAAATATTTTAGTGACGAAAATGGAAACTGTGTAAAACAAAAATCTAAACAAAGATATCTTGGGGGTGTGGTAATAAAAAAATAAAAAAATAAACAATTCACTGTCGTATGTGTTTTCCTACTATAAGGTTTAACACTTAAACTACTGCATAAATAGTGTTTTCATCTTTTTCATTTATGCACAAAATGACAAGTCTGTTGTTTTCTGTGTGTCAGTGGGAACACCTTACTACATGTCACCCGAGAGAATCCATGAGAATGGCTACAATTTTAAGTCAGATATCTGGTCCCTGGGCTGTCTTCTGTATGAGGTAGGTCCAAAGACACTTTGACTTTTTCATTGTGTTTATAGTGAATGATTCAACAGAAAATGACTTTCTTACCCTGGAAAAAAGAAAACCAAGCTTGTGGTGCCTGTTGGCTGATTAGTCCCAGGGTGCTCGGCGGAAATGTAAATAAAAAAAAAAAAACGTTTCAACTTTAAACCCAGAGGTGGGATCTTATAAATAAGCTTAAACGTTTTCTTTTATTTACACTTCCGCCGAGCACCCTGGCACGAGAATAGAGACCTCTCTGAACACCACAATGTTACTTGAACTCTGGTCAGGAATAATATTTCACTTGTAGGTAGTGCCAACCAAGCTAATTCATTTTTCTTCTTTCCTTATCCCTTATCCCTCTTTGCTCCAGATGGCTGCACTGCAGAGTCCATTTTATGGGGACAAGATGAACCTTCTGTCCCTCTGTCAGAAGATAGAGCAGTGTGATTACCCCCCTCTCCCCACGGACCATTACTCTGATAAGGTAAAGTAATACAAAGCCACGTTTGGTTTTGATTTGAATTTGAGTTTCATTAACTTTTTGGTTTATTATGTTGCTAGTTTTATTTTTCTGTTTGGCAAAAAAGGTGTACAGAGCCTCGCAGGGGCCATATGAAGAATACATAGGTCCTTATATTGAGCGCTTGAAAAGCTATTCCATGAAAGCTAATACAGTTTGTTTCAACATGTTAGTTGTTCACACAAGATAAGTGAATATATGGAGAGGGAGCCTACCTTCTCCACTCGCACTGATATTGGTAAACTTGGACAGATAATCATAGATTTGACCTTCCCTGATAACACACAAGCGCAATGCTGTTGAAACAGTGGCTCATTCCAGTCATTGTAAGTTAAAAGGTTTAGACAGCATAATGTGTGGTATTTTGCAATATAAAGAAAGTACTATATTTGCCCTTGCATTTCTTTCTGTGTCTGTGGTCTTACTGACCACAGAAAGTGCTTTAGCTACAAGCCACATTTAATACATTCATACAGTGTAATATTTTTTAAACTTTAAACACAACCTCATAACTTTGGTTAATTTAGTATACCAGTTAACCTAAGGTGCATAACTTTGGACTGTGAGAGGCAGGCACAGGGAGAGTATGTATAATCGACACTGAAAGCAGTCTAGGGCGTCACAAGATGATGAGCGTGGAGAATAGCGTGCGCTGCTGCATCTCGACTGTGCCTATAAAATTATGTTTAGCATGACTGAACAATTCTGAGAACATGGCCTGTGGGTAAAGTGAACTCTCAAGTCCTACTTTACTACTACTTACTTTAGCTCCTTCTCTGAATGTGGTGATTTTTGTTCTGTAAAATAGCCCTGAAGCATGTGTCCTTTTGCTTACACCAATTTATGCACAGCGTAGTTTGTTTTGTTTTTTTGTTTTTTAAAAGCTGAAATAACAGCCTCATGCTTTTTGCAGCTGCGTGACCTGGTCAGCATGTGCATCAACCCAGACCCGGACCAGAGGCCTGACATTGTCTTTGTGCTGCAGTTTGCAAAACAGATGCACATGTGGACTTCCAGCACCTGAGTGACACTTTCAAGCCCTCTTCTCTGCTCAATTTGAGGCTTTCCACTTACTATGTGCCTGTCCTTGCAGAAGCAAGTTTGCCCTTACCTCATCTTAGCAGACTGTAACCTTGGAAATACTGTGATGTATCTTTTCAGTCATGGAAGATGTGAAGAGGTACATGGGTATACTCACGGAAAACAAAAGTGAGAGGTAACCGTATGTCTGCCTGTTTCTTTAGCTGAGAACATAGCCAAAAGAGCTGTGTCTCCCTCTGATGACAGATTCCTCAAATAAGAGTTGCATTCCCAGTTCAACCGTGTCTTCCTGTGTAGTAGGGCTGGGCAGTTTGAATATTTGTCATGTCGTCTACTATAATCATATCATACATGTTTTTATACATTGTAAAGTACCTCATTTAGTGTTCAAAATGGACAGCTAATAAATGCCTATTCTCAGAAAAAAACAACAACGAAAGAATGCAGGGGAAACTGAAATTGAAGTGAAATCATAAAATAAAAATAGTTTTATGATCAGATGAAGCGTAGCTAGTTAATATTGCCTTTTACAAACAGTGGAGAGCTCAGTTAGCACTTCTGGAATATAAATATAGATAAATCTCACACAGGTTATTCTATTTAAGCTGCTTGGGCCTTGCTGCTCGTTGCAACCCATCTCCAACTCCTTTTTTTCATCTTATTCTTATGTGAAATAATCAGTGCTTGCGTGTTGGCACTGATGCCTGATCTGTTTGTGCTGAAAACCTTTTAAGGTTTTTGTTGTGGGAAAGGCAGGAGGTCATCCACGAATAAGGCCAGAAATTGAAAATGACTCCAAATGGAATAACAATCCTATTTTAACTGAGAAGTTCCTGACAGAACTGTGGCTGAAAGCTTAAAGAAGTAGCCAGGTTTATGGGATTATTCAATAATCACTTATAATAATGCTTTCTCATGGATGTCACATTCATTCACCTGTGGACAAGCAGCTGAGCACCCACAGTGTTTCTGCCTTTTCTGATTCAGTATATTCTCTAAGTCTATGAAAGCCCTAAGAACAATTTGGGAAGTTTTCTTAAGGGCAGTTCTCCATCATGTAGTGATTTATACATTTTCCCTGCTTAAAGACCTGGTGAAGGATCAAATCTTGTTAGGGTTGCATCCAGTGTATAAATTTGTGAAATCAAATATGTGGAGCTGTCTGTTGTGCAAACCCCCTATGAATGAAGAAGCAGTCAAAAGAAGATGTTGCTTCTGACTGAGGACAGTTTGTCATGTATGTATCTAAAGGTTGCCACCAGTGGCTCAAATCTGAAAGTGAACTTACATATTCATAGAACTTTCCAATCATATGTTGAGCTTTAAAGACTGAGTTACCACTGAATTTCTTGGATCAAGCCTTGTGAAGTCAAATGTGGCCGTATTTTAATTTTATGAGTTGGGAAATCATGTTGTGTCCACCTTATAAATCTCACTTTACTCTCCTTTTATCTGTGCTTTGGTTTCCACAGGTTTCAAAAAGAAACATTTGAAGCTGTTTCAGTTCCCCACTGTGTTCACATGCTGGTCTGTTATCCTCAGCGTCTTAAAGCTTTACTACTTTACAAGTAGTTAAGTTCTGTCAGTCAATACCCAAGTTCCTGTTAAGACTACATTTGATTTAGTTGGTTTAATTTGCGTTGTCACATTAAAACTGATGGAACAATAGAATCAAGAATCAGATGATGGTGAAAGACAAATGTTGTGTTGCTGGGAGGAGCAGTCATGGAACTGTGAGAACTTATTTAACTCCATCCTGTTAAATTTTGTTTATATCACATTCTGTCAGCCCTGCAAACCAAAGACATAGAACAAAGGTGACTAAATGAAAAATACAAGTTATAAATGACTACCAAACTGCACTGATAATTGGCTGAAAGTATAAAATCGGCTCTGGCTGAACCTCTGAAATCTCAGAATTTACAAAAAAACAAAACAAATACATCATCATGTGCCCAATTGGCATTCACCACAGAGCACCACATAGGGCACCCATTTAGTTCACAAATGAAACAGGTTCACAGTGAACAATGTGACAGGCATGAATAGGTCTAGATGGTGGCAGACCTGTCAGTTCTGATATTCTCTGCTGAATTCCAGTTGAGCCACATGATAATTGTGAGTGAGCAGTAAAAGAAATTGGCTCTAATGCCATTAATTGCCTAAATGTTTCTTTGTGTTGTTGCTCGGTCACTGTGAACTGAATAGCCATATGTGCTCCACCACATAAACTCAAAAACCTTACCAGCCCCAATCAGCTCCATAGATAATTATATTTAGAGATCTGGAGTTTGTTTGTGTTTTTATTATTATTATTATTAAATGTTTACATTTTGCATATCTGCAGTTTTGGGAAAGAAAAAGTGCTTCATGCCACAGTTTGAGTAAAGGAGAACAAATCAAACACACACAGAAATTAATCTGGAATTGATACTGTCGTGGTGAGTGTTGCTCCAGTGGCGTTGTAGTTTTGTGTTGATTGTATGAGAATGCAGTCATGGTCTGCTTCTAATTTATAAATTTGGACCAATCTTGCTGTGAAACTGTAAACACCATAAACATTAGATGCTGTGAAAATGAATGAATGAATGAATTGCGCGATGTTTTTGAAATACATGTATTAGATGCACAGAGTGAGAGCTTACCGTTTTCATCTTGTTTAAATAACTTGTATCTTCATCTTCCATCTACCATGCTTATCAATCGTCTCCAAAGCATTGTGCCATTATGTTTATGTTGACTGTGCTTTTCTGTGCAAAGTGATATTAAATTCAGTTCAGTCATATTTCTTTTGATGTAAAGCTTTGCTTTTAACTTAATCACACTGAAACCTGCAGCAGATTTCAATGTGAGGATGAATATGTTTGCTGTAGGTGAATTAAATTTTTTTTAAAAATATGTTGGTTTAAATTCATCAACATCCCTCATTCATAACTGTCAGAATCCTGAAAACATGAGTTTGCTAGAGTAGCAACAATCTTTCATGGTAGCTAATCAAGACTTTGCTATAATTTTCTTGAATATCTTCCTTTATCCTTCAGCGCCCTAACAGGTACACACACAAGTTTTGTAGTTTATTATCGTTTAGACCCGGAGTTTACCCAGTTTCTGTCTGATCTTTGAGACTTTTTGTCTGAAAATTAAATTAATATCTTGAAATATTTTTATATTATTTTAGGGTTTTTAGCCTTACTTCAGAAAGTGACTTGAGGCAACTGTTGTTGAGATTTGGCGTTATATAAATTGAATTGAGCTGAACCTAAATGAATATAGGAAAATCCACAATTGTCACGGGAATTGTCATTACAGTAATGATAAAAACTTGTTTTCTAGTTTGGTGTCTTTGACTCCAAATTAGGCATGTAGTATGCCTAATTTTGATTTGACTTGACGAAACAGTCCTTAAGGTATGATGTGATGTCTGGCACCAAGATGGCACCAAGATGTTTGCAAGAGATCCTTACGTCCTGTAAGTTGTGAGGTGAGGGCTTCATGAATTTAACTTATTTTGCCTAGCACATCCCACAGATCCTCATTTGGATTGAAATCTGGAGAATTTGGAGGTCAACACCTCAGTCCTCAAAGTTGTTCTCAAACCAATCCTGGACCATTTTTGCATTTGCTTTATGCCAGGGTGCGTTATCTTGCTGAAGGAAGCCACAGCTGTCAGGGAACGCCATTTCCATGAAAGCATGTAGATGCTTTGCAGCAATGATTAGGTAGGTGGCACACACGGGGAAGAGAAAATGTGGCTGATCAGACAAGATTATGTGTTTTTGTTGCTCCCTGCTCGAAGTTCTGTTGCTCGCATGCCCATTGTTGGCGGTGGACGGGCCGGCATGGGTCTGTGGTTATGCAGCCAACAAACTATGATGCACTGTGTATTTTTACACATTTCTATCAGACCTGACAATAAATTTTAAGTGATTTGAGCTACAATAACTCTTCTGTTGGATCAGACCACATGGGGCAGCTTACATTTCCAATGTGCATCAGTGAGCCCCATGACCCTGAACTGGTTCACCACTGTTCCTTTCTCTGACCACTTTTGATAGATACTGATCAACTTATTGTTGAATGCCTGAGCCAATCCTAGATGCCGTAGAGCAAAAGGTGGGATACTTCCTGGTCGCAGGACTAACACAGAGAGACAGACAACCATTCCTTACTACGACCAATTTAGAGGCTTCAATTAACCTAGCCCCACAAACTGCATGCCTTTGGGCTGTGGGAGTAAGCTGGAGAACCAAGAGAAAAGCCACTCAGATGGGGAGAATATGCAATACATAAAGGTCCCAAGGAGATGGTGGATTTGAACCCAAGACCTGGCAATAGTGCTACTTTCTCACTGTGCTGGCCCTTACTAGTTTTTAAAATGATTTGATTGATTGATTGATTGGTAATTTATTTCAACATGTGAACAATATACAAGTACATTTAGAAAAGAAATAAGAGAGAAAAAAATACTATACAAATTACATACAAAAAACCATTCTGATTAATTTACATGTTGAAAGGGAGTGGGAAGAAGTATACACTTATTTAATCCCACCCCTTTGCCATAAATTATCAGTGAATATTTAGTCAGCTTCCTTACTGATATAATTTGTAATAAAAATAGTGAACAGATTTCTGATATACTATATACTATAATATCACATCATGAATTTTTTGTTTGTTTGTTTGTTTGTTTGTTTGTTTTTAAATAGAGACATTCACTTAATTTAAATATTTTCCTTTTCTTTATAGATCGAGAAGATCATATTTTTATAACTCTTTTTGAACAGTTTTATGTTTGGACATTGCTTTAATTCCATATTCAGACTGTTCCATAGTTTCACTCCATGAACAGAAACACAAAAGCCTTTTCTTGTAGTACGTACCTTCATTGTTTTGAAGTTACAAAAAACCCTTAAATTATAACTTCCTTCTTTCAAAAAAAACATACTCTGAATATTACCTGGCAGTTCTTTATTTTTTGCTTTGAATAGAATTTGTGCTGTTTGGAATTTCACTATATCGTCAATTTTCAATATTTCAGACTGCAAAAATAGTGAGTTTGTATGTTCCCTATAACCTGCATTGTGGATGATTCGAATTGCTTTTTTTTGAAGAGTAAAAAGTGAATGTAATGTGGTTTTATAGTTATTGCCCCAGACCTCTGCACAATAGCTTAAGTATGGTGAAACCAGTGAACAGTAGAGAATATGAAGTGATGTTCTGTCGAATACCCGTTTTGCCTTGTTTAGTACTGCAATGCTTCGTGATACTTTGGAATGAATATATCTTACGTGAGCTCTCCAGTTAAGTTTTTCATCTATTATTACCCCCAGAAATTTATTTTCACTGACTCTTTCAATATCAACACCATTTATTTGAATCTTTGCATTTGTATTTAAACTACTATTTCCAAATAACATCAGTTTAGATTTATTCAAATTTAATGATAATTTGTTTTTATCAAGCCAGAACTTCACTTTACTTATTTCATTAGTCATATCCTCCAATAAATTCTGCAGATCATCACCAGAGCAAAAAATGTTTGTATTGTCAGCAAAGAGAACCATTTTTAATACTTTGGACACTTTACAGATGTCGTTAATGTACAAGTTGAAGAATTTTGGACCCAAAACTGACCCTTGGGGTACACCACAAGCAATGTCCATACATAAGGAGCAACCACCATTTATTTTCACAAACTGCTTTCTGTCACTTAAATAACTCCGGACCCAATCTAAAACTACCCCTCTGACACCATAACGTTCCAGTTTTCTTATTAATATATCATGATCTATAGTGTCAAATGCCTTTGTCAAGTCTATGAATAACCCAGCCACATATTGCTTTTTGTCTATGGAATTTGTGATGTATTCTATTGAATCTAATAGTGCCGATGATGTTGATCTGCTTGATCTGAATCCGTACTGACTCTCAGTGAGTAGTTTATGTTTATCTATAAATTTTTCCAGTCTGTTTTTAAACAGTTTTTCAAGAACTTTTGAGAATTGAGGTAGTAAAGAGACAGGCCTGTAGTTTGTGAAATGGTGTTTGTTTCCAGATTTGTATAGAGGTATAACTTTTGCTATTTTCATTCTGTCTGGAAATCGACCAGTTTGAAATGATAAATTACAGATGTATGTAAATGGTTTTATAATGGCCTCAATGACTCTTTTAACCACTATCATATCAATATCATTACAATCCAAAGATTTGTGATTTTTACATTTTTTGACAATTTCAAGAACTTCATTTTCATCAACGGCTGTGAGAAACATAGAATATGGATTTCTGTCAATCAGTGTATCGGGTTTTTCCTGTGCTTTCCCAGGATGAGTGATTGTTCTTGCTAAATTTGGTCCAGCAGTTACAAAGAATTCATTGAGACTATTTGCCACAACATCCATATTGTATTCTTCATGGTCATTACAAATGAAATACTTGGGATAGTTCTTTTGTCCAGTCCCACATTTTATAACACTGTTCAGGATTTCCCATAATCTTTTATTATTATTTCTATTTATATCTAATTGCTTCTTATAGTATTCCTTTTTACTAAATCTAAGTATATTAGTTAACCTATTTTTATATCTTTTGTATCTGATTTCAGCATCTTTAGTTCTCGTTCTTAAGAACTCTCTGTATAGAGCATTTTTCTTTATACATGCATTTTGCAGACCTTTTGTTATCCATGGACAGTCCATATATTTCTGTTTCCTACTATATTGCTTTATTGGACAGTTGGTATTGTACAGTAATGTAAATATTCTAAGGAATTTATTATAAGCACTATTAACGTCCTGTTCCTGATATACTTCACCCCAGTTTTCCTTCAATAAATCTTTTTTAAATGCATTCATTCTTTCTTCTGTTCTTACTCGTCTGTACTCTTTTTTACTGTCCATTTTATTGATCTTGTAATTCCTATCATAGATTGTAAAAATTGGAAGATGGTCACTTATGTCGTTAATCAGGAGTCCACTTACAGTCTTATTTTCAATGTCATTTGTAAAAATGTTGTCTATGAGAGTTGCACAATGTGATGTAATCCTGGTAGGTCTAGTAATTTTAGGGAATAGGTTCATACAGTGCATTGTGTTTATAAATTCCTCAGTGGTTTTATGTTTATTTGGGTTTAGCAAATCAATATTGAAGTCTCCACAAATGAAAACTTTTTTGCGAGCTATTTCAATAAATGTTTCTTCTATCCAGTCTTTAAATGTCTCAATACTACTACCTGGAGCTCTGTATATACAGCTAATGAGCACATTTTTACTTTTTTCTTTACAAATTTCAACTGTAATACATTCTAGTACATTATCTTTTTTTTTTCTTTTTCTTCCGCCTGTCCCATTTGGTTCTTTAGCCATCAGAATTGTTGTCTGAAGACCAACAAGGATACCCAATGGATTTACTTTGCCAAATGGATCATCGTGGCATTGCCGTATTGGTCCATTTGGTCGATCTTTGTTTTTATTATTTATTATATTTTATTTTCAGATGTTACAGACGGGACAGACATGAGTGAGAGATAGGAAAGGGAGAAAGAAAGAGGAAGGAAAGGAAAAACAGAAGGGGAGAGGGACAGTGAGAAAGGGGGGGAGAAAAAAAATCTCCTGGATCACCTGTTGAGAGAAGAATAGAAAACAAGCAAAAAAAGACAAAAAAAAAAAGAAACAAAGCAACATACTAAACACAACACCATCGCATTAATCTAGCTAAGTGTAAACAGCAGTAAATACTAAATATTCAATGTTGTTGTGCAGCACGCAGGACAGATGTGCTTCGAAGTAGCAGCCAAGAAAGGTGTAATTTGGGTCTACGAGCAGTGAACACCCGTGTGCATACCTGTGTGGATCAGCGCGTTTGTATTCCAAAGGTTTCTCCATGTAATGATCTGCTAGGGAGTGTGGGGGGGCCACAGCCCCATCCTCCAGGGTGTGAGGCAGGTATGGAGGAGATCAAAACTCCAGACATCCAGAGGCCCCCAGAACACAAGAAACCATGGAAGACCAACAGAGGGGCAGCCGCGCCACTGTTCCAGTAAGAGCTTTCTAGTACATTATCAATCACCATCGTCATCTTTTCCACCACATTAAATTTCAAGGATTTGTCCACATACAAGGCCACTCCTCCTCCTCCTTTGTTTCGCCTAGTTATAAATGTGAATTCATAACCCTCCAGTTCAAAGTCTGTTCCTTTTTCCATATTGATCCAAGTTTCTGATAAGGCAATGACACTAAATGGATGTGAAAACTGGTTAAGATATTCTTTGATATGACTAAAATTAGCATAGAGACTTCTACAGTTAAAGTGGATAATTGATAATTTATTCTCAGTTTTAATCCTCTGATTGTAGTCTTTATTTGTATAGTAGCAGCAATTGTTATTGTTAGATGAGAAAAAGTTGTTGTCTGGATCTATTTCATATTCCAAGTCATGTGTGTTGTGATCCATATAGTTAAATGTTTTCAGTTCCAATTGATCATATTCTGCAACTGTCTGACTGATGCAGCTGATTCTTCCAGATGTATCTGAGTTCTAAATACACTCTCATATTATATAATCTTAACTAGAGATGGACCGATCCGATATTACGTATCGGTATCGGTCCGATACTGACCTAAATTACTGGATCGGATATCGGAGAAAAATAAAAAAATGTAATCCGATCCATTAAATATCACGAAAGCACCTCACAAAACTTGCAACACGCTGTAACTCACCTCAGAACGTTAGCACGTCGGAGCAGTATGCATCACGTGATAGAGCGGCTGTGGCATGCGGGACCTGTCGGTGGTCTGGATAGCATGTGGAGCTTCGCTAGCAACCTGGCATTTCATCTCCGACAAAGTTATCCCCGAGAGAAGTAAAGCAAGTGTGTAAGTCCATCTCTGAATGTTTGTAAAGCATTCCTGCGTTAAGCTTAACAAGCGACTGCCTCTCGCTCTCCGGCTGCTACTTCAATCATGAAACTGCTTAATGATCAGCTGATCGGCTTTTCTGTCGTGAGTCTCTCTTGTTTGTTTTTGCCCCACTTTGCACCAGAAAGAGGAAACCAGCGGCTGAACAACAGCAGCACGTTTAAGCTTGATAAGCTGTTGTTAGAATTTATTTAATATTACTTTCTACTCGAGGATCTTTTTCTATGTAGCTGACGTAACTGTGCAGGGGCGGATCTAGCAAAGTTTAGCCAGGGGGGCCGATAAGGGCATGAACAGGGAAAAGGGGGCACAAAGACATACTTTTCTTTCTTACTCTCATTTAAAATGTCGAGCTTTTAATAAATAATTATCTGACACCCAAAGTTTTAATTTGATGTAAAATGAATAGAAGTCAATTACTGTATATAGTGACTATTAAGTCTAATATATATACCCTAGTAAGCTATAGTACTTTTTACTTTGGGATGGTACCATCTGTGCTGTCTGCAATTTTGTTGAAGAAAGATGCTGAATCTATTTAATATTTCTTGAAAAATAATTGATTTCTGTGCATTTTTTTCACACTTCATCAAATTAAGGTTGATTACGTCGATTAAGCATCATGAGGTGGAGCGTGAGGGGTGGTTCCCTATTTTTTATTTATTTATTTTTGTTGTTGCTGGGAGTTGGAACCCTATTAGTTAGGTTGCTTAATATTTACGCTAAGTACTCTTTAAAATACCAGAATAGTGAGGATGGTGTAGGTTTAAGTTTATTAGATTGATCAGTATTGCTGAACTATGAAATATTTTTTTTGTATACAGGTATAACAGAATAGCTTTAGTGTAGTTGTTGTTTTAAACTTGAGTATGAACTTGCAGACTTGCAAAATGCAGCAAGATATTTTAAAAAACAGTTTCGTTGATTAAAAAACACTATATCGGATTCATATCGGTATCGGCAGATATCCAAATTTATGATATCGGTATCGGTATCGGACATAAAAAAAGTGGTATCGTGCCATCTCTAATCTTAACACACAAAATATTACTTTTTTTCTGACAAAACTAATCAAAAATAAAGAAGCAGTGTGTGGAAAAATAACTAAACCCCTGCTTACAGAGGAAATAATAGGATAAGGAACAGCCAGCTAATCAAATGTCTCTTATTAAGAATAATAATACAAACAATAAGAATAACGTTATTGATCCCAGAATTTTTTCTGATGCTGCCTCTCCAACAGACTAGAAAAGCACACTTGTTGCTCAGTTATTCCAAGCACACCGCCACAGACTGATAGAACATCTGCAGCTGATGATAAAGGATTATTAGCAAGTGCAACTATCTATGACAGCCGTTGTCTTAGTTTGCTAGTCGGGAGCATTCAGAAGTGTGTTCATTATTAGTTGAAAAGATATCAGTAATGATCTTAGAGAAACGAAAACAATTTGAAGTCCAACATTCTACAGTGAGAAATATTATTCACAAACGCAATATTCAGAGAGACATCTGTCTGTGTGGTAAATATTAAAGTTCTTGACAGTAATTGGAAAAAGACTAAATAATTATTACTTGTTCAGAAGGGTTACTAGGAGCAAGACCCTTCACCATAAGAAGAACACATCAGCACAGCTTGAGTTTGCAAAGCTGTATCTCAGCAAACGATAAGACTTTTTAAACAAGTGGAAACGTTTGGCCAAGTTTGGAGAAAACCAAATGTAGCGTATCAGCACAAACATCTAATTCCAACTGTCAAGCACATTGGTGGAGGCATAATCTTTTGGCCTTGCTTTGCTCTGAGTCAACCATGAACTTCTCTGTATAGTATTCTAAGTAAAGTATTCTAGAGTAAAATGTGGGGCCATCTTTCCAACAACTAAAGCCTGGCTGAAACCGTGTCATGCAGCAGGAAATTATTCCCAGCACACCAGAAAATATACAACAGGGTGGCTAAAAAGAAAATAATCAGTGTGTTGCAACGGCCCAGTCAACATTAAGACCTAAACCTTGAAATGTTGTGGTGAGAGTTTAAGACAGTGGTCCCCAACCCCCGGGCCTCGGACCGGTACCAGTCCGCGAGAGTTGAGGCTCAGGTGTGAAATGTATAGTTTTCAGGGTTTTTATCGGTTTTCAGCGTTATTTTGTTATCGTTTTTATCGTTTACTCGGTTTTCCTGGATCTTTTCACGTGTGTTATGAATAAATATTTTTTTCGGTACCAGTACTAGTTTTATTTTGTTGTATTTATCCGCAACACCTTAAAGGCCTGTCCATGAAAATATTGTCGGGCATAAACCGGTCCATGGCGCAAAAAAGGTTGGGGACCGCTGATTTAAGAGATCTCGGAATGCCCGGAAACCTCGATGAGCCTCAATGACATAAAGAAGAGTGTGCCAATTTTCATCCACAGGCATGTAAGAGACTGATAAAGTCATTAAGAAAATCATTACTTAAATATTTTGCTGCTATTTTTGAAGTATTTGAAGTATTTATTTATTTATTGTCATTGTCAAGAACAATGAAATTGCGTTTGGGGCTTCCATACAACCCCAAAAAAAGAAGAAAATAATAAATACCCCTTAAAACCCAAGTGTACATATTTAACCCAGTGTGACTCCAATGCAATAAGACAATCCTTAGCAATAATGTTCGTAGAAATTCAGACAAAGACCTGAGAAACATGACAAAATACAACAATGCAACCCATTCAATATTATTGTACTGTGAGATATGATATCAGATATGATAGTTATCTATTTAAGAAAGGGGGGGGGGGGGGGCAGGAGGGGGAAGAGAATAAAGATATGATGCACCAATGCAGACCAGTTCATTGCTATGGTGGTTTCTATAAGCTCTTGAATCATGGTGTGTACTTCTTCATTTGACAAAAACTAAACCAAAAGGGCAGCATTATGTTAAAAACTGACACCCTGTAATATGTCACATGTTGTTCTTCATTTGAATTTAAATCATTTTGAACCCAGGTAAAGACCTGGTGATGGTCTGCAAAGGGTGTACTATCTTTTATTATTTTTTGACTATATCCAAATCAAAAATTACTCCATGGTTCCTCACATTGTACACAACTTTCCTGTTTTGGGGGGCTACTCACTTGTTTTAAAAAATAGGGACAACCTAAACGCTCCCCAAAAAATGAAGGCGAAACATATCTATCGCCCCTGGTGTTTGGGTGCAGTATAGGTCATAAACCCTGTCTCTTCCATGTGAGCGGATGGGACTAGGGTCAAGTCAACACAAACAAGGTCTCCTCAGATAAATTTTTCCCATAGATGCTTTATGCAATTATTTGTATTTAGTATGCTAGATGCTTGTATAGGCATTTGTATATAAGAGTATGCTTATGCATATGTGGATGCTGTTAGGAATAAAATTATTAAATAAAGCTGTTTTTGTGATTTTTATATACACATTCCAAGTGTGCTCATTAAGAGCTGGCACTCCGTGTAGTAAAGGTCAGAAGCATTAGTTCAGATTGATTGAATTGAACTATTGAGATTGATATGTTGAGTTGCAGTGGGATTGCAAATATGCTTATAGATCATAACTAGTTAAAGTCAGGGGGATATTTTTCTTGGCCAAGGGAGTGTGAACAGAATGTCTCAGACTTAGCTAGCAATTCTCAGCCTGTTATTTTCTACTTATTATCTAATATTAATACAGCAAGGTTAGGGAGCGAGGTGTTTTTCTTTCTGTCTTTTTCCAGGAAAAGGAGCAGGGTTTCGAGACGATGACTGAAGTGCAGAGGAATATCGAGTCAGAGACGACAGGACCGGCCGCATTGTTTTTCAGGAGAAGATAGTCAAAATAATATTTGTTTTTGTTGTGATATAGAACTGCATTACCCCATCATCATCGTCATCCCCTTTGTGAAGCAGATCGTTGGTTCACATTGATTCCAGCGTGCTGTAACTTGTAATTTCAACTGCTGAAACAAATTAAATCTTTTAAAAGACAGTCACTCTCCTGGATTCCTGAAGGAAAGAAACAAAGAAAACAATGTCTTGTAATCTTTTTACCTTTTTTTAAAACCATTTTTTGAGCACTTAATTTACACCTTAATTTACACCATGCTTTGTTTATGGTCACACAATTTTCAAAAATTGTGGAAACACCCCTGCTTCGCTTTCACCCTCTAGCTCATTAGGGTGGACACTCTCCCTCTCTAACTGGTTCGTTAAGGATCACTAGATTGCTAGGGTCTGCTCCTTACTACATAAAGCACATTGAAATGTGAAGTGTTGTAAAAGAGTACTATATAAACAAAATTGAATTGAAAACTGCATACTTGGAGGTGCATACTTCCATCTAGTAAATACACAGTAGGGAGTGTTCATCACTGCTACTTCTCTGGGCATCAGTACAGCTCGTATCTTTTCTTCCAATTGTTCTTCACTCTTTTCCCTTCTGAGAGTTGTAGTGCTTTGGTGAGAGCCACAATCTCTGGCACCTGATCTGAGGCTGGCTGTGTAATTTTTCCCTTTTCCGTTCCCTTTCTCTCCCCTGTAACAACATCAGTCTGTATACAAGGTGAGATCCGGATGCTCCAGTGGTTCAGTTCGTAGATCTGATGTAGATGCAGGTAATTCTTCATAATCTATTTCATCCTGTGTGTCATAATTATCCCTCTGGCTTCTGAGTATCACTGGCGAACCATATGACCAATCTTAGTCACTCATCCTCTCATTTCCTCAGGGCTGCTGAACTCCAATTGAAATCCCCTGATGTGGAGGAATCGGCATAGACCAGGGCCTCAACGACCATGTGCCCTCCTTACCTGAGATCTGTGGTTACATCCACTTTGGCAGTCATATTGGGCCAATTTGTCATTAACTTATTTAATCTCTTGGTCCCCTCCTTCAAAAAGGACCACCTTCTCTCTTCCTCACACTGTTCACCAGCATCCTGTTGTTTTTCCTTCCTCTGCATCAGGTTCTCCCATAGGTGTGACATCTATTATCCCTGAATTCAACTACTGCCTGAGCTGTAGACCAGCGTTCCCATGTGTGCTGTAATATTTAGGCAAACTCACACAATCAGGTAATTCTGGGTAAAGTTTGGGCACAGTACAAACTCCAGGTCTTGTAGTCAGCAGTCCAGTTCTTTGTTATGTGGTCTTCACCTTGAAACTTGTAGTCTGGACTTTTACTTAGTCCAGTAGCACATATCTACGGTCGTCACCATGTGCTCTCGCTTGATATCCATTTCATCCCTCCTTCCTTCCATTCTTTCTGTGCTTGCTCATATTCTCCTAAGGAGTGCAGCCAAATACCCAGGCTGCACCCCTGGGTATTAGCCCCTCAAGACAAGATGATACATACCATTCCTTTTTCCAGTTACCCCCATCTCTTGTTGAATTTCTTTTCCGTTGTAGATCTGGCTTTCTTATCTTCTATACTATCCAACATCCTGTCGTTGACATATTTTTCTAATTGACCCAAATTCTCCATTTCAGGTGAGATTGCAATGTCCGCCATTACGGTCTTATTTAAATTCTCTTTTACTGTTTAATGTATTTTCATATTTCTCTTTTTTTTTTAACGTTTTAATTGTTTTATGTTTTTATTTTTGTTTATCTTCTAGGGATAAGGACTCCCTTACTCCCAGGTCTAATTATTTCTTTCCTTATTCCATTTCATTTCTCTTTTATTCTTTAAAACCAAACAAAAACGGCAGTTACTAAGAATTAAACAAAAAAATATATATTTTAAAATGATGAAAACGCAATGTTTTTCTCTTTTTCCAAAACTAGAAACCTCAACTTTAAAATTATTTTTGTTAAAGTAAAAAACTTTTGGAATTAAACATTTAAGACAGTAAGCAGCTGTGATATGACTGAATCTTTTGAGACCATTTTATTTCTAGTTCAAATTTAGGCACAGCCAGGAACAAAACCAGGGAAAAATATTTTATTTCAAAAAATGGGAAAAACATGCAACGTGTTTTAGGCTTTATCAGGGTAGTGAGTCACACCATTCCATTTTAGGAGGTGTCCATGGTCTGTACAGACTCCTCCAGCAGCTCCAGGTCAATTGGAGTTACAGCCTTGGTCAGGACACCTGTAGTTCCCTGTTTGTACTTGTAGTCGCCGGTTCTACAAAGAGATACATGGAATAAAGATTTCCAATTAAAAAAAACAAAACCCCAGAGCTCATCGCTTCCATGTAACAAGTCTGTGCTGGCGCTCATTTAATACACATTTCATTTTTATTAGCACAACATGCCACTTCATCTAAAGCACACTGCCATGCACATTAGTTAGGCGAAGTCACACTAAGCAGGCCCAGTGGACCCAAATCAGAAATGTGGTTAGTAGTCCACTCAGGTAAAGGTGACAGACTGTTAGGCTTGGACTACAAAAAATGCACTCTGTATACTCACAGCTGTAAGGCTTCAAGCTCAGTGGCTCTTCAAGCAGAACAAGACAACAATTCAGCGTCTGATCATCAAATGCTGCTTGTCCACATGTCCAATTTAACACAAGTGTACAAGTGCAGCAGCTAAATATCTTGAATTCTCAGGTCTCATAGTGACTCACAGTCCCAAATGACAATTTATTAAAGGAACAGAACTTTCACTGTTCTTTACAATCCATTTGACTTGTGTTGGTCAGACATGAAGCAGCAGCATCTGCTCTTACAACTGGCTGCATTTGAGTGCTCAACGCGAATTGTGTGACAACAACCTCAACTTTGAACTGAAAATCCCCCAAATATGAGACGTTTTAGTTCCCCAACGCAAGAAACAACATGCCTCGAGTTTGCGTTCACCACGTAATCACAGTTAAGCACAGGGTATAAAATAAAATAATAATTCATTCGTTCATTTCAAAGGGATGGAGCCTTTCCAAATACCATCAGTCTATGACAATGTTAAAATGCAGATGGCAGCAATCACACATGCAGGACTAATGATTAATAACTCCAATAAGGTGACAAAAAACAAAACAAAAAGTGTCCTGGGTTTAAACAGTGACCAGAACTTGACAGCTGCCTCATAATGGATCCCCTCTGTGTGATGTCTGGGTGCAAGAACAGACATGGCTCTTTACAGAAGGACTGGCCACATTGATTGCAAACTCAAAACCAGCCAAGAGGTGATTAAAAAACTGATGACAATGCAATGTAGGAAGAACACTGGCAACCACCAGCTCGACTCCTCAGCCTCTTAGTAGAGACACTTATGGTATCAATTTGGAAATACTACATCACTGTGTTCTTAAGTTATCACATTGAGAAGATTTTCAGAAAACTTACTCTGACCTTGAGATCAAGGTCACAGATTCAAACTCGTCCAAGACTTTTGGCAGATGCACATAATCAATTTGAAGCGCCTACGTTATCACATTCACAAACTTAAGTGTCCACGCCGCCCACCTGCCTGGTGGGGTGAGGACAACACCCCATCAGTCTTTTACAGCCGAGGGGTAAAAATTTGTAGTGGCCTGTTAAGGAGTACGTTTAGCAGAAGAAAGTTGTGTGAAATTTTTTACAAGTTGTTCATTTAGATACTTGTAAGGCTGCTTTTAGGGTCACAGCTTACCCCCTTAGTATGAGGAAAATAAACTTTGTGTCACTTCCTTCAGGCTGAGCAGGAGTTGGGGAGACAGAATCTGTAGTTATATTTAAAAACCAGAATTCAGAATTAACTCATCTGTTTCTGGGACTGAAAACTCCCAGAAAAACATTTCCATCAGCTCTGGATTATCCAACTCACGTCATCATGGTAACAACCTCAGGAAGGGATGAAATTCAGATGCTAATTCAAAAGCTAAACTATCGTTGCTGAAGCATTATCGTTCTTACCTGACACCTTTCTTGTTGGCCTCATCATGTGGTCTGATGTAGTTCACTTTGTTCTTGGTGATGACACACAGGTCGATGTTGCTGCCAGAGCCCAAATCATTAAAGATGCCTGCAGCAATGGCATCACGCACAAGCTGCTTGGCTGCATCCTCCTTTGGAAACAATTTTTTTTTTTTAAAAATTAAAAATTACATCATCACATTTATTTTTTTTTAAATCTGCAGGTAGCATGTTGTGTCTATGTGAACTACTTGTCTGACCATGTCTTAACCTTTATTTTAGTATAATGGTCTGTAAAACATTGGGAAAGAGTTCAGTACTGTGTTTCCATTTGAAAGTGATTAACAAAATCTTCCTCCACTGTTATTTTTTTTTAATGTCACATGTGGTTACACGTAGTTTCATTTCTTTAAAATAGAATACGTGGCAAATCCTTCAGGTATTACACTCTTCTTTGGAACCTGCTCCCAGTTTGGGACATAATCTCTACTTTTAAGATTAAGTTTAGGCTGCTAACGTACTTGCATTTAAATGTCATTACTGCATGTTAGTTTCTGTTTTGTCCTTGTCTTTGCACTTTTTTCACCCTCTTCCCTTTCAGTGACCGATGGCTGCTGGAACCTTCCCAACATGACTCTTCTGGTGGTTTCTTCACATTAAAAAGGGAGTTCTTTGTTCCCACTGTCACCAAGTGCACCTCATAGTCTTAATGTTGAGGTTTTCTCTCTAATACTGTAGGATCTTTAGTTTACAATATCAAGTACCTTGAGGTGAGTCCTGTTGTGAACTGGTGATATATAAATAGAATTAATTAAACTGAATAAAATACACAAGTGGCAGAATCACCTCCATGTCAGGCTTGTAACGGTCCTCAAACACTGCCATGGCAGCTAGGGACCCGGAACCTGTAGGGGGAAAAAAAATGTACATTACTAAGGTGCCAACTGCCATAATTAACCGAGTCAGAAAACATGACAAACAGAACACATTACCACTATAACTCATCTCCAGTCACCTGACACGACTCTACATTAAACACCATTAATCATGACTAAGAATCAATTCTGTCGGCATGAACCAGGTCACAGACCTATATTCATTCTTTTAAATGTGTAGGATCAGACCCTCATATAATCCTACTTCAAATACACCAAATTATTCCTAAATGAGTGAAAACAACTTTCCCAGTGAAAAGGTGAACAAGCTGGGTAACAGAAAGAAATGTGAAACCGTTTTACCCAGACTGCAACACCTCCTGACAGAAATTTAAATTTGTGAATTATCATTTTTATTTCATTTATGTTTTGCAATTTATGTTGGTCCGTCTATTTTAGTAGAAACATTTGTGACATTTTACAGGAAAATACCAGGATATATACATTTAAGACTATCAAACTAAAAATATCAATGTTTGATGTTTGGTTCATGTTGCCACTGTTGGTTTTACACAGATCCAACGACACATAAAGCTGGAGCTTATACATGAGAGGCATATAGCAGTGTGTGGCACTGACCCATAGTAACATAGGGCAACTTGTCAGTGGAGCCGTGAGGGTAGATGCTGTAAAGATGAGGGCCATTGCAGTCTACTCCACCCAGGACCAGGGCAGCACCAATGTAACCCTGGTACCTACAAACACAATCACATATACCATTTTCTTTTTTTATATAAACTTTTAACAAGAGCAGAAATATGCAATGTAATTTGTTCCTCACTTTCTTTAGGACTACTATTACATGACAATACTGAGTTACAGAGAAGGAAGCGTATACCTGAACAGCATCTGTTTGAGCATGCGGTTGGCGGTGGCAACACGTGGCAGCCTGCCTGTGGAGAGGGAGTGCAACTCCAGGTTGGAGGAGATAAGCTGAGTGGTCATCTCTGTGTCTGCAGCTGTTCCTGCCCCACAGCAGCTGGACAATAATGCAGTTGCACCAGAATCAATGAGACATTAATTTAAAAAATAAATAAATAGGGATATTTTCTCAAAGCTTTGTGTGTACGTATAAGTATAAAATCTAGATTTAAAAGAAAAAAAAAAATCACAAAGCTCAAAAACCTGTTACTTACTAAATGTTTGGGGATATGTAGTGGATCTTGGAGCAGTTCTTGTCTGCTACTATCATTCCCTCAGTGGCTCGTGTGTCAGCTCCAAGGACAACTCCATCCTTCACGAAAAAAACACAACACAACATTCAAACTCTAAAGAGCCACTCTGAAACACTGCTGGCTTTAGTGCTATTCCGCAAAGGTAAATAATAATTTAATACTTTGTTTCTGAACCCAAGTATCTTATAGTACGAGTATACCAATTCTGCAGAAGACTAAATTCTGATTAACTGTTTAATTCTTTAACAGTCAACAGTTTTTCATTATTGTAATACTTTGTTTAAATCTATTGAAAGCAAACTTTAAAAAAATAAGTACCCTATGTTTATATGCACTCAACAATAACCCTGTCAGTGTGCCCCAGGGCAGCTGTGGCTACAATGTAGCTTGCCATCACCAGTGTGTGAATGTGTGTGTGAATGGGTGAATGACTGAATGTAGTGTAAAGCGCTTTGGGGTCCATGGACTAAATAAAGCGCTATACAAATACAGGCCATTTACAACACACTCGCTCCTAACTGACCAATGTGCAGCAGCCTGGTTTTGGTAGCTCACCTTAAAGACAACACCGCAGATTGTGGTTCCTGTTTTTCGAGCAGCAGGGACGCTGCAACCCACTTTGCTAGCTTCAATTTCCAAAACTGCATTTCTGTGAAGAAAAAATATTACTGGTATTACCTAACACGACTGCACAGCTACACAAACACAATTGTGTTCATATGTCATCTATTGAACATTTTTTACTTTCTACTGAAGCAGCCTTGCATCACAGTCAAAAGTTCAAAATATTCTTTACTTACATTGCCAATAAGCAAATAATACAAACATAAAAAAGCTTTGGTTTAGAATAGCACTCACAATGACAATAACAGAGCTCAGTTTTGTTTTTTGTCTCACATGTTTTTGAATTTCCAGAGCAAGATGGCTAGTTTTAATACATTTTCTTTAATGAGTCGCCTTTATCAGGGGAACGTTTAAAGAGCACATAGGTTTTAGAATATTAGTTCAGTTAGTTTTGCATTTCTATTTTATGTCAGTTAGGCAAAAAGTTTTTCATATTTATATTATAACACAACAATTTATATCATAACACGTTATAATATAAGGGTATATTATGTAATTATTATATTATAACATAACCATGTTATAACTTGTTTCAGTCCACTTTTCATGTCAATAACTGAATTGGGGGTCCGCTTCGTGTTTTTATCGTTTTAAATATTTTTTCTTTAGCCCATTTTGAATATTTATTTTAAATTCAGTTGCGTTTTAATTTGTTTATTGAGTACAAGATCCTGACTGCGAGTCGCTGGAAGCAGGTGAAGGAAGGGACTGCCGAATGTTGACTGGTTGACAAGTGTGCCGGAATAGAGCATAGTGATCGCGGAGTTGATCGTGAATGAGAAAACCCCGAAAAAAACGTCAAAGATAAAAAAGAAGAAGAAGAAAAGAATGAAAAGGACAGAGTGTGAACACTTTTTGACACTCAGTTCCACTTCAGCTCTTTATATGTTACGACCCAACAAGAGCGGACAGACACTGTCTATGCACACTTCATATTTAATTTAGCCAATTTTGCAATATGGTTTCAGTTAATCTTCATACTATTTCAGACGTCTCGTTTTTAATTTGGATGCGAGTTCGTGTTTTTTTCACAACTAGCTAACCATAATCCCCTGATTGGCTAGGCTAGGCGGGGGGTTCGGGTTCCTAAATAAAAACTGCCAGGACCTGTTTTATTTTACCTAACCTAACGAAGTTCAGACTGTTTTTTTTTTTTTTTTTTTAAACGAAATGACTTCACTGCAACATATATAAAAACACACGCAAAACCCACTATGAACAGCAAAGCCTGTCGTGGTTTTAAACATGAGCGGCATGTGAATCGTTAATACTAACATGGGGGAAAAGCCTGAGTCACTGTGTGGAAGCCGAGTTAGCATCACTGGGAAAGCCAAACGAAAAGGCGACAAACCTAAGCGGCGTCCACATTTAAACAGTGGCATCTATTAAACTCAATGATGTACTTCCTCTGCTCTAATTTTCATTCGCGGAAAAACGCTCACCTTTTACAGTTGTCGAAACTGAAACCCCCGAAAGCTGGCCGGACTGCTGTCAGTGTCGCCATCTTAGTGAATGAATGCTGTATTTCCGGGAAGTAAAGGAAGTTGGTCTATATGTTATGGGGACCATATTGCGGTATGGCAAGCCAGAAGAGCCAAACATCGGCACCGAGTGGCGTTTTGAATGCCCCCACTTGAGTGGCAAAAAACCAAAAACGTACCACTGCTCAAATTATCTCAAGTCCTAGAAGTAAAAAGGCAAACTTAAGTTTCACATTCTTCTTTTATTAGAAATAATCGGATTATTATGATTTGTGTGGCATCAAATTTGATGCAGAGCAGCTGATTGTTCTGTAAATAGTTTATTTAATGTTTATTTAAAAAACGCCTTGGCTGCATTTTTAGGTAAACAGCTGCAAAAAACTTTGTTGTTTGCATAACTCAGTTACCTTTTTGAAGAAGTAACTATATAATTAATTGCCCAACATTGGTCATTATATACTGTATTTTGCATACAGAGAGTTACAGGACTCTGTCCCAGACCCTAGACTCATACTCATAATATAAGTCAGAGCTTTATTATAAAAAAAAAAAAAAGAAGAAAGTTTTGTTTTCAAAATTGGAGTTCAAGTTAACAATAGTGTTAACATACTACACAGGTCATGAACAAGATTCTTTTAAAATTTTCATTGTAAGTGGGCTAAAGCAGTTAATTAAAAGTAGTCCGACATAAATGTAAATGCTGTAATTTGATTATTTTAATAAACCATGTAACTTGGATGGATTCGATGCTGGCGTGACCACAGTGCACCAGGGCCGTGCAGAGACGTTTAAAGGGGCAGGTGCTCAAAGTTAAAAAGGGGCACATTGAACCAGGCTGAATAACAACAACAAACATTCATCAAGAATCTAATATGGGCAACAAGTAAAGCAAACGTAGCCGGTGTTTTACCTGATGGGTACAATGTTGCTGTTGAGGGGTTGCTGCTGCTCCTGCTGCTGATAGTGCTGGAGGGCGGGGCTGTGTTGATCTGAGACTGTAGACATTAAAAAGTCCATAGGAGAGATGGTAGCTGATTAAACAAGTGTCATGAGATAATAACAAAATGCAAAGACTGGTGACAGCGCTTGGAACCATAAGGCAACAAAAAACTGTGAGAAATAAATTAGGCTCTGCCTGTGATTCACTCTTTGCTTCTCTTCTTCCTTCCATCCCATCATTTCATATATCACTCTCCACTTGCTGTCTATCTGAGAACAAGGCACAACTTGTTATTGCAATAAACTATAATCTAATTATCCACACCTAACAACTCTTGCACTTAATCTATAATAAAATGATGACAGAAAAATGTTATAGCACTGCCTTTAGTAGCCTCACACAGCTCCTACTGTTTCCTCCTCATGTCCTTACCAGGCATGTCTGGACAATGTTATATCATGAGTAATAATTTAAAATAATCCATATACATAAAAACACACACATGCACGCACACAGTGAAATTTTAGACCTTCTTCAGAATACTGTATATACTATGGGCATCCTTACATTATTATTTATTACTAGAGCTACAATAATAAAGCAATGAGGAGGGGGAAGTAATAAATATGAAATAATGTCATTATGATGATTCCATTTGTTTCACTATCCACTCTGTGCAGGGCAAAGCTTATTTTTACTGCTGTAAAATCCTAATTTTGTCTTATTTAAAATATAAATCTAATATAATCTGCTTCTTAATGTATGTTCTTTAAAATACAGTGTGTGTTTTTTAATATATTATAATTATAATAATGCATAATTATGTGGACATGCATATTAGATCATTTTTTTAGTGAAATATAATCCCTCCAGAAAGGCAGGAAAAGCCCTGTAACTTGCTTTAAAACTAAATATGTTTCTAAATACTTTAAAACTAAATATGTTCCCTAAAACGGTGACAGAGCTACAGACCCATGACAGCCTTACACAGGTAGCCAGCAGCTGTGACCAGCACTACTTGTGCAGTTAATAAAAGGACAGGTAATGTTTGTCGCGCTGTTGCACAGCTCGTTTGTTTCAGTTCATCAGTTGCAACAAGACAGCTTACCAACGTGTACAAAATAAGCTAATACTCCTGGGTGCTATACACTACAGTGTACGCTGTACACCTACTTACTGGTTTTGTCGCATCAGTCTGTGTCTCTGAGTTAACTTGTGTTTCTCCTACAGCTCCGGACCGGAAAAAATGCGCGTGCTCTTTGTGAGCTCGTTCCCGGCTCGTAACCAGCGCGTTCTGCCGTCAAGGGCGATCATTGGTTAAATGTGATCATGTGACTGATGCAAGCCAGAGCCTTTTATTTACTTACTGAGACTGCAGCGTGTTGTGCGCTCTGCTGAGAAGGTGATTGGCTGTAGACTCCCATCTTTGCAGGACCTGTACACCTCCAGGACACTGCGGCGTGCAGCTCGGATCTCAGCTGACCCTTCTCACCCTGGATACAGTCTGTTTGACCTGCTCCCCTCAGGCAGGAGGCTCCGGTCCATTCGCACCAGAACCTCTCGCCATAAGAACAGTTTCTTCCCCTCTGCTGTTGGACACATGAACAATAAACGTACGACTGTCCCCACCACTAACTCATGACCCTACGCTGTGTTCACTGCATGATTCCATGTTTTGGCACTGATCACCACCTGCACTCATGTATATATCTTTCTACGTAGCACTTTTAATTCTTATTCTCATGTATATATCTCATGTATATCTCATGCATATATCTTTCTACGTAGCACTTTTAATTCTTATTCTTACTTTTATTTTTTTCATGTCTATTTAAGCGCAATTTATGACAGCATGTTTTCACTGAAGCACCGCAGCAATTTCCTAATGTTGTAAACCTGCTCAACATTTGGCAATAAAACCCATTCTGATTCTGATTTAGCAAAACTGTGATTAATAGTTAAATATTATTGTTGAGGGGCACAGACAGGACTCCGCACGCACACACACACACACACTAAAAATTTTTTAAAAAGTTGCCTCAACAAAAGGGCACTTTGGGCACCCATCAGGAAAGGGGCGGGGCCCCTCTAGCCCCCCTCTGCACGTGCCTGCAGTGCACACATCTGCTGTTGCTCACAAGAGACCGCTCAGGGAGTTTGTATGTTCGCTCATACACATGAAAAAAATAGAGGGAGCATTGATGTGGACATGTGACATGATCTGTTATTTATGGAGCGATACAAATGCTTTAATAACGAAGAACATTAAAACAATACTGTTGGCCACATGTCGGCAAAATTAGTGGTGTTAGTACTTAACGCGGTTCAGGTTCTACTTGGTTTTAAAGCCTTTAAAATATACGGCGTTCAATGGTTAACTTTAATCTTACAGAGAATGTGAAGAGTTTTTCGACAATTAAAGTCAGTGTTATATCCACAAACAGAACAAGCTGAAATGCAGACAGGTTGTGAATGCTGCCTGGTTTTCAGTCCCGAATATACACGGTACAACCAGGATTCATAGTACTGTTAATGTTAGCTCGATTACTGCGCTGGCTCGGTTCCGTGGTGTCAAGCCAAACGGACTTTAACGTTTGTTTTAACGAGCTGATGGTTTACTCCTTAAGCTAAAAGAAAGGTGCTTTTTTCATAGAAGTCAAACATGTGATCACCAGCTGGGATCTTATTTACTACTGCTAATAACACAAACAGAAAATACTCCTGTTACAGTTTTGTTATAGTCTATACACCTGAGACTGTCACCTTTCTGTCTGCCCTGCTCTTTTCCCTTCTCTCTCTCTCATTGTTTCATAAAAGCATGAACATGTATTTATAAGTTACACTTGTGTTTGAATCCTGCAGCTTATCATACATTCGATTTCCATGTGTGAGAACTTCAAGTGTTCTGAGACTGAGACTGATAGACTGAGGGACCCACTGCTGCACATCACTGTTCCTGAGAACTTTCACAAAATACACTCTACAGTTTATTACTGTAACTGATTTTAATTCAGATCAGTTCAGCTTAAATTTATTTCTTATATTTCACATATTGTTGATTCTTCTAAATGAGTTAAATACTGCTTTTTGAAGGTTTGAGATCAAACCTCAAACAAATAGCTTGAAATATCTCACTTTGTTTATAAAACAAAAAGATAAACAAATGGTGCAGTATACCATTTTTTTTAAAATATGTACTACTATATTTCAGTTCATGAAATGGTTAAAAATGTGACTTGAAGACAAACAGGTTAAAGCAGTAGGTTCCCAACAGGCATTTTTTTTTTATTTTTCATAGGAAAAGCAAAAGAAAAAGCAAAAAATTACTATAAAGCGACAGTAACTAAACAAATAAAAGAAAGAAGCAACAGTACATGTTAACATAATTCTTCAGAGTATATTCAAGTTGAAAATCATCACTTTATGATAGAAAATAAATATTTTCAACTTGTTTTCACTCCTCCATGCTAGCTGAAAAAGGAGGCTGGAGTGAAGTAACAGTGGAACAATCAGTCCCTCATGCACAGGGAACAGTATGAACCATCTAGGTTTCAGCATGCAGATGTCTACTAGTGCACAAAACTACAATCAGAACACCGTCTACATGCTAAAATCAATTCAACTCTCATTCACTGAAAGGACTTTACAGATCTGAGGCAGGGATCTGAGGCAGCGTTACCCTTTAAGTACTTCAATTTTTTTACTTTTCAAAAATAAATTGTTGTTGACCTTCACCAACCTGTCAGCTCTTTGGGTCCTTCTACTATCCAGACTTCACACTTACAGGTTTTCCATGTTCCACTTCTGAACACACTTGTGGGACCATAAAAAGCCTGTGAGTACAGAATGTTAATGCAGAAATCCAGCAGATCCTTTCAAACGTCCCCAAAAGCCCTAAAAAGTCATGGCTGCTTACTGCTCTCTATTTAAATGTTTGGCAATTCCTCTGACGCACAGATACATACAAAGGTGCATTATGACAAAGAATTGGGTCTGAACATCCATAAGTAAAAAAATAAAATGAAAACAAACAAACGACAACAAAAAGACAACCCAAACATGGCTTGGTTGTCTTATAGCAATATAGATATTGAAAATTAAGGTGAATGGTAGAATGCTTTCAAATTAAAGGAGGAAACACCTCAAGCGGTCAACCCAAAGACAGACATTCAGATTTTTTAGCCAGGTTGAAACAGGCGAAATCTCACTTGACTCGTATTAATATGATTATTAATAAACGGTTTCTTTGGAAAAGTCTGAAACCATAAAAACCATCATCTCTTGGCTATTTTTCTGTTGGGATCTATATTGTTATCTATCTAAACAGATAACATTCTTCTGCTGAAGGACTAATGGACTGACTGATCTTTCCATCTCCATAGTACATCAAGTCTCAGAAATCCAAATGTAGGCCATGTGACAGAAATGCTGACATGCCTTATTAAAAAGGGAAAAACACAGTGTAATACTAATATCTAAGTAAGACAACTGCTGCTGTAGATGATATTAGTTCCCTGTTAGAAACATGAAGATGTTCCACTTGTCCAAGTACATAAAGCTGTTCAGATCAGGTTGTCATTTCAGTAACCATTCACATAAATAAACTCAATACCATGTGCATTGCCCTAATGTGAGCATCACTGTGTGTGTGTGTGTGTCTCAGACATCTGAATCAGTTCCTCTAGAGTAAACATTTGATACTTAGCAGTATGCTGCTGCCATGAGCAGAGTGAAACATATTGGTGGTGGAGTCCATGTGTGCTGAGGAATGCGGTGTCCTTAATCACAGGCTGCCGCAGAACTGACCATACATACGTCTGTGTTCACGCTCGTCCAGATGCTACGTTGATGCTTTAAGGATGACTTATGTCCTTAGTTGTTTTAACGAGTAACAGGAGCCTCCTGACCAGCTTCACATTGCCTTCTACCAAGAGGGGGCGGTGTTGGCCAGTCGTCTCATACGCCTACAAAAACAGTTTATTTGAAGAAGAATTCTTTAAAAACTGTAGGAATGATCAGAGATTTTACAAGCCTGATAACCCAGTACAAAGTATGATTTGGTCAAACTAAAAAAAGACATGCATACGTTCTAGTGCCACAATACATACACACTGATCTTAATTATTGAGATGACACCATTAAACAATCAGTAAATTATTGTAAAGAAGGTTCAATGCCTGGCTCTTCCAGTCTGCAAGATACTGCAAGAGTGTGAATGTTAGATAGAAAGCACGTCAGTGTATGCTTGTATGCATGAATGACTGATGCATGTTGCATTAAGTGCTCAGAGTAGAAAAGCAGCATATAGGAACTTATAAGGAGTTCCTTTTATATACTGGCCCAAACTATGTAAATATTAATAGTTAAAACCACTCCCATTGCAAGGAAATTAAAATTCACAATGACTATATCATCCATATCATGTCTTAGATGATGCAAGAATTATGGCTTCTGAAAAAAGAGGTTTCAAAACACTACTGTGTAAATGACTCTACACTACTGATTATAGATTATTTCATGAGAAAAAACCCCCATTTAAATTAATATGTAAGGATGGACAGACAAGTCAAAAACAATGCATCCAGCCAAGGCTGCCCAAGGTGTGGAATACTGAAAATGGTGGCTAGAGCCTTCCATTACTTCAATGATGGAATAAGAGGAATAATGAAGCTTTTATGAAGAGCGTGAGACGGGTGAGATGCACTGTTGTTAAAGATCAGAGATTTTTAGAACGTCTCTGCAGGGAAACATTGTTAGGCTGATTTTGATATTGCACTATTAACACTCAGAGTTGAACCCGTTCTGCTCAGCTGCTCTGAAAATAAAGCCTCGATATTACATTTCATCATGAGTTCATCAACCATGTTCTGAAGCGTAGACTAATTAACATGTACAACATGTACACTTTGAATTTGTGACTCTGCCCATTTATGGGATCCTTTTTTTTTTTTTATTACTAACCTATTTAGTGGCACCATATGACTGTCAGTCTGATAAAAGTCAATGGAGCAGATAATAACTATATTAAATGCATCTGACTGTGTCACCTTGTGTTTCTGTCTTGGTCTCTGATCTTCTTCTCCATTTCCGCATCTGTCAGGGTCTCCAACAGGGGGCACCACTGGTCTGCATCACCTGTGTTGCGAATGGCAATCTCTACTGTGGGTAGTGGGTTCTCACTGGACACATTCCAAGTATGAGAGTAACAAATGAGTGCACCATAACACACCAAGATTCACAGTCATTCTCAAAGGCTTATTACAGTGACTTACCTGAAAGCATAGGTCCTCTGGTGCCAGCTGAGCTGACCACGGATGCTGTAGGCAATAGTGGTGACAAACTCCCCGCCGAGACCCAGCTCAGAGCACAGCTTCAATGCAAATGACTCTGGAGAGTTCTCCCTCTCTGACATGTCCCACTCAAACTGGTCCACCAGAGAGATGTTCCCTACATGGATGTTCAGCTGTGGGACATATGAAATTTTCATATACCAACCTATTATAGACGTATTTCTGTTCAACACTGCCAAGATTTGTTTACATTATACATGCTTCCCTTAGGCAGGCATTTTCATTGCTATGCAGATGATACACAGGTCTATCTATCCATGAAGCCAGATGAGACAACAAATAGCTTAACTGCAGGAATAGACAAAGACCTGGATGACCTCTAATTTCCTGCTTCTAAATTCAGATAAAACTGAGATAATTGTACTCAGCCTTAATCTTAATCTTAGAAATATGTTATCTAAATAGATGCTTGTGCACGATGGCATTATCTTGACCTCCAGTAACACTGTAAGGAATCTTGGAGTCATTTTGATCAGGATATGTCCTTCAATATGCTTTTTAGTTACTATTAATCCTTTCAGTGCAATTTTTGTCCTGTCATGACCCCCCACTGGTCTTTACAGAGCCCACTGTTGTGCTTGGCCAAAGGGGGGTCATTTGATTGCTTTGGCATGCATACTGCATTATTATGGGGTCTTTGCCTTACAATATAAAGTACCTTGATGTAACTGCTATGATTTGGTGCTGTATAAATAAAATTGAATTAAATCAAATCAGGTTAAGATATACATCATTGATCATGGCTGATGAGCTTGTCTAAAATAATTTAAAATTTTCTTGCTAGACATGTCATTTCTTGACTTCCTGTTAAAATTGTTACTTCGGTGCAGCACCTACCTTGATGATGACTCTCTGGTCCGCCTGGTCTTCTAAGAGACTGTCAGTGGGGTAAGACTCAATCTGCTGACGAATAGCTGATGCGATGGCTGGGACAAAAGCCAGAGGATTCAAGTCGAGGTCATCACACAAAATCTCAGCAAACATCTCTGGGGTCATAAGTTTTTCTAAGGAAAAAGCAGGTAATTAAACACAAAATAGCACCAGATCTTGCAGATATTTTCAAAGTAGTAGACGTGTATAAGTACCATTCATATTCCATGTGAAGGTATCCCGCAGTTTCTGCCCATCTATCTCCATGTCTAGACGAACAGGGACCAGTGCCTCTATCTGGGCTGCATTCTCATGGATTACTGCAGGGTCGTGGTCATCAAAACTAAGTGAGATGCATACAATCTGATGTTGCATTATTCTTGTTTTACTCAAAATGGTCAACACTAATCCAAATTAAAATTCCACACAGAGCTCACATATCACTTTCTCAAGGTCATAGATACAATTCAGACCTTTCTCCGCTGTGCCCTAAATGTAAAATAGAGATGGGCAACCTCACGCATTGTCTATGGTCCTGCAGGAAAATACAACAATTTTGGTTCGTTATAAAATGTGAACTGGATAAGATCTTCTCTACTGACACTGAATGTAATTCATTGTGCATGCTACTCGGAGCAGCGAATGACAAAAATCAGAGGGAAGTTTGGAAAGCAGCTTTACAGGCTGCTAACGTTCTATGCAAGGAAATGTGTCCTTTTGAACTGGATCATGGGCACGGGCCCATCTAAGACTCAATGGCAGCAAAAGGTACTGGAATATGTGTTGTAAGACTTCCTAACATGCAAGTTACATAGTAGGGACCATAGGTTTCATAAAATATGGGACCTATTTATGCTGTATGCCAGTTTGGATATTGCTGCCATTTTCTCACGGGCCCTGGTATAATATAAGCATGCCAATGCTACTTTACATATGACTATTGCTAACTCTATCTCATAATCAAAGTATATGGATTTTCTATTTATTTACTTGTATTCTCATTCTGTTATGTTGGTTTTGTTTGTTTCATAAGTTTCAGGTATGTAGTAACATGACTTTGTAACATTCACATTCTGATGAGGACACTGGGAGCAAGGATACTTGCCAAATGATACTTTGGCATCCATGCTAGAGCAGCCAAGAATTGAATCAACAACCTTCCAACTGGCAGATGACCTGCTCAACTGCCTGAGCCACAGCCACCCTAGTGTCACCAATGCTATCTACCAAGAGCTGAGCAAATTACTGAATAAAAGTGAAATTACTGAAGGGAAAACTACTAGACTATGTACAAAAAAAGACTATCCAAATGAGCAAGTGAGTAAAGACAATCAATGTTGTTGATATAAAAAGTAAACAACTGATGGAGACTGTGTGGGATCTTGAAAACTGAGGTAGCTGTTCTCTAAATAAATGTGAGCAGGATTCATCAAGAGTGGCTTTACTACAAGCAAATCCAGAAAGACCTGAAACAGATATGTAACAGCTGGCCAATAGAATAAGTAGAACAACACAAAACATTTACTGTCAGATGGTGATTGATCCAAATATTAATTTTTAATATTATATTCATTTCTGTCACTTAAATTGGCAGGAATATTTTGTGTTGGCCCCAGGGTAGCTGCCAAACAGCCCTGACTGCTCAAGGCATCAGCTCCACTAGACCCTTGAAGGTGTGCTCTGGTATTTGGCACCAAGATGTTAGCAAGAGATTTATTGAGTTTGTAAGCTGTGTGGGGCCTGCGTGGATCAGACTTGTTTGTCCAGCACATCCCACATATGCTGATTGCTGTCCATCTTGACATTACTCGGCTGAAAGAGGCCATAGCCATCAGCAAATACCATTTCCGTGACAGGATCTACATGGTCTGCAACAATGCTTAGGTAGGTGGTACATGTGAAAGTAACATCCACATGGATGGCAGGACTCAAGATTTCCAAGCAGATCATTGTCCAAAGCATCATATTGCCTCCATGGGCTCACCTTCTTCCCGTAGTGCATCCTGGTGCTAGGTGTTTCCCAGGTAAGATGCACACTCATCTAGTGTAATGTAAAAAAACATGTAGTTAATCAGACCAGGCCACCTTCTTCCATTGCTCTGTGATCAAGTTCTGATGCTCACACACCCATTATTGGTGCTCTTGGTAGTTGACATGGGCATCCTGGCTGATCTGAATGCTATGCAGCCCCATATACAACAAAGTGTGGGACACTGTGTACCTTTCTATCAAAACCAGCATTAAATTTTTTCAGATATTTGATTTACTGTTGTTAATCAAACTGTCTGTTGGACTGAACCACATGGCCCAGCTTTCTCTCTCCATATGCATCAAGGAGCTTTAATGACTCTGTCACTGGTTCATCACTGGTCCTTCCTTAGACACAGACCACTGCAGACTGGGAACACCCCACAAGAGCTGCAGTTATGTAGATGCTCTCACCTAGTCTTCTAGCCATCATAATTTGGCTAGCCAAGCCACCAAACTTGTTGAAAGACACTTGCCCATTTTAAGGACAAATTGTTCACTCGCTCCCACCCACTATCAGGTGCCACGGCGAAGAGTGTTATTCACTTCACATGTCAGTGATCACATTGATATGCCTGATTTCTGTATGTACTACAAACTATGCTGAGAAGTTCAGAAACAATGTAGTAAATTCTACTAGATAAGCTATGAAATATGATCATTTTAATGGTCATTGGTGAGTTGTAGTTGCTGACAAATGAATAAAGAATGATGCGTTCATTTTTTTAAGGCCCAGGATTGTGCTGTTGAATTATATTACATGATGGTGTGTCATTGCGAACCTTAACTCTGACATGAACAAGCAGAATACATACAGTAGTAATAAGTCCACAAAACACATGAGAATGGGAACAAACAGCTTCCATACCAAAGAGGGAAGGTCCTCTTCTTGTCACGGCCCATTCGGTTCCGGTTGATGGTGGTGGAGCAAGGCACAGCATCCAGATGGTGAGAGCTGTTGGGCAGTGTGGGAACCCACTGACTACTTCTCTTTGCCTTTTGCTCCCTTTACAAGAAGAATAAACAAACATCTTCTGTCTCAACAATGATCAGCAATAAGGGATTTCATCACTTAGAATTACAGACTTATCAAAGCTCTCTTGAAGCTTTGCTAAAATGTAAAAAAACAAAACAAAAAACTCCATTCATCTATGCAACCAACAAAACTGAGTCATGAGTTGATGTCATCGTATAACTGGGGTCTGCATTCATCAGCAGATTACCTGAGGTAAGCAGGGGGCTCTGTGTTGATAGACACTGCTTTGTATTTCTCATCATTTCCATCAAAGATCTCTTCACACTCTGAAGCCTTCAGCAGAGTAACACTGGTGGCTGTAAATGAACAATCGTCCAGAGAACAAAGACACATGTTTTACAGTAGCTTTAGCTTTTTTGGGGGGGCAATATTTGTTTGTGGCAAGAAGTTCAGCTCAACACCAAAATTAAAGACATTTCCTATAAATTTTACTTTAAAAAGGAAAAAGTTTTTACTATTGCACTTTAATTAAAAAATATTAAAGTACACAAGCAATATTGTATACTTTTTGTTCTTACTGTTTTTTAATTTTTTGTAAGTACACAATATTAAAAGGATTTATTTTATTTCAGTTACAGGAAATGTTTTTAGATTTTTTAAGTTTACTTTTAGTCATCTGTAACAACACTGACAGTCACATCAATCTGTAAAGGTAAAGTCTCAAGATACATGATGTAATTGATAGTCCAGTAATAAACTCAGGCATAATATTGTTTAAATACTTGAAATGTTTGCAGTTTTTGCCATCTACGGACTTAACTCGTTTTTTGAAGGTAAATGTACTTTTTTATTTCTGCACAGCTGAGTGTATTGCTTACATTTCTCCATATCATTTTGAGCAATTGATTGAAAGTAGGACTTTAGTATTTTTTTGTTGTGGTAGTGTCCGGGGTTTTCTCAAACTGCCTTCATGTCTGCAGAAGATTTTGTGGATAGGAAATTCTATACAACCCTGGGAGTAGTCCAAATCATGTTAGTATCCACAGTAACCCCTTACCCTGCACACATACAAAAAGCCACTCACCATGTGACGATGCTACAATTTTCTTTCTCTCCTCCACAGAGGCCAGCCTCCTCCATAAAGATGGATATCTTTTATAAAGGGAGCCTCTGAACATCCGCAGATAGTTTCCAACCTTGAACAGCAAAGTGCATGTGTTTTTCCAATCCACAGTGAAACAAATGTTAAAAACAAAGAACCAAAGAAACAGATAACAGCACCTGTCATAACTGCAGTTCTATCAAAAGGACCATTTCATTTTTTGTTTATAGTGATTTAGCTGTAATTGTTCTTCCGTGTTCTTAAATGCAGATCCAACTACTGCTTTCTGCTGGCTAGATGATGCTAGCATGCTAACGAGCGCCACTGATGCCTCAATAAACAAAGAAGCATGTGTACACTCAGTCAAACAAGCTGCTACCAAAGCTCTAATTGTGCCATTCAAAACCAGTAAAAACTAACCTCAGCTTCTGCCGTTTTGCTGTAACTTCGTATTCCCTACGTAACTTGGGTTACTGCAGTTAGTTGAAATGGGTTATGTTAAAATAAAGTAAGACTGGAAAAAAATATCTTTCTGCTTTGTGTAACATGCTTAAGTGACGCAGCTTGAGCAGTCTGTCATTAGTATTAAGACCGTTTTGATGTCACTTTTGCACTGTTCAAAAGGTAGTCAAAAGATATCAATCAATCAGTGTGACGCTATGAAGACACTGTGGACCCAAATCTCTCAGGAATGTTTCCAGTTCCTTGTTAAATATGTGAAACAGAACTAAATCAGTTGGGGATAGACTTTAGCCCAAACAAACTGGATAATCTGAAGAAAATGGATGTTGTCTTAACTATTAGCACACTAAAGATGCAAATCATTCATTAAGAAAAACAAATGTTTCCAAACCACCTTGCAAATGTTAATAAACATTAGGACTGCTTTTCATTGTCATGCCAACTAATTTGAAAGCTATCAAACATTTCAATCACTGTTTGTAGAAACAAAAGGAGCTGCACCAGTTGTAAGCATAGCACAGTCCTGGCTTTGAAATACCATCCAAAACTGTCTTATCTTGATCTGTCTTATTTCCAAACTAGTCTTCTGCTTTAAAAACGAAAAACAAAACACACACACACACACACACACACACACACACACACACACACACACACACACACACACTTTTTCCCCCAACCAGGTGTGAAAATAAACCCCGTTTCTCTTCTTGTAAGCAATAATGTGGACATAATGAGAGGATCAGACCCTTTAACCCGCACATGCATACAGTAATTTACCAAGAAGAAACTCCTAACAAGACAACACCAGGGCTAGAAGCTATAGCAGCTCATGACATTCCCTCCAAACAGCTGAGGTAGGATGTGACATTCGAAGGTGCCACAGCTCAGTATTGATGCCATGTTTTGAGCTACCGGTAACTGTCAATCAAATTTTAACCATTCTTTAAAAGATCAGCAGTGAGTCACAAAACATCCTAAGATCGGTGCCTCCAAAATGCTGCTGTGGTGAAAAATTTAACTGAACTCTGCAAAGAAGGTGATTACAAAAAATACCTTTAAGGTCTTCCAAACAGTGCTAGCCCGCACAGTGCAGTGGACAACTATACGTTTTTATTCACCTTTTTTTTTTTTTTTTTTAACCAAGTGGGTTGTGTTTGTCGACTCAAGCAGCGCAAAAGTGACATCAAAACGGTCAGAATAATAATGGCAGACGGCTCAAGCTTAGTTGAAATGGGTTATGTTAAAATAAAGTAACTGCAGTAACCCAGTGGGGAATACCAAGTTACAGCAAAACGGCAGAAGCTGAGGTTAGTTTTTACTGGTTTTGAACGGCACAATTAGAGCTTTGGTAGCAGCTTGTTTGACTGACTACACCCCGCTCTTCGTTTCACATGCTTCTTTGTTTATTGAGGCATCAGTGGCGCTCGTTAGCATGCTAGCATCATCTAGCCAGCAGAAAGGATAACTGCAGCAAGCATAAGAGATTTAGGCCCCGAAAGTTTGTGTACAGACCGTCACATACCTCCGACCCCACCATGTAAAAGTCTCCATCTTGTTCGAGCTGAAATTTTACCGGCTTCTGGCCAAACGTTTTACTGAGAGCTAATTGCATCTTTACGCAGTCACTGCTAATTATTTGAGCAGCCTTTCTTCAGGTGCGTTCGCAGCCTGAGTTGAAAATGGGAAATCCGATATCGTCCCTTCAAATAGGTTTTGCTTACTCCAATTAGGAGCATGTCTGCTTACCAAGTATAAAACGACATGAAGATTATCCACAAAAAATTGAAAACTACAGCAATTTCTGTACCAGTCCCTATTTAGATGGATTAAATGAGGACATTCAAATTTGGAAGAATTTTTCCCGAAAAGTCTAAACGCTTCATGGGATGCTACTCTCTTTCTGTCCTCGCTCAAAGTGGATGAACAATTTCCAGTGCTCATTACCGCCCCTACTGTTCTACATTAAAATGAGATTTAACTCCTCCAGCTGCAGAGGTTATCTGCGATATCCATATTATTGTAGAGTTCTCACAATTCCTTATGAATCTAATGCAGCGGTCCCCAACCTTTTTTGCGCCACGGACCGGTTTATGTCCGATAATATTTTCACGGACCGGCCTTTAAGGTGCCGCGGATAAATACAACAAAATAAAACCAGTACCGGTACCAAAAAAAGAAGATTTATTCATAACACACGGGAAAAGACCCAGGGAAACCGAGTTAATGATAAAAAAAAATGCTAAAACCTATAAAACCTTGAAAACCATAAATTTCACACCCAAGCCTCAACTCTCACAGTCCGGTACCAAACAACTCATGGACCGGTACCACCTTGGGGGCTGGGGACTGCTGATCTAATGCAAACGGCACATAGGTCTTCTAGATATTGGATCAAAATACACACACAGAGTGCCAAATAACCGAGATTAGCCCAAGTATTCATAAATCCATTTTTTTTAGGCACATGAAGGATTCTTTCTACTCCAGTAAGTCTACTATAAAAATGGATTGTGTATTACAGATATGTTTAAAGCTATCTCAATCAAATTAAATATGACAACAGTGCAGAAGACACCAATATTCCAGAAGTGCGTGCAAGGAACAAAATTTACATACTTGTCTTTCTGGAACACTTAAAAACATATCTACCATTTGAATTTTCAAAAAGTCAAAATTTTGTTTTGCTACCAATAAGGCAAGAAAAATTAAGTGTTCTTGTAAAAAGATATTGCTTAATAATAACTGGCTGCATAAATGCCTGAAGGTGTTTTCAAATGGGTAGCTTTGACATGCCAACAACTTTACACTTACAGCAGATTCAGCAAATCTGACATGACATTGAAATGTCTGCCTTTAGACTCAAGATAGCTTGCTAACCCATTATTCTCACTTTGCGCCACACCTCATGGACTATGAAATCAAAAACAGTGAAAATCCTGACATCTCCATCTCTAACAATAAGACAAGTTACAAGAGTCTTTCAACTGACATGTTGCATTTTTACACTCAGAATTAGTAAGAACATCTTTGGTTTCAAGCAAAAACTAAAACACTTCAAAGAGATGAAACCAAACTGTTGTTTGCAACAGACATTTATTCTTTAAAAAAGTGAAATAAAAAAAATGCACTCTTTGTAAATAAATTCATTTCAATAATATTCCACTGCTGTCATTTTCCTCTTTCATATAATTGTATGCCATAATTTATTCATTTATTTTTCCCCGGAGACAAAGACAAATATCACCTGAGGCCCTCAGGTTCACCATCCACAGTTCCATCGGAAGCTTGTATTCTATCAAATAGTCTTAGAGCGACGACCTGGCATCAAGAAGAGTTTGTGAAGATGATTAAAGCCCATATACACAGACAACACACCGTTATCTCCAAACCACTTGTGGCTGTTTGGCATTCCTCATCCACAACTAAACAAACACGTCAAAAACAAAGACCATGTCTTCAACTCTCTGAGAGAAGGTCCCTGAAGGTGACCTGATGATCAGGGATGAAATAGAGGGTGTATTTAACCACCAAGGCGCTGTCCTTCCCCCCATGCAAACCCTCCCGGGCGGTCCTCTGGCAGGGGGTTATAGTTGGCATCTTCTTCTGGAGTGTCAAAGAGCATCTTTCTGTGGGAGAAACACGGCAAAAGGAGAATGAGTCATTTCTACAAACACAGAAGTAGTGCTAGTGATGCAGCTAAGAACGGACTTTTGTTAGATTGTCCAACATAAAAAAAAATATGTCAATCAAACTGAAGATACACAGCAGCTTTATCCAGAACAAAATATGGAAACGGACTGCTGTCTACATATGTAGGCCTCTTGTCTTTTCAGGGTTTGCCTTGATTTCAAGAGCCACATAGGAACCTCCCATGAATTTATTATGAATTTCTACCATAGCCCCTTTTGATGATGTCATTTTTTAAGAATCCACTATTTTTGATAGAAAAAAAAAAAAATGGTCTGCTCTTATCTGCGTTTTGCAACTTGCGCAATTTCAGTTAGTCTTCGAAGACACTGTTTAGTACTTTGTGAATTCCAAGTTTTATTTCTGTTAATGAAGAATATAGCTTGAGCATATGTCAACATAATGTTTAAATGACAAAAGCATTTCGTGAAACAACAATTGGATTTCAGCCAACCAAATTAATTTGTGCTTGAAGTGTGTTTTGTAGCTCGTTATTGATTTTAAGGGCATGACATGCTTTTTCCACTGTTCTCCTACTTCAGCTGGCCTTAGGGAAGAGAGAAAAATCTAAGGAAAGAACAATAACTGGATCTTAGAAAAGTACTTAAATTATAACAGACACCTCTGTGTGTGTAAAGACCAGCTGCACATGGTGACTGCAGCCACATGTCTGTTTAGAGAAATTCCCATCTGCTACTTAAAACTTCTCTCACACCACAAATATTACAATTATTCTGTGACTCACATGATTGATGGGGTCTTGAGCCACCTTCCACCACCTGGTTGATTTGGGAAAACATCCTCCAGGAAGAAGTACACATGACCAACAGCAATACCTCAAGAGAAAAATACAAATCAGTTTTATTCTAACCCATCAAAACCTTGCTGTACACCACTAAACACAGCAGGTACCTGCAAATCTTAGCATACCACCAAAGTACTGAACACTGACAGCAGGGGTCAATTATAAGCACCTAAAAGATCCACGATGATAGAGTTGCCCAGCAGAAGTGAGAATCCCATTAGCACCCAGGGCAAGAAGGGTGCCTGAAAGTTGAGCAGGCCAAAGAAGTTCATGCGAACATTCGGGTTCCGTCGACTCCACACGTATACCAGCATGATGGTGAAGGCCTGGCCCAGAAACACCAGACTCACAAAAGTGCCAAATATCTGAGACTTCATTGAGGACAAATGGCTGAACATTACTGCTGACTGTTTGTGTCTGCCCAACATTAACAGACTAATAATCAATCAACGGCAGCAGAGAGATCGAAAAGTTGCTTACCACATAAGGAGTGTATGTATGTATATATGTCGTATATAAAGTTGTTCTCTGAACGATTTAAGAGGATACAGTCATAAGAAGTCCACCAAAGAGAAACATGAAGACAAAGTCAGCCGTGCGTCCCCTGAAAGAGCCCTCCTCCAGCATTCGACAGTATCTGTACCTGCAAGTACATGGTTAAGGAAAGCTGCGAGAAAAATGTACACGTCATCACCATCATCCCAATTTGTTCTTTAATTTTTTTTATTTATTTTTTACAAGAACTCTATTTGTACATAACTTTTTAACATATCATCTCTAAAACCACACCCGGTGTTCCCCAGTGAACCAGAAAGTAAAGCATGCATAGCGACTTTATATGTAAAGAGCTGTGGAACTGAGAAGGATACAGAAAAATCATATTGAACAGGAAATTGAAACCAACCGGACCAAAAAACAGGAAGTTGGTTATTAGTCGCCATACCTAGAAGTGAAAGAAACAACATTCAGCTGCAGATAACAGTAAAACTACTACATCCATTTGTCCAGTTTAAAATAATGTCAGTGCAGGTTTTGTTTAATTCTCAGCTCAACAAGTTCCCATTCACATAGAAATGTTGAAATCTTGATTTTTATTTAATTATGTAATTATTTTACTGTAGTTTATATTTTGCACCAGCAGTTTTAAATTTTTCGTTAAATGGAACCAGATCTGTTACTTTCCGGTTCCTTATTTTTAGTATTAGTTTAGAGTAGTTTTTATTGAGTCACAGTTCAAAATAATCATTATTTGTCTTATACTGCCCATTGTTGAGGTCCCTCAGTTTTACTGCTTACCCATATATTTTCAATCTTCTGACTGGCTGCTTAAACAGCGGGTTTTCATTTTGGTATGGTCTTAAACTGAGGGTCAGATAACTCACCTGATAATTTCTTAGAATTAAATCTGGGTTGAAGTAGAGCTGAAATGGTGTGATGATCTCTAGTTGCTGAAAGAGAAAGCAAAGAATAAGTTATATGTAACAACAATGACAATGGCACAAAAAGATCCAGTGTATCTTTATTAAAACCAAGCTTAGTCCACTGTGTACACAAACAGAAATAATGCTCTGGTTTAGACAAATCTGACCTGCCATTTTCTGGAAAATCAGCTGCATAAGACAGCTGCTTACACAGTATAAGTCTAAGCTTGATTCATCAAGACAACAGAACTGCAGTCAGACAAGTCGGAGTCCTGCTCCGCTTTCTTTTCTACACTTTAATGTTACCTGGAGCTAAAAGCACCAACATCACAATACTTTAATTTATAAGTATTAGTAATGAACAAGGAATCAAGACATGTTTTACAAGACATGTAAAACTTTGTAAAATACTGACACTGAGCCATTATCTACCCCTGTATTTCCTCTTTCTATTTGAGATCAAAGCAGTGAATGCTGGAGAAACCCTACTGTTTTACTCTGGATTTCTTGTTGCCTTTTAGTTATTTATTTTCTCCTTTGTACCAGAGATATATCTTCACAAACAGTTAAATCCACTTAAGGTCCTTCAGCTCTTCATCGTCACACTATTTTTAAACATTAAAAACAAAGCAAATCTAGAAAACACAGATCAAGATCAGCCCGTGACACTGGTAAATTCATCTTATTTGCTGATAGCTGATATTGCCGACTCTGAAAATACCAATATCCAATAATCAATAAGAAGTGCATTTACTTTCAGAACTGTGACAGTACTGTAAAAAGTACACTCAGAATGCCTTATCAGCCAACTCACATGGGGTTTAGGCAGCTATTTTGCATATTTCTTGTTATTGCATCAGAAACTGAAAATGACACGACTGTGCACATCATAACAGTAACTGGAAAATAAGCCATTTTATGCTAATAAGTACAATAATTCAAAAATACTGACTACTGTTTTTAAAAAAAAACCATAAGAAGCTCCAAAATACCAAAATTTCACGGTCAGCTTCATGCAGTTCTGTGAAAAACTTTTAGCCCCCCTTAATGAATTCTTTCTTTCCCTCTTTTTTGTACTGTCACACATTTTTTTTTCAGATCAAGCAAATTTTAACATTACATAAAGAGAACCCAAGCAAATACAAATTTCAGTTTTTTAACTAGTGATTTTATTCATTAAGTGAAAAAGCTATCCAAACATACCTGACCCTGTGTGGAAAAGTAACTGCCCTCTGACCCTAACTGTTAATGCCACCCCCAGCAACAATAACGGCAAACCAGCCTTTGCGATAACCGGCTATGAGGTTTTTAAGATGTATCTGGGTGAAATCTGGCCCACTCATATTAGCAGAATTAGTGGTTGACGCAGGTTTGGAGTAATTTTGGTAGGCTGGCCTCTCCTGGGAAGGAATGATTTGCACCCAACACCTTATCAACCTACCTACATGGGCTTTAAAATGGCTCCACTGTGACCAACTGAAACATCATCGGCCAGTTCTGTATCACCTTTTCCCACTGCTGCACACACATGCAGAAAAACAAATTCGTCTAATGCAGTGCGACAGTGCCCACATTTTACATCTAAGACAGCTTGAAAGAAAGAGCATATATAACATGTATTCCCTAAAACTGGACTGTAGAATTCTAATAACGTTTATCCATGATGATGAGAGTGACGTGAGCCGCTAGCACCAGGTAGCACTTAACCCTACAGGATAAATAAACAACAGCTGTAGCTTGTGAGGCCACTAAGGAAATTATCGGTCGTACCCGTGGCACCGGGTACAAGTAGCCCGCTCCGCTTATTGCTTCATATCACTTAAGCAAGAGATCCAACTAGGTTCCGTTCAGGCACGTACCCTTCTAACAGGTTCCCAAGCACCGAGCTAGCACCGAAGTAACCACCTTACGATGACCGCGGTAGGCAGTGCGAGTTTATTATTCCCTGTCTAACACTAAGAACACCTGAATGAGTCTTACCACCGCAGCAGTTGTGAGTACACAGGCGGTTGTGTATGCCCTGGTAACAACAGGAATCTGTAGGTATTCCTGTTGCAGCGTCTGGTAAGCCATTTTAGACCGACTGAAAGCTTCCGGCACTTTCTTGACACGTCATCCCACAAAGCCAACGGTGCTGCATTCAAGCACGTTGGACAAATGGCAAATGTTCCAGTTTCTACACTTTTATACAATCTATGGTCTTTCGCCGATGTTTTTACTGAATATACAGATGTGGATCGTAAGACTGATGGTTTTTGTAGTTTCCATATTTCAAGAAGAACTAATGTAGTACAGTTTTTATTTATTTTGTTTTGACATGTTTGACATGATAACGTTCAAAAAAAAGGAAAAAAAAAAGACGAAGACTTGAAAATACACGTAATGTTCTAAGACGAAATAGGATATTACCTGGAGATTGTTATACACTTTAGGTTGCTCTATTCCTTTTATTGAAATATCTTAAAGATGTATGAGGGTATATTACCTTTTAGAACACAAGACCTGTCGAAATTATTTTAGCCAAGAAACAGCATATTATCAGAGGCGTGTGGAGAAGCGTGTTGCCAACATTCATGGGGTATTCCCTCTTTACACTGGCTGTGTCAAGATCCAGCCTTGGAAAAGAAAGCAGGTGGTCTCTTCAAAAGAAAGCTTTCAAATTTTAACCTCGTAAATTTTTGTGTGTGTGTGTGTGTGTGTGTGTGTGTGTGTGTGTGTGTGTGTGTGTGTGTGTGTGTGTGTGTGTGTAATAGAAATCACTTAAAGTTCTAGAACAAAACACTGAATGACTAGTAAATACACTGCTCAAAAAGAGGAGTTAAAACACATATCTTGATGAATGAAATCTTCCCCAGGTAAGCACGTGTATGGACATTCATGTGATGTAAAAGAAAATGTGATTCATCAGACCAGGCCAGCTTCTTCCATTGCTCTGTGGATTAGTTCTGATGCTCACACATCCGTTATTGGCACTGGTCTGAAGCCATGCTGCCCCATAAGTGACAAACTGTGATGGACTGTGTATTCTGACACTTTTCTATCAGAACCTATATTAACTTTTCAGCAGTTTGAGCTATAGTTAACTAATTTGTTGTATCCGATTATACAGGCCAGCCTGAGCCTCGACTCCCCACATGGATGTCATACTATGCTTGCCATAAAACTACTGTGGGTTCACCACTGTTCCTTCCTTGGAACACTTTTGATAGATAATGAACACTGCAGACCAGGAGCATCCCACAAGAGCTGCAGTTTCAGAGGTGCTCCAGTCCAGTCGTCTGATCATTACAATGTGGCCTTTGTGCAAATTTGACAATCTTTATGCTTGCCTATATATCTAGCTGCTATAACAACATCTGGAAGAAGCAACTGCTATTACAACTAGAGATTGATGAGGTCCAACACAAATGCTATGACAAGGGAGAGCCAGGATGTCAGATAAGCAGGAAGATGTCATCATCCCCACCTGCCAAGCAAAGACTCACAGCCTTGCCTAACTGCCTAAAGAGATATACCAGAGAGAAGCCAGGAGAATAAACCAGCTCTACTCAACTGAGCCATCCAAGCTGTACTCTCAGTGGCAGGGGGATAATATGAGCAGAGGTGTGGACTCGAGTCACATGACTTGGACTCGAGTCAGACTCGAGTCATTAATTTTATGACTTTAGACTTGACTTGAAAAAATGTTGTAAGACTTGTGACTTGACTTGGACTTTTACACCAATGACTTGGGACTTGAATTGGACTTGAACCGGTTTACTTGAAAAGACTTGATATTTTACCCCAAATATAAAATTTAACATGCATATTATATAGAGATTGAAAATGTGACGTCATTCACGGGTAGAACCGCAAAGGATTCTGGGAACTCGTGGCAAGCGGTACTAGCGCATGCAGGCTTTCAATTGAAATCAGTCACACAGCGATAAAAAGAAACACAAAAATGTCAAGAAGCTGTTGTATTATTAACTGCAATAGCCGGTCGCATGACAGCCACGGGAAGCCGACGGGTAAAGAGATCGGTTGTTATCGGATTACGTCGTTGAAGAGAAATTGTTCAGCCATGTTTCCGAAGTAACAAAGACGCGACGGATGGTCTGGATTGCAGCCATTCAAAGATCAAATATAACGTCCCAGAACCCTCCAGCTCACAGGTTAGTCTGCTCCAAGCATTTACACGAAGGTCAGTCTGCTGTTGTAGTTAACATAATTGGTGATATAGGTTACAAGCAAGTCTGGCGCTGAACAGAAATTGTCGCGCTATGCTCCTTTATTTATTGTGCATAAATAGTGAATTGTCCTGACACAATATTGCGTTTCGCTTCTGTTATTATGGTACACTGACAAAAACATATACTTTTATTCACAGGATAAAACAGGTTTTTTGTATCACTAATTGCCCAGTACGATTACAGCATACAATATTGTTGTCACTGCTACATTTCTGTGATGGGTACCAGAAATTATTTCCACTACTAATTAATTACCGTTGAGCTCAAAGGTCCTATTAATAAACGGTTAACGAATGTGTATTTATGACGACGATTTGTGAGACTGGTAAACTTATGATACGTATGATGGTCTTTCGTTCTACACGGTGCATTTCAAGGTCCTGTACCCATCCGTCGGTAAACTGTACCTGGGCTTGTTGCAGTGACCTGAAGTTACTAAACTTCATGAGTGTATGCACTCACTCCAAGAACCGTATGATTATAAATATGCATATAAATATGCTACGATGAGATAGCTGACTTCATCTAACTAGCAAATGTTTTCCAGGCTACGTTGGTGATTCAGTTTTTTTTAATATGTATGATATTTTTGTCATGCGATTTTAAAGCCGGTCCTACAACCGCATCCAAGAATAACATGCAGCTTATCTCAGAACTGTCGGTGAAAATTATTCTTGGAGCTAGGTTTAATTGAGCTGCATTCTAAAGAGGTGCAATTTCACAATTTGTGTATATTTTCTAAGTTCACTATTTTGTCATGTGTTGAGAAAAACACAGATTTAAAAATTACATGGTCTAATATTTACATTTAGCATAACTGCAACATTATTTTTTCGTTTTTTTTTTTAAAGACTCGAAAGGACTTGAAATTCAAAGTTTCAGACTTGTGACTTGACTCGGACTTTTACACCAGTGACTTGAGACTCGACTCTGACTTGCCTGACATTACTTGAGACTTGACTTGAGACTTGAGGATAAAGACTTGAGACTTACTTGAGACTTGCAAAACAATGACTTGGTCCCACCTCTGAATATGAGAACAGCCCTGCCAAGGCTAGAGACTAAGCAATTCTCGAAGAGCACATGGGAGAAAGAGGCAACACATAAAAACAATGCTTAGTGGCTAGCAACCTCCATCAACAAGCTCCAAAAATCATCACAGTGGAAGACTCAAGCATAAAGAGCTAAATGGCACCATGATTCACAGTTACTGCCTAAAGAAGCTAACTGCACTCCAGTGTCAAATAGGACAAGTGAACCAGCTTCTACTGGATAGGGATAATAGATAATGGATGTGATATATATTCAGACTGACTAACTGAACGCTGAACAGTCCTCAGTCTCAGAAGGGGCCACTTCCATCCAACTACAGACCAATAACTGGCCTCAGCACCAAATGGAAGCTCCTGCCAGGCATCATAGCGCCCATGACGAAAAGTTCATGTTCAATACATGAGCAAGGCCCAGAAAGGAATTAGCAGCAACACCAGTGGGGCAAAATCCCAGCTACTGGTACAACTACTCATGGATGGTAAGACCAGGCGGACCAACCTGTGCACTGCCTGGATTTACTACAAGAAGGCGTTTGACTCAGTGAACTAAATAAGAGCCTTCATCAGGAATGCAATGGGGATATTGGTTCTCCTCCAATTTCCTCAAACTTAACAGTAATAAAACTGAAGTTTTACTTGTTGGTACACCATCTGTCTTAACCAAATCCCACAGCTTTTCCATTAACGTTGAAAATTCTCCCACCCTTCCCTCCCCTCAGGTTAAGAGTTTGGGTGTCATACTTGATAATACTCTTTCATTCCAGTCTCACATTAATTACATAACACGGTCTGCTTACTTCCATTTACGTAATATTCACCGACTCCGTCCCTTCCTTACTCCCCATGCTGCTGCCATCCTTGTCCATAGTCTTATTACATCCCGTATTGATTACTGTAATTCCCTCCTATTTGGTCTCCCTAAAAGGTCCCTTCATAAACTCCAACTTCTTCAAAATTCTGCAGCTCGGGTCATAACTTGCACTCCGTTAAGTGCTCATATTACCCCAGTTCTTCAGCAGCTTCACTGGTTGCCCATAGAAGCCAGGATAAATTTTAAAATCTTACTTCTTGCATACAAGTGTATCCATAAATCTGCTCCTTCATATTTGTGTGACCTGCTCCATATCACCACTGTTTCCCGCACTCTCAGATCATCATCTGCTATTCATCTTACTGTTCCGTCCTCACACCTTATCACTATGGGGAACAGAGCTTTCAGTCGCTCTGCTCCTCGGCTCTGGAACTCTCTTCCTCCTTGTTAGGTATTTTAGTACCATGGTAGCATTTACTGGATATTGTTTTATAGTGACATTATACAGGAAAACTCTGTCATTCAATAAGGCCCCTTTGTTTTAGTTATTTTTCTCTTTGACCCAAGAATTGATGTGTGAGAATCACAGGCTGGTACAAGGTTGAAATACCACAGAGATCACTCCCTCAGCTACATTAGTTTCTTAATCTTTTAGGAGACGCCTGTTGAAGGCCAAATGGTTTGTTTCAGATTTCACTAATGTAAGAACTCTTTGTTTTGTGCCTTGAAAATATGTCGCTGAGATAATCACAATTGTAGCTGAACTGATAAACTACACAAAGGATGCTTCTTCACCCAAGGGCAGGAAGACGCTGCCTTATCTTGGTCTGTACTGGTTTAAACTGATAATCTGCTGTCTCATGAATTTTACCCTCTATATAAACTGTTGTACTTGTGAATAAAGTTGAGTCACTTTGGGAAGACAATCTAAAGCAGTCTCTGTTTTCTTGTTCTCCCAAGCTGCTCCCGAGCTCGTACTAACACGCTGAATGGCATGCTTGAATATTACTTGAGAATATATTTGACTGTGTTACAGACTAAGGGACATTCTCTGCTGATAGGTGAAGGTACATTCTCTGCTGATAGACGTCCACGCCTCGAAGGAAGTCGATCCACGGATTAGGCCCTGGAAACCGTTTCCTTCACTCCTGCACTAAGAAATATTGACTCCCTCTCCGTATTTAAGACACAGCTCAAAACACATCTGTTTAAACTGGCTTACTCGCTTTAATGCTGATTTTATCTGTTGTCACGCTCTGTTTTGTAATTTTAACTTATTTTATGTATTTTATGACTATTGTTCCTTTTATTAATTGTGTTTTTTGTAAGGTGACCTTGGGTTTCTGAAAGGCGCCCTCAAATAAAATGTATTATTATTATTATAATAGAATAGAATAGAATAGAATAGAATAGAATAGAATTCAACTTTATTGTCATTGCACATGCACAGGTACAGGGCAACGAAATGCAGTTTGCATCCATCCAGAAGTGCTTTAGTGATATAGATATATTACAATATATATTAGCAATAATATAGATATGTGAGTATATTACAGAAATGGGTCTATTATGGTATGTTATAATGTACACGGTATGAAGTATGTTGTGAATATTCTATAACTATAAGTATGTACAGGCTGTAGTGAGTACAAGCTATGTACAGGATATGAACAGGATATAAATATGAAAAACTATACAGAATATGAAATAAATAACTTTACAGAATCTGAGATATACAGCTATACAGAAATGGGAACTATGCAAGTTGTAAACAGTTGTAGGATTAAAAATTATCGAATGTACAGAATGATTATTTACACAGAGCTATACAGTAGTGCAGTTAAGATAAGTGAGGGTGTAGATAGTTTCTACAGAGGCTATATAAAGTGCTAGTGGTTGTGAGTGGTGGTTCAGTCCATGTTATTATTGTGTTTGAGGGTACAGTTGTCCATTGTGGGTGTGTGTATGTTCAGTTCATGAGTTTAACGTGGGTCAGATGTCAGGAGGCAGAGTTCAGGAGTCTGACAGCTGTGGGGAAGAAGCTGTTCCGGTACCTGGTGGTCTTAGTCCGGAGGCTCCTGTGGCGCCTCCCAGAGGGCAGGAGGGTGAAGAGTCCATGTGATGGGTGACTGGGGTCTTTGATGATTTTCCCAGCCCTTTTCAGACACCGCTTCCTGTAGATGTCTTTTATGGCAGGAAGTGGTGCTCCGGCGATGCGCTGGGCAGTTTTCACAACCCTCTGCAACGCCTTCCGGTCCGAGGCAGAGCAGTTCCCGTACCAGACTGTTATACAGTTGGTCAGGATGCTCTCGATGGTGCAGCGATAGAAGTTCACCAGGATGTCTGAGGACAGGTGGTTCTTCCTCAGAGTCCTCAAGAAGAAGAGGCGCTGGTGAGCCTTCTTGACCAGCTTGGAGCAGTTGGTCGTCCAGGTGAGATCCTCGGAGATGTGGACTCCCAGGAACTTGAAGCTGCTCACACGCTCCACAGCCGTCCCCTTAATGTGGATGGGTGGATGTGGGTCAGCATTCCTCCTGTAGTCCACGATGAGCTCCTTGGTCTTCTCGGTGTTAAGCAGCAGGTTGTTTCTGTCGCACCACTCAGCCAGACGATCCACCTCCTCCCTGTAGGCGGCCTCATCGTTGTCACTGATGAGGCCAATCACCGTGGTGTCATCTGCAAACTTAATGATGGTGTTGGAACCATCAGCAGGTCTGCAGTCGTGGGTGAAGAGGGAGTAGAGGAAAGGGCTCATCACACAGCCTTGTGGTACACCGGTGTTCATTGTGATGGTAGATGAGCAGCGGTTATCCAGCCGGACATGTTGGGGGCGGTTGGTCAGGAAGTCCAGTAACCATTTGCAGATGAGGGAACTGATACCCAGGTCTGTCAGTTTCCTGATGAGTTGTGAGGGGTGGATTGTATTGAATGCTGAACTGAAGTCTATAAACAGCATTCTGGCGAAGGTGTTGTTGTTGTCCAGGTGTGAGAGGACAGAGTGCATTGCGATGGAGACTGCATCCTCTGTGCTCCTGTTCCGGCGGTATGCGAATTGGTGGGGGTCCAGGGTGGGGGGGAGACAGGATTTGAAGTGTGCTAGGACCAGTCGCTCTAAGCACTTAGTGATGATGGGGGTGAGTGCTACTGGGCGGTAATCATTGAGGCAAGATGGGTTGGAGTTTTTGGGTATCGGGACGATGGAGGTGGATTTGAAGCAGGCCGGTACCACAGCGTGGGCCAAGGACAGATTGAATATGTCTGTGAGCACTCCTGCAAGCTCCCCAGAACACGCTCTGAGAACACGCCTTGTGGACATTGATCCTGCTCAGCACCGCTCCTACATCGGTGGGGGAGAGAGTCATAGGTTGGTGGTCTGGCGTCATGTCTGCTTTGGTTGTGGTTGTGGGGTTCCCTCGCTCAAAACGAGCATAAAAGTTGTTGAGCTCATTGAGGAAGGAGACATCAGAGGATGCGGGGGAGGGTTTGGTGGTCCTGTAGTCTGTGATGGTCTGGAGTCCTTGCCACATGCGTCGGGGGTTGGAGTTGGAGAAGTGTTCTTCTACCTTCTTTTTGTAATGGTGTTTGGCTTTTTTGATGCCCTTCTTTAGATTAGCCCTGGCTGTACTGTAGGCGTGTGCATCTCCTGACCTAAAGGCAGTGTTGCGGGCCTTCAGGAGGAGACGAACATCCCGGTTCATCCAAGGCTTCTGGTTGGGGTACATGGTGATCCGTTTCTGGGTGGTGACACTGTCTGTGGTTTTGGAGATGTAATCCAGTACAGATGAGGCGTACTGGTCCAGGTCTGTGTGGGTGAACATATTCCAGTCTGTGTTTTTAAATCTGTCCTGGAGCACTGCGTCTGTCCCCTCTGGCCACACTTTAATTGTCCTCACAGCAGGTTTCACACGTTGGATGAGTGGTGAATACCGTGGTGTGAGGAACAGGGAGAGATGGTAAACAGCCAACTTCAAGCCAGATGGACAAGTCACCATCAAGTGTGGGATTTACCAAGGAAATGCTCTGTTCCCACTTCTGTTCAGCATAGGCCTGAGTCTCCTCAGCCAGCTCATTAATAAGACTGGCTACGGACTGGAGCAAATGTCAGCTGCTTCCTCTACATGGTTGGCATCAAGTTATACGCCAGGAGTAAACAAGACATCCATTCACCAATCTACACCACTTGGCTCTACTGCAACAGTATTGGAATGTTATTCGGACTGGAAAAGTGTGTTTATATGGTAAAAAAGAGAGGGAAGTTAATCAGAACTGAGGGGAGTGAACTGCCAGAAAGCCGCATTGCAGGCATTGAGGATAGCTACCTGTACCTGTACCCACACAAATGGGAACCATGAAGTAGCTGCTAGGAAAACCACAACCACCAAATAAGGCAAGTTCTGAGGAGTCAGCTGAATGGGAAGGACAAGATCTGGGCAACAGCTACACTCTGCCAATCAACAGATGCTCTGCCGGAATAATAAGCTGGCCAAAGGAGCCACTGACGTCAACACAATAAAGCTCCATGGACGGTTTCAACCAGAAAATCACACTTCATTTCCTTTCAGAGTTAGTAGTCTATGTGTGTCTTTCCTTTTAATACTGAATGTTCAATAAAACGAGAAACCTGCAAGTGATTGCTGACTGTTCATTCTCATCCTGACCATATGAGCCCATGATGGTAACAATCTCCAATCTCTTGAGCCTTCCTTCAAAACATTAGTGAATACCTCAGGAACTAGAACCCCGAGAAAGAACAGGAGCAAGAACAGGAGCCAGCATGGAAGGACAGACACGTACCACCAACAGATCGAACAGTCACTGTGACCGACTGGGCCCTATTTCAGGAAGCCGGTTTAGTGCAAACTCTGAGTAAGTATACCCTGAGTTAACGAAAACTCTGGGTTTTCGGTTTCACAAAGCGAGTTTAGATTAATTCTGAGTGAGTTACTATGACGACACACTCCGTGAAGCTAACCTGCCCCCTAGCAGGTTTACTTCAACTAACCCTAACTTTCTCCGCCTCTTTGTCAGAAACCTGACTGTAGGAAGTGTCAGACATGGCGTGCTCCTTCCTTGAAGAGCCAGTAGATGTTGAAGCCCAAATTCTCCGCAGAGCTCTCCGCCAGGAGAGAGTGATTAGAGCGCGTTTGGACATTTTATCATTTCCTGATGATTTTCTGTGTGAACGTTACCGTTTTTCAGCACAATCTATAATTTATTTGAATAACATCCTCAGGCCTAATATTGCTCATGTGACACATCGCTGACATTCTCTCAGTTCTGTACATATTATTTGTATTGCACTTCGGTTTTTTGCAAACAGGAGCTTTCTGTATAATATTGGTGACGCTGAGCACGTTTCCAAGGCTACCGTCTGTCGGGCAGTCAGGAATGTTACAGTTGCACTGAAACGTCTCGTGTACTCGTTTGTGGTGTTCCCCGGTCATAGACCCACAAGATTTATCAAAGAGGGATGCCACAAAATTGCAGGTATCAGGATGAACGAAATTTAATTCATGATGTGGTGATACTTGAACTACTACTTACATTTTACATTTATTTTCACGGTTCCCAGGCGTGATTGGCTGTATAGATGGCACTCACATTCCAATCATTGCTCCTTCAGTAAATGAAGGAGACTATGTGAACAGGAAGTCTTTCCACAGCATTAATGTACAGGTACATAGTTCCCTGTAGCATTTCAAACTAACAAATTATTTCATTATAGTAATGGATGCTAATTGTGTTCTCTGCACTGTGAAGATCATATGTGATGCTGCCAACATTATCACAAATGTGGAAGCCAACTGCTCAGCCTCTGTGAGTGGTGGTGGCGGACCCCCACCTGTTTTTCGGGCCTCCGCTTTTTTTCTGTTGGCTATAACGGGTCACATTCGAGCATACAGAGTAAGCAAATATGTACTTGTAATGTGCTCAGATAATTTCAATAAGTGCTTACAGAGGGGAAATTAATGTAGCCTCTAACTGCAATTGATTTACATCGGACAAACAGACCAAGCACTATGGCTCATAATACAATTACACCTTACCTGTTTGGACTATATTTTTATATTTCATTTGTACTTGCTGCCAGGAACGTTTGGGGCCTGTTGGGTTGCACCTGCGCTCACATCACATCACAAAATAAAATGTATGAAATAAAAAATAAAATAAAATATAATAAAATAACGTGTTAAATGGGTGGAAATCCCTAGATCAATGTTTAAATTAACACTCACGCATTGACTCTGTCGGCTATGTTTTGCCATGCATGCTCCCTTTCTTTTGCAGCTGAGGCTGTGTTACTTTTTTTCCGCAAAATTTGCATGTTATCGGCATATGCTGCCATCAGAATTTCGGCCTCAAACGCTGTAAAATACATTGACTGCGCCTTCTTTCCCTCTGTCTCCATGGTGACTCGCTTAATCTGTGCTCCACTAATCAGGGCTTTATGTATCCTCGTGCGCGCGCTTAACTTGGGGTTAAAGCAACTCCGCGTTGACTGAACTAATTGTTATCAGCCTTTCTGAAACCGAATATTCCGAGTTGGACAGTTCGGGGTTACTCAACTCTGAGTATCGTTTTTCACTCTGAGTTTTCTAAACCGGCTTCCTGAAATAGGGCCCTGATGTTGAAAAATTCTTAATGGTTCGGTTCGATCCCTGGCTCCTCTAGTCTGCATGCCAAGTATCCTTGGGCAAGATCCTAACCCCAAATTGCTCTCAGATGCATTCAGAGTGTGAATGTGTATGAATGGTAGTGAGGAACTAATTCCATTTGGACACACGAAAACTGTTTCAGAATTAGGAATTTATTTATCGAGCCATAGCACAAACCACTGATGTGGAAGGACATAATGCTCTATGATTGTAAAATCATATTAATACATGCCATTGCCAGAAGGTTTGAAGTTTTTAATGTCCAGCACTCTTGAGACTTCGAGAGAGCTGGACAGGGCTATAAAAGGTCCTCAACTCAACTGCAAGACCAGTATCTTTGTGTCTTTCAAAATGACCACCATCAGGCAACTGGTGTGAATGTCTCGAACCAAACAATCACAAATAGACTTCAAAGGGTGGCTTGAGCCCCGTGTCACTTCTCAACACTATGGAGCCAGATTGGAATCTGCCATGAGAAAATGACATATGAGAATTGGCAGCTCCACCCCTAACACCCTGTGCTTTTCACAAATGAGAATAGGTTCAATCTCTGTACATGTGACAGATGTGACAGGGTCTGGAGAAGTGATCAAGAAAGTTTTGCTGCCTGTAACATTGATGCACAGACATCTACACGCTAGGCAATGGCACCCTGACTCTCAATAGGTATCAGGAAGAAATCCTCGGAGTCCCTGTTAGACCCTACACTGGTGCACTACAATAACCAGTCTCGTTGTGAGAATATGCAGGCAGTTCCTGGAGGGTGAAGGAAATGATAGCACTGACTGGCTCCCATGCTTGCCTGAACCTAAATCTAATAGAACTCCTCTGGGCCCAGAGGAGACTTGTGTCCATCCGACGCCATCAGGTTGCACCTCAGACTGTCATGGAGTTCAGCGATACCCTGGTCCAGATCTAGATCTAACAGTGTATAATCCAGATAAGCAAAATAATAATATTCTTTAATTTGACTGTTTAATAAGGTGCATTTCCTTAGCATGTTTAATCTGAACTAGTTTCAAATCATAGTCAAAAATTAACAGTCAATTAAAATAGTCCAGTCATTAAGCAATTTATTTGAAATGTACAAGAATCATGAGTTAACGATCTATAACATAAGAGCTTTTTATGACATGTTTTATTTTAAAACAAACAAAAATAAAATACAGTTGAAAAATAAAGTTGAATGACTCGTATTAATCAACCAATTGCTTTGAATTTTGCTATCAAATAGCTTCTTTACCTAGATCTAGGTAGAGCCATCTGGCTCTAGCTTAGTTTCCTCCAACAGCATCTTCATGTCTACCAGTGTATCTTCTAGGGTTTGTATCAGTCGTACCACATTATTTTCTTTGCAGCTTTTCCAGGCTGACACTACAAAGGTGAAATTGTCACTTGTAACACTGTAGCAAAAATCATATGAGTTTAGTTTTTCTGGAACAGCAGAACCCAGACAGGCAGCCTTGAACGCCACCTTGTGAATAACAGAAGTGAGAATGTAATCATTAGTTACTGGTGATCGTTTGTCATAATCAATTTTAGAGCATATAAAAAGGTATTGGATAAAAAAAAAATAATAATAAAATTAATCATCTCTATTTGAACTGCAGTAGGCTTATAGTATGAAACATTTTCAGGCCCAGCCCTCACCTGACTTGTAGAAAGTTAAAGGCTTTATTAAGGGAGGTATCTGTGTAGATGTCTGGCATGGGGATATTGTTCTCAATAGCTTGAACTTTCAGGCCCAAGAAGTGTCCAAATGTTGTCCGGCCACGAATTTCCTGTCATGATGGAGACGAGTCAATTTATTTGTAACAATAATCACCAGATGTAGTATTGCTGTAGTATTATTCTTCACAGGGCACAATTTTCTGTTAAAGGATGAGGTTTAGCACAACTAAATGTTATTCTTCCTAAGATTAATTACTTTAAATAGATTTGACTGCACAGCAAAACCGTTATACCCAATACACACAGACAACATGAACAATGTCTGTCTACTTCCAGGAACAACCCAAACCTTGTGCTTTAGGTCATCCTCTCCTCACTTCAAATACTATCTATGGACCAGCTGTGTTTGACATTTTATTCCATTACAGTTGTATTTTAAGTGATTCAACTGTTTCTCAAAAACTTGACTCTGTCAGTTTTGACTTAGAAAAACAAAGGGAACAAAAACACAAACATATTTACAGTTTATAAATTGTAGTCACACTAATGTATGTACTGAACGGTTATGGAAATGATACTCACCATGTTGGTGTTCCACATATGCACTTTTATAGCATTTTCCAATAAATTACGTTTCTCTGAGTTCTGGAAAAAACAAGACAAGGTTATAAGCCATACTTTTAACCAAATACGTTGTGTTAGACACCCAAAGCAGTGACACAACACAAAACCACAGGATTTAAGTAGAAAACAGTTTGGGGTTTAAAATATCACATTAACTCGAAGCATACGTTAGTCGGAGATGCTGCTAGCACTTTGGTTAACGCTTCACCCGGCTTGCGACAAACCACTCTCAAAGAACGTCAGGGCCTCAGTAAGTATACCTTGGACAAACTGACTAACACAATTCCCAAGTGGATTGCAACAAACTGCAGACCTATTAATATTGTCGAGGACACAGGCTTTACAAAGGTTTTGCAAGATTAATTGAACAAGGCTCCAAGAAGAAGCACAATGTCAAAAATGCATGGGCTCTGTGAAACTGAAAAGGGAAAAAAAAAAAAAAAGAAAAAAAAAAATCACAACTGTAGAAACTGAGTGTGCACGTAACATGACACCTGCAGCTAAACATTTGCCATTTGAGCACATGCCTTGTGTGGCTCACATCTTACAGAGATGCATCACTGTGGGTCTTGGTGTGTCAAGTGCTAGAAAAAAAAAAAAAAATGTTGGCCGCTTCAAACATAGTCCAGCGACGCCTCAGAGCTGGAAACACAGCAAACAACCCTGGGGCAGGGGAAGGAGCCATTGATCCAGGACGTGCCAACACGCTGGAATTCAACACTAGAAATGGTCAAGCGTCTAAACCGCAACCAAGCAGCAATTAAAGCGACCTTAGACCAACAGAGCCACAAACTTGTCAGGCTGATGCCAAAAGAATGGGACAAACGGCAGAAGGTGGAGTCTCTTCTGGAGCCCTGGAAGTCAGCAATCTATATAACATTTAGGCTGAAATAAAATTGATTAAACAAAATCAATTTCTTGATTTGAAAGATGGAAGAAGAACCATTTTGTTCGTCTTCCATCTTTCCTTCTGTGTGTTTTCACTACAGGTATGTAACTGAGATTCCCGGTGGGGAATCCTACGTTTCCTTCTCAGTGGTACTGCCTGCCCTCTTCCACTTGCATCATGTTATGGAAATCTCTGATGATGATGAGTCGCTAGGTTTAAAACGGCATTCCAAGCAGACCTAACCTCCCCTTAAGAAAACAATATCAACGATGAATGAATCAAGATTGCAACAGCTTTGGATGCTCGTTTCAAGGAATTGAAAGGCCTCTCCAAGAGTGACAGAGAGAGGGTGTGGCCCACAGTTGGAAGAATGCTGAATGATCAGTCCCCACCTTGACAGACTTGTGAAGATGGGCCACCTAAGAAAATTAGTCTTTTAGAGATGGGCTCAGATTCAGAATCATTGACACATTAGCAGAATTAGCAAAATTGACACATATTGCACGGTTGCATATTGACATTGAGTCGAATTCTTCCTATTTGACCTGCTTTTTGGGATCATCAAAAGACTTGACAAAGGCAGCTGAGGCACTGGAGGTTGAAAGGATTACACCTAACCGTCCTTTCCTGAACAAACGCATGGAGGCTGCTTCATATGATGCACAGCACTGCTGGTGGATCCTGCCAAGATAAGGGAAAAAAAAAAAAAAAAGTGGTCAACTCAGCATATGAAATGTTGAAATCATCACCTTAGAGCTATGTTAAAACTGCATAAATCACCATTGTTAATGGAAACAAGACTTTGTCTTTAAAAAGAAAAAAAAAAACACCATGCTTTTAGTCCTTTAGTATCTCACCTATAGTAGGCCAGCTGTATTGCCATCTGTATAAAAGCATCTGGGCTTATTTGATGTGCTTTTGGAATTTGTTTCCCAAAGTGATTGAATACCAAAACCCTGAGGTCCAGGTCTTGGGCATGCCTGTGATGGTGGAGATAGAAGATATGTGTAACAGTCACACAGTTATGCTAGTGTTCTTCATTTCAGATCCATGTGGCTGTTCCCTCTTTCTTTGGAGCTGTATTCTAAACTTCCATGTTTTCTGTATATAATCCACTGTCTGCGGAAACAAACTGATTAATTTAAGTTCTGAGAAAATAACTCTGGAGCTCATTTAATCTGTTTTCCTGATACATTTCTAAAGTCTGATTTAATGAGACTTTTGCAAATAATGCTCCCCACTATAGGCATGCTTTAAAATGAGCCTACCTAATGATTCAGGCAGGTTGTTGCTATCATGGTCCTGTGCCTTACACCCAGGTTATTCAGTTTTTGCACTTTAAAATATTCTGCTTATTACTAGAGATGGCACGATACCACTTTTTTATGTCCGATACCGATACCGATATCATAAATTTGGATATCTGCCGATACCGATATGAATCCGATATAGTGTTTTTTAATCAACAAAACTGTTTTTTTAAAATATCTTGCTGCATTTTGCAAGTCTGCAAGTTCATACTCAAGTTTAAAACAACAACTACACTAAAGCTATTCTGTTATACCTGTATACAAAAAAAATATTTCATAGTTCAGCAATACTGATCAATCTAATAAACTTAGACCTACACCATCCTCCCTATTCTGGTATTTTAAAGAGTACTTAGCGTAAATATTAAGCAACCTAACTAATAGGGTTCCAACTCCCAGCAACAACAAAAATAAAAAAATAAAAAAAATAGGGAACCACCCCTCACGCTCCACCTCATGATGCTTAATCAACGTAATCAACCTTAATTTGATGCAGTGTGAAAAAAAATGCACAGAAATCAATTATTTTTCAAGAAATATTAAATAGATTCAACATCTTTCTTCAACAAAATTGCAGACTGCACAGATGGTACCTTCCCAAAGGAAAATGTACTATAGCTTACTAGGGTATATATATTAGACTTAATAGTCACTATATACAGTAATTGACTTCTATTCATTTTACATCAAATTAAAACTTTGGGTGTCAGATAATTATTTATTAAAAGCTAGACATTTTAAATTAGAATAAGAAAGAAAAGTATGTCTTTGTGCCCCCTTTTCCCAGTTAATGCCCTATCTAATGCCCTGGCTAAACTTTGCTAGATCCGCCCCTGCACAGTTACCAGCCGTCAGCTACTAGAAAAAGATCCTGGTGTAGAAAGTAATATTAAATAAATTGTAACAACAGCTTATCAAGCTTAAACGTGCTGCTGTTGTTCAGCCGCTGGTTTCCTCTTTCTGGCGCAAAGTGGACCAAAAACAAACAAGAGAGACTCACGACAGAAAAGCCGATCAACTGATCATTAGCAGTTTCACGATTGAAGTAGCAGCCGGAGAGCGAGAGGCAGTCGCTCGTTAAGCTTAACGTGGGAATGCTTTACAAACATTCAGAGATGGACTTACACACTTGCTTTACTTCTCTCGGGGATAACTTTGTCGGAGATGAAATGCCAGGTTGCTAGCGAAGCTCCAAATGCTATCCAGACCACCGACAGGTCCCGCATGCCACAGCTGCTCTATCACGTGATGCATACTGCTCCGACGTTCTGAGGCGAGTTACGGCGTGTTGCAAGTTTTGTGAGGTGCTTTCGTGATATTTAATGGATCGGATTACATTTTTTATTTTTCTCCGATATCCGATCCAGTAATTTAGGTCAGTATCGGACCGATACCGATACATAATATCGGATCGGTCCATCTCTACTTATTACTCAAAATTAATTTATTAATTGCTTATTTTGTACTTTTTACATTAGAGTTTATTAGTTTTCATGGCATTTCTCTCAGTTCTCCTTTTCCTGTGCCAAATGTATTTTTGTCTGAGTTTCCTCGTTCCAGTTATTGTAACCCACTTCCTGTTTTGCTTCTCTTGTTTGACTGTCCCAGTGTGTTCAGCTGGCTCTCATGACACTTGTTTATATTTAAGTTCTCCTCTTACTTCTCACTACGTCTGTCGCTCTTCCTTGTGTTCTTACTGCTTGTTACTAGAATTTTGGATTCTTTTACTAGTTACCGGCAAAAACAAGGCTTTGTGAACCAGAAACAGGAATGTCAAACTCATTTTACATCACATGCCACATACAGCACACTTTGTTCTTAATGCGGCGAAGGCAAAGGCGAAGAAGAAATATGATCCTTTTGCCATTTTATTGTTTATTTATTACTTAATTAGTTTGATGTAATATCAATGGCTTTGTTTTTAAACCTATGAAAATGTTCTTAAAAGTCCAAAAACTTAAAAAGCCATCCACTGGACCGGATTGGAGGCCCTCAACCCTTATGTTTGACAACCCTACTATCAATCTGACCACCATCCCCACAGTGAAACCATCTGGTCACTTTTGCCACTGTGACATCTTGATAATGCAATTCTTGTGAAAACACAAAAACAAGCATACCTCTAATCCACACAGAATGTCCCTTAGCAGGTTACACCTCCACAGATACAGTGGGGCAAAAAAAGTATTTAGTCAGCCACCGATTGTGCAAGTTCCCCCACTTAAAATGATGACAGAGGTCAGTAATTTGCACCAGAGGTACACTTCAACTGTGAGAGACAGAATGCGAAAAAAAAAAAATCCATGAATCCACATGGTAGGATTTGTAAAGAATTTATTCATAAATCAGGGTGGAAAATAAGTATTTGGTCAATAACAAAAATACAACTCAATACTTTGTAACATAACCTTTGTTGGCAATAACAGAGGTCAAACGTTTACTATAGGTCTTTACCAGGTTTGCACACACAGTAGCTGGTATTTTGGCCCATTCCTCCATGCAGATCTTCTCGAGAGCAGTGATGTTTTGGGGCTGTTGCCGAGCAACACGGACTTTCAACTCCCGCCACAGATTTTCTATGGGGTTGAGGTCTGGAGACTGGCTAGGCCACTCCAGGACTTTCAAATGCTTCTTACGGAGCCATTCCTTTGTTGCCCGGGCGGTGTGTTTTGGATCATTGTCATGTTGGAAGACCCAGCCTCGTTTCATCTTCAAAGTTCTCACTGATGGAAGGAGGTTTTGGCTCAAAAGCTCACGATACATGGCCCCATTCATTCTGTCCTTAACACGGATCAGTCGTCCTGTCCCCTTGGCAGAAAAACAGCCCCATAGCATGATGTTTCCACCCCCATGCTTCACAGTAGGTATGGTGTTCTTGGGATGCAACTCAATATTCTTCTTCCTCCAAACACGACGAGTTGAGTTTATACCAAAAAGTTCTACTTTGGTTTCATCTGACCACATGACATTCTCCCAATCCTCTGCTGTATCATCCATGTGCTCTCTGGCAAACTTCAGACGGGCCTGGACATGCACTGGCTTCAGCAGCGGAACACGTCTGGCACTGCGGGATTTGATTCCCTGCCGTTGTAGTGTGTTACTGATGGTGACCTTTGTTACTTTGGTCCCAGCTCTCTGGAGGTCATTCACCAGGTCCCCCCGTGTGGTTCTGGGATCTTTGCTCACCGTTCTCATGATCATTTTGACCCCACGGGATGAGATCTTGCGTGGAGCCCCAGATCTAGGGAGATTATCAGTGGTCTTGTATGTCTTCCATTTTCTGATGATTGCTCCCACAGTTGATTTTTTCACACCAAGCTGCTTGCCTATTGTAGATTCACTCTTCCCAGTCTGGTGCAGGTCTACAATACTTTTCCTGGTGTCCTTCGAAAGCTCTTTGGTCTTGGCCATGGCGGAGTTTGGAGTCTGACTGTTTGAGGCTGTGGACAGGTGTCTTTTATACAGATGATGAGTTCAAACAGGTGCCATTCATACAGGTAACGAGTGGGGGACAGAAAAGCTTCTTACAGAAGACGTTACAGGTCTGTGAGAGCCAGAGATTTTCCATGTTTGAGGTGACCAAATACTTATTTTCCACCCTAATTTACGAATAAATTCTTTACAAATCCTACCATGTGAATTCGTGGATTTTTTTTTTCACATTCTGTCTCTCACAGTTGAAGTGTACCTCTGGTGCAAATTACTGACCTCTGTCATCATTTTAAGTGGGGGAACTTGCACAATCAGTGGCTGACTAAATACTTTTTTGCCCCACTGTATCTTGGTAGCCATCAACAAGTTTCTGGCATAATTCTGCCTGGATATTTGACCACTACTTGGCAGAATTACTTTAAAACTGGTTAGTTTCTTGGCTCGGACCCAGCTTTTAATCATAATACACAAAAGATTTAATCTGTTAATGGGTTGGGGTATTGGGAGGGCCATTTCAGAAGCTTTATGTTGGTTTTGGAAGGGATAACTGTTTGGGAACCCCCAACTGTTGATTGTAGGTGATGTAGATGGAAGAATGGGGTGTACAACTCCACTGTGTTGTAGGAGTTGAATAAATTGCTTTAAGTGACCAGTTACATTTTTGATTGACCAGCATTACTATTTATTGATGTGACTCCTGACAGAAATAACAGGATGATTTGTTAAGTGTACCATGCAAAACTCTGCCCTGAGAAACTCTCCTTTTGCAATATGCTTGTGATTATTTTCTATTTGCACCGAAGTGGTGTTGAGTCAGTTTTTGAAGAATTTGGCTGAATATATTCCAATACTCAAGTCAGTCATTTGATCACAGTCCACAAAGACATACTTTTTAGTTCCTGAAAAGAAAATTGAATGCAGAAAGATATTCAGTACACCAAAGGGAAAAACAAACAAACAAATGCAGCCGTTGGTGATGTGCATGGATTCGGGACTTCAGCCAGTCAAATGATTTTCATCTAAGTATACTGTATATAGAGGGGAAGAAAAAAACAAACAAAGAGACGTCCAATTACAGCTTGACGTCTCTGAATATGGACTATGTACAGCAATAGATGTATTTCCTAAACTGCAATGAAATAGTTGTTAAATCCCTTGAATTGAAGCTGAAAGTCTGAACTTTAATCATTGTCCAAATACATATGAACTGTGACTGTCAGTATGGACAACAGGAAGAGTTATGTAGTACTGTAGAATAATTTCAAACTCTGGCATTTCTTAACGCCACGTTCAAGAGAATCAGTTCACAGTTTCTGATTTCCACTCTCCCACAGTAAATGGACTCCTAGGTACATGCCCTCAACACCTCACCTTCATGCTGCTTCCCTCTGCTATGATATCTGCTGTTCTTATGCTAGCTTGTATGGTTACTGACAAAGGAGAGTTCACACCCAGTTAAAGCTAAACTTAAACATTACTACAGAGTTTTAAATTAAAATGTTTTAGTTGTCCAACCCTTTAACTGTAGTGCAAAACTACAAACCTAGTGTTTCTGAGACAGACTTGCATGAAATAGGACCGAGCTTAAACAGGCATGTGCGCTTACTTGTCAACACTCTGTTTAGCCTCCTCAATGGCTGTTTTAATGTCAGGTGTGATGTTAAAGTGTAGTTTCTGAGGCATTGGCAAAAGTGCCACAGGAGACTCCATCATCTGTGGTTTCTTCCTGTCTCCACACATTTAAAAAAACAAAAACAAAAAAAAAACAAAAAAAAACAAACAGTAGAACAGAACATCAAATCTAGTGACAGACGAAGTGACAGTCACTGTTAGGTGTGCTAGAAAATTGCTTAATGATGTTTAAGATGACATAATTACATTTGCAAAAACAACGGAAATTAAAATTTATAAAGAAAACGTGACATGCTCCTGAAGTGTGGTTTTTTTAGAGGATGTAAACTTACATGGAAGATGTGATATAATCTGATAGAGCCATACATGGTGTGCCATCAATAATGGCATGCAACATGGTAAACCCACATGTCCCATCTTCACCAACAATAAACTGAAAGAAAGACACACAAATTAAGTTTCTTCATGTGCGGTTCTGTTACTGAGCTTCTATGATAGGGAAGTTTTTTAGTAAATTGGGCCATCAATATAGGCTTTTAAAGTGCTGGTTTAAAATGTAAAAATAACACTACTACAACAACAACAACAACAACAACAACTACTAAGGTAAAGGCACCTAGAAGGTCATTGGCATTTAAACATACTAACCCTTTTTACTATTCTCACACTGAGACAGACCGTTTTCACTTTTCTTTTGCATTAGTAGAACTACTCTATCATTAACTTTTCGCACAACTTGAATCTGATCTCTATGCAAGGTAAAATAGAGCTTGCCTGAATGATACATCAGTGGTTCGGTTTTCCTTCTCTCACCTGCAGCGATTTGTCAAACCAGCGGTTAGCACTGTTCCACTGGGTGCCGCCTCCATGCAAAACCTGCACTGGTTCAAACCTGCTATACTTCTCATATGTCCGAGGCATGGCTTTGTCCAAACACAGCACACAGATGCTCCTTTCAATGGCTGAAACTGATTTTTTGTTGGAGGGATCTGAACAAATTAAGCACAAAGACACACAAAGCAAATATGCTGTTAAGATAAATTTAACACAATTGTTTAAATTTAACACAATTGTTTAATATTCTAGAAAACCTAAAATGTAATATTCTAATCTGAAGGTTAGCCGTTCGATCCATTCTGCATGCCAAACATCTAACTCCAAGTTGTTTTCCGATTCATCCATGGGAGTATTAATGCATGTGCACATGCATCAAACAGCATGCAGCCTGTTTCAGTTGCTCTTGCTTTTTACTTTAGCTTTTTTCTTACTTATTTCTTTGACCTTAGTACTTAAGAGTGTTCCTCCTTTTTTTAATATCTCTTTTTAAAACATTTGGATCGATAGAGTTTTTGTTCCGTTTATTGCCACGGAATAGTTACTTTTTTTGAGGAATGGCAGCGCGGAGGAGCCGCTACACACCGCACAGGTTGTTTACTCCAGAGATCAGCTGATCGCCCTGATGCCGTTGGCATGGCACCTGTCATCAAACTGTGCACTGTTGAACTAGGGCTGTATTATTTGCCCAGGAAATGTTCCCATGTGAGCTTGGTGACTGTTTACGTTCCCCCCTCGACTAACCCCACAGCTGCATGTGACATTATCCACTCTGCTATAGCCCAGTTACACACTCAGCACCCGAGTGCTTTCACTTCCATCTTGGGTGATTTCAACCATGTCGCCTTGGACACTACACTGCCAACTTTCACACAATATGTGGTCTGTCACACCAGCATGGGGAGACTTTTAGATGCACTGCATAGTAATGTCAAGGACGCATGCAGTTCATTCTCCCTCCCCCCCACTCGGTAAGTCAGATCATAACCTGATTCACCTCACACCCTGCTATGTGCTTATTGTGGGGAGGGAGCCTGTGACCACTACAAGTATTAGGAGGTGGTCGGAGGCCTTAGCGGAACAACAGGGTTGTTTTGAATTGACAAACTGGAAGGTTCTTAGAGTGAGGGCATCAATGGACTTACTGATCCTATCACCGACTACATAACCTTCTGCACCAACTCCACTGTCCCAACTCAGACTGTCCATTGTTACCCAAATAACAAGCTGTGGGTAACTAAGGACATCAAAGCACTCCTGAAGGACAAGAAGAGGGCTTCAGAGTGGTTCAGGCATTATTGAAGGGCAAGATCAGAGAGGCTGAGGACAATTACAGGAGAAACTCCCACATCATGAAGACCCTGGGAAGACTCATCCTTGACCAGCTCCGACCTCTAGTCTGGCCAAATCAGGATCCCCTTCAGTTTGCTTACCAGCCCCACCTCAGAGCTGAGGACGCCATCATCTACCAGCTCAATTGTGTCTACACCCATTTGGATGAGCCGGAAGCATGGTGGGGTCATGTTTTTCGATGTTTCCAGTGCATTCAATACCATGAGGCCAACTCTTCTGGGTGATCGTCTATGCTGTTGCATGCTGGGGCAGCTGGTAGAGGGTTGCAGATGCCAACAGACTCAAACTGTTCCGCAAGGCCAGTAACGCTGCTGGGATGGAGCTGGACTCCCTTAGGGTGGTGTCTAAGAGGTGGATGTTGTCTAAGATAAGGATAATGCTGGCCATAATGGCCCCCACCCTACCCTACTCTCTGCTGGCTAGTTACAGGAGCATGTTCAGTGAGAGACCAAGATTACTAAAAAGCACCACTGAACGACTCAGAAAATCATTCCTGCCCCTGGCCATCCCCTTGCATCTCCTCCATTTAATACACTGCAATACTTACACCCTCTTGCACATGCTCTACAGTAAAATAACAAATGACAGCATTTCACAGGTTGAGCTTGAAATTGCTTAAAGTGTCTACATTTACACATTTTTAAATAAATAAATGAATACATCTAAAGTGAATTCAAACTGGAAATAGGTGGTGGTTAGATTATGATATTACTTATTATTCTGACCTAAATTTATTGCTCTTGTATTAACATTTGTGTCCCAATGGTAGGTGGGGGTTACACAGGTGACCTTAACACTTTGCATATGACTAATTATAATCTACTGTGTCCCTTAACAATGAATCTTTGCCCTTAAAATCCTTGTTTTTACTTATTACACACAATTTCTGTAAGCCCCTTTACATGTCTATGGAAGTATAATTGTGCTCACCCTGGACCAGTTTGTTATAGTATTTGTACCAGGTGTCCCGGTGCAGGGTCGTGAGAATACCAACATGTTCTGTGTTGGTCTCTAGTGATGAATTACAGATCCGCTCCAGCTGAACACAAAGCTGATCAGCAGTGATCGGAGTGCCATCACTGTGGTAGACCTCCACTGTAAAGAACTGAAAAGAGAGACAACAATGCTGGACTGACAGTTCAACACTGAGAAAGAGACCACTTGTAATTCAGGCATTACTGCCCATTGTTAAAGGAACTGGAAGATCAAAACTTATTCCAAATAAATTAAACATGAGTATTCCTGTGAAATGTATGACAATTTTAGTAGCACCTTAAATTAAGCCTTAGAGGTCTAAGATTCTTAGAAAGAAGAGCGTCTGGACTTCTCTAAATTGCTTGAAGATGTTTCACCTCTCATCCGAGAAGCTTCTTCAGTTCAAGGGTCCACCCCAAGAGGGACAAAAGGACCCCCTAATGATCCTCTACTTAATCACACGAGCCCAGGTGTAAAAACGGGTGTAGGTCACAATCAGGCATGGTTTTAGTTGAGCTCATTGTGAAACCTAGCCCCACCCTATAATGTGATTTCCTGAGTTTAAATGGCCCGGGATGTGAGTGGGCGTTAAGGAGTCTGGGAAGGAATCTCAACACTGGATTATAGATGGCAGACAGTTGGTGCCATAAGATGGTCCTTCACAGTGGACATAAATGGCTTCTTTCACTCCTCTTTCAAACCATCTGTCTTCTCTGTCCAAAATGTGAAGATGGCATCCTCGAAAGAGTGTCCTTTGTCCTTTAAATCCTTTTTCAAGGATGCCAATGAAATGAGTGTAAATGTAGGGAGAAACCTTGTTTGATTTGTTTTTCTGTATGTGCTGTGATAACTTTTCAAGAGTTATTAGAAGAAGCTGGTGCTTGAGCCGGTGCTTTTTTACCTGGACTTGTAGAATTCAAGTTTGATAAATAATGGGGCCCTGAACTCAAACACCTCAATAAAGGTGTATGTTTGACACCTCACCTGAGAGTTTTGTGCCACTGTAATGTGTCTGGGGTTGGAGTTCTTGGCATGGAACACCAATGAGTCAGTCTTCTGTCCAGGGACACGGCAGGATGACAGTGCCCGGAAGTATTGCATCATACAGAGGGGCTCTCCTCGCATATATTGTACTGGTAGTGTCTCACTGCAAAATTAAGAGGGTGTGTCCTAACATACATTCGTGGTTAAATTAAAAAAAAAAAAAAAAAAAAAAAAAAAAGACAAGACAAGCAATAACTTTAAAACCTCTATTCAAATATTCTGGTTCATAGAGTTCACTGACTATTTTACATTATTATAAAGTAAACCCAGAGTTTGTCAAACATGCTTCCTGGAATACAACCCTGGTCCCCAACCAGGCATCTTTCAGTGTTTCACATTGTGTCCATGGTCCACTACACCATCTTTGCCATGTTTGTGATTGCAAGAAGTTTTAAGTGATCTGATGGTACTCACTCCTCAATCATTGTCTTGAAGTCCAGAACAGCTTTTATCACTTTGGCAGCACACCTGGTCAGAAAAAACAGTTATAAAACAATACAACATAAAAGTTTTCAATGCAATATGACTCACTAAAAGCAAAGTGGCCAAGATACCTAATGTGGGTCAAACTCCTAAAACCAAAGATCCTTATAATTTATACCGTACAATTTATCTGTAACTGCCCATGGACAAAATATGTTCAGCTATTTTCACACAGAGCAGTTGATCCTGCATGAATTATTGAAGTTATACACAAAACCAAATTCAGAAAAAGCTGGGACACTAAAATTAAAGTTCGACCCACAATCTCGATCCGGTGGTCGGGGTGAGTGACTGATGTACCAGCACAAATGCAGAATAAATGAGAAGTGATCAGAAGAAATCCTGGATTACACAAGAACTTGATGGAAAACTGAGGGGAAGTGACATAGTTGGACTCTGTGAGTGTGAACAGGCTCTGACGATGAAGCATGCTAGGATTTTTGAAGCTGGAGTTAATGTACCGATAGGTTGTAAATTCTTAGGGTGTAGTTCATCTTGAAATAGAATATGGAAAGTCGTTGGCAGGTTTGCTTCATTTGAGTAAGATTTCCCAAATGAACAAAGGTGATGGCAAGCAGTTTTGGAGTATTAGTTGTACTGGTTGAAGGACAGTTAGAAGAGAACCACCTTCTACGATGATAACCCCTAAAACCAGCTGAATGTCATCAAGCTGATCATCATTGTAGGACTTTTCTCATCTCCACATATACATTAAAAAACACAGAATATTTCCCCTAAGCTAGTTAACTCACTGTTAGCCTATTGGATGGGATATTGCCACATGTTTACTTAGTTTAATCTTTTGGAAGATTTAAAAAAAACAAAACAACAAAACCACTTGCTGGGTCTGTGTTTACATTTAAAAAAAAATCCTGCAATAGTAGGGTCCAAGTGCAGGTCCAAGCTGAGCAAGTTGGATAAGACAGTGGGCCAGTGCACATCTTTGTATTTTCTAATGTACAAAATTACAAATGCATGGTAGTATATTTTCCTTTTCTGATGTCCATAAAGTCAGATGCTCAGCTAACTAAAACAGACCTTAAGTCCTTCCATGTCATTTGTTTGATGTGTGTGCACATGTGCTTACCTTATTTGTCCCTGTTTATCAGTGAAGTCCATTTTGGGAAGAACAAATCCACCGTTAGAAATCAGCAAAGATTCCCTCGAGTCCAAATAATTAATCTGTATCCCATAATCTGCAAGCTGCAAAAAGAAAACGCATAAACAGTCTGTCTGAAAAGTCTTTGATTACTTTTAATGTTTAGTAGTTCAATTCAATTTTATTTATACAGTGCCAGATCCCAACAACAAATGGCTCAAGGTGTTTTATATTGTAAAAAAAAAAAAATTATAATACAAAGAAAACAAACACCCCAACAATCATATGACCCCCTATGAGCAAACGTCTTGGGAACAATGGGAAGGAAAAACTCCCTTTTAACAGGAAGAAAACTCCAGCAGAACCAGGCTCAGGGAGGGCTGACTATCTGCTGCAACTGGTTGGAGATAGACAGGAAAAAGACATGATGTGGAAGAGAGCCAGAGATTAATAATAACAAATAATTAAATGCAGAGAAGTATATAAATGCCATCCATCAATCCATCCATTCGCTTCCGCTTATCCTGTTCAGGGTCGCGGGGGGCACTGGAGCCTATCCCAACTGTCATAGGGCGAGAGGCGGGGTACACCCTGGACAGGTCGCCAGTCTGTCGCAGGGCCAACACACAGGGACAGACAACCATTCGCACTCACAGTCATTCGCACATTCACACCTAGTGACAATTTGGATTATCCAATTAACCTATCCCCACAAGCTGCATGTCTTTGGACGGTGGGAGGAAGCCGGAGTACCCGGAGGGAACCCACGCAAACACGGGGAGAACATGCAAACTCCACACAGAAAGACCCCGGCCTGATGTTGGAATTGAACTCAGGACCTTCTTGCTGTGCGGCAACAGTGCTAACCACCGTGCCACCGTGCTGCCGTATATAAATACGTGATTGAAAAAGGCGACGAAAGGAGAAATACACAATGAATTATGGCAGCCTAGACCTATTGTTTCCTAAGGGAGGATTCAGGATCACCAGCTCCAACTTATAATAAAACAACCCAACAATAAGCCACTGACAATGTTTCTGAAAAAGCTGTGAATGGAGACACATCAGGACAAAAACCATTATGCTGCCCATGATTTCTCACCACAGTCCCTCCTAAACTGCACCTATCAGCTCTCCTGTCCGACCACTAACATGGACAGTTAAGGACATTTAATCCATGTTTTGCACTCACCCAGTTGTCAGTAGTGCACGCTTTCCTCTCCAGGCTTCTCTGCAGTTTCTCTCCATCACCTCCTTCTTTGAGGAACTCCTTCATCAGCCGTTTTATGTGCTTCAGCTCATCCTCTGTTACAAGGGGCTCCAGACAACTCAGATAGCGTTCACAGGTCTCCCGCAGAGGGGGCACAGGCAGACGGGGCAGTCCTTTCTGATGGTTCAGATACCTGCCACCCATCAGAGTGTCCGATGCAGAATTTACCAGCCGACAGGATTTCACCAAGCCATAAGAATTCATCATTCCAACATTCACCTGACAGATGCAAAAATGTTTTAGTTACTACATTAAATTCTGTGAGCAAAATAAAAATAAGAGCATTAATAATGACACAATAAAAAAAAAAGAGCCAGGGAAATGATTTACACTATTACATTAACAAAAGGCTAAGTTAACTGAGAGCGTGTTACTTACTATAATTCTGTTCAGAATTCTCAACATTTTTCTTTCAGTAAACTTCCACACTTGGAGTTAATTGTTAAACCCGTTTAACTGTCAGGTCACAGTGCTGTTGAGAAAATATCTGAAAAAGAAAATCCTCTGGTTAAAGGAAATGATAAATGCTCCCCTCCCCCAACAAGACAATTAACTTAAGTAAACCAGATAAAAAGGGACATGAAAGCCTTTCTTTTTCTCTGCAGCAGTTAATAAAGCAAATAGAACGGTTTAATAGTTAATAATAATTAATATATTTTGATAGTATTAAAATAACATCGTTACCACTTTTAACTTACAGTCACCAATAAATTGGTAAATTATTCTGTTGTGTGTTTATGTTTAAATTTGGTGCACAGTTTGCTAATAGTTTTGCCTTTTTTGCCTTTGGAGTTACCTGTCAGCAGCTACAGCTCTTCCTGGTTTAGCAAAAGATGAAGGTAATGGTGAAGTTGATTGAAATATAAAGACCAACCAAACAGAACAATCTATCTTCTTCTACTTCTTTGGGGTAGATTGACTAGATGCATCAATGGTATATTGCTGCCATCTACTGTTTATTGTTACCCGAGTAAATCTTCTGCTGATTAAGCACTGAACCGTCTGCTGTCACAGCTTGGGTTTAGTTATGGTTTTCTGAGACACAGGTGGGAACTCTGATGGAAGCAATTAAGGTGGAGTAGACAATCAGAGCCCTATTCAATAAAGCAAGTTCAGCGTATCCAGGTTATCTTTACATTATCTGAATTCAGTTACACTACATTGGTAATCGGAGCTTCATTGGTAAGCTACACCCATCCTCCATCTTCATTTTCACCAATGCCAGCATCTAGAATGTGGGGGATCCTATCCTAATTCGTGTCATTCCTGGGTCTCCATTCTGCCATATTGGTTCATCTGAGTTTAAGCACTAAATAGCTTTTATTTGAATTTTCTATAAATCATGTTGATTGGATGAGCTATCCTTATTTGCATTTAGAAAACAGGCAGTGAAAAATCAGCTCAAAGCAAAAAATGTAAGTTCATGTTAAAGTTTTTGTCAAATTAGGATATTGTCAGGTACATTCTCCAGTGTGTCACTTGTAATCTCTTGCAGGTTTTCTGCACGTCTGGCAAACCAAGCATGTAAAAAGTAGTTTGAGTTCCCCAATTATTATAACTTTGGTGCTAAAACATGAAAAAGTCTGATGGCAATACTAGTTTTACTGTTTCTAGTCTTACCATCACTTTCAATTGGCATAAGACTTGTCTGAGCAGGATGCGTGACCATAAAGACACAAGTGCATCTCACATGACAGAAGTAACCCTGTTCAGGGATTTTGGCCTTGCAGTTCTGCAAAGTGTTTTTTCTTTCCCTCAAAAGCGTATCTTTTAGATCTTCAATAAACATCAGATGAGCTGTGTCTATATTTACTCTGTTTTCTAGATAAGAGTCTGCAGGGCCTGTCTCAAGTGACCCGCTCCCTCATCCCTTCCTCTTTAACAGTACAAAAGAGTCGAGTCATTGTTAACCCTGAATAATCCATTTGCTTCTAATAATCTTTTATAGTTGTTTTTATATGTGGAACATGCAGGGAAAGAAGGCTTCAGTAAAAGTTGCAGCTTGGGTAAATCAGCATAAATCCCCATGGTAAATTATTCTACGAACCTAACCTGCTCTGAGAGATTTTCTAGGAATGGCGAAACTATTTTCTGGAAAACTAATTGTCAGTGGAGCCTAGCCTGTAGCTTAATCAGCAGAAAGAAATCTGCATACTGACCAATCAATTCTCCAGAAAACAGCATCACCATTTCAGGAAAATCTCTCAGACCTCTGCAGGGAGACTAAGGATCTGAAGATTTTTAGTAGCATCTGAACTGGTTGTTTCCCTGATGAGCATTGGTAATGTTTCAAACATATTAGAGATTCTCTGCTGGGGATTACAGTTTATATAAGCAAGGCATACCATCACAGAACACACACCAAGAATTCCTTTTTAAAGAATGAAATTATTGATTCACTTTGATCTGTTGACAACCAAAGTGATTTCCATGTCTCCTTTATTAGGCTGTAGGGGAGTAAGTTTTAATTTCAGCAACACCGAGAGCAAACTGAGAGATAAAATCATTAACTTAAATGAAAATGTTGATTTTAATGCTGTTTGCGCTAAATAACCAGATTAATGATTTTCTGCATTATTGACTGTGCCCTTTTGGCAACAGTGTTGCATTTTCCAGTTATCTTTTTTATGTTCTTTATAGATCCTATACAATTTTATCATCATGTCATAATGTCTGTGACGAGAATAGGTGTCATTCATAGGGATCATTTAGTGTGGAATAAAAGTCACATGATCCATGAAACGCCCCTCTTAGATAGGCCAGATGCTGCTAAAACCATCCATTTCATGTGGGTTACCTTACTGAGTTAACTTAACCAGCTCGTGGAAGTTTGCTATTGGTGTAAACCCCACAAGTGGAAAATTCCTATTGGTGGAACATCGCTAAGAAGAGCCATTAGTTCTAGGGCCTGTTTAACTCTGACTATTTAAGTCCCTGCTCTTCTCTCTTGGCTTGTACTGCAAGGCGTCTTAAAGTAAGTTAAAAAAACAAAACAAAACCAACAACTATATATTAATTTAATTTTGGCTGTACCTGTTCTTCTGTTTAAACACTTGCTGTTTCACCCACGGGGCAGTACAATATGACATCATCCCCACCCATGTCGGTAACAAACTGATAGATTCTCAGATGCACGCAAGTAAGGGAACAGTCTCTTCAAGAATTGAAGAATTTTGAAGCTTGTCCACCACCAGATGGGGCATGCTAAATCTGAATATAGCATTGCTTTATGTATCTCAGTAACATTAGAAACTTGCATTAAAAAAACAAAACAAAAAAACATTAAATCCGGAGAACCTGTCACACTCGTATTTGTCCTGTTTATTTAGGTAAAGCATTCGTGTGAGTGTTGGGAGCAAAGTTCTTCGTTTGCGAACACCTCATCGTCTTATTTTACGCTGGTGAATACCGTCCAGCGTCATTCTGTGGAAATATGATACTGAGATTCTGCACCAGAACTGTGGTAAGAAATATCCTTTCATTTAACTCCGTGGTTCCCAAACTTTTTTTTGCTGGGCCCCCCTTTGTTTTACAAGAAAAATGTTCGCGCGCCCCCCGCGTGCACGCGTACGCACACATCCTCCAACCACACACACCCATATTTTGCTCCATTGCGGTTTATTTCACACCTCAAACATTTAGTAAACAATTAAGCAAATACAAGTAATCTGCGATAAATTACAGGTAGTAAGAAAATAAACTAACTCTTTTACGCTGCGTCTGCACCTACACGGGTATTTTTGAAAACGCAGCTGTTTCATCCACACGTAAACGGCGTTTCGAATCACCGAAAACTGAGATTTTTTTTAAAAACTCCTTTTTTATGTTTACGTGTGGACGAGGAATACAGAGCTGGTCACGCAACGTCAAAGGTATGTGCCTTTTTTCATGTCAGCTGTGCGCCACGTTATTGTTTACATGAGATGAATTGCAGAATGGCAGATAGAGACAAAATACTGTTAATCTGACTATCTGCAGGTTTTACACGCTTACATGGGGGAGACCGGGGATAGTTGTAACATTTTTGACATTTCTGTCTGTAAATTGGAGCTCTTTTAAGGTAGTGGATTCAAAATGTAATGCAAAGTATTTACATGTCTCTGCTATTAAATAGTTCAGCACAATTACCCATTGCATGGTATGGCCTCAAACACAAAGAGTGAAATGTTACAATTAACCCCATAGTCTGGGTTAGTTTTAAACATATCCTGGGGTGAAATGTAACACAATGAAATAAGGGTACTAACAAAACATTAACATGCAATCTTTGTTTATTCAACACGTGTGTGTGTGTGTGTGTGTGTGTGTGTGTGTGTGTGTGTGTGTGTGTGTGTGTGTGTGTGTGTGTGTGTGTGTGTGAGAGAGAGAGAGAGAGAGAGACAGAATGCAGAAATCTAGCTTTGCAACATATTCCAACCCCCCAAAAAAGACAAGTTATGGAATTTTCTGCAACTGAATATTTCATTAATTTTGGTTGGTCTTCCTTGAGTTTGGCCTCATTGGCTCAGTGGGCATTATAACCTGCAACTCTTGCACCAATTTTGAAAATAACAATGAAGCTGAAAAAATGTAGTTGTTCACCAGCATCTCAATTCCATTACTTTTTATCATGGCTTACCTTGGTGTGGTTTGCAGAGTGCTTCAGAAAGATGAGGAAATCTGTTTCTTGCACCCATCCTGATTTACTTCCACTACCAGTACTTCCTACTGTTCCATCTCTGACACAGAGGTCTGCATAATGTATGTGTGGGAACACAAACAGTGGAGGAATTGTGTTGCCAATGGCATTAACCGCATATACAAATGCGACCAGTGAACCTCTCTCTGCTGATGTCGTTGCCCCAACTTGTTTAATATAAGTTAAAGTAATAGTGTGGTAAGTTGCAACATCTGCATTATTGTTACAACTAACCCAGACTGTTGCTGTTACAACTGACCCAGAACTCCTATAGCCATGAACTAGCTAACATTACAGCCAACGGCTAAAACATTAGCACTAAAGACCTACACAGAATATATCCCCATAGACATACAAATAACATAATTTAAGTTTGATGAGTTTAACTGCAAAGCAAATAATGTTATTACAAATTGAAATAAAGTAGAAAAACTTACTTTTTGGCATACAAATTACTTTTTTCATGTTAAATTGTCTGTGTTTGACAAAATGTGCTGATTTTTCACATGTAATAGCGGAACTGAATTGGGCATGTATAGGATGAGTCACATCATTTGAAACTTAGCCCTGATTGGAGAAATTGGAAGTGTTTCAACTGACCCACGTTACAACTATCCCCGGTCTCCCCTATACTATGTGTATCTCCAAAATGACAGGAGTAGTTAGGCATTACAAGAAGTGTTTGTGAACTAAAAATCAAGAATGTGGGATACTGTTTGTCCGTGATTTAAACAGCCCAGCGCTGCTCCCTACGAAGGGAAAACAAATTCTGCAGGGGAGACCTACCTCGGCACTTGTGCAGGTGAAGCCAAAGGGAAGATATGCTTCACCATATTTTCTAGTCTTTGGCTTAGAATGAAGTTGGTTTGGAAACATATTCAGCTATGCTTCATCTCCTGCTTTGCATTTGTGTAGGCTCCAGTGCTAGCAGTGTCCAAGCGTTTTGCCCCCCCCCTTTCATCCCATCATTTCCCAGCTCATCACATCTGGATCTGTTCATAGCACCTTATTTTACATTTTTGATCTGTATTCCTTATTTAAAATGTCTCATCTTCCAAAAATATACTGAAATACCCAAAATGAAAGGTTAGTTAAATGTGAAACGTTGGCTGTGAGGAAGCCATCATCGATCAGTAAAGGCTGATATTAGATAAACAAACATAATGAATGGTCATAAACCTTAGCAAAGAGTTTTTATTATTATTCTTAAATAAAAAGGGCAGATCCACTCTTGAGTCTGTTACTATATGGGTGACTAATATCAGAGGTCCATCAGTAAATTGTCTGATTTGTACCAGAATCTTTTTCATACGTTTTGTCTCTCTCAGGTTACAGATGAATAATTAGATTTAAAATCATAATAAAAGTGCTCATTTGAAGCACGCAAAAGCTGGAGACAATCCCAGCTGTACTTTTCTGCATAAGTAATAAATGGGTACAGGCCACCAGTCTGTCACAGACTGACAGCCATTCCAACCTATGACCAATTTAGAATCTCCAGTTAACCTAACCCTAACAACTGCATGTCTTTGGGATGTGGGAGGAAGCCACAGTACCCAAAGAAATCCCACACAGACATGAGGAGAACATGCTAACTCCACACAGAAAGCCGCTAGCTAGATGTTGGATTTAAACCCAGAACCTTATCGCTATAAATGGTAAATGGACTGATTCTTATATAGCACTTTTCCGTTCTACTTCAGCACTCAAAGTGCTTTATACAACATCACCCATTTGCACCCATTCCAACAGTACTTTTTTTTTTCTAAATTTAAATATACACCAAAGTGCTTTGTATCCAACATTTGCACACATTTATACTCATCATTTCTTCTTCAAATTAATGACTAATCTTTAAAGTCTGGTCTCTTTTCCCCATTGGATATGAATATTGTATCAGTACCTCAGCAAATGAATAATCAATCATGTTTCATCATACTTTATCTACTCTTTGGAGATTAAGGAAGTTAGATGATGTTTTAGATCATTTATGCAGAAAAGTACAAAACTTTAAAGTGTTAGTTTTTCTTTCTTTCTCAGCACTCTCAGTTAATGCTAGCATAATGCTCATTTTACTGTCTTTTTTTTTTTTTTTTTTTTTTAAGTCTTAGTTTTATTTCAATCCATATATTGTTTCACTGGCTGTTGACCAGCCAGACTGTTCTCTTATTACTCATGTTGTTCTTCACCTCAGTAGTTCTTGTAATTATCAGGTAAAGATGGGCATGGTGAAACCCTGTGCCTTAGTCAGTTCCTGCCATTTGATGAAGCCTGTATCAAGGACTTGGGTTAATGGCAGATGCCTGACCTACCAACAAGCCCTGCCAACTCAGCCAGTGCCCACACTTCAGCATACCTGTGAGCGCTACCTCATACTCCTGGAGCCCTTTGTGGAGGTGGATGAGCTGAAGAGAACAAAACAGCTGGTTCAAGAATTCCTGAAACCAGGAGGCGTTGGAGAAAAACTGCAGAAAGGCCTAGAAAAGAAGGCTCTCAATACTGACAACTGGGTAAGCCTAACAGCAGCACTGAAGGGGAGCTTATAGGTGCGATTGTTATGAAAGCTCACAGGGAGCTCTGAGCCTCTCATTCCTTTAGCTTTAAGTAGTGACTTAATTAATTTATCCACATCTTCAAAACTTGACTTGTTTGTTTTTTTGAAATTTGATCATTGTTAACAAGCTTTCAAGCTGGTAAAATTAAACTCTTACTGAAAAAGCCCTTACCTGGTCCTATCTTAGCTAAATGTACACAAATTTCTAATCTTTTTCATTTAATAATTCTCGGTTCTTATCAAGACTGCTGAGGAGTGATAAACTAAGTTTTCATTGGTTCTCACAATGAACTTGTCTTTGTGTTTGTCCTACTAGACCTGAGTGCAACATTAAACAACGCTGACCATAGCATTTTACTAGAGAGAGCAGAAGCCTTCATTGGTATTAAAGTAATGCACTGATTTAACAGTGGACCACTGTGACTGTTAGGGTACCTGGGTCGTTGACCCAGTGGTTTCAGTTTTGTACCTTTTTTATTGGTGTTCTTATCTTAGTTTGTTTTTGTGAAGGTTTTAGTTTCTGTTTTGCATTTCCAATTTTTCCCCAGTTCTTCTTGATGTTTGATTATGTAGTTCTCAGGTGTGGGTTTCCATGCTCCCTCTATTCTGTGTCCAGTCAGTGTCTGTGTCTGCCCTGTTCCCACATCTGTTACAGTGCCTGCTTGTGAGTCTGTGTCTATAAGTTCAGTCTGTTTCCTGTTTTATTTTGAAGGTCCATGTCTTATGTTAATGTATCTGGTTTTGCTTCCCCTGTTTCATTAGGCCTGATTTGCCCCTGATTTGCCCCAGCTGTGTTTCCCTCCTGTTACTCATTCCCTGATTGCTCCCTCTGTGCCCTGTGTTTCTCTGTCTCTGTGTCGTGATCTACCCTTATCTAGCTGTGTGGTCTGTCTGCATAAGTTTACCTTGGAGTCTCAGTTTTGTTACTTTTTGGAGTTCAGCATTAAATGGTAAATGGCCTGCATTTGTATAGTGCTTTACTAGTCTCCAAGGACCTCAAAGCGCTTTACACATTCAGTCATCCACCCATTCACACACTGGTGATGGCACTGACATTAAAGCTGTATTTAAGTTCACCCTTTGTCTCTGACTGTCTGCACTTTGGGTCCTTTTCCTACCTGCACACAGCCTTCACATAACAGTCACTCTGTCTCCTGTCTGTTAGTCAACCTGGCTATATACATTTAAGTACCTCAAGTTGTATTCTCAAAATTCACAATACTCACTATAGAACCCTCCTTTTTTTTTTTTTTTTTTTTTTTTTTTTTTTTTTTTATTATTATAAATTATGACTTGATGTCAGTGATATAGATCTTCATAAATTGCAGCATAAATAGATCAACAGATACACTAGTTGAGTATTAGCGAGTTCTCAATAAAAGTGCAGATGTTATCAACTACATTTAACTTATTGTTGCACAAACACAATCCTGAATTTTCTGGATGGACTGTAATACATTCTTGCACTTATCTGTGTTTAGTTAGCAGACTATATGGTGCAGACTGACTATCTTGACAACCGTCTGCCTGTGGTGGCTTATTCAAATATCAGTGGTTCCTTTCCCCGAATGGACTTCAGGGATAAGCAGGGACAAATAAGGTGAACTATATAACTGTATACTGCATTGTGAAGGGGGGGACAATAGATTCTGAAGGTCTGAATCTTGGCCGTTTCTGATTGCTATATTAGGGACGTTGTATTATGTCAATGCCATGCAAATGTTTAACTAAATAATCATGTTCTCTGCCTAGGTGTGCTGCCAAAGTGATAAGAGCTATTTTGGACTTCAAGACTATGATTGACAAGTGAGTATTATCAGCTCAAGTAAAAAAAAAAAAATGTAAAAGCTTAGAAAGTGGCAGGTATAGACAGTTATTATTTAAAATTCAATATTCTGTGATTACCTCCTGTCAAGAGAATGGTGCTAACGGGATCTGGGTTTACTGTATCACTACAGTATAGTCATTTGGGTTTCCAACCTCCAACCAGGACTGATAACATTTGAAATGTCCATTGTTTTCCTTGTGTGGGGAAATGCACATTACATGGTCAAAACTTTTTTTTTCTTCTTCTTTTCTTAGCTTAGCTACCTTGCTATTAATTCCTAATCACATTTTAATTTGTTTTCTCAAAGTTGGTGTGAAATATCAAAAGCTGTGGAAAGCAAACTTGCAAACAAAACAAATACACATACACCATGCTAATGTACTTGTACTTGCACTTATTTGAAATGGCTTTGAGGGTTGTGTATCTGTCTGTCTGTCTGTCTGTCTGGAAATGAGTAATTGTGAGTTCCAGGTATACCATAAACACATCATGTGATCATATCCTGGAAGTTTCAGGTCATTGCAGTATAAAATTGTTGGCATTTCCCTTATAAGGCTGATACTGATTTTTACTGTTTAGTATTATTCCCACACATAAAAATAAGTCCTTGTTTCTTATGTGGCTGAGGTTTAACTTTAATCAAAGTGCCATAGCTTCAGACATGAACAGTAAGAAATTGTTGACACAGGCATCATGTTTAACAGTGAGACGATACCAGTTGATTACCTGAGAGGAAAACCCCTGTGTATGAACCAGTATTCCCAATTGCTATCATCATGCCGTATTCCGGGCCTGGAGATGGACTCTGTTGTGTTCCATGGCAAGACTTCTTACCCTTCCAGATACATTACATTGGCTTATAACAGTCAGGTGAGGAGCACATCATCACACACTTGTCTGACATTCTGGGACTGTATTCATCCATTTACAAAGAATGGTGTTATAATGCATCTTAGTAGAAAAAGTGAAGGTGAAGATCAAATTATCAAGCAGTTTAAAAGGTGTAGAATGCACAGTTTTCACTGTGCTAACTGCAACTGCATCTTCCACAATCCACAAATCATACTTCTCCAATATTGTTGAGATTCAGCCCTCAACATAAACGGTAATATGTATATCACAGGCACTAGAGACAAGGATTTTCAGGAACTCTGCCAATTCATTTATATTATAAATCATTTTATGGGGGAAGTCAATTCTGGAGCCTTTCACAGCTGACTTTGGGTGTGCGGTAGGAACATCAGTCCACAGTGTGCACCAGTGTTCACATTTGCACAAAAACTTCCACAGGCTCCTGGTAAGGGCATTATACTATGAACGAGTGGAGATTTAATTTAATTTTTTTTGTATTAACAACAGTTCTTATAGCACAAAATTACAAATAAAGTTGGGCTAAAAACAAAAACATCAGACTGACATCATGTAGATGAGAAGTTCAAATTGCTTTAATAAATAATGTTATTATACAGCTTTACAGAAATCGATAGGAAAAAATTCCTGAATAATCCTTTATGGCAGCGAGGCTGAATCCATCAGAGGGTGAAGGAGCTCTGCTGCCTCAGAAGTGTGGACTTGAGTGGGAGTAATGTCCATGCTGTAGAGCAGTTTGTCTGTACCTCATTTCTGACCAATGATGCTTCCAGCCTTGAGGATCAGTTTGATCCTTCTGGCACTGATGCTGCAGATTAGCAAAAGCCCCAGACTGCATGGGATGGTGATCATGGTAAAAGGTTTCTTTGCTCACACTGGTAATAAGTGTAAATAAAAATTAAACTCTGTGCTAAATGGATCTATGTCAGATGATGCACATCCAAATTTCTGAAGGAATGTTTTACAACCAGTTATTTAATTCTCTTATGGTGAGAAAGTTCACTCTCTCATACACTCCCTTCCAATAAGGAGCCTTGCTTTTGTGTGTGTCCTTGCTTCAGTTCTTTATGGTGGATGTCTACAATAGTGATGGGACTCCTTTGACTGTGCACCAGCTTTGTGTTCAGCTGGAGAGAATATGCAGCTCTTCGCTGGAGACCAGCACAGAGCCTGTTGGCATCCTCACCTCCTTAAATCGTGACTCCTGGAGCAAATGCTATGACAGATTGATCCAAGGTGAGCACAATTATGCTTTTGTACAGTTGTAAAGAAGCTAATGTATATGTAAGGGGGATTAACTGGGAAATGCTGTAATGCAAGCGCTAAACTGATGTTAAAACTAAACAACGTAATACTTGATCATAAGAGGCCAGGTAAAATTGGAATTTCTCCATGTAAGAAAGTTATATTAAGTAGTCAGTGAAAATCAAACTGCTTTATTGAATCTCTGGAAAAACCCTGTTCATCTCATAGCATAGCTTTATTTTATTTTTATCTATTTTTTTCATTTAAAAAATAAAAGGTAGAAAAGAGCATGTGGAATAAGAGTTGCCACTATGAGTGTTCATTAATTTGACGAAGGGTGATGTTTTCATAATAAGGGTATAATGGGCACCAGTGGATTCCACTAAACTGAGCTCAGTAAACTCTGTCCTGTTTTTCTGAGTGTTTACAGCCAAACCTCACACATTGCCGTTCTGTAATAATACTAGGAATTTATTGAAACAGAGCAGAACTGGACTTAACGGAGCATAGGAATGTTTATATAAATTGGCCAAAATGCAGCTGTTAATGGGACTGTGCTACTACTAAACGGTATGTTGTGTTAGTCATATGCACAGTATTCCCACTCTTATGCTTTCCTCCTTAGACATTTGAGATCATTTATTCCATCAACTGTTTTTGTATTGTTACAATTGATTTCAAGGTGTAATGCAAAGAGTAGAGGGGATGTTTTTAAACCTACTTTGAACACTAAAAAGTAATTTAGCAGACGTGGGGGAAATTGGACAGAGGCAGGAAAATCAACCTCCTCCTCCCCAGCAAATAGAACCTTGAGTTTCACACACTGCAAAAAACCCCAAAGTGATGCATGCATTTATGAAACTGGCATTGTAACACTATCTTGTCACACAGACTGCTTAGTATCTGATGGTTAATGCAAACAAATGGCATTTAAGTGACCCCTTACAATCAACTGACTCAATCTTTTATTTATTTTATCCTAGTTTTATCACCATCTTGACACACCCAAAGTCCGTTTGAAGATGCGAGTGGTCCTTGCGGCCTGGTCCTTGTAATCAAAACGACTGTTTTAGAGGAAAAGGGATCAAAAGTTTATTCCATATGGTTGTAATTCTTTTGGTCACTCAATTGTCTCGGTATTAAATACTAGTGAATAAAAGTAAAGTCAGCATTATCACAGGGGAAATGGCGGTGATAATCTGGGTGACAGACACCAAGAATCCCCTGAAAAGCAGAAGTGCTGGGACAGGGGGACAGAGACAAGGTAACAGTGCATTTGAGAGGACCCTTGTATTAAAATGGCGTTTCCCTATATGAACAACATAATAAAGCTCTGGTTAATTCAGTTTCTATTGACTAGCATATACTGCAACATTTGGTCAACAACAATGAATTATTTTTTTTATTATTATTATCAATGGTAATATACAAGTTATGCAATAACTTCTAAACGTGTAAGTAGGCATAAGTATTTGACTGAATATGAATGGGTATCATGTATGCTTTGTCTGTTGCATTTGTGTCCAGATAAGCCCAACAAAGAAGCGCTGTCAGCTATCCAGAGGAGCATCTGTGTAGTATGTCTGGATAAAGCCATGCCTCAAGTGCCCGATGACATGTACTCCAGAGGTAATGTCCTCCAGATGATGCATGGAGGAGGCAGCCAGTGGAACAGTGCCAACCGCTGGTTTGATAAATCAGTACAGGTGATTTGAATCATAGTAGATAAACTTCATTTGTATAAAAATGGTTTGGTGTTGTGATGGACCGAGTTGAAGAACAGGAGGAGCCCAGGAATTATTAGAAAAATATAGTTTCCATTTATTTAACCCCCAAAAATTCCAAGTTCCACTGAAAACGACAACATCATCAAGGTACGCACAGGTGAATGCTGAGAGCCCACAGAGTACCTTATCCATTAGCCTTTGAAATGTTGCTGGGGCCCCATGCAAACCAAATGGCAAGACTGAACTCGAACAATCCCCACGGAGTACGGAATGCTGTCAATTCTTGAGACTGCTTAGTGAGAGGTACTTGCCAGTATCCCTTGGAGAGATCAATGGTCGTTAGATATTTTGCCTTCCCCAAACGCTCAATGAGATCGTCAATGTGTGGCATTGGGTAAGAGTCAAATTTTGATATGGAATTGAGATACCTGAAGTCGATGCAGAAACGTATCGTGCTATCCTTTTTCGGAGCCAACACAACAGGGTTGCACCACTCACTTGTTGAAGGTTGGATGATTCCAAGAGACAGCATGAGGTCCACCTCCTCCTTTAACTCCACCAGGAAGCGTTCCGGTATCCTGTAACTCATACGCTTCACAGCTGCATCAGGTTTTAAAACAATGTCATGCTCCACCAGACTCGTGCGACCTGGGTACTTTTGAAATATGTCTGAATTAATCAGAGGCGTTACCTGAGACTGTTGCTCACTGGTGAGATGGCTCAGGTCCAGGACAGAGACTGTTACTGAAGGCAAGTAGTCATTAACTTCTTCCTCCTCATCCACGCTGTGAATAAGCAAACCCTCTGTTTTATTCTCAGTGCGTGGAATCCATTCCTTAAGAAGGTTAACATGGAGCACTCTACTCCCTCGCTGGAGACCTGGTGTAGAAACTTTGTAGGTAGTAGGTCCAAGTTTCTTCTGTACTTCAAAGGGTCCCTGCCACTTTGCCAGCAACTTGCTGTCAGAAGTTGGCAACATTACCAAAACCTTCTGGCCAGGGACAAAACTCCTGTGGCGAGCTTTTTTTAATCAAACAAAGTCTTTTGTTGCCTCTGAGCAGCTGCCATATGGCTCTGAGCCAGTTCACTCATCTGCTGAAGCTTTTCTCTCATATGAATAACATATGAAATAACATTGACTGATTCCTCTTTACCTTGCTCTCCCTCCCATGAGTCCTTTAGCAGGGTCAATGGGCCTCTCACCTCATGGCCATAAAGAAGCTCAAATGGGGAGAAGCCAGTGGAAGCTTGAGGAACTTCCCTGTAGGCAAAAAGGAGGTATGGCAGCCACTGGTCCCAATCAGACCCTGTATCATTGACAAACTTTCGGAGCATTTGTTTGAGAGTTTGGTTGAAGCGCTCCGTCAGTCCATCTGTCTGTGGGTGATAAGGGGTTGTCCGCACACTCCTGATGCCTAACAGCTTATAGACCTCTTTCAACAGTGTGGACATAAAATTAGTGCCCTGGTCAGTTAAAATCTCCTGTGGGAATCCAACCCTTGAGAACAGTTGAATCAATGAGGAAGCTACAGTTTTTGCTTTAACAGTTTTTAATGGAAAGACTTCAGGATACCTCGTAGCATAGTCTGTAATGACTAGCATAAAGCGATTTCCAGATTTACTTTTTTCTACCGGACCAACTACGTCCATGCCAAGACGCTGAAATGGTATACCGATGATTGGGAGAGGTTGGAGTGGTGCTTTGGTGGGGACCCTAATTGAAGTCTTCTGACATTGAGGACAACTCCTGCAAAACATAGCAACATCTGAGCGCAAGCCAGGCCAGAAAAAGTATCGCTTGATGCGAGCGGTGGTCTTATGCTTCCCCAGGTGGCCAGCCCAGGGAATGGAGTGCCCCAAAGTAAGCACTGTTTCACAGGCTACTTTAGGTACCACTAACTGTTTAACCTGGCCGTGCTGGTGGTATAAAATGCCATCTTGCAGAATGTACAGCTCTTTATTTGTGTCAGATTCAACAGAGTCCTTTTCCTTAGCCCTCAGCAACATGGCAGACAAAGTTGGATCAACCTGCTGCATTTGTCTGATGTTCGTAGGTACTGAAAAACCTAAAGGCATATCTGGAGCAGCCTGAACTGATGTCTTTCCAACAGTGTGTTGAAATTTTTCACGTCTTCTTTGACTGCGTGGCTTCCGAGACTTCCCGGGATCTGTCTCTAGTTCAGCCTCAAAGAAGGGTAAAGCACTGAGGGTTGCATAATGCTCATCCTGATTTTTAGTTTGAGCCCTTGTTATAGCAACATTGCACTCTTGCACTTCTCTCAACAAATCATAGATGACTGGCAGATCCTCCCCAAGAACTACAGGATAGGGCAGATTATCAGCTACACCAACCTTTAACAGATAGGGTGTCCCCTGCACTTCAATAAACAGATCAGCAGTAGGGTATGGTCTTTCATCACCATGTATACAGCAAACTGATATGGTTTCAGAGGGGCATGTGTAATCGTTTGACACATATTTCCTGTGTACCAGAGTCTGTGTGCTGCCAGTATCTATTAAAGCATTAATTTCTTGTCCATTAATCTTAACTGTGGTGATTTTATTTGACTGCTTTCTCTCAGATTTAATATCCACATTCTGATGAGGCACGAAACACATCTGAGATAATTTTCTTTGATTATTAGGACACATGGGCTTAGTGTGACCTTCCTGTCCACAAAGGTAGCACACTGGTGGCCTTTTACCTGGCTTTGAGGTATTCAGGGGCTGCTTTTCCCTTGTAAAGGGCTTACCCACACCCGTCGCTGACCTCTGAGGATGCTGAGGGGGTTGCGACGGACGTGAATCTCTGGCAGCCTTCCATGCACTGTTGCTCCATGGCTGACTCTTACTTCGGGCAGCTACAAACACATCAGCCAGGGTGGCAGCCTCTGCAGCAGACTTTGGATTATGCTCCTTAATCCAGACCTGAAGCTCAGGACACAGCATTCTTAAAAACTGCTCCAAGATAATAATTTCACCAACTTCTTTTACAGTTCTGTTTTTCGGCTGAATCCATTTTTCATAAAGTTCTTTCAGTCTTGCATACAGTTCCTTGGGACTCTCATCAAAAACTTCAAGACAACGAAATCTTTGCCTGTATGTTTCTGGGTTTATATCATATTTTTGCAAAATGGCAGCTTTTACCTTGTCATATTGCAGTGAATCGTCCACATCCATATTAACATAGGCACTTCGAGCCTTACCAGTAAGAAGAGGAATGAGGTGAAAAATCCAGTCTGACTCTGGCCAACGACAAGCAGCTGCAATTCTCTCAAAAGTGGTCAGAAAATGTTCAACATCATCTTCAACAGCTAGTTTCTCCAGTTTAGGATGATGAATATGCACAGACTGACCTGTTAATATGGAGGCTGAGCCAGAACCCTCATGCTGAGATGTTGCTTGTGTCTGATAATCAGCTGGAGTTTCAACAGACTCTGGATCAGTTGATGTGGGCTCTGGAAGTGGGGTGGTTCTGGCCTGCACTTCCATTTGCAAAAGCCGAAACTGGTGTTGCAACCTCTTAAAACGCTGTTCTTGCAGTATAGCATCCTCTCTCTGCTTTTTATCTCGAACTTCCTGTTGTCCCATGAAAGCCTGAAGAATCCCAGCAATATCAAGGAGAGTTGGCTCCCTGGTATCCTCTCCTTCAGTGTCTCCAGCCACAACTGAAATTCCTTCTTCCATCTCCTTCTCCCTCTCTGGCTGCTGCAAGGCCTCTCTGGCCTCCATTTTATTTCCTCTCTTTGGGCGCACAGCATTCTGCATGGCTCAAAAAGTTTGTCAGGGGAGGAAAAAGGGCAGAAAAATGCAACAAAAAAAAATCCTGTCTCCTCAACTGAAGGATCCCACTTCTGACACCACATGTGATGGACCGAGTTGAAGAACAGGAGGAGCCCAGGAATTATTAGAAAAATATAGTTTCCATTTATTTAACCCCCAAAAATTATATTTACAAGACTAATAAATGTTGAGCTCATAAAAGAGGTCAAAGAAACAAAACTGAACTCAGGCAAAGACTGCAACCTTAACAAACCAAATGACTGCCCAAACGTACATAATTGACCTAAACATGAAATGACATACAAGGGTGTATATATAATGGCTGATCAGACCATTGTGACACATGAGGGGTAACAAACAAAACACAATCATAAATCACAAAGAGCAGTACAATCTAGTTTGTTAATAAACTAAACACTAAAGAAGAAAATCAAAAAACCCCATTAAACCCTAAACTCAAATATTTAATTAAATACAAATACTTTGTTTTTAAAGTAAAGAAAACACACATTCCCCCTTCAGCAGGAAGTGGTGGTGTGGTCCAATTATCTTCCTTCATATTTAATGGTTTCAAACCCTGGCTACCATCTTTTGTCCGGCAACTCCCAGGGATGATGGCAGGTAAGAAATAAAAAGACAAAGGTTAGTCAGAAAGCAAAGAAATGAAGTAGTATGAATTAGTGATGGGCAGATGAAGCCCCATGAAGCACTGAAGCTTTTCATCCAATTGGTTCACCCCAACGCGAAGCTTCATGAAGCTTCATTTGCTCTAGCAGGACACCTACTGGACGTAAAAATAATAGCTGGCATGAATTTGAAGAGTGTGGCATTTTGCACACAGCCTGTAAATGTCAACAACAAAAGGAGTGTGTAAAACACCTATAGTGTAGTGATGGCAGTATACTGTGTATATTTATGCTGGCAGTATGGAAAATGATTATTTGCGGCAAAGTTCGAACCGCTTCATGAACCAGTCACGTGGTACAGCCGGGCAGCGAGGCTTCGGACGTCATCATTTTCAGCTCCTCCCATAAATGAAGCAAGCCTCGATACGCGCTTCGCGGAAACGCCCCCTCCATTACTCGACACACGCTCCGAAGCCTCGATACAGAACGTCCCATCACTAGTATGAATACATAAGTAAACTAAATGTGCGCGCTTACAAATAGAACAAATGTATCCAAACCAATCAATAAAGTTATTGGAAACTAAAATGTATTAATATGTTCAAATGAAGAATGAAAATACAAAAGTTACTGACTTTAGAGTGTGGCCATGGGTTTGGCCATCACAGGTGTAAAAAATAAATAAATAAATAAAATAAAATTTAATTAATTAAAAAAAAAATTCTAGAATCACTTATAAAGTATTTTAAAAATGTGTATATATAATTGGATACAAAATCACAGAAGTGAGTACAAAGAATATTCTAACAAATCATAAATTTTAACTTTAAAACCTTAGGTGCAACTAGGTTGAACGGTTAGTTGGTTTGTTGTTGTAATTGTCCTAAGTGCCGCATTCAGTACTGTGGACAATGATGTATTATTACAGTGACTAGAGCATGCAATAGGTATTGTTGAGAAATCAGTTTTACCCCGGTTCTTTTATTCGTCAAAACTTCCAGAGACGGCACCGGAACTCAGTAGCCATTTCACAAAACCTTTATTCATCTTTATTCATCTTCATTTAAGCATGCATCTTCTAGAAGGGAAGACGAGGCCGGTGTCCCTCTCCAAAATCTTCACCCCTTTGTTAGTTACAGCCAGATTTATAGAAGTGACCCCATCATAAAACCCCCTACGGTGTGCTGCAAACTCTGTCTGTGTCTATGTGCACGAGCACATGAATGCCTACATGTGCACGTTCCCGCGTGTCTATGTGAGTTCTCGTGTGTGACTGTGTACGCATACCTGTGTGTATGTGTGAGTGCACATGAGTGAGTGTGCGTGTGGATGTGTGTGCGTGACAGTTAAAACACTGTGGGTGTAGGTAACTCCCTAGAGGTCATAAAACCCCTCTGGGGAATTTCCACTCAGTGGGGGAGGTCTCCTACACTCTACTCCTAAGTTCACGACACAGTCAGCCTTTATTACTTTAAGGGCAGTGTCTCTACAATAGTTCTACATTATATTTTAACACATTTCTAAACTCTAAAATCAGCTAAACATTCTACAGTATCTAATAGACTTGTAGTCAAGACCGCCTAAACCAAGACAACACCAAGACTGGAGGGTATCGAGACCAAGACAAAGTTGAGATGAGACCAAGGCCGAGACAAAAGTCTTTGAACTACAGCCAGATGCTGCTTCGTTTACGGGTGTCAGGCATATTTATGTGTTTTTGCGATGCACTCTCACAGCCCTCCTCACTGCTGTCTACTGTCTCACTCACTGAGAGGACAGACGCACGCTCCACTTGACTGTCGCGTCTCTCATCCTCTGTTTTTCACATAATGATATTATCCTATATCCTCGCATGTGATTGGCCACAATATGGAGGGATTGGAGCATAACTGAGCCACTGCGTGAGAGCTGAGCAGCTAAAGGAAATTAAGTGAGGAGCCGGCTCTCATTCAGTGGGAGTCGACTCTTCTGATTGACTACAAAGCACTCTCTAAGCACGGCTCTTAGAGCTGATGCTTTTGCACATGACCGAACGTTACGTTGTGTGTCAAGGATACTGTTGACTCCAAATCTATTACTATTACTATAGTAATACTATAGTACTATTGCAAAAACTGTAATTAGATTACCGTTACTTTCCCGTAGGAATGCTGCGTTACTGCATTACTAAAACCGTGATTTATTTATTTATTTATTTTTTGCGAGAATGTCTCATGACAGTGACGTAAGCAAGTGCAACGTTCGTGACAACAGCTGTGTGCAGATCAACAATGGATAATATATGGAGTGCGGGAGAGAGTATGAGCATGCAGCGTTTAAAGCGTGGAAGTACTGACCTTTAAGTTTGATTCCATAAAAAGTGACAAAAACATTAGCGTCCGTTGTGCATGGGAAGAAAACTTCTTTTTACAGCGAAAAAACCCCTAAACTTCCAAGCAAGCACCGAGTGTGCTACGACGTAATGGGAAACTCACAGAGAAACTCGCGGATTCTTCAACTGACCGCAGCACACCTGCACCAGAGGAAACCTCCGCCTACCCTACTCCTGCTTTACAGGTGAAAATAGAGCAAAAGGACCGCTGAGTCTTTGACTTTATTTATTTTCTGCTGTGTTTTACTTGCATCTATTTGAAAGAGTGAGTGTAAACACAAAAAATATTTTATTTTATGTGCTGGAATGTGCAGAAAATAGGTTTAAATGTTAAACTAATTTATTCAAGTCAGAGAATGTTGCATATAATTAAATTTTTGCTTGATGCATAAAGTTAAAAGATTAAAACTGATAAAACAAGTTTAAAAAAAGATACTTTTCCATTTGATTACATTTTGTATGATGGATTATGCAGAAAAAGTAGAATTGGGCTGAAAGCTCTATCGCTTTATCACCTCTTCAGGTTGTAAATCGTGTTTTTAAAAAGTAACTAAGTAATTAATTACTTTTGAAAATAAGTAATCAGTAAAGTAACGGGATTACTTTTGGGGGGAAGTAATCAGTAATTAGTTACTGATTACTTTTTTCAAGTAACTTGACCAACACTGGTGAGGAATCTTGGAGACCTTGTAAACCAGGATATGTCCTTTGGTGGGCATGTTAAACGAATATGTAGAACTGATTTTCCTCCATTTGCATAAGCATAAAATGAGAAATATCCTGTCTCATAGTGATGCAGAAAAACTAATTCCTGCATTTATTACTTCTAGGTGGAACTACTGTAATTATTAGTTCTTCTTCTTTGAGCAGATTTCTCCTATACTGGCTTCTCTTCATTGGCTCCCTGTTAAATCCACAATCTAATTTAAAATACTTTCACAACATACAAGGTCCTGAATAAACACTTCATCTTACTAAGACTTTAAAGTACCATATGACCCAATTGGAACATGTGATTGTTAGTCTTTTCTCTGGATTATTGTAGGTTCTTTACATTAAAATATAAAGCAACTTAGGGCAACTGCTATGATTTGGCCTTACAGTGGGGCAAAAAAGTATTTAGTCAGCCACCGATTGTGCAAGTTCTCCCACCTAAAATGATGACAGAGGTCAGTAATTTGCACCAGAGGTACACTTCAACTGTGAGAGACAGAATGTGAAAAAAATAACAAAAATGCAACTCAATACTTTGTAACATAACCTTTGTTGGCAATAACAGAGGTCAAACGTTTACTATAGGTCTTTAACAGGTTTGCACACACAGTAGCTGGTATTTTGGCCCATTCCTCCATGCAGATCTTCTCGAGAGCAGTGATGTTTTGGGGCTGTCGCCGAGCAACACGGACTTTCAACTCCCGCCACAGATTTTCTATGGGGTTGAGGTCTGGAGACTGGCTAGGCCACTCCAGGACTTTCAAATGCTTCTTACGGAGCCACTCCTTTGTTGCCCGGGCGGTGTGTTTTGGATCATTGTCATGTTGGAAGACCCAGCCTCGTTTCATCTTCAAAGTTCTCACTGATGGAAGGAGGTTTTGGCTCAAAATCTCACGATACATGGCCCCATTCATTCTGTCCTTAACACGGATCAGCCGTCCTGTCCCCTTGGCAGAAAAACAGCCCCATAGCATGATGTTTCCACCCCCATGCTTCACAGTAGGTATGGTGTTCTTGGGATGCAACTCAGTATTCTTCTTCCTCCAAACACGACGAGTTGAGTTTATACCAAAAAGTTCTACTTTGGTTTCGTCTGACCACATGACATTCTCCCAATCCTCTGCTGTATCATCCATGTGCTCTCTGGCAAACTTCAGACGGGCCTGGACATGCACTGGCTTCAGCAGCGGAACACGTCTGGCACTGCGGGATTTGATTCCCTGCCGTTGTAGTGTGTTACTGATGGTGACCTTTGTTACTTTGGTCCCAGCTCTCTGCAGGTCATTCACCAGGTCCCCCCCGTGTGGTTCTGTGATCTTTGCTTGATGAGATCTTGGGTGGAGCCCCAGATCGAGGGAGATTATCAGTGGTCTTGTATGTCTTCCATTTTCTTATGATTGCTCCCACAGTTGATTTTTTTCACACCAAGCTGCTTGCCTATTGTAGATTCACTCTTCCCAGTCTGGTGCAGGTCTACAATACTTTTCCTGGTGTCCTTCGAAAGCTCTTTGGTCTTGGCCATGGCGGAGTTTGGAGTCTGACTGTTTGAGGCTGTGGACAGGTGTCTTTTATACAGATGATGAGTTCAAACAGGTGCCATTCATACAGGTAACGAGTGGGGGACAGAAAAGCTTCTTACAGAAGACGTTACAGGTCTGTGAGAGCCAGAGATTTTCCATGTTTGAGGTGACCAAATACTTATTTTCCACCCTGATTTACGAATAAATTCTTTACAAATCCTACCATGTGAATTCATGGATTTTTTTTCACATTCTGTCTCTCACAGTTGAAGTGTACCTCTGGTGCAAATTACTGACCTCTGTCATCATTTTTAGTGGGGGAACTTGCACAATCGGTGGCTGACTAAATACTTTTTTGCCCCACTGTATATGATATATTGAATTAAAATGTATTCTTGCGTCACAATTTGCAGACAGTCTAAAGATCTACAGAGCAAAACTAAAACTGAAGCACAATGTCTTAATTACTGAAAGATATAGACTAATCCAGCTTGAAATGTAATGCTAATGGCTGTTTTGCCTTCTTTGTTTCAGTTCATTATTGGAGAAGATGGGGCATTTGGTAACAACGTCTCGCATAGTTGTGCAGATGGTACAATTGGTATGACCTTGACTGATTATGTTTCAGCATCCATGTAAGTATACATTTAAAATGCAGTGTTCTATAGTTTAGTTTTGTTGTTTGGTCTGTTAACAAAAGCTCAAATATGAGGCAAGGTGACTTCTAAAAATACATTATTCTTACCCTAACACAGACAAGTGTATTTCTTTTCCATTAAATTTATAAGACACAAGGATAGACTGATCCTTGTGCTTGGGGCTTGGACATGGAGGCAACAGCCTAAGGAGAGAACTTTCAGAGAAAGCTCATTTCCACTGCTTGTAAAGGCAAACTCATTCTTTCCGCCAATTCATTGACCATAAGTGAGCATGGGGACGTAGCTTGATCAACAACTTAATCAACAGCTTCCCTTTTACCCTCAGCTAACTTCACCACAATGTAGTGGTACAACATCCACATCATTACAGAGCCGGCAAAAGTCCCATGAACAGCTCACTCCTGAACAGGATATTGAGATGAGTTCTACGTAAGCTTTTCCGGTTGAGTGAACGCTGGCGCGACTGGCTGCCGCTACTCACCGGCCGCCACTCACCACTATCGCTAACGTTAACGCTACTGGACTCTGGACTTCTGGACTTTTGTCCTACTCCTGTTTCTAAGGCCCACCGGTGTCCCTACCCGGCTGTTCCTGTCCATGATGTGGCCTTTCAGGATCTATGTACTCTCAGTGTGGGTCTGGATCCTTATGTCATCGATCTACCGACTCGGCACTGGACTTCATCAATATACAGCTGATGAGCTCCTCTGCCTCCGCTTCTCTTTAGCTGCTCCGCCGTTGGCTGCTCTTCATTTCCACACGGACATTGCCTTCCTCCCTCGTCGAAAGTACGTACATCGAGGCTCCCGTCGGTATTTCCATCAGGATAATTCCAAACCAATTCAGTCCTTCTGGTCCACCTCTGGTCGCTCTCAACGGAACCCCTGCAGGTCTATTGACCGCAATGTTCTGACTGGTCTGCCTAGGTCGGCTAACACTCTCATCCAGTCCGACAGTATTTCTGTCAACTTCGGCCTGCTTAATATCCGTTCGCTTACGAACAAAGGACATCTCATCCAGGATCTCCTAACAGACCGTAAGTTTGACTTTTTCTGCTTGACTGAGACATGGCAACAGCCCAATGACTTTTCGCAACTCAACGACTCCACCCCCCCGGGGTTTGTTTACACCTGCCAACCTCGCGAGTCCGGCCGTGGTGGTGGCCTCGCGATAATCTATCGCGAGAACTGGAAAGTCTCGCCGCTGTCCGCCCCTACGTACAGTTCCTTTGAATCTGTTGTTTGTCAACTTTCAGGACCTACCCCAACTGTAATAGCTGTCATCTACCGCCCCCCAAAATTTAATTCTGTTTTTATCAGTGACTTTGGCGATCTGCTGACCAATCTAGCTACTGTCTCCCCTAATATAATATTGCTGGGTGACTTTAACGTTCACGTGGATAACTGCGACCATCCTCTTACCAAGGACCTTCTATCCTGCCTTGATAGCTTCAGCCTTAAACAATACATAAACTTCCCTACCCACATTAAGGGCCACACTTTGGACCTAGTCTGCTGTTCTGGACTTACCCCCTCCATCTGTACAGCTGACGAACTGCTTATTTCGGACCATCTACTTCTCTCCTTTAATGTTCACATGACCCTCTCTGTAATTAACAATCCCCGTATTATCTCTTTCCGGAATATCAAGAATATAAATCTTGATATCCTTTCCTCTGCTTTTTCTAGCTGCTTGTCTTCTAACAACTTAGCTATTCAAGAGGACCTGGTACTTTTTTATAATCATAGCCTTAGTAGTATTTTAAATTCCCTGGCTCCACAAAAAAACAGAACTGTACTTTTTTCTCGCTCTGCACCCTGGTACACCCCTGAACTCCGGCTACTGAAGCTAAAGGCCGACAGCTTGAACGTCTCTATAAGAAAACTGGCCTTACTATTCATAAGGATATGTTTAATAACCACGTTCTGTTTTACCAGGAATGTATTAGTCAAACCAAATCTGCTTATTACTCTGCTATTGTCTGCTCAAGTGAGAACTCTACCAAGACCCTTTTCTCACTATTCAACTCTTTTAACAGGCCACCTGATTCTCTCCCTGCTCATCTCTATTCATCTAACTTCTGTGATGCTCTAATGCTATTCTTTATTGATAAAATTCATAAAATACACTTAGACCTGGACCCTAATGCTCAATGTAGCTTCTCTGTCCTAACTTCTCCCCCTTCTCACTTCCTCTCTGTTTTTCAACTTCCATCCTTAGCTGATATTGCTGATCTCATCCATAAATCAAAGCCTTCTACCTGCCAGCTCGATCCTATCCCCACTGTCCTCGTCAAAGCCTGCTTACTCCTTCTCCTTCCCCTCATATCTGCTATTATTCACTCTTCACTCACCACTGGAACTGTTCCTGCTTCCTTCAAAGTTGCTGCTATTACCCCAATTCTGAAAAAAACTGGTCTAGATCCCAACAACTTTAATAATTTTCGTCCTATCTCCAATCTACCATTTCTCTCAAAAATCCTTGAAAAAATAGTTGCTTCACAAGTCCATCTTCACCTAACTGATAATAACCTTTACGAACAGTTCCAGTCTGGCTTTCGTCCTCTACATAGCACTGAAACTGCTCTTATAAAAATAACAAACGACCTTCTTATAGCAGCTGATTCTGGTCTCCTCTCCATCCTTATCCTTCTTGATCTGAGTGCAGCTTTTGACACCATCTCTCATCCCATTCTCCTTAGCAGATTAGCTTCTATTGGTCTCTCTCACACTCCACTAGCCTGGTTTAAATCATACCTATCTGACCGCACTCAGTTCATTCAATTAAAATCCTTCACTTCTCAGCTTTCTCCTTTATCCACTGGGGTGCCCCAGGGATCTGTCCTCGGGCCCCTTCTTTTCATCATCTACCTTCTTCCACTCGGACATATTTTTCGTAAATATAATATTCAGTTCCACTGCTACGCCGATGACACCCAGCTCTATCTCTCTACCAAACCTGACTCTACTCTTCCTCCACCCTCCCTCATTCTCTGTCTAGCTGAACTTAATTCTTGGTTCTCCTCCAACTCTCTTAAACTCAACAGCAATAAATCGGAACTTCTTCTGGTTGGCACTAAACGACTGCTATCCAGAATTAACAATTTCTCTCTCACCATCAATAACTCGCTGGTCCCTATCTCTCCCTCTGTGAAAAGCTTGGGTGTCATTCTCGATAGCACATTATCCTTTAACTCACATATCAATAATATTACACGTGCAGCATATTTCCAACTCCGTAACATTAATCGCCTCCGCCCCTTCCTCACACCTCACGCCACTGCCATTCTCATCCATAATCTTGTTATCTCTAGAATTGACTACTGCAACTCATTATTTGGCCTTACACAAAAATCTATCAACAAGCTCCAACGTGTCCAGAACTCTGCTGCCCGTATTATTACTAGGACTTCTTCTACCCACCACATCTCCCCAATCCTGAAGCAACTTCACTGGCTCCCGGTCAAATTTCGTATCCATTTTAAAATAATTCTGTATACATTCAAGGCTATTCATTCTCTCTCTCCACCGTACCTCTCTGACTTATTACAGATGAAGCTCCCATCCCGCTGCCTCAGATCTTCATCTTCTCTTTCTCTCTCTGTTCCCTCTGCTCGTCTGATCACAATGGGAGGGAGGGCCTTTAGCTGCTCTGCCCCTCGACTTTGGAATTCCCTACCCCCGGACCTCAGAAATATTAGTTCATTCTCTCTTTTTAAGTCCACCCTCAAAACTCATCTGTTTAAAATTGCCTATTCTTAAATTTCTGTATGTTTTAACTTTTATCTTCTATTTTTACCATTGTGTATATTTCCAGTTTTTATCTGTTGTACAGTGTCCTTGGGTGCTTTGAAAGGCGCTATTTAAATAAAATGTATTATTATTATTATTATTATTATTATTATTATTATTATTATTATTATTATTACTGGAGGTAGGAATTAAAGATCTCCTGGACCAGGGGGGCTTCTCCCAGATCATCCCAGTGGACCTTTACACATTTAGGCATGCCAACCCTGTTCAGCATCCTCCCCACCACCTCATCAACTCACCACAAGGTGATGCTTAGTTGACCGCTCAGCCCGAGTGTCCAGACCATACAGCCACAGACAGGGCTGGACTGGGACAAAAAATCAGCCCGGGTATTTTGACTAGAGACCGGCCCACCAGGTATTATAGGAAAAACCATAAAGCCTTTGAATGAAAACAAACGTCGTTGTGACAGTGATGTACACTGTCTTGTTGGTACATATGTATCAATCTAATAAACTTAAACCTACACCATCCTCCCTATTCTGGTATTCTAAACAGTACTTAGCCGAAACCCAAAGACTGCTTGGTTGAGTTAACTTCCTGAACTATCTACAACATATGGTGGAAACCTGAAATTAAGACAGAGAAGACTAGAAGTAAGACATGACTATTACTGAATATTAAAAATAATAAATGACAGATTTAGCGATATTTTCATAAACTATTTATTTACCACATCAATAAACGGCATGGCAGGGCAAAATATTTTTTCTAACATGGCAACCTTTTAAAAGTGAAAGGAGACAGAAAGACAGGTGAGAAAGAATAAAACTAAACTGACTTTTTGAAGGCATTTTACACAAAGTACTAGTACAGTATCTAGAAAATGTGGGGAAAATACTGGCATCATGTACAGTAATTTCTTCTGAAGAAATTATGTTGGGACCCTGAAAAGAACTTACTATGTACAATAATGGATTTCTATAAATTTGACATCAGATGAAAACATTGGTTGTAAGATTCAGATAATTATTTGTTAAAAGCTAGAAATTTTAAATGAGAATAAGAAAGAAAAGTATTTCTTTGTGCCCCCCTTTCCCTGTTAATGCCCTACCTGGCCCCCTGGCAAAACTTTGCTAGACCCGCCCCTGCACAGTTACCAGCTGTCAGCTACATAGAAAAGGTGTAAGTTGTCTCTCAGAATCAGTTCATAGCTTCCCTTCAACCCATTCATGTCACCTAAAAGGTAAACCTGTTTCTCCATCACCTGTTCAGCTCTGATGATTCAGTAAGGACCTCTCCTGGTTTCATCTTCATGTTTCCCTCTCACCAGATAACCAAACTGATATCATGACCAGCACTTTTTACAGCTGTAGCTCCAGCAAACCTCAGCTGATACTAGAAAGTAATATTAAATAAATTCTAACAACAGCTGATCAAGTTTAAAGGCGCTTCTGCTGTTGAACACGACCTCAGCTAGTTTCCTCTTTCTGGCGCAAAGCAGGAGACAAACAAGCAAGAGAGACGGGACTTGCGGCAGAAACGCCGATCAGCTGATCATTGATCAGTTTTGTGATTGAAGTAGCAACAGGGGGGGATGAGAGAAGAGGCAGCTGACAGCGTAAAGACACAGAATAACTCCAGCTTTTTGTCTTTTTTTTTTTTCTTTTTATTGTAGCTGAAGTACGGGACAAATCGCGTTTATTTTCAGCTCAATACGAAACGTGTAATATTAACTCTGAATACCAGAGGATTCTGTTTTTTACGGGTTGGTAGGCAACTCTACTAACTAACCATATGAATAAAATAAAGTTCACCAGTAACATAATAGCACCCACCCAACTCTATAGAAAGTCCGTCATGCTAGCTAGTACACAGTACCAGTTATTGTAACTGACTGTAAAAAGTTAACAGAACGAAAATAAACTCCACCTAAACTTGGTTTATATCTGACCCAGATAGACTGCAGGTCATAACTTCTTACCTGAAGCTCATCTCACCAGACAGTCGGATTGGCGGCTGCTTTGGGTCTCGCCACCTCCGCCTCCCCTTTCCCCCATCCACCTGCTGGCCTCCATCACTTGCTAATTTTACTGAATCTGTGAAAGCTCCACCATAGCCACTACCAAACAATTGCGTTATTTTTACACGTCTGCCAGCATCTGTCCAATCCGCCACCTTTCATCACCCTGCGATGTCTTGGTGCCACATTTTCTCATGAAGACCCTTATGTTTGAACATGTTATGGACAGACTGATCTTAATCTGAGTGTGGTCAGATTCAGATCAGGCAGGCCATTCCTCTAATCACACCCCTCCAGGTCTTGCTGTCATTGCCCACATTATTATTGAAGTCTCCCCATAGGACAAAGTTGCTTGGTGGTGTACTCTCTAGCACCCCACCTAACAACTTCGACAATGCTGGCTACTCTGAACTGTCTTTTGGCACATAAGGACAGACAACAGTCTGTTTTCTGGCCCAGAAGTGCAGGGAAGCAACAATCTATGAAACCCATGCCAAAGGATGGATTCACCAGCTACTTCAGTCTGCATGTCAAATTATCCATGTACAACTATTGGAATTTGATTGTGTGCACAAATTTTAGACAAAAAGCTTAGGCGTTGTCAATTTGTGGAACCAGAACCTCAATCCAAGAAGGCTTGCCCAGTTTTGAATGCCACTTTCCGGAAGCTCTTCTACCAGCCACTCCTGTTCTGGCAGCTCCCTTCTAGATCACTGCTCTTGGACTATGACTGGGTTTGGTTTTGTAGCCTAGACATTAAGCCCTAGGGATCTGTTACTATAAAAATGGTGGTCTAACCTGTTAGAGCTATTTATACTAATGTGGATTAATACTCAGGTTTTTATCTTTAATGTTTAACAAAGGGTTTAAAAAAAAGTGTTCTTGGGGATGGGATCTCTTTCAATGCTGGCTTTCTTGACATTATAAAAAAAAGTGTCTTTGGAGATGCTTGAGGCTTTGAGTGCTCAGGGTAACAAAGCGCTATGAAAGTAAAAGTCCAGTTACTGTGGTTTCAATCTGGAGTTGCCCAATCTAGAGACAGCACTAACTCCAGCTTTCCCACCAGAGAGGTGACATTCAATGTGCCAATAGCCAACTTAAAGAGCCTGCCAGGGCCTGTGCCTCTGACTGCCACCCAAAACACACTAGAATGCTTCCTGTGGGTGGAAAGCCCATCTGTGACTTTATACTTTTTTCTTTTTTTTTTCTCCTTAAGCTTTCAACACACTTGCAAAAAGTCTCTTGATAGAAATGTCCATTGACATAAGAGATTGTTTTACCTGTGCTGGCTTTTTTCTGCCCCTCAGTAGCATTCCCTGTTTGTCATTTGTTTTGTTTTTTTCTCCTTTTTGGAAACAGCAAGAAACTAGAGATCATAGAGTCTCCCACGGTGCCTTTGCCCACACCTCAGAAACTACACTTCAACATCACAGCTGACATCAAAAAAGCAATTGAGGAGGCCAAACAAAGCATTGATAAGTGAGTACAAAAGCTACTGCTCAAGTTTTAGTTGCATAGCCCCACTGAAAACAAAAATCCATCCCCAGAGGAAAAACCCAAATAAACACGACTAAGGGTGTTTTCACACCTATAGTTCATTTAGTTCAAATCAGTAAATGAGTTTGTAAACTCTCGTGGTTTGGGTTGTTTTCATACAGAGAATAATCAAAGTATACTTCAAGCGCAGCAAAATGCGTCGCGTTCAGTTCTTTGGCCAGATGTGTCTGGGGCAGAAGCAACAAAAGTAAACATCTGAAGAAGGTGCTGTAATCCTGGACTATTGGAGAACAGAGAATTTCCATTCATTTCACAGCTAGTTGTAAGCCCCTGCAGACCTTGCACATCCATAGTACTTTGCTACAATGAGAATGCAAATTGTATGTTGCTATGGGAAGTTTTTAGCTCAAACTTGAAATGTACACCTTTTAAAGTTTAGATTGGTCGGATCCACACCAGAGTGTGATCAAATGTTCACACATGCACAAATGAGTTTGATTTTAAATGGACTAAACAGACTAAACTTTGCTTCAAAGTAACTATCAATGGAGCACAACTTTAAAACTAAAAGGTTTATAAATGAGCCCCCAGCTATAGACAGAGGCTCATTGAAATGGAAAACCCTCTGTGGGCCATAATGTCATGAGGCCTCTGAGGAGGAAGAAAATAACCCCAGGTTTCTTTTCAACACTGTAGCTAGGCTGAGAGAGTCTGAAAAGAAATTTTTGATTCATATAATTTTAACCATTTAAAATAAATAAATAACCATCCCTCAGATGTTACTTTATGTATAGGGTTCATTACTTTTTTTTTTTCTCTATCCAAGCAACAAACATGACTGAGAGTGGACTCTCCTCTGTGCCTGTCCTGCTAGACCTCCGTGCAGCATTCGATATTACTGTAACATTTTATTACAGAGTTGAGCATGCCGTAGGAATTAAAGATGATGCACTGCAGTGGTTAGAACCATATCTGATGTCCATGTAAATGGGGAGTCTTCCTTACACACTAAGGTTAATTTATAGTGTTCCAGATAAATCTGTTCTGGGACCGCTTCTGTTTCACATTATACATGCTGTCCTTAGGCAGTGACATAAAAAAAAAAAAACGGCATATTGGCTTATCTTTAGCTCTGTTAAATCCAGTATCCAAGTTAAAATCCTGCTCATACAAGTTCTTGAATATTCAGGCTCCATCTTAATCTTAATGACCTTATGGTACTGTATCACCCCATTAGCACTTGTTACTCTCAGAGTGCAGACTTACTCGTTTTCTAGGATATTTAAAAGTAGAATGTGAGGCAGAGCCTTCAGCTTTCAGGCCCCCTTTCTGTGGAACCAGCTTCCAGTTTGTATTCAGGAGACAGAAACCATCTTTACTTTTAAGATTAAGATTAGGCTTAAAGCTTTCCTGTTTGATAAAGCATACAGGTAGGACTAGATCAGGTGACCCTGAATCTTTCTTTAGTTACACTGAAATAGGTGTAGGTTACTGGGGCTTCCCATGATGCACTGATGTGAGTAAGGAAGACACTTTTCATTCTGCATTTGATCATTAGTTACTGTTTTATACATTGTGTGTTGTCCTGCCTCCCTTCATTGGTGCCACCTCTCCCAGTGTCCTGATTCTGAAAAGAGAAATTGCAGTGCAAAACTCCATAGTTCATTACCTCCATTCTCCATACTTAACATGGCATATATACATATTTTAATAGCAATACTTATAACAGGAGCATGCAATACACAAACACATCTGTTATCCTATCCTCTTCACAACAGAATCGTCCAAGACCTGGATTTCAGTATTCTCTCATTCAGCCACTATGGGAAAAACTTTCTAAAAGCAAACAAGATGAGTCCTGATCCTTTCATACAGATGGCTATACAGCTGGCCTACTACAGGTGAGTAATCTAAACCTTACGGAGATGTTTCTGTAGGCTGACTTTTTCTTGACCAAGTTAAGATGGAACAGACAATCCTAAACTCATTAACCGTAACAACCTGGGTTCACACTCATACAAAATGCTGTAGTCACAGATTTAACAATTTTTTTTTCCTGCATAGACCTAATTGAGAGCAAAGCTTATTTAACATTCACATAAAATGTTGATCCTTATCAAAAGCACATGTATTTCTTTGTTAATCTATATGCCTAAACTTTATAGCCTGCTTAGTAATTAGATTGTTGCCAGCTGACCCTTCTGAAGGGCCTGACACAAGATTTTCATTACAACTGTTAAGCTGTAATGAAGTCATTTGTATGAGACTGGTGATGGTTGCAATTCTCAATTTAGAGAAGGTTTGGGCTGCACCAACAAAATGTTGAAGTTTTAAACTTGTCTGTTTATTAACCATGCATTGTAAAGATAAAGAATAAAAAAACAAATATTGTAGTGTGACTAGAACATAGCTTTGACTTGCACATCATTGACTTCTCTTATATTTTGTTTTTACACAGTATCCCAACATTTTTGGAATTGGGGTTTCATTTTGGAACACAGGTTGTTTAAAATATTTTTCTCCAATCTCTTGGCAGGGTGCACCGGCAGCACTGTGCATCTTATGAAGCTGCCTCAATGCGACTGTTCAGGCAGGGACGTGTAGGTGAAATCCCCTCAACTTCAAGTGCCTCAGTTGCCTTTGTCGTGGCTTTTAATGACCCAAACAAGAAGGTATGGGGAGGGTGTGTGTGCAGGTATTTCACTCTAGGATTGTGGGTAGAGTTATTTTTCTTTGACACTGACATAATTTTCTGTGGCACTGAGTTTTATATTCAGAGTTCACAATACATCTGCTGTGGATGATTGCATTATGACTAATCAAATCAATCCCCATGAAGAATCTGAATGGGATTTTTTTTTTTTTTTTTTACCTGCAGAACACTCTGTTCTGTTGCCTACTTTTCTTTGGTGTCACTTCAGTATTTGAAGTAAGCTGACAGTTTCACTTATTTGCATGTTGCTGGTATGTAATGCTTTAGATTACAAACTTCTGTCATAAACACTACCTTGTTACAAGTGATGAATTGTAACTTGTAATCTTGTTGTACAGAACACAGAGAAAGTGGATCTTTTGAGGAAAGCTATAGAAGTGCACAAGTGGAACACTAGCATGGTGAGTTTTAATGACAAAACTGCTCAGTGCTTCAGTTTAGTGGCAGTCTGTTCCTGTTAAATGGGACAACAAAATGTTAACATTAACACGCACCACACTACAGTAAAAATCAGCTTACAAACTTTGCACCTCTAAATCCAGGCTGGGTAAACACAACGCCACTAACAAGCTCTGTATTTACATATCTTTCAGCTGTATTTAAAAATAACAACATTGTTGAGAGTGATGGAAGTCACACTGTTAGTCTGTATGAGCAGCTGTGTAGACTACAGAATGAGCAGTGCTGTTCCTATTGGCTGTTCCCATCACTCAGATCCTTTCCTGAAAGGGGCAGTGCAGCAGCCAGGTTGATTTAAAGCGACAGACACTGAAACAGATGATTGTTGCAGACATGGTACAAAAAATGCTGTCTGATATTTCTGGGAAACTTCAAATATGCTATAAATGTAAATTATGGGGACATGTGACACTCACATTAATATGACATCAATTGGCAATGAATAAAAGTGTAAAGTTTAAGACTCCTGTAAAGATACTGAACTCTACTCCACACTGATACCAACAAGGTAATAAATGCAGGAAAGAACGGCAAAGATGGGGGAAGAGAGGACATACTGTCATACTGATAGGCAGCAACAACTGCTCTTCTAAAATTATTTGATGGCCTTTCTCTTTAGTGCTGAATGCTCCAAGAGCAGAAAACTGACATTTTAAAAAAATAAAACACCTTAAAAATCCCCACACTGCTTCTTTGTTTTGGCTTAGTTTTTCTGTAGTTTGTTAGGTAAATACAATCTCTGATAATCTAGAATTATGACTAGATTGTAGTCTTCTCTATACAGCCATGGTAAAAACAAAGGATGGGTAACCTAAATAAATGGAGACTGTATAATTACAGAAAGTCTACGTTATCCCTTGTGTATCTGTAAGTCTGCTTGCATCTACTTGAATCTGAGACCAGATGACCTTTTTCTTCAAAATGAAACTTTTCATCAAAATGTACCACCTGCATATGGGCCTAGGCAATGGACTTCAAAGAGGTATATCAGGAATGGCTACTTAGCTCTACATGTCCATGTTAGTATAATCTAGGCTTAAGAAGATGACCATAGGATATAAAACTATGGGGTACAAAAAACCCATGCAAACATGGATAAAAGAATCGGACTTCTTTGTTGCTGTTGTGCTGAAACTGTCTGAAAAATGCTGTGTAAGCACTCTACAGGTCATGTTTAGTCCTGTGCAAACATTGTGAGTTGTCTTCTTTGTAATAGGAAATTAGTGGACAGACAGTCTTTGGGCACTTCCTGGGTCTACAGCACCAAGCAACTGAGAAAAATATTCCCATGCCGGACATCTTCACAGACGCCTCCTTTGATAGAGTTTTTGACTATCGACTTGCTACAAGTCAGGTGAGGAGCACAGCTGAAACTGAGCTGACAAAGTCTTAATAGTATTATATTACTAGAGACATAATCAAACTTCTGTCTGCCGCAAAAAATGGTTAATGTTTCTCCAATTGGTATCTTTCCAAACTGATGAGGAAGGGACTCATTTATATTCTTTTGTTTAAATATTATTTTTGTTTTCAGCCTCAACTGATAGTTATGATGAACACAACACATCTATTAAGATCAAGGACACTCTTAGGCTATATGACATGGTATTAGCTGTGTTGCTAATGAGGTTTCAATCATTCTCACAAAGTGCATATCAAACAACTATATTGTTTAACACAATAATTAACCACTATGTCAAACTTTGTTCTACTTCACAAGGTGCAGTCCAAATCTGGTTGTCTCCCATGTGCTTGCCCTTATCAACGTAAAACGTATGATATATGCTATACTCTTTTGAAGGATGACATGGCTTTTGTGTTGTCAGCCTTCAAAACAAACACAGAAAATAATTCAGAAGAGCTGAAAAAAGCTGTGGAGGATGCACTGCTGGACATGAGGACCATACTGTGAAAACAAAGACATGAATAAAGTGGTGGCTTTTCACTTTTGTTGAATGCAACATTTGCTTGACCAACACTGTTGGTCAAGCAAATGTTTATGCTGGTAAAAAGAAATGATCAGTTGTAGTCAATTGTAATCACTAATGAGAAGTTTATACAAGTTTGTACAACTTATTAAAAGATTTAAGTGAGTTATATATTTGAACCTGTATACATTTGATGCCAAGTGTTAGAGAAAATCTAAAATGAATTCAAACTTGTCCAGGCAATTCTGTTTTTGAAGTCAATTTGACGCCTATTTTTGTGTTAAAAAAGAAGTACAGGTGGCTAAAAAGATATTTAATTATTGTGAAGCGAAAAGGTCTCCATCCATTCTGTTTTAAGGCTCATATATATGACCATAATGTCAAGGCTTAATAGCAAGTACAATGTGTCCAACTAAGTACCTAATTAAAAAAACAAACTGAAATGTATGATTTTACACAGAATATTTGAAAAAACTGTCCAGGAGATTTTCTATGATAAAATATGCAATTTGTCTGTCAACACAGAAGAACTGATGGCATGTGGAAGGTCCCCACACTTTTACCTTTTCCACAACTCAGAGGATATCACCAGGCCGATCAGCTCTCTAGAGATTTTTTTGTTTTGTCTCTGTAATTCGTGGTTTTGTATTTTGGTATTTTAATTCTGAGCCTTCAGTTGGTTATGGTGTACGGGGGGGGGGGGGGGGGGAAGGGTTTTCCGGTACTATGTAAGTTAGGATGTAGATTTCCTGCAGAAGCCTAAATCAAGTCTTAATGTTAGAAGGATATTTAGTGCAGAATTTACTCTTTTTTTTTTTTTTTTTTTTTTTTTTTACTATCTATCCTGCTATTTCAGACCCATGCTGTATTCCAAAGCCAAGTTAACTCAATGTCTGACTGAACGTGTGGTAGTTATGACAACAGCAGCAAAAACTCATGTTTGTGTGTGTATTACCATGACATTTCCAGACCTATAAAATAAAGCATTACAATTACAAAACCAACATGTCTATAATATTGGCTTTTATTGAGGGATCAGTATTCATATCTCCATATAAAGAACAAAGCATGAAAAGTAACAACGGCAAAATGAAGAGGTGAAACCTAAAATGTCATCCATGGCAAGAAATAAAAGTAAAAATACTTAAAACCTTCTTTTATCACATAGCTGGGTTTCTTTTTAAAACAATTTTAATCTTACTATCCTTTAATAACGGTGACAATGCACATACTGTATGTCTTGTGATACATAAATGTCTGTTTTTTAATATAGCCGTTTCCATGATTGATGTTCTAGTTTAATTTCAGTTTAATAATGATTGAAGTTTTGACAATATCTAAGATATTTTGAAGTTTCACATTCACTGCAAAAGGCGTTTTTCTTGCTCCTGCTTTTAGAATTATGTGAATAGCAAAACCTCATATTTCCTTTATTTATTTTAGAGATGCAGCCTGGGAGTATTATGAAAGATGAATCTGGTTTTTCCTCCTGCTTTCATTCAGGCTGTCGTTCACTGATATCTGTAAAGGTCACTATAGATTGTTGAGTTCCAAAAGGGTTTGGTCCAATACCTGGTGCATGTCCAGATTTTCTTCTTTGGCGTGGGCCAGTTTCTCTAGAGTTGGAAACAAAGACACAAGTTACCTTCCAAGTTAATGTTCTGTCTATGATGAATATCTAAAAAATCGAATTGCTCTCAAATGCAAAGTTGTTATGCATAGTCTTTGTGTAAAAGGTAAATGGACTGGTTCTTATATAGCGCTTTTCTACTCTGTCTGAGCACTCAAAGCACTTTGGGTGAATGAATTACTTGTATAATCACACAAGCACTTCTAAGCTTAAGTGCTAAGTATCTAACATTCATACACACTCCGATGGATGCATCGGAGAGCAACATGGGGTTAGTATCTTGCCCAAGGATATTTGGCATGCAGACTGGAGCAGCCTGGGATCAAACCACCGACCTTCTGGTTAGTGGCTGATCCGCTCTGCCACCTGAGCTACAGCCAGTGTGAGTTTTACAATAGAATAGTTGAGTCAAACAGGTGTTCAAGGATCAAATGAAATGAAAGGAAATGCTCCTGATAAATAAATGTTTTAATTTATAGCCTACTATAGTAAAATAAAGCCTGCCGTACAGCCTACAGGTTATATACAGTAGGCTACGGTATGAAATACAGATTGTTCAATATGAAATATAGATTCTTAGAAGCAACTCAGTACATGCAAAAATAGGACTAAAGTAGTCCTACACACATTGAAATAACACACTAATTTAATGAAAAAGACGGCTAGAATTGCTTTGTATGTAATATTGTCTCCTTTTTGAATGACTTCAATATTCTTCCCCTCTGCAATTCTCTACCTTATCATGGTGGAGGGGTTTGTGTGTCCCAGGGACTACAGTGGCTTGCAAAAGTATTCGGCCCCCTTGAACTTTTCCACATTTTGTCACATTACAGCCACAAACATGAATCAATTTTATTAGAATTCCACGTGAAAGACCAACACAAAGTGGTGTACACGTGAGAAGTGGAACGAAAATCATACATGAGTCCAAACATTTTTTTACAAATAAATAACTGCAAAGTGGGGTATGCGTAATTATTCAGCCCCCTTTGGTATGAGTGCAGTCAGTTGCCCATAGACATTGCCTGATGAGTGCTAATGACTAAATAGAGTGCACCTGTGTGTAATCTAATGTCAGTACAAATACAGCTGCTCTGACGGTGTGATGGACCGAGCAGTGAAGGAAACTTAGGCACAGGTTAAAGTCCAAAAAAATGATTTTTTTTATTTAACCCAAAAAACATAATTGGTTAACTCATGCAAAAAGACTCAAAATCTTGGGCCCATAAAAGAGGTCAAAATAACAAAACTCTACTCAAAGTTGACAACACAACTGATAACTCAAACAAACTGACCTAACTTAATGAGACAAAGGGAAAACTTTAATAGTGGCTGATCAGCCCACAAAAACAGGAGAAGGGGTAAAACACACAAAACCTAACAAACCAAACATAATGAACTCCAATTCCCCCCCATGGTCCTGAGTTATGGCGTGAACCAATTTGTATTCTTCCTTTAAAGCTCGCTCCGCCCCTTTTCCACCTCTTGGCTCCTTAATCAAGGGACTGGAACAGCTGCAACTAAGGTAACTCAGAAAACAAAAAATGAATCATACATAACAGTGTAAACTAAAATGTGCGCACTTATTTTAGAATGCAGTGTTATGTGGATATGTGAATTAACTCTAAACCAAAACCAGTTATTTATTGTCCTGTAAATTAGGGCTGCTCGATTATGGCAAAAATGATAATCACGATTATTTTCACTGAAATTGAGATCACGATTATTTGACGATATTTATTTAACCCTTTAAGACCTACTATAGAACCAAGTCCACCAGAGCTTATATTATTTTTTTTACATGCTGTAGTGCCATTTGTGGGAGCATTTCAAGTTGCTATACATCAATACAACTGTTATAGCCCATATTTTAATAATATGTATGCATTAAGTGCATAGTAATTACATAAATTGCAAAAAAGTGCAATAAACTACAAAAAAAATTGAAAATCGCTTTTGTTTTGTTTACATATATTTCTACTTGGAGAAATTTAAGAGGCTTATCCCTCAAAACTTTAAATACAATAAAGTTGCAAAAAATAGTTTCCCACCACAGGAAATTTATTTTGAGTGTCTTCATAGTTTTATTTTGGAGATACACCAATTTTTATATACTGCAGGAAAAACAAAAAACAATCCTATGATGCAAATTTGCAAAGAAAACAGCATGTGCATCATTTCACTGTGGGAAGTGATAGGAACGGCAAAGCGTGTTTCTGGAATATTATGTTTTTGTTCCTGCAAGCGCTTTTTATGCAATTTTTGCAAAGCTATATGTGGAACGAAACCGTGACCGAGGACAAGCTGATGGCATCAGATGTAAGTACAACTCCTCCGGTTTCATATGCAAAACAAATTATTGCGCTAGCTTACACGGTTCAGATTCTACAGGGATTTAAAAATAGTTACGCAAAACGGAGCGTGCTGCTCTGACCGGCTTTAAAGGGTTAACAATGACTTTAAAAAAATAATATAAAATAGTGTGCAACACCACTGAAGTTTTTTTTTTTTTTAAACTCTCTTTTCAACCAACGGCAGTCACTCTCCAAATAACTTCTGCTTAGCTTTCCGAGCTTCCCTCGGGTCCTCTTAATCAGCGGTCTCCAACCTTTTTTGCGCCACGGACCAGTTTATGCCCGACAATATTTTCACGGACCGGCCTTTAAGGTGTCGCGGATAAATTAGGGAGGGGCTAATAATCGGCTCAGTCATTTTTAATGATCGTTGAAAGCCCAGATCGTAATCGTGATTAAAATTCGATTAATTGAGCAGCCCTACTGTAAATTAATTCCTATATTTAAAGAAAGAAATGTGAATGCAATGTTACTTATAAGCCTCTACACTAACATGGTGGGTATTACCACTGTGTGGCTGTAAGTGCAGCCATCACAGACGGCCTCAGAGGTTGTCTAAGAGAAAATTGGGAGCAACAAAACCATGAAGTCCAAAGAACACACCCAGACAGGTCAGGGATAGTCAAAGTCCAGATCTAAATCCAATCGAGAATCTGTGGCAAGATCTGAAAACTGCTGTTCACAAACGCTGTCCATCTAATCTGACTGAGCTGGAGCTGTTTTGCAAAGAAAAATGGGCAAAGATTTCAGTCTCTAGATGTGCAAAGCTGGTAGAGACAGACCCTAAAAGACTGGCAGCTGTAATTGCAGCAAAAGGTGGTTCTACAAAGTATTGACTAAGGGGGCTGAGTAGTTACGCACACTAGGGCTGGGCAATATATCGAGTTTTTTAAAAATATCGATACATTTTTATAGGAGATATAAGATGTGACAATATCCTTTATATCGATATAGTCTATGTTATGTTATAATTATACTTGTGGAGCCGCAAGTTTGCCTCTCTTTCGTCCACTTTTGTCTCTACGCAACGTTACTCTGCCTCGCCTCTCTCCTTCACTGAACACAACTCCCCCTCCTCCCCCATCGCTTCACCTGCAGGCAGCGACAAGATGGACACGGCAAATCTCCGTTAACGAGTTACTGCGCATCAACGTGTTAACGACCTAACCACGCTAACGCCATGCAGCCCAAAATCCTTTCATTTTTTCAAAAGTTGACAGCGCGCCTTATGTATGAATTCTGGTTGTGCTTGATGACCGCGAACCGATTTTATGTGGTACACGGCGCTCAGCAATCTGTCAAAAAAATGTTTGAGTACGACTTTAGTAAGCTACGGAGCTGCACTGCTTGATGACTTGTCGGAGCATTACGGCTACCGAGGAGCCTCGCGGAGTAATACGTACCGTGTTTCAACGTAATATTACCGTACTGTGTGTGTATAAGGACCATAAATGGCACCTGTTCAGAGTCATGGTTACGAAGCGGATTTCAAACTCCAGGCTGTCAGTCACGCGGTAGAACTTGGGAATAGAGCAGCTGTGAAATCTGTCTCTTTGTTATTATGCTCAGCATCTTTTAGTTTACATTTTGACTGCACAATTGTGAGCTTTTTGTTATGCACAAAAACAACATTGCTTTAGTTTATTTATGGAGCATATTAATTAATAAATGCTCATAATTTATTTTTGAGTAATTCTTTCATGTACATCTATGCTGTATGTTAATAAAAGTGCCTGTGTGACATCTGGGAAACAGCTTTAACTAAGAACTCTCTTTTTGCTCTTACTTTATGGCTTAAAAAAATTATCGAGATATATATCTTATATCGCCATCCAGCTAAAAAAATATCAAGATATGAATTTTGGGTCATATCGCCCAGCCCTAACGCCAGTGTTGGGTAAGTTACTTTAAAATAGTAACTTAGTTACATTACTAGTTACTTCTCTCAAAAGTAACTCAGTTACTTCAAGTTACTCGTTACTTTCAAAGTAACTAGTTACTAGGGAAAGTAACTTTGGTTTTACTCAGAATTCTCTTGTTAATGTGTTGCTTCCATAACTTTGCCAGTCTTCTAGCTTGCTTACTTGCCACAAGTGCACTGTGCCACCTACCAGTAGAAAGGAAAAGATAATGTGCATATTTCCACGAGAGAAATCCCACGCCTGGACCGTCATTGACTGTTGCCATGATTCTAGCCTACGTCACAGAGTCATGTGCGCCTTTTACATCCAACACAAAAACTGCAGTCGTGGTGCTTTTGATTGTACTCAGAACTCGGAAATTCTGCCTTCTGAATAGGAAGATGTAGGCAACACCAGACTGCAGATGAGCTGCATACAGGGCTGGACTGGGACAGAAAATCAGCCCGGGCACTTTGACTAGTGTCATATCTTTGACCACCATTATAGGAAAAATCTTAAAGCCTTTGAATGAAAACAAACACTGTTGTGACAGTGATGTACACTGTTTTGATGGTATATATGTATCAATCTATCAATCGTTTGTTGTAAGATTCAGATAATTATTTTTTAAAAGCGAGACATTTTAAATGAGAATAAGAAAGAAAAGTATTTCCTTGTGCCCACCTCTCCCTGTTGCATGGACCCCTGGCAACACTTTGCTAGATCTGCACCTGCACAGTTACCAGCTGTCAGCTACCTAAAAAAGGATCCTGGGGTTATTTGTCTCTCAGAAACTGTTCATAACTTCCCTTCAACTCATTCATGTCACCTAAAAGGTAAACCTGTTTCTCCATCACAGCTCTGATGATCCAGTTTCAACATTATGCACTCCACACTGTATATAAATGCCACTTGTTTTGCACATATTCAACTCTGTATATTTTATAATTATTATTATTATTATTATTTTATTTTATTTTTTTACTATTTAATTTGTAAAAATGTGTATACACACACACACACACACACACACACACACACACACACGTAGGAAAATATTTAGTATACACATCCAGAAATGCATACACTATTATATATTGTACATATATTTATTAGTTTCAGGTTGGCCATTCTTGTATTTTGCTCGTTTGTGTTGTTGTGTTTGCACATCTCTGTTGCTTGTGGGGCTCGCACACAAGAATTTCACTCGCATGTGCTGTGCCAGTGTGCCTGCACATGTGATGTGACAATAAAAAGTGATTTGATTTGATTTGAGTAAGGACATCTCCTGGTTTCATCTTCATGTTTCCCTCTCACCAGATAACCAAACCGACATCATGACCAGCAGCTTTACAGCTGTGGCTCCAGCAAACATCAGCTGATACTAGAAATTAATATTAAATAAATTCTAACAACAGCTGATCAAGCTTAAATGTGCTGCTGTTGTTTAGCGCGACATCCGCTGGTTTCCTCTTTCGGCGCAAAGTGAGCGATAAACAAACAAGAGAGCCGATCAGCTGATCATTGATCAGTTTCATGATTGAAGTAGAAACGGGAGAGGGAGGGGGGAGAATGAGAGGAGAAGAGGCAGCTGTGCAGCGTAAAGACAGAATAACTGCAGCTTTGTGCCTTTTCCATTGTAACTGAATTACGGGACAAACTGTTTCTTTTCACCTCAATAAGAAACGCGTAATATTTTCTCTGAATACCAGACGGGACGGTTGGCAACTCTAATAACTTATGAACAAAATAAAGTTCAACATCATTAACTTCATAGCACCACCCAGCTGTATAGAAACTCCGTCATGCTAGCTAGCACGCAGTACGGAAAAAGTCAGAATAACGAAAATAAACTCCACCTAAACTTGGTTTATATCTGACCCAGAGAGACTGCAGGTCATAACTTCTTACCTGAAGTTCAGTTCACACTTGGACCAGCGGCCGCCTCAGGTCTCTTTTCCTTCTGCGTCCCTTTCCATCCTCCACCTGCTGGCCTCCAACACTTGCTAATGTTACTGAATCTGTGGAAGCTCCGCGATAGCCACCACACGAAGTAACGAGTAACGACCCTATCTAAATCCCAGTAACGAGTAACGCGTTCCTGATTTTGGCATAATAACTAGTTACCGTGCTCGTTACCACAATAATAACGTAGTTACTGTAACGCGTTACTTAATAATGCGTTAGTCCCAACAGTGCCTAACGCACACACCCCACTTTGCAGTTATTTATTTGTAAAAAATGTTTGGAATCATGTATGATTTTCGTTACACTTCTCATGTACACTACTTTGTATTGGTCTTTCACATGGAATTCCAATAAAATTGATTCATGTTTGTGGCTGTAATGTGACAAAATGTGGAAAAGTTCAAGGGGGCCAAATACTTTTGCAAGCCACTGTATGTTGTCTGGGGGCTTTTACCCCCTGGTAGGGACTCTCATGGCTCTTTGTCTGGTCCCTGACCAGACAAAGAGCAATTCAGAAGATGGCTCAGAGTAAAGCTGCTGCTCCTCCACATTGAAAGGAGCCAGTTGAGGTGGTTCGGGCATCTGATAAGGATGCCTCCTGGGTGAGGTGTTCTGGGCATGTCCCACCGGGAGGAGGCCCTGGGGCAGCCCCAGGACACACTGGAGAGATTATACCTCTCGGCTGGCCTAGGAACTCCTTGGTGTTCCCCCGGATAAGCTGGAGGTGGTCGCCGGGGAGAGGGAGCCCCCATGAACCGGCCTAGATAAGCGGAAGATGGATGGATGCAATATTCTTGATCATTACCAAAGCTTTATTAACTTACACAGTCTCGATTTTCAGCTTTCCTTTCTGGCTTAAAAAAGCATTTAATTTAATTCAGTTTATTTATATAGTGCCAAATCACAACAACAATCTCTATATGCTGTTAAAGACCCTACAATCATACACAAAACCCCAACAATCATATGACCTCCCATGAGCAAGCACTTGGCAACAGTGGGAAGGAAAAACTCATTATAATTATTGATGAAGTTTCTGAAGTGCAGGTAGGCCAGTTCAGCACCCAGACTTTTCGACTACAACGCTATGCTTTTGTAATAGATGTAGTATTGCACTGGTTTAGCATTCTCTTGCTAAAATATGCAAGGCCGTCCCTAAAAACGACATTGTTTGGATGGGACCACATGGTGGGCTAAACTCTGTATTTATGCTGTATACAATATTGTACGATAGATACAACAGTGATGGTGCATTTTCAGATGTACCGCTGCCAGTTCCATAGACAACAATAATACCCTGATACAGTCAGAAATGTATGTTTGAATTGAGCCATGATAACAAGTCAGATGGTCCCTTTTCTTTAGTCCAGAGGACACAGCGTCCATGTTTTCCAAAAAAGAATTCACAAATTTGATATGTCTGACTATAGAACACTTTTCCACTTTACCTCAGTCCATTTTAAATGGCCTTTGGTGCACAGAAGATGATGAAGTTTCTTTGCATGGTAGAGTTTTAACATACATCTGATGGTACAGTGAACTGTGTTCACAGGCAGTGATTTCTGGAAGTATTTCTTAGTGCAATTCAGTGATTTCCACAACAGAATCACACCCGCTTTTAATGCCATGCCACCTTAAAGCTCAAAGACCACTGTAATCCAATACTGATTGATGGCGGCACATGGCGGAAAAAGCATGGCAGCGATGGAGAATGAGAAGGGCGAAAGCGGATCGTTGAATGAAACGGATGAACCAGAATTGGTTTGTAAAAATGCTGCAACTTCAGTGGTGTGGAACTGGTTTAGCTTTCGTCTGTCAGATACACAACAAAGCACTATTTTTGGTAGAGTATGCTAGTGGGCCGTCGTTATTACTGTGTTTTTTGGAAAATACGGCACACTTAAAATCAATCCTTTGATTTTTCTGAAAATCGACAGTGCCCCTTATAATCCCGTGTGCCTTATGTATGAATTCTGGTTGTGTTTACTGACCTGGAAACGATTTTATGTGGTACACGGCGCTCGAAAATCTGTCAAATGTTTTAGTACGACTTTAATAAGCTACAAACTCGCACCGCTTGATGGATTGTCGGAGCATTACGGCTATCGTAGGCAGGAGGCTCGCGGAATGATACGTACTGTGCTTCAACATAATATTACCGTATTGTGTGTATAACCTCTTTTTAAGTTTTGTGGATATTATACATGGTTATGCTGAGGATATGTTGGCCAATTTCCACTGGAAATGCCTTTTGGTTAAACTGTCAGCAAGGAATTTGCATTTGCACTGTTACATTTTTATATAGCTTTAATCCACATAAAAAACAGCTGCTTGTTTAAGTGAAAATACATTGGGGGTTTTTTCCACTAATAAAGTTGTGGAGTTGTAAAGTATTTTGTCTAGTGTCAATTATATCGTCAGTTATATTGTTATCGCAAATTTTCAAATGTATATCGTGGTAAATATTTTTGGTCATATCGCCCTGCTCTAATTCCAATTCCATTATCGATGGAGTAATGGAGCAATCAATACCCTACAACACCGGGCAGAAAACGTTCTATCTAAGCCAGAAGGGAAAAAGAAGAACACACACATATAAAGAAAGCTCTTAAAACACATGTGGTTATCCTAATTGGGCTTTCATCAAATCAGCAAAGATGCACAGAAAAGAATGTCAGACACCAACTAGGGAGAATCAGAAACACAAATGGAACATCCCCTATGTAGCCGGTTTGGGAGTTTTGTCTTTGGGATGAACCAGTTTTTGTCGGAGTGTATGCCTGGGTCTGAAGGACACTGGGATGTTATGCTTGGAGAAGACTCTCCTGAGTTTCTCTGATAAACCCTGTATGCTGTACAGTGCATCGAGGAATGCTCAGACCTCTACATTGGAGAGGCACAATATAGAAGAGCCACCTTGGACTGAGAAGACAGATTGTTTGAAAGAGGAGTGAAAGAAGCCATCTTTGTCCACTGTGAATGGCAATCTTTGAACAGAGGTGGTGGCTTACAACACCAACTGTCTGCCATCTATAATCCAGCCTCTCGGCTCACTGGCTCCACTTTGAGAGTCACCACCATCTCTAAGCAGCATATCAAAGACATTACATCCATACAAATTAATTATATGCTGCGTGATCAAATATTTGTGCATGTTGGAGGTATTTCCCCTGTTGTGATCAGTATTGCTAAAAAAGTTATTACGCATATTACACAGAACACTTTTCTTAAAAGTAATGCAGTACCTTGCTTAATTACACCCAGGAGAAAGACATGATATACTACTCATTACTTTCATGTTACTCTGGGTTCAGCATTTACTCAACTTCAATGTCACTCTGGTTTCTTGGCCAGCTTAGCCTTAGCATGCTGTTTGTGAAGGTGCTTGCAAAGAGCCAAACTTGTGTTAACAGTATAAGTTTTTGTCCCTGAGCAGTCTCCACTTTACAATTGTATTCCCATCCTTTCTTCTATAAAAAACAGTCCATATGCTGTAAACTACATCACTATTTTCCTCTGACACACAAACTGAAATCAGTTGATCATAGCAAGAGTGCAAGAAACGATAAGCAGGACTGATAGGGCAGGCAGGCAGACGAATTGGACAACTGTGAACAGGTTCTTTACACATCCTGTCACATCATAACTTCCTTTTCTCCATCATATCAGCCAGCTCACATACTCCTGCCTTTCTTTCTTTCTCACTGCTTCCTAACATGCTTTTCCCCTCTCTTCTTCTTCTCATTACAGGGGTGGCTGTAGCTCAGGGGGTAAAGCAGGTCATCTGCTGATCTGAAGGTTGGTGGTTTGAACTCTGGCTCTCCCAGCCTGCATGCCAAATATTCTTGGGCAAGATACAGATGCATCCATTGATAGAAATGCCCCATCCATAGAAAGCACTTGAAAGCATAGAAAACAGAAAGTGCTTGGGTGAATGTGGCGTGTGAACGAATGTGAACGCATCATTCAATCAGAGCTCCCTGACCTGCTGTCCATCTACACCAAGCGGTGCAAGTCCAAAGCTAGGAAGATTATGATGGACCTCTCCCATCCCAACAATGGACTCTTCTCACTGTTGAGGTCTGGGAAGCGCTTCCGCTCCCTTAAGGCCAAAACAGAGAGAATGAAGAGGAGCTTCTTCCCCCAGGCTATTCGGGGCCTGAACCAGGTGTAGGACTGGACTCTCCCAAACACGTCACTATAAGACTGGACTCTCACACACGTCACCACACGCACCACCACACATTTCCTATAATCCTATAATTCCTATAATTTATAATCCTTATCTTTATAATCTCTTCTGCTATTTGCACATTCTTTACTGTAAATTCCTAAGTTAATTTGTAAATTTTTGTAGTAAATTGTAAATATTGTAAAACTTTTCTTCTGTCATTTAATGGTCGGGCATTGTACAGCTACAAGCATTTCACCCCCATGTCATACTGTGTATGGTTGTGTGTGTGTGACAAATAAAATTTGAATTTGAATTTGTGTTGTTTAAAGCACTTCGAATGCTCCGGGAGAGTAGAAATGTTCTATCAATCACATTACATTTAGCATTTACAAATTCCACCAGCAAACCGTTGGCCAAGTGCAGAGGAAGCAGTCAGTGTTAATGAGGACTGATGATCCACATATTTGATTTGGCCAAGGTTTTATGATGTATGCCCTTCCTGATGGAACCATCCCCATTTAGTGCTTGGGAGAAGCACTAGGAATTCACTGATGTGGCCATCCCATGACTGGGTAAAATACACACACAATTACGAACTGACAAACTGACGAATTACGAGAGTGACAAGGAAAACTGAGAGAAAGTTGTGAAGTGAAGACAGCTTTATTACAGGGGAAAGACAAAACAGAATTGCTTAACTAATATTTTGCTAAAGAGAAGACAGCAACATAGTAGCTCAACCTTCTTCTTTAAAAAAGACCAGTCCTGTGAAATAGCTTACTCTTTTACCACACAGTAGCACTGTGGAGTGGAGAAAAAGAACAGCAAACAGGCAGTAGAGTTCAGACAGGAAAGAGGGGCAGCGAAGAAGTAAGACAACTTCTACAGTGTAGTCATATCGTTGAGGGCCAGGTCCAGCTCCTCACTGAGAGCCTTGCCCTTCAGCTTCTGAGCATATACTTCATCTAAAGGAGGACATTGAGACACGGAAACAATTAATCACATAGAGAGACAGAGATCGGATAGAGGTAGGAAGACAGGAAAAAGAAAAGAAAATAGTTTAAACTGTAAATCTTCATACCGATTCACAAGTGTTAATGCCATCACATCAGCTTGTTACTTCAGCTCACCAAGACAACAGACAGCCAAACCTGAGCTTAGTCAAGCAAATGCCAACATCCCTGACTTTGATTAGTAAGGAAAAGATACAAATTGAACAAATAACTGGAATTATTGGTTGGTACAATTTAGCCTTGATACCACAGACACCAGGATAAGTATCAATGTAAGCACTTCAAACCAAGTTCAAACTATTTTCATTCAACAACTGTTATGAAAATAATTAATGAATTCACATATCAGAACTACAACCACAAAACACCATGTTAAAAGTCTACATCATTCAACAACAATGTTTTCACTGTTGTGTTTATGTACAAAGACAAATATTGACAAACACACTGTTATCTGTTTCTAGATCCACAAAGATGTGTGGATATGTTTTTCTATCACTATTAGGGTAAGAGAAATCTTAGGAAACCGTCAAACCGATATCTGAATGTTTAGGTGTGGGTGCATACCACCATGAATGGCATAAAGGCAAAAATGCCCAAAAGAAAAAAAATTAATTAATATAGCAGCAACATCAAGTTTTACAACTAGTCATTTTGCTAGCTAACTACCTTCATTGTGGCATATTGTGCTATGAAAAAGTATTTGTTTGTTTGGTCTGAAACATGTAAGTGTGTGAAAGATGCAAGAAACAAAGTCAACCTGGGTAAATACCTGGGTGTGATGATATCTGTGTATTCTTTTTCTCCTGGATTACCCTTTTGCGTTACACATTTCACTGTTTTTCCTTTTGCTACCTAGCCTGACCTGTCTCCCCAATGTGATGTTTGTTTATTGTATGTACGGTCCGCAAGGTCTGTCATCTCGGTTGTGGGCAACCGCAACTAACAAATAAACGCTATCTCATCATCTAAAGATAAAATATTCAGCTTTTAAATGATGATTTAAATTATTAAGGGAAAGAAAGATTATTAAACCTACAAAAGAGGAGTAGGGCCACTGAAAAGAGAAAAAACAGTGGGGACATCTCCAAAATTCAGATTAAACTCAGAATTCTGAGAAATAAAGTGTATTGTTTCTACAATAAAGTATTGTATATGTTTGCCTAAATAGGGCTTTTAGTCCCTAAAACTAGGAAAGAACTATATATGAAGTCCATTTCTATTAAGGTGTCATAAAATAAAAAATATTCTTGCTTTTTGTCTTAGTGGCATTTCTCATAGTTGCTGTATTACTATAAATGTTGTAGGTAAGAACATGCAGAATGACGGCCAAGTGCATTAACTCTAAGTATTAAAATTAAGCAATTAAAATTAAGCAAAGACACCATAACTGGATTAGAGGAATTTGGTCCTTCCACTTATCATTGGCTTTATTCAGGAAATTGTAACTGCAGAGAACAGCTGTCCAACAAAGTGCCAGTTCAGTTACAACACCCCATAAGTGAAACTCTGTGTGATTTTAATGTTCACTGAGGGACACTGAGCAGACATGTTAGTGGAAGTACTGGCAGAGATAAGAGGTGTGTGTGGACTACCTTCTAAATCATCAATGGTCTTCTCCAGCTTGGCCACAGACCTCTCAGCAAACTCTGCACGGGTCTCAGCCTGGAATCCAAACCACAGCAAAGCATCAGCTTACTCCATAAATCATAAGTATACAACAAAAATAATAATAATAAAACTAGACTGGAAAAACTTTACCTCCTTCAGTTTGTCAGTAAGAACTTTTATTTCTTCTTCATATTTGTCCTCCTTTTGAGAGTACTGAAATATAAACAAATAACATACAAACTTTCACAAAGTGTGTTTAAACAACATTTCCATTTCATGAGTGCAGTTGGCCTGAGTACCTTATGTAAGTATTTTCCATCTGTTTTCCCAGGCTTTATCTCTAACTTTTAACCATGTGGATAAAATTATAGCTGTTTCATATTTTCAGTGGTGTGTTTCAATCAAAAAGATGCTGGAAATGTGGAAACCTATTTAGTTTAACCTTAAATTTAAAACTAAAAATGGAAATGGACACAAATCAAATAATTATCATCATGACAATTTCCATCATGTCATTTAAGTTAATTTTGCTGTATGCCGCTGAACTTGAAACAAAGTTTCATTTATTTATGGACTGTTTATGTGTCTGTATCCTCATAGCAAATTATAAATGCGTTTTGTTGAATGGATATAGGGTTTCTATTGATGTCTTTAGATTTGTTTGAGGTGAGGCCGAGTGACTGGTCCCTCTTTTTTACAGGTTATATTTTTACAGGTATTTTACAGTATTTTTACGGGTTATATTTCATATATATACAATCTGACTGGCCACTCTTCAGGCTAAATACCCCTCAGCTCCTACTGTACCTTTTCAGCCTGTGCTTCCAGTGACTTCAAGTTGTTGGTGACATTTTTCAGCTCTTCCTCAAGGTCACCTGATTTACTGACCAATGTAAGAAAGATGAAAAGCAAAAGAAGAGAAAGTAGTGACTTGAAAGGTAGAATAGCAGAAGAGACTAAACTCAGACATTGACTAATAAAAGACTACATGACTTATAACAAAAACCGCCAGGCTTTGGTTAGAATCTGTTTTTGGAGGGAGCGTGCATGGTCTTTGATCAGTTTCTTCCAGGTATTCCTTCCACAGCTCAAAGACATGCACGTTAGCTTAACTGGTGAATCTAAATTGGTCGCAAGCATGGATGCAATGTATATAAAGTCCCTAACTGCGTAGAATAAAGAAAGAGAAATTTAAAAATATAAAAAATCTACTTTTTAATGTGCCTATAAACCTACTAACAGACAGATACCAATAATGTCTTCATCCGTCTCTCGGTGCTTTGTCTTTATTACCCAATGAGTGACAAGGCCATAAGGCTACTGTCTCTACTAACAAATATTTTAATTCAATAAAATAAATGTATTTTTTCATTTTAAAACACTTGACTAATTTCCTTAAAGAAATATTAATAGATGACAAACAATACACTGATGTGAGGGAACACAATTTCAGTGTTATTTATATAATTGTGTTTATTTTTATTCTGAAATATAAAAAAAAAATACTTTAAGTACCACTGTATAGATGGATGGATGGATTCTTGCTGGTCTTATTAATTTTAAAGAAAAAAAGTAGAATATCAGCAGTACTTAAGTGCAGTATAAGAGGGAAATGTAGAAAACATAGATGGAAAAGTAAAGAGGCTGCAGGTCAAAGGAGCACAAGACAGCAGGTCACAATTAGACCTCAGTGGTGTTCATACAGTAAGTACCTCTTCTTCTGAGCACATCATGGACTTGAAATTTTGCTCCATTAGTTTGAGCTCCTCCTCCAGCTCCCTCATTCTCCTGCACGAGTTAGTCCAAAATGTTTGGGGGTGAGGAGGATTGGTGGTTGCCAAAGAGACAGTGGTTGTGCAAACATGCATTCATTCACAAAAACACAGAAAGAAAGAACAACACACAGCCAGAGAGGTATACTATGTAGGCAGGACTATCTTTGCATTAGCTGGCTCTACGGCTCTAAAATCCCAATCTAACAGGTTTGTGTACATTACATAATCCCACAGTTAAAAATCTGAATTATTCTAAGAAAACAGGGTGCTTAAACTGATATTAATTTAAAGCTCTGACTATGACCTCCTCTGGATGAGGTTTAAGTATACAGCATAAGCTGCCATGATGATGTAGCCAGGTTAAAAAAAGAGCCAGCTTAATAAGCCTGCAGCCATTACGTTTGCTTCATAGTACAACCTCACGTCTCTGTGTCATTAGTTTTATGTCCTACTTGATGACAGCACACAATAACACTTTGCATTTGTGATGAAATTGTTAAGTAAGCATTCAAGTCGTGCATCACAAGAAAATTAAACAATTACAATAATATTTGTAATTTAGATCACTTATAGAGCTAAAATTCCAAAATAAGTTAAATCTTCACAAATAATTGCAAATCATGGCTTTGCAATTTAAGCAGAGATAAAAACAGAATAAGTAGATTAAACAGCAGTGATCATTAGTCGCAGTTGTTAAGAGAATTCTTATGACATGCAACACTTAGAGATCCCACTACTATTTAATCTAGACATACGGGTATGAATTATATTATTTAAAACAACAAATGAGCAAGATTATTTTGTGATGGTAGGAGTCACATGATCTCTACCATGACAACATGTATGTATGTAAGTGACACTTGCTAGTGTTTTTGGAGTGCAGGTATTGACTTACGCCTCAGCTACTTCAGCACGCTCCTCTGAGCGCTCCAATTCACCCTCCAGGATCACCAGTTTGCGTGCAACCTGCAGATATTCACACACTTAAGTCATCCCAAATAACATAACAAGTCTGTTAACTCATTTTGCTTAGTAAAAATATTGTATTTATGTGAACTTCTGGTATTTATCTTTGTTGACCCTATTACTGACCAATTATATACTGTGAGTCTGCACTATGTTCAGTCAAGTCATTATAGTGCTGTAAAAAAGTATTTGCTCATCTTCCTTCAAATGCATACAAACCAACATCCCATTCTTAATACATAGGGTTTAATATAATGTCAGTAAGCCTTTGGGGTAGATGTAGCTCACATGGCAGAGCAGGTCATCTGCTAATTGGAAGGTTGGTGGTTCAATCCCTCCAGTCTGCATGCCAAATATCCTTTGGCGTACTCAATAATTTAAGAATGTGTGTGCATGTTAGATAGAAAGCACTTACATAGAAAGAAGTGCTTGTATGAATGGGTGAACAAGGCAAGTTGTGTAAAACACTGGATCACTGAATTAGAACTTGGAAATCATTTTATCTTCATACATGCTCAATCATCCAGGTAAGGAATTCCTAAAAAGTTGACTCTGTTCATCTGGACGTTGCGTTTCAGTGGAAGAAACGTTTCGTCACTCATCCAAGTGACTTCTTCAGTCTCAGCTAACTGCAGGTTTCCCCAACCTTAGCTTTGCAAGATTACTGAAAAAAGCACCACTGAATGAACAGTGGGCTGTTAGGTCAGTTCCTTGATCTTTTGACAAAACTTTTTGTCAACTTTTTGCCATATAATCATTTTTCTTTTTTAAGGTAACCTACTGAGAACCTACTTAGAATTTGTGTAGAGTATTAGTTGTTGTTGTTTTTTCTCCAACTGGGACATCATGCAATAACCATGAAAAAAAACAGCAATACAACACCTCTTCATATTTGCGGTCAGCCTCCTCAGCGATGTGTTTGGCTTCCTTCAGCTGCATCTCCTGGATCTCCATTTTCTCTTCATCTTTTGTTGCTCTGTTCTCTATGACTTTCATTCCTCTGAATAACAGGAAATGTGACGGAATAAGCAGTGTATACAGCAGTGGAATTTATATATTTTTTATATATATATATATATATATATATATATATATATATATAGAGAGAGAGAGAGAGAGAGAGAGAGAGAGAGAGAGATTGTGTGTGTCTGTGTAATTTTTTTGTCTCTGTATTAAATATGCCACTCTCCATGCTCTCAATTGTCCCCATGGGAATAGATAGAGTAACTGTCAGATGTACAGTAACTACACTAAAGTCATGAAAGACTATGACAGAGCTGAATCATGGTTCAAAATGTAATGCTGATAGTCATAGTAAATACAATACTGGGTTGTATAGTACAGGATTGGATAGCTGAAAACTCAAATTAAAGTGAAGAAGTGCCTTATAAAAAAGGCTGGATGTATTTGCCATGTCCCACGCTTAAAAGAGTAACAGTAATAGTTTAACAAAAACAACTGTACCTTCAATAACACACTAGCATTCATAAAGAGGAGCATAAAGAATAGCAAACAGCATCTTAACTCTACAGACAGAGAGTTCAAATTTTAGATGGATGGACATGAAGCTCATCACCTCTCACTCTCATCTGCAGCTTTCTCAGCCTCCTCCAGCTTCTGCAAAGCAGTAGCCAGTCTCTCCTGAGCTCTATCCAACTCCTCCTCAACCAACTGGATACGTCTGTTTAAGGATGCCACTTCTGCCTCAGCCTGCGGGGACACACACACACAATTATTTTTTGTCTTTTTTGTGTTTTTTCCCCCCCTGTTCTTCTCTCCTGGCTCCAAGTAGTCATTAATTTGCACATCTAGACTGAATCCACACGTCTATTATCTTGAGGGTAAAAGAAAAAAAAAAGTTGTTTTTGATTGCTAAGCGGAGTCCTAAGATATGTTCCTTACAGTTTGTTTGTTTTTTCTAATTGGGTTACTATTAAAAGAAACAAGGATGTGATATTTGACCAAAAAAAATGCAGGACTTTTTAAATGACATTAAATGAGCAAAGACGGTGGTAGAAGCATATAAAGTCAACAATGTTTTGAAGCTTTTTTTTAAGTCGCCTAAAGAGTTTCAAGATGGCTACCGAGTGGCAAGACTTTCATTTAATGTTTTATTTTAGAATATAATGCCATTAAATTGCTTTAATTCTTTTATTTGTCAGTTATTTTTTATAGTTATATTTCCACTTTTACAAACAAAGGGGAAACAGCCGTTCATTGACGACTGCAGTTTCCGGTGTAGCGGTCTTAAGACGGTGTTTCTGAGTATTACCCTTTCCCTGGCCTGCCTCTCCATGTCAGCTTCTTCCCGCAGCAGCTCTGCTTGTTCTTCGGCCTCATGCGTCGCTTGCTGCAGTGTCTGTATTTTCCGTCTGACAGAGTCTATGGACGTCAAAGTCGCCATGCTGCGAATATTCAACTTCGAGCTTTTCGCAGGCGTCACGGCGTTGCCTTGGCAACTGTAAGTCGGAATCAATGCAAGAGTTTTCTGGTTACTGTTTCAAAATAAAAGTTGGCGTTCCAGGTGAAGTCGGAAGTCACTCTTTTCAAATGGAACGCCCGCTTAACTCGGATTTCCAACTCGGGCTTCCATCTTCGAGTTAAGAATTGAAGATGGAGGTTTTGCACATAAACATTAGCAACACTGTAAAAATGGTAATATATACATGTTCTATAAATAGAGAGTTGAACAGGCTCTACCAATGAATGTGCTCCATAGTGGTTTTAAAATAAATAAATAAATAAATGAATAAGCAGTTTTGTTTTGCTACTGAACCATCTACCTTGCAGGAACAAAATAAATCCTGTTTTTCCAGGCTTCTCAGAGTTCACTAGCCTCATCCTCAGAGGTAAATGGAACACAGCTTAGCAATGACACAAGTTATTTGGACAGATAATTTTTCTAATATTCCTTCATAGGTAATAAAGTAAGATTTTAGATAGATTATAGATTATAATAATGCATATTTTTATATAACAGTATACTCGATTAGGTTCATTTTTCACCCTTATGCTAACAGTACAGCAATACAACATGGAATATGACTGCTCATATTTTTTTGCACACCTCCAGATAATGTAAGTAAGAAATTGGCTACAGTGTCAATAAGAAGGACAATTTGTAAAGGCACTAATGATGGTAAAAAGTCAAACTTTTCAAATTATTTATTTCAAATTATTTTCAAAGTACATATATATGCACAACATAAATGTGTTTGAGAATAGAACTTGATGTCCCAAGGCAAAGGTATTTATGTTAGAGTGAACATCAGTTACAAGCAGAGGAAGCATAAACAAATGAATGCATTGCTCTGATGCTTTTCCATCTTTGGAAACCTCACAGTGACTCTGCAGACAAGACAAAGTTCCACTCCTTTTAGGACCAATGCATGTGGTCTCACTCTTTCCTGCATTGCTCATTTTGACTCAGAACTTTTAAAGAAAACTAGACCACAAAAATGACTGTGACTCTCATAAAAGGCATTGTGGCCCCATTTTCACTACTAATCCTGTTCCATAAGTCAAACATAATACATCCAACAAAACTATTATAGTTGTAGGAATAGAAAGTTAAATATATACTCATTAAATATAGTAGTAATTCAAGTACCTGTACAGATATTGAAGATTGTTACACCGGTAAGCTCCAAATAGTTAACCATAGTATTAACCACTGCACCACCATGCTGCCCAAAATAAAATCTTGCCTAATAAACTGTTAAGACTTGATAGATTAGTTGTAATTGTCCTCAGTGTGCTAATAATCATTTTTCTCAAGTAGCTGAAAATGAGTTCACTGCAAATGATGATAGTGATTTGGAGGATTCAGCACAAATAGCTTTTACATCATATGAATTGGTGATGATTTTTGGATATGTATAAGTTGATGGAATGTAAAGTTTGACTTACTGTAAAAGTAGCTTGTGCATATTTCAGACATAGTAGAAGCTAAGACTTGCTACTAGTTTTATAGCATTAGTGATGGCCTACATGACCTTAATTTCAGTTACAACCCAGTGCTAAACACCTGAAGTGACTGGATTGAATAGTGACAGAACATTTAAGAATGACAGTACACATAAGGTAACAACCATCACTGTGACCAGACACAGTAAGCTAATGTGATCTCGACAATGTCGCCCTCTAGTAATACTGTCATTTATGCTCACTTACATCTGCTGCCTTTTTTTCAGCTTGCTCCAGCTTCTCCTGGGCATCCTTCAGTGATTCCGAGTATTTGTCGAGCTCATCTTCTACTCCTTTCAGCTTCTTTTGCAGGGCAAGCAACTCCTCTTCAAGCTAAAGCCGAAATATACCAAGACACAAAACACAAAATTATTTTATTTTAGAAGCATTGGGGAAAATTGAACAAAACAAAAAAGAATTTTTATTTTATTTAATTGCTCATAATCGATTTGCCAAAAAACATTCAGTTTACAATAATGTGACAAATGAAAAGAAACCTTGCATTATTTCATTATTTTTGAAATGATTAAGCACCTATCAAAAAATTACAAAAAAATATCTCACTATTTATTTTAGCTTAGTGTTTTTAACCCCAGCAGTAATAGATTTGTATTAAAATATTCTGACAATGTTGAAAATGTAGTTCTTTTGACCTGCAGTGAGAATGTAGAGGCAGCAACAACTCTGCAAATAAATGTACTTGATTAGGCCTAAGTTCATTATTATGCAACAAATTATAACATGAGCTGTATTCAGTAAAAATCCAAATACTCAAAATCTAACTGGCATATGTGAGAAATGTTGCTTTACAACCTCCTGATGATGTTGTATTAGTTATAAAATTCTGATATTAACGTAACAGACATGGATCTTTGAGCATATCCATGCTCCCAAAAGGAACACTGTGTTCACTTATAACAGACAAAAGAAATTCTTTGTTATCCAGTGTCTCAAATATATTTTTACCAAGTTGCTGTGTGCAGTAACAGCATATAAACAGTGACAGTAGCCACCAACCCCAGATGCCTATCAAATCCAACACAAATCTAGTGTCATTTGTAACACTCTATTAATGATCTAGTTAGATGATTGGTGTAAAATCTGTGTGCATATTCTTCAGAGAAGAAAACACTTTTTTCTTAACCCCCAACGGTAAATCTGAATCTAACAACCAGATTCCCTTTTCCAACAGAAGCTTTCAGGACTATAAAAAGCCAGTTGCAAATGACAGTGATGTGGCCTGACAACAGTGTTCCTAGTACAAATGTGCTTTAAATATCTCTTCTGACAGCCTCTCACAGCCATCTAAGGCCTGATACTCACATATAGCATATGGCAGTCCTATAGTTCCTGTCATAGTGGTAACCAAGACAACGGCCTTGACAGACTCTTAAAAACTGTGACAATTCAAAGGTGAGTTACTTAGATGTAGAAATATAAATGGAAATGTTCATTGGTTCTAGGTAGAGCTGATGGTGATAGCAAGCTGGTATCCCCTGGGAATAATTTCTATGATAGCTGGTGCATAGTTGAATGTTAACAGATTGCTATGTGATCTTGAGAAAATACACAATAGAACTACACCAGAGAGACTATAAGCCATACAGGAATTTCACTGCGTTGTCAGATGTTTCTCAAAACAATAAATTATGAATATTTTCTCATGTGTTCAAGAGTTAGAAAAAGCAGTCAGTTTTGAATAGAAAATAGTGGAATCACATGTAGACTGAGTAAACTGATTTTTTGTGAGCTACTGGCTTACTCGTGTATTCTGAAAGGGAAATAAGAAGCAGAGCATTCAGGTATCAGGCCCCTCTCCTGTGGAACCACCTCTGTACTTTTAAGATTACTTCAGAGTTTCCTTTTTGATAAAGCATATAGTTAGGGATGAATTAGGTGATAGTGAATCATTCTTTAGTTATGCAATAAGTACTTCTTTGCCTCCCATAGTTATTTTTCTCTTCTCCTTTCTTTCATCCCCCAAAAGCTCATGGAAGATGGCAGAACCTGAGTTTGGTTCTGCTGGAGATTTCTTTCTGTTTAAAAGGAGTTTTTCCTTCCCACTCTCAATTGTTTGGTAATAAGGGATTGTCTGATTGCTGGGGTTTGGTTTTCAATACACCAACAATCTATGTCCACTGTGAACGACCATCCTTGAACAGAGGTGGTGGCTTGTGACACCCACTGTCTGTCACCTATAATCCAGTTTTTCCCTTCCCAGGTGCCTTAACGCCCACTCACATCTTGTGTCAGTTGATCTTAACTGGGACCACAGAATGGGATCTTAAATATTGGTGGTGGTGCTTAAATACTGGTGTGGTATATTATTTTGGTTTTAAACATTCTGTAGTCTAAAAATGTTTTGTACAATGTACATAGAGAACATAATCATGTTATCCAACAAACATTCCTTTTCAGACATTTAAAATGAACAGTATTCTGATTCTTATGAAATTATAGCAGGTTGCAGGTACATAAGTCAGTTTTCAAATTTTAAGATGAAAATCAATTGATATATTTATTGTTTAGACATAATTTTGACATAGATGGGTCAGATCTAAATCTGGCTGATAGCATAATTCATAATCATAATTGTTGATGTGTATATCGCTTCAACGTTGCAGCTGTTGATTTCCAGAAAGCCAGACTGCTTTTGGTGCATTTCAGTCACTTTCAGTTCAGTCCTTGTAAATGACCATTTTCAATGACTTTTCTTTGTTGTTGTTGTTTTTAAGCCACTTATGACTAAGTGTTCCGTCTACACATAACAGACAACTTATCAAAGAACCAGTTTACATGTATATCTTTAGGAACTTTGCTACTAGCAGGCTGTCAGAAAAACATCATCTGTTCTCCTTGCTTTAATTGAATCTACAAAAGAAGAAGAAGAAGAAAGAAATAGAATGGACACTGATGGGCCTTAATGCTCTGTCACTGAAGCTTGACAGTTAAATTCCAGTTTGGTGTTAAAGCTATGCCTTAAATATTACTACTGCAAACACTTCTGATACACTGTGCTAACTTATGCCATAATTTGATGTGCCCTTCTCAAGAAAAAATAACTATTTCATTCAGTTCATTTCGGCACAACAGTCTCAAAGATATCAATGGTAAGTTGTCAGGTATGGAAAAGTGTGGTAGGAAAAAGTCATGAGCAAGAGGTATGACTTCAATCTCAAGAAGATTTTCAAGAAAAGTTGATTCAAGAACTTGGGAGAGCATCAGAAGCGTTTAACTTGGGATAAAGAGGGGGGAAATGGACTTTTGCTTAATGGTCCAAAGTTCTCTTTTTCAGATGCAAATAAATGTTGCATTGAGAGTAGAGAGGCACATAACCCAAGGTCTTAAAGTCTAGTGCGAAGTTGCGATTGTAATGATTGGTCCACTTTGTTGTAGTCCAGAGTCAACTCAGAAGTCCACCAGGAGATTTTAGAAAACCTTGTGCTTCTATCTGTTGGCAAGCATTACGAAAATACTGATTTCCTTATTAACACATGTCCACAATGCCAAAACTCCTACAAGATGGTTTGCTGTCCATGTTATTATAGTACTGAAATAGCTGCCAACCAACCTGACCTGAACCTCATAAACAATTTGTGGGGTATTGTCAACAGGAAGAGATGAGTAACACAAAAGCTAAAAACACAGACAAGCTAAAGGCCACCATCAAATCTATCAAAGCTGATTGCCTCTATGTACTGCACTCATACAGTAACTTGTTGTGAAGAAGTCCCAACCAGGAACATACATTTCAGAAGCTGAATGTTTCTGTATTGATTTAAAATAATACTCTAATAATTTGATGCTGGATTTCTGATTTTCCTAAACCTTAATCATCAGATTAAAAATTAAAAAAAAGTCTGAAACATATCAAAGTATTTCACTATACTTTTTTGAACAAAAAAAGAGAGACATTTTGTATTTGCTTTTGTAGTTACTTGTCATGTTTAGTTTTGTAGTTATATATAAATACATTTAACTGCATATCATATTATATAATCGTCTTTTCAAACCTGAGAGATTGATCTTGTCACTGACTGAGCTGAACTGTATATGATCAGGTTAAATTACAGAACAAGCAGCTTTTGTCAGTGATATCCGATATAAGCAGAGACCCTTTAAAAGTATCCATCACGGAATAATTTTAGCATATAAGAAATACTCTCACTTTGGAAATTTAAAATGCATTTTGGTTATAATATTTGTGCACTTTTCCCCGATTTTAAATAAACATAAAGTATACCTATGTAAATATCAAGTTTCAAGTGAAAATAAAGATAATACAGGATATACTTTAACTATCTCTACATTTGGAAAATTATTGTGTCACAGCAGCCGAAACATTAAACAGAACCTATATCAAATTGAAATACAAGAGCTCAATAAAATAAATACAATACTGGAAAACAAAATCACTCAAAAAAGTAAAAGAAAAGAAAGGGGAGCACAACTAAATAGAAAAAAAGTGAAATAAAAGAGCAAAAAGTGTCTTAGACTCGTTTTTTTATGGACAGTGCCAAACATTGACGTTAAATGCCAAAACATAAAGCCACAAGCAAAGAATATCCTGAATGAGAAGTGTCAGCAGTATACATCAAACAGTGATAAGAAAAATCAACTTTAGCAGCCAAAAGCTACAGTACATTTTACATATTGAATTATGTATGTGCGGTGCAGGTAAATGATAACAGGACGATATCAACATCAACTGGTATGGAGGTGCATTTCACGTCAGACCTTTCGCCCATTTACAACTTAGTCGGGTTTTGCTTTTCAGCACTTCTTCTAAATTATTTTATATAGTTCTGTGTGTATTTTAAGGTATTTATTTCATAACTTTTCCTTCATTATGTTTACGTTGAAACGTTTAAAAGTGTTCAACGAGTTGCCTGTGAGGTGCAGCGTAGCTCCTTCCTTTACCTGTTTGCATTTGTCCTCTGCTCCTTTTTTGTCTATTTCAGCCTGTTCTGCCCGGTCTATAGCGTTCTCCTTATCCAGCTTCAGCATCTGCATTTTCTTCTTGATGGCCTCCATGTTTCTTCAGTGTCTGTGAGCTAAACAGAAAGAGAACTGCACCCAGCTTTCGGGACAGACACAGGCAACGGTCCGTGACAGGAGAACAGGAGGGTCTCTGTGAAGCTGTTCAAGAGAGTAAGAGAGGATGGCATGACAGCAGTACGAGCCCACGCACTCCTCTTTTTCTCCCACTTTGGATCCGTACGATTCGTTGACCATGTTTAGGCACTGAAAGCTGTGCAGGCTGTCTGACGTGTGTGTTCAGTATGTGAGAATAAATCAAGACTATCCCCGACCACTGGGACATCAGCAAAGGTAACAGAGCAAATCACTGATCTAAAACGTTTAGAGATGAAAAAAGTAGTACCAATCCGAAAATTACCAATTAAAATATTAAAGGCGTTGAATTAAAACAAACAAACAAACAAAAAAACCCACAACTGACTGGGTCATATGTGAAGATGTACATACTGAAAACATAAAAATCCAAAATTGAAAGTTAAAACACAAAGAGAGAAAGTCTATACCGCGTAAACAGAAGGACACAGTTATAGTGTAAGACATAACATACCTATAATCTGGGAAAACTGGTAGCTAAACCAAAGCATTTATTTTTATTGAGTCTCCATTTCTACTTATCTGTATAAATGAGGAGGTCCTACTTTCAAATCAGAGTTGAGAAAGTCCCCACAAGGGCTTTGTAGTGCAGTGGGGTGTGATGATTTCAGTTAAAGTGAGACGATTTAACAATGTGTTAGTCTCTACAAGATACAGGTTTGCGAGCTATACAATCACTACTGCTATTTAGAGGCAATAAGGTAACTAGTGAGACATGTGGCTAATATCCATTTAGTTCAGCTTTATTTACTTTGTAGTTTCAGTTCACGACAATTGTCTAAAGGTGTTTTGTATTGTAATGTAAAGAAGCCCTTTAAACAAGCACTGGGCAATGGTAGGGAGGATGAAGGGAAGAAGTTTTAACAGGAAAAGCAGATGTAGCATAAGCAGTCTCTGACTGGTTGAGGGCGAGGGGAAAGAATAAATAGAGAATATAGTTCCAAACACATTTTGTTTAAATATATTTATTGAAAATAATGCAAGCTGTGTTATAGATTCTCCACTGTGTAACACTGAGTTTTCACCTTTTAGGGACATGATATCTATGTTGGGACAAACAAACTGTTAAACAACAGATGTCAACATCTCTTTAAACACTGTCTTTATTGAATATAAATCACAGTTACAGTGTCCATCATCGGTACTATTGTGAATGAGCATTATAATTAGTCAAAATGTGCACAAAATTTTAAAAAGCCTTTGTATGTTATACTGCATACTGCTCTAGCTATCCTAAAAATAATATGCAAATAATATGCAAAAGAAAAAAAGGCCAACGTAAGGGCAGATTTTAATCATTATCTTATAATCTATTTTTGTGTTCATCCATATAAAATGCCAATATATACCTCAGATCATTTCCTTTTCAGTTGTAGGAATTCTTTAGAAAAATCCCACAAATAACATATCATAGGAGCAAGTCAATAACCACTAAGAATCCAAATACAGTCAATTTAATGTCAAATATTCCTGTTGCAAATACACTTTCACTGTGTAATTGCAAAAATATATTCATAATTTTTCTCTACTAGACCCTCATCAAGCACAAGTCATGTTACATAGAAAGTACTAAAAACTTAGGATACAAGTATAAACTTACAGCTGATCCCATGTCCCTGGTACATAATACATAAAGGTATAAATTTAAAACACTTTATTTGTTTAAAGAAATCCTGACAGTGCTGGACTCTTTGCAACAATCTCAAATATTTAAAAATTAAATATATGGCTTCATTATTTGAACACAAATGAGTCCTCTAGTCTGATTTCTGGCTAAATACTGAAGATGGTTAAATCCAAAAACCCACACAGAAAAACATAGCAATGTACTGGAGGATATCCTTTTAACATATTCTGAAGGTTGTAAAAAAACACTATGATTTTTTCCACTGTATAATTATTTTATCCCAATTTAGATTTAAAATGTGTAATTTTATATATTAAGTTTAACCAGTACGTCAATTAACATATTGAATATCATTACTGTCATACAACCACAGATCTCTTTTTCACAATGAACTCCTATACATCAAGGCACTTTGTGTCTGTAAACACACACACACGCATACCAGCACACACACGCACGCACACACGGCATATAAAATTTGCATAGATTCTGCATAATTGTCATGGAAGCATTAATTCTGCTTGCCTATATAAGATATCTATATCTAGGACAGTTAAGGCAAGTATAATTTAATGGCGTGACTGCCATTTTACACAGCATGTACACACAAAGATGAAAAAAAAAAGAATTCAAAATAGAGAAAAATATACTGATAGGTGTGTAACCATATAATCAAAAGTACAGATACCTTAATCAGCGTTACGGACGTCATTGTTAACTTTTGAAACTAAATGTGAAACAGTTTGCTGTGGAATTGAAGTCAGATTGTTTAATGTTACAGTTATAGTTATATGTTATAGTTTTCTCCACTTAAAGATGAGCTGAGAACAGGTCCTTATCATTCCAAAGATGACTTCTGCTGACGACACTGCATGCTGCTACAGACGCACACTTATTCTCTCACTGTTCCTGGCCATCTTCCCGCAGTTCTGACGGGAGGAATTTGTACTGCTGTTGTCTGATCATGGCCAACTTCTTCCTGGCTTCCTCCAATTCCCTTTCTTTCCGTAGCATCTCCTCCTGAGCGGCAATGATCTACAACACAACACAATTGGTCACCATGTCACCACACTTAAGAAACACTTGTTTCACAATCACACACATGAAACTGAACTTAAGTCAGATGAACAGATCCCAATCCAGACCTCCGCACACTTAAGTCCTAACCTATACAAAAGATGTGAACTTGACCTTTCTTCCTATAAAACAGCGGTGCGTACAGCTGAGCCACATGCCCATCCTGGGTCAGTACTTCCAGTTTCCCTTTTTCTAATTCAGTCCTATCCTGCTGAGCTACCCAGCTGTTACACTTCACAGTCACACATACACATGAGACAGTGCTTTATCACGATTATAGAAATGTAACACAAATGAGTTTACAACACACAATGAGACTGAAGGCGAAGTTACATGTAGAACATGTGCTTCGGATCTCTAACTTACCTGAGCAATACCTCCCACCATCTTACTCTTGACCACCACAGCCTGGTCGTCTTGTTCTTCAAATGCTGCTTTTTGTGCTGCTTTCACCAGATTATCAGAGGCTCTTTTCACAGCATTTCCAGCAGCCTGCAGAAACGCACACAAGATTTCAAGTCAAATCACAACTTAAAGGCTTTAAACTTGAGTAAAGATGGAAAACATTACAAAAGGAATGTATAAAAGACACTCAGTATGTCTAACCAATGGTCTATGATTTGAGTCTTTGAGGTGCATGTAGAACACAGTCATCAACCTTTCTCTACTAAACAGCAACTCCTGGAAAGGCAGTAATGAGTCCAACTGGGCTCTGACAGAAAACCATAACAGTTGTTTTGTTCTTGACACAGGAGGAAAGCTATAAAAGGCAACAAGGATCAGTCCCAAACATCAGTCAAAGCCAAACAATTCTTATTGGGCAACTTGGCTCAATGAAGACAAGGTTTCTCCTTTTGAGGCTCAGTGGGCTGAATCAGCCAGTGGGCTGAGACGAGAAAAAATAATTAAATAACAACACAGTAAATCTGTTTGAATCCAGGAACATCCACTTCCACACAGACAGAAAATTTCTCTTGGAGCCCTTTTCCCTCCCTGATTGTCTAAATATCATATATCATCATGTAGGCACAATGCATGAAGCAAAATATTATGTCTATGAATTCTGTTACCTTAAGGAGAAGAATGAGGTGCAACACATGTCACTCCCAAACCTTAGCCTTAAAGACATGAAGATAAATCTCGAAAGCTTTAAGGTACGTGGCCTGTGGCCTTGGCTAATGAGTTTGGTTGGAGGCATGCAGTTACAATTTCCACTGCGCTGATGCACTTTCAGTACCTTCACACAGAGCCCACCTTTTGAAATTACATCCTCCCAAATGGGGAGCATAAGCATAGTAAGAAAACCAAAAAAAAAGAAAAAAGATTCTGTTCATCTGGACGTAACGTTTTCAGTGGGAGAAATGTTTCGGAATCATCCAAGTGACTTCTTCAGTCTCAGCTGACTGCAGGTTTCCCCAACCTTATAAACAGTACCTTTGCACAATAAATGAAACTAGCCCACTTAATGAACAATGGATTGTGAGGTCAGTTCCTTGATCATTAATATGCAAATTATCATGACCAATTGAGCAATTATTGTATGCCTCCTCTGCAGGTGATGTAGTGCAAATGGACAATGGAAACGAGTGCTGTGGTGAAATGTTCGCAACTTTAACAGCCTGAGTGGCACTACAACAACAACACAAGCCAATAGAACAACGTCTCTCAATGTTACAGCCGTAAGCTATATTTGCTAGTGTAAAAACATGGCTACATTAGGCAGTTCCAAGTGCTTGATGTGCAGTTTACATTGTGCTGATGTCCAAATGACAGAAAAACAAAGGTAAATTAAAAAGCACAACATTTAAGCCTAGTAACTATAGTACCTGAAACTAAAAATATATTTTTATTATTAACACAGCTCATTTTTGTTCATCTAATTCTGAGGTGGTCAAGTTGGAACTTGCTTTAAAATTACAGAATCATTAGACACCTCTACATGGACTCACTGATCCATACTGCTAGGATCTACAGCAATGACATCGGAATGTCATTCGGACAGGAGAAGTGCTCTGTGATGCCAGAGGTAAAGCAGTCAAAACTGAGAAGACTGAACTACAAGAAGGCAACATTGCAGACAGCATCAATGGACATTATGTTGTGTGACTTTTTATTCGTTTGCTAACAGAAAATGTTATTGTGGCATATGATTGCGAGGATTCTTCTTATAAATTAATTAATATTAAATATTAGATTTTTGTAGGTGGTATAACATAAAATATTAACTGTGTTATCCACAAACTACTGGCTGCAATAAAAAAAGAGTTCAAAAATCCTTCTTTCCAGAAATATTCAAACATTTAATAGAGAAACCATTAATACAGAATATAGCTAAGAGCAAATGGTTCTAGTGTAATCATAGATCAAGGCTAATATTTCCAGTTCTTAGTGCTATGTGTGGACTGGGTAGATTGTTTCCAGAGCTCTTGTAGACATAAATGTATGAGAATTACTGTGGTGGCAGCTGCAGGTCCAAAAGAGGAGGAGATAAGCCACTGCTGATTGGATCAGAGAATATGAGTTGGGCTGGCAGGCCGATGTGCTCACAGCTACACTCAAAGATAGTATTTTTGGGTGGATGAAGTGACAGGAAATACTTGTACTTTCTGTTATGTCTTGCAACTGCCGAGCATCAGTTACACCTAAAAGGTCATAACAACTCTTTTGAGCAGAGTTTGAGCAAGAAGAAAAAGGTTTTACATCTTTTTAAAGAGTCACTAATTTGTTATACCAAACCTGTGAAAATGCTTTACTATCATTATATAACCAATTTCTGAGCCTTAAACACCGACTCTGCAGGAGCTTTGCCCATTCTGAAATTATATACCCAATGATGTCACAGAAAGAAATACATCTCTGAGCAGCATTTAATAAATACTGAAAGAAAGCAATATGCAAAGGGCATTCTTACTTGTGCCAAATATAGAGCATGCTAATCCTTGTTAGCAGCTGTACAAATCACGCAGCTCACCTGTAACCCTAAACTTTGAAATTCCAGCCTATTAATACACTATAATATACTGTGTGCTCTCTAAAAGCCTCAGCTGTTGCAGAATGACTAATGTTATTGTCCCTTCAGTAGAACTGTAGTGTTGGAATCATAAGTAGAGATGACGAGCACACATCTCACGGTGAATTTGCCCATGTCAGATCTAATTTTGGACCTAACTCTTTGCTTTTCAGTCTTGAGAAAATGGCTCAAGCTAAAACAAACTCAATACAAACAATTCAGTGATATCCTTGTAAATGGCGATCGTGGCTCAAGAGTTGGGCGTTCGCCTTGTAATCGGAAGGTTGCCGGTTCGAGCCCCGGCTTGGACAGTCTCGGTCGTTGTGTCCTTGGGCAAGACACTTCACCCGTTGCCTACTGGTGGTGGTCAGAGGGCCCGGTAGCGCCAGTGTCCGGCAGCCTCGCCTCTGTCAGTGCGCCCCAGGGTGGCTGTGGCTACAAAGTAGCTTGCCATCACCAGTGTGTGAATGTGTGTGTGAATGGGTGGATGACTGGATATGTAAAGCGCTTTTGGGGTCCTTAGGGACTAGTAAAGCGCTATATAAATACAGGCCATTTACCACTACATAGCTATTGATCTTAAAATGCTACCACAGCTACATCTATTTTAATATGACAGTCACTTAGCTTTGCAATGCATCTGTTAGGGGTCTGGCTAAATGGGTCATTTCACACATGGTTCAAAGGCTGCACAGCTTTAAGGAACTGCCACGATTGAAACATCTTTTCACCATTGTGTTTACTATTTAATTTGTAAAAATGTGTACACACACACACACACACACACACACACGTAAGAAAATATTTAGTATACACATCCAGAAATGCATACACTATTATATATTGTACATATATTTATTAGTTTCAGGTTGGCCATTCTTGTATTTTGCTCGTTTGTGTTGTTGTGTTTGCACATCTCTGTTGCTTGTGGGGCTCGCACACAAGAATTTCACTCGCATGTGCTGTGCCAGTGTGCCTGCACATGTGATGTGACAATAAAAGTGATTTGATTGATTTGATTTGATTTGATTTGCACCACTTTTGTCTGGGTTCCCGCTTCCTGAGTTACTGTCCATAATAACCCATGACGTCATGTTTACCTCTCCAGTTGTGTTAAGTGTGTTATAAATAATGTTTTTTTTTTCATGCAGAACAAACAAAATGTGAAACTGACCTTGGACAGTATTAAATACTACCGCCAGTCTTTTGCCATCTTTCCTTGTCCTTTTGTTTATGTTCATTTATCGGGCTGGCTACACACTCTGTCTCTTCTTGACAGTTGTGACTTTGACCTCAGCATCTAGCCAAATAAGGCCTTTTAAAGTGGCATAGTAACAGAAGTAATAGTAGCTCTCCTGTGTTTTTGCGCCTTGAGCAAAATTAACATGCAGTGCTGACCTGGAGCCTCTTCATGGTCTGTGAGTCCTGGTCAGCCTTGACCTTGCAGGCTACCAGCAGCTGAGCAGTGGAGGCTGCCACCTGCTTTGCTGATGAGATGAGCTTCTCTTCACTGGCATGTCCCTGTACTGCAGAGTTTGCTGCCTCACACAGGTTGTTGGTTGCTGCAGCGACCATTCGAGCCTATGGAGTCAAAGTTCTCAGTGGTTAGATGTTTTAGGAATACCTTTAAAAAAATTACAAAATTATAACAGGAGACTTACAGCTGAAATGAGCCCCTGAGACCACTGTCCATCATCTACAGCATTAGCTGGGATTGCCCCCACCTGAAAATCCAGGATAATTATTTTTGACGGACATCAAAATGACATTTATGAATGAATGTTACTAAACTCCTTGATAGAAATGATTATTAGCTTTATTTGTGGGATTTCGCTTATGTTTAAATGCACATATCAGTTCTTTTGTTGGTTCTCACATACCTTCCCTTGAGCCACCAGCTCCCTCTGTGCTGCTGAAGCAGCTTTTACCAGAGCACTGGTGGCAGCTGCAATAGACTTGGCTGCCTCCAGAATCTGCTCCTCAAAGTTCAAGCTCTCATCGGCCTCCTGTTTTAGAGAACAAACCAATAGTAAAGAAAAATGCTGCACTATGATTAACTGTAGAATAGAACAGACTAGCTCTTTATTGTCATTGTACATGCACAATGAAACTATGGATTCCCCACGCTAGCTGTGCAGGAATTAAATATAAATAGTAAGACAGCAAGAATAAATAAAAAGAGGCTGAGACAAAAATATTCAGACAAAAAATGAATAGGGCTTGTCTACAGGAAATATTGGTTTGGAGAATAAATTAATAAGTATGAAAAGTATTAAGAGCGTCAAGAATAAGCTTTGTGGTGCTGCCATTATCTGTGTTGTGAGTAGTTGTCAGCACATAAGAGATGTGACACACAAAATGACTGTGACCTGGTGTTGAGGTTAACAGGATCAGTGTGAATACTTGTGCTCTGTAAAAAACCCTCTGACCTTGGGCTTAGTCCTCGGCCTCAGCTGCTCCAGTTTCTTGGCAGCAGCTTCAATAGCTGCTGCTGCTCCCAGCAGTTCATTCTCTGCAATGACAGTGGGATCCTCAGGGTCCACCCACTCTGTGCCTAAAAGACACGGGGGGAAAAAAAGAGTACTGTCACTCTGTGCTCAAAAACACATTTTAAACTCTTCCATCAACCCCAACCTAGAATCCTATGGGCAAAAAGGGGTTTACCTAGTTAGTAGCAGTGTTTACCTAGGTGGCATGTAGCAAATTGAGGCTATAGGATGCCACACAGGTTTCCTATTTGACACTCCCTATTGACACAGACAGTGACTAAATCAATACTACCTGATCTTATACCATCTAGTGTCTAATAATGATGATGATGATAATAATAATAATAATGACAATTAAAAACTTGGATTTGTATAGCGCTTTACAGAACAGTAGAAAAAAAACAGTGCTATATATTAATCCTTTAACTTCAGGCAAAGTTGTTAAAGATCAAAGATTTAGATACCTTTCATGGCCTCAGCAGCCTGGATAAGCTCAGTGACGGAGCCTGCCACCTGCTTGGAGTAGCTGGCCAACTGCTGCTTCAGATCATGAGATGGCTTCATGATGATCTGTGTATAAAGGAAGAAAGTCACAAACTTTATTACTGCATGTACTTGAATTAATCAAATCCCAGCCTGTACTAAACTAATGCTAAGATAATCAAAGTAGATGATATTACATTGCACCGTACGCCACTCTCCTTTGAGTCAAATATCTAAGCTTTACTATCTAGTAAGGCAGTAATGAGCCTGTATCATATCACCTTTTAGTAAAGTTCAACTACAAATCTGGATGAACATCAAGTACAGGGGCAATAAGAGCAGAGCGGATAGATGAAAACATGCATAAAATTAAAACAAAAAAAAAGTGTAAAATTACAATTCTGTGCTCTTTATTCAAATTCAAGATGCGACTTTATTTCTGTATGTTTACATTTTTTCAGTTATACTGTGTTGTGTAGCAAGACTAGACTAACTTCCCGATATACTCAGGGATCTATGTTGTGCCATCCTAGATAGTGGTTCTGACACTCAAGTCATGAGCCTCCTTCCTTCCCCTTAGCGTACAGTGTCAGGTTGCAGGACTTGGGATAAACCCTATACGCATGGAGGGTTTTGTCTTGATGTCAGTGGCTTCTATCTACTCCTTTGGCCATATTATAATTCCAGCAGGGTATCTGACAACCAGCAGGGCATAGGTGTCGATTGCTCAGATTTTGTTCTTCCTATTCAGCTGACTCCTCAGGGCTTGCCTTACTCTTTGCAGGTATTTGGTGGTTGCAGCTTTCCTAGCGGCCTCTTCGTGGTTCCCATTTGCCTGTGGGATACCCAGGTTCTATCTGAAGCTGTGGACTAGTTTTTATATAGCTCTTTTCTACTCTACCTGAGCACTCAAATTGCTTTATACAACTTGCCTCATTTACCCATTCACATCCATTTATATAAGTATGTTTTTCTCTTTTTTTCCTGAGAAAATGCTTTCTATCCAAAATTCACACGCATATTTACTTTGATGGATTCATGGATTCACCAGAGAGTGTCTTGCCAAAGGATATTTGGCATGCAGACTGCAGCAGCCAAGGACCAAAGCACGAACCTTCCGATCAGAAGATTTCTCTCCTGAGGTACAGCTGTCCTCAATGTCTGAAAAGTCTCCTTCTGGTAGTGCAATCCGCTTAGTTCTGACTACATTCCTTCTCCTTGTTACCATCCAATTGCACTTGTCCAGTCCAAATGACATTCCAATGTCATTGCTGTAAATCCTAGCAGTAAGTGGATGTCTCATTCACTTTGGCATACAGCTTCATGTCATCCATGTAGAAGTGATGAGTCATAATTGCGCCATTCTGTAGTTGGCATCCATAGCCAGTCCCATGAATGATCTCATTCAGGGGGTTTAGGCTTATGCAGAACAGCAGTGGGGACAGAGCAACTCCTCAGTAAATACCATACTTGTGTTATTGGCATGAAGTTGGTCTCTAGTGCTGTTCACCTCATCCCCATTGAATTTATGATAAAACCTCTTCATTTAGTTAGTTAGCCATTCTCGTGCCTCATCCATTAGCGCTCTCTCCGAGATTGGAGGGTTGGAATGATGAAATCTCCCCCCTAACCTGATGTCTTGGCTCCCTCTTGCTGTAGAATTTGTTTAGTACCTCATCAATCTCTAGTTGTGATAGCAGTTGCTTCTTCTGGATGTTGGAACACTGATCTACTAGTTATTTCATCTTTAGTCTAGATGTTGCTTTTTTTTTAATGTAATTTTATATTCTTTCAGACTGAATTTCTGAAAAAGGTGCTTGTTATGCATTTCTCCTTGCTGAAGGTACTACACTCAAAAAAATGAATGAGGTGGATTGTTCAGTGTATATTAATTATTTATTTTCATTTTACTTAAAATATATGTTTTTGTTAAGTTAACATATGTTTTTCTAATCAAGTCTACGTAATTGTGTCTATTATTCAACGTACATAATACTAATGTGTTACTTGATCGCATAACATTTAAGTTAAGTCAATTAGGATCGATATACCTTGTATATCCACAAGGTGGCAGTAATGCAAAAACAGTTGTAATGAAACCGCGCAGAACAAGAAGGTTTCACGGCTTGTGCCTGCTCATGCACAAGACTTCAAATTTAACTGAAAAAGGCTGTTTTGGCGCCAAGCTGCTGTTTCTTTGAGAGGTAAGACCACTTTTTTCTTTGACTATGTTGTGTAGTATCTATATGTCCAGCATGGTTATATTTTGCGTTTGTCTTACAAGACATGTTATATCGTTTGCGTGTGCTTGTTTTACATTAGTTTTACTGGGTCCTGGACATGCTTATTTTGTGGACTGTGTAAGAAACATTTTTATTGTTTTTTGTTTTATTAAGGGATTAGCTACAGGGGTTCATGGGGTTATTCTTTCAAGGGGTTATTTTTCCATTTGCTTTCTTGGGATTCCTTTTCTGTAATCCGAGAGTCGGAAATATCGAATAGGATAGCAAGGATAGCATAAAGTGACATTTAAAATCCAAAAAGTCAAGGGCGAAAGCCACTGTGACACCATTGTTCTGCTCTATCAGTAATCTGTATTATGTAAAAATGGTCTGTAAATACAGCATGTTTCCTAGCGGAGTTATACATATCAATGTAGTTATAAATTACAGTTTGTGAAAGTACACACTTACTTTTTTTAATAAAATTATTCAAGACATATGAGTGGACAGACAATGGAGGTCGACAGACCTGGTGATAATTGCTTCTATAGAAAGTTAGCACATGGCAGTGTCAATCTCTTGCTTTTCTTCTGAGTAGTATTTTATTTAGTTGTAATTCAAACAATAATTTGCTTCTTGAAATTAAGGAATTAATTTTTTTTTTCTTTATAAATCTCAGATCCTGCCTTTACCTGCTCCCTCCTATACAGATGTGGTGTATGTGGTATTGCTGAGCTTGTATGTGGTATGTGAACTGTTATACTTTTAAAAACAAAACTGTTTTATAAGTTAAGTTTTCTTTTGTGACCCATCCCATGCCCCTGTTATTTCTTCTCCACATCTGAACCATGGTTGCAGTTCAAGGGCCTGAGGCATGAAATTCTTTTCAGATCAGCTGTGATCAATATTTTTTGGAACTTGATAAATAACAATAAAAGCTGTAATGGCTCCATTAGCATTTTGTGTAAATGTTTGTGTTAAAATTATAGCTTTAATGAGGTCTTACTACATTAGTTTTAGTTTGTATATGTGTACATATAGTATGTATATTTACAGTACAGTATGTTGTGTTTGTTGACATATTTTCAGGTGGAAGCAGAATATGTGAGGATTACTACTGCTGCACATGTTCCAAGGCTTTTTACACAACTTGACCAATACACTGACCAGCTCATAAAAGTCTTCAAGAAAAAAAGGAGGCGTTGCAGGGAAGAAAATTAGACAAACTTTGGCCCCAGCCACACAGGTGCATTATTCTGTTGGTAGCAAAATATTATGGCTAATAAGATCATTTTCAAATTTAAACAGCTAGTGTATGGTAGCTGCACAGTGCACTTACATTTATATTAAGCAAGACAAAGTTTGGTACTCAAAACGTTGGAAAATTTAAATTACCTAAACATATGTAAAATCTGATCCCTTGATTTAGGTTAAACCAGAAGTGAATGTTTTTATGTTATGTTTTGAATGCAAAAAAGATGATGTATTAGTTTGTCTTTACCTCCATTATGGACATATATAATGTGGTGGAAACCCTGCCCAACAGGTTAACTATTCATGTCCATGTGATGATTAGTTGGTCTTGTGTACATGTCTATCTGTGCAGTGGATATGTCATTCATTTTGCGTATAATGTGAGTTTCTGTCATCCTAAAGTATATCTGTTTTCTCTTCCTGTATCTCTGCCACTCTCTACAGAAGGAAACCATTGAAAAGGGGAGGGAGTGTGTCCTCAGGGCACTACCTTTTTACCTGAATGAAGACCCAAGCATCCTCTTCAAAGAATAATTGATTGGTAATTTTAGTTTAGTTTTTTATCTGTATTAAACCAAATTTTGAATAACTAATGTTGTTGCATGTTGTAATGTTGTTGTTGTTGTTGTAATTTGCATGGAACCTGTTTAAATGTTTTGGGAAATCTTCTTGTATACCCAAACTATTTATATTTATCGTTGAATCTGTAGTCTAAAATAGTGGCGCACTGGGGTGCATGTTCCTAATATTGTGTTTACGTCATTAAAGGGTAGCTTTGGCCCTTTTTCTTTCTTTTTTTAAAACTGGATGCCATTTTTCTATGTTTTTGTGTCTAAGCTACAGCTGTTCAGAGGGAGCTGGAACAAATTACCCTTGCTATCTTTACCATCGAAAGAGCTGATGCCAGCACTCCTCCAGCCGATGTGGGTATAACCATCTAGTGTGTCCTGCATGACCTGGAAGACCTGGCCTCTGCATGTGCACTCTTAATGGGTGGGATATATGCACTGAATCTCAGTTAACCTCAAGACTGAAAGCTAAGAGACAATCAAAAGCATTGAGATTTAAAGGATTTAATTGAGAGATGATACTGCACCAGAAATGTTGAAGGGTGGTGTGTATATTAGCGTTCAAGGCATATTGTTATGAGGTGGAAATATGTTCATATTCAGTTTGTGTTACATTGTGTGCATTGTAAAGGTAATTGCAATACATACTAAAAATAAGGGTAAGTTAGGAGGTTGATCTGATATCCTCGTGTTGGTGTTGTTCCCAGATCATCATACTAAATGTTGTTCCAGGATCAACATTGCAAGTGACCAATCAGAATGTTGTGACGTCATACTTTTGCGACTTCGGGAAAAACCGGCGTAAAACAAAAAACTGTACTTAAGCTGCGTGAAACCGCCTCTGTCCGCCGATCAACTGACCCTAACCGTAACCCTTTAATAAACAGTAAGCAGAATTGATATTGTCCTTGCAACATTGGAATTTCATAAATGCACGAATGGCTTGGAATAGAATAACGTCACAACAATGTGATTGGTCACTTGCAATGTTGAACCTGGAACAACATTTTCATGATGGTCTGGGAACAACACCAACACGAGGATATCAGATCATCCAAGTTGGGAATGCAGGATGAATGTATATTTTGTGGACTTTTAAAGACGAACAATTGTTTCCATGTTAAAATGTTTACATCTGAAGTTTTTTGCCCAAACACTGGTAAAATAAATGTTGACAGTGGCGAGTGTTAAATGGTTACTGCTGTGCTGTTGCAAAAAAACTGAACGCTGACAAGCTGTTTTATTGTTAGACCATAATGTTGGCATGTTTTGTTAAAGTTTTATTTGGGATGGTGATGTAATTTTCTTTGATTGCTAATATCAGTGGACTATTTATTATTATTATTATTATTATTATTATTATTGTTGTTGTTGTTACATTTTTTTTTTTTAAATTGTGGCTGTTGAGGTGGACACTTCACTTTGCATTGTTAAAGGAAAGCACTTCATTGGCATTGTGTTACTGGACTGACCCTAAGCAATCATTGCAAATAGCAACTTTGCTATCCATTTTAGACACTAAAAGAAAAAAACACTCACAGACCTTACTAGCATCACATGTGCATAACTCAAGTGTCATCTTATCAATGTGTTATGTGATCTTCAATGCGTTTTTTTTCTCTTCTATTTCTGGTAGATACAGACATTTAATTTAAAGTCTTGATGTTGCATCTGTCTACATACTGTTAATTACTAACCCTAATGAGCTGTTGTGTTTTATTTTGGACTGGGTTTACACAAATGCTCACTGAATGTGTTGGCAATAAAATAAATTTTAAAAAATAAGTTGGATGTACTTAATTCATTTGTGTGGAACCTGTTGACAAAATAGATTTATGTAAAACTAATTAATAAAGCACAAGGTGGCTGAAAATATAATATTTGAATTAATCTAACTTAAATTTAACATTTTACTGCCACAAATAAGAAATGTGTTGAAGTAACTAATCTAAACTATCTAACCTGAAAATATATCATCTATGTTCATACAACATAACTTGATTTAGTTAGTCTTAAATATGTCTTGTTAATCTTAAGTAGTTTTTTTAAATTAGATGAACTAAAGATTTTTGCTTTAACATAATTCAATTTCGTGGAACCTGTTGACAAAATAATTTTAATTAAAGTCAACGTTTCATTTTTTTGAGTGTAGTGATTGTGGTGTAAATGCTGTCATGACAGAGGCTTAAAATTCCTGTTATTCACTGCTCTCCATATCATCTTACCACCAATACATGCTCCAGCAATCCCAGATATCCAGAAGCACATTCTTTGCCATAGCGCAGAGCTCTCATTTGCACGTCTTTGCTGACCTCTGGGTGGTAGGCAGCTTGCTGCAAGGCAAACAGTAAGAAAAGTCAGTCAGTGATAGCAAGGGCAGAAAGATATCTTATTCATATTAAAAGGTAATTCTGGCTAGAGCTGCATGTGATTATAAGTAGTCCCATGTAATCTGAATATTGGAAATGCCAATATTATAGTGTCTAAGTTGTATGTATATATTTTTTGTCATTATGACAAAAATACCTACCAAACTATTCTCTGAGACCTCATTAATTACTGCACATTGAACTTTGTTTGGCAGCCCATGAACAAACACTATTTAGTAGTTCATGGTCTGCCGTACCTTGCAGGAATGCAGCATCTCAGCAATGGCCCTTCTGCTAAGGTTAGCTGTGGCAATGATGTCTTCCTGACGACAAGAGTTCCCAGCAGCCACTGCCTTTGCTGTTGCCATTGTAATTCCTTTAGTCATGCGGATGAACTCTTCTGGTGTGGTGGTCTTTGCTGGAGGATCAGCACTGTTGAATACCTGTGTGATAAAACCAGGTTGAATGTTAGTGAGTTTTCCTTGTGCATTAATTTACTTACCTCATGGTAGGACACGTGGTCCCAAAAGCTATTTTATGTAACACCAAGGCCTTTAGTCAAAACTCTCTTCTTGCTGCCATAAGACATCTTTGAGATGGCAGTTGCCTCAAAAGTTTTGAACTGGAAGATATTAATATTATGCAGATGAGGGTTCTTATTCTAAAAGCTTTTCACTGGCTTGTGAAACAGGGGTTAGGAAATGGCCATGGCCCCTGTGGAGGAATCTCCTGTGTTTTAACTGAATCCTTGGCAGGGTATTTCCAACTGGCTTAAACTGTAAAGAAACATTTATCCCACACTCACAGCCAATTCCTGTTTGATGTGTTCAATAGTGGCCTCCAAAGCTCTCGTCCCCTTGGTGGCTTCATCCTCCACAGCCTTCACAGTCTTCAGAAGCGATGTTACATTGGTCACCATCACCTAGAGGAGTCAGGTCAAATTATGTGGTAATACATTAGAGTGATGAAAATATCTTAAATATTTGATACATTATTTTTAAACTAGATGTCACTAGCATATTTTAATTAGATTTTTAGAATACGTAGCACTTAACAGAAATATTTAAATATATATACACTATATAATAAAAAGTATTTTATATATTATATTTATTACATATTAGAAAATATTTTTGTCTCTCCTTCTCTTCATATGCTGTCTGTTTTCTATTGTAGTGGACAGCATTTTGGGTTTTTTTCATCCAGAAGATGTTGCTTTTAGGTTTTTGACATTTAAAAAGGTCATGAAGGGGTGTTTTTTTCTGGATACAGACCAAGTACAAAGTGCTCTGGATTTGGTGAAGGCTCTTTTTAAATAATCCTAACAACTGAAAAGATTTATGTGTTAATCTTAAACGTGTATTCATTGTACTGGTAAGAATTTCACTGCAACATAATTACAAATCCTCTCTTGATACTTCAATTTTCCAATTTTGGTTCCATGCAATTAGACTAGAATAAAACTGCATGTACACATAAAACTGTTTTTAAAAGTTTGTATTTGTCATTATATCATCATGTGTTTTCAGGATCTAGAATTAATTTTATTTTTTGTGTGCTTTTATAAAACTTAAACCAAAACAAAATGTATATGTGTATATCACTACCTGTTCAATATCAGCATCTGGACATGTATTTAGATCCTGAATGTTTTGAAGTCCTTAGAAGCATAAACTTTAAACTTTAAATATTTTCTCAAATTGTAAAAAGAAAAATCAATGACTCGCTTGCCAATAAATATGTGGGAAACAGTAGCTTTAGACCATAATTTCATGTGTGGACAATGATAAATATAATTTCCTGAAAAATAAAACATTACAAATCTGTCAATGCACAGATAGAACTGCACATTTATAAAAACTTCTGGTCATTCAGTGTAAAATCGCTAAGTGCTTCCCACCAGATCCTTTCAGAATCAGCTATTTTTTTTTGTATACTTTTAGCAGATTTAATGTAGCCATGTAAAATTGTACCTTTATACCACAGACCTGCACATTATAAGGCAATTTCAAGTTGCCTTATTTTTTCAAATGGTGTCAAGCCCTTGTAACTACTCCTTGTAAAGTATAGGAGGTAGCTAAATGAAATGTTCAAGCCAGAAAAACATATTTAAGCTTTGTTAAAAATTACAACCACGTAAAAGTCAAGGTGTCTATTGTTGTAAAGTGTCAGCAAATAAAACTGACTTGAACTGATTGCTAGTTTTGTATCTTACCTTAGCAGAATTTTTAAGCTGCAGCATGCTGGGGTCATCGTGAGGCTTGCCTGCAGCTGCCTTTGTGGCGCTGATGAGGTTTCCTAGGGCTTTGGCCACATCTTTCACTGCATTGATCAACACCACCTGTACTCAGCAGGGCACAGAGCTTAAATTGTTATCTGATACAGTGCTTAACAAATTATTTGATCACCACCCAATGTAAGGTTTATGCCCTAGCTGCCTTAAATTAACAGTATCGGTAATTACAATAATTATTTTTGTTTCCATAATGGTTCATCTACTAGGATGCACAAGCTCTTTAATAAAAACATTTCTTTTTCTCATTAAGAAGCCAAATTACAGCTATTTATTTGCATTCCTAAACAGTAAAATGAGTTTTAGTTGTTAAATGTTTGATTAACTTCTGACTTCTCAGAAAAGTCAGTACGCTGGCTCAAATTTGGCCATAAAAAATTCACTTTAATATTTTTCTAATGAATAATAACACAATCCTTAGTTTTAAGCAAGTTTTTGACAGATTTCTAAAATGCTTTTCTTGTTATTATGGCAGGCGGTCTAATATATTTGTACCTTTTCATAAGAAGCAAACATACATATTTGCCAGTATAGAAGCAGACAAAAATGCATCCATACCTGGGTCTCTGGGTCTTCGGAACCCAAGCTGGCTGCCCCCAGTTTTACCACATCTGCCAGTTTGGTAATGGTGGACACTGAGGACTGGGCCGCCTGGGCCAGCCTTTCCTGACTGGCCCCAGCACCAGCCACCAGCAACTTGGTGTCCTCCACCAGAGCCTTGGCTGTCTTTAGGATGCATTCCCTGTAAAAACAGCAAAGATGAACATTATATGACTTCGACTCAAAAATGACCTTATCTTTCTTTCTGGTACAGAAACCATCATTCCGGGGTTTACAAATTTAGAATTTTCACTAAACATGCTTCCTAGAACAGGGCCATAGTTCCTTCCACTACTACTTACTTACTCCAGTTGTAGTTTTTACTTTCTCAAAATAAGGCTAAGGTAATTTGCTGGTTTCTGAAGCCAGAATAAGATGTTTGCATGTTTAAAATGCATTGCTGATGTTCACAAAGCCTGATCATATCATGACACTAGACTGCAAATCAACTTGTCAAATCAACAAATCATCTGTAATATAGCCTACAGAGGGTCTCTAATTAGTACCTGTGGTCAGCGAAGGTTTCTGCATTTTCACGGTTCAAAGTTCCAGCAGTTGCAAACATAATGGTGGTGTCAAGGTCTGCAATAATTCCAGACACTGCACTGGCAGCAGTGATGCAGGCCTGGGTGCCACGGTTACCTGCCTGCAGAGATGCTAACACATGGGAGACCTGCAAGAAAATCAATAAGTCTTATAAGTTTTATAAATGGAAAGGTAAATTAAGAATAAAAACCACAGAGTAGGAGAAAATGTCTAATTTTTTTCACTGCTGATCTAATAAAGACAAACTGACCAAAAAAGAATTCAAAAGACAAGTTATGTGTTAGCCTGTGTTCTGACCTTCTCAGAGACTTTCCGTGCGCTTTCAATCAGCTCTTTCTTAGTAAAGGTGTCATTAGGGCTGCACTGAAGAGCTCCAGCTTTTGTCACCAGACTTGTGCAGGTGAAACCCAACTCACCCACCTGCTTCTTAATATGAGAACCAATCTGGAAACAAAGACATGACAACATGAAAACTGTGGAAAGGACACTTTCCAAGTATAGACACTCCACACATTAGACACATTCGTTTGATTTACTTCATGATTCTCTGCAGTAACGGCTGCATATTTGGCTTCGTTCGCAAGATTTCCAAACTCATTGGTCAGCTCGTTAGCTAATCCTCCAAGGTCATCTGGGTTGGTGTTAGACTTGGTCACCTGAAGACAAATAAGAGGATGCTAGTTACCGAGTTTGTTCCACACATGTTTCAACATTAATTAAGTATTGATGCAAATTTACTAACATGAGTTTCATACGATCATTTAATGAGTGTGTCAATAATAAAGAAATCAAGAGGCTTTTGTGGAAATTATGTGTGTTTGCACATGGCTTTGTATGCGTTTTTGTCTTCATAATATCCTTATCACAATGAATGCTATTAAAGTGCAAGAAAAGAATGATAAGTAACAGAAATAATATTACGGTTGGAGAAAAAAGATACATTTTTCAATAACATACATCTATCTGGTAGAAGTCTGATTCTATTGGTGAAATGTGAGGTTGTCCCAAGGCTTGCATGTAAATCTACGCTACGCCTAGGGTGGTACTGTGTCTTTGTTACCTGTGTGCATGATCCTCTGTTTACAGCCTATGCGTTCCAGTTTTGTTGGTTCCATTTAGTTTTCCTGACTTGTGTCAGGATTTTTTAGTAGAGCCACCTGTGTTATCATTTTGAAACTCCTACATCACCTTGGTCTCTAGTTTTTTGCATTCACAGCGTGTCCACGCTGCTCGCCCACCTACCCGGTGGTGTGATGACAATACCCCATCAGTCTTTTACAGCTGAGGAGTAAAAACTGGAGGACTACCCAGCTTAGGTTCTGCCAAAATACTAATTACCAGATTTTAGGGCCTGAACCACTGAAAGGATGCAGTAATAGTAATAGTATGTTCAATCGATACTCTTGCTGTTTTTGCATATGACAGCCTTTGTGGTGTGATTTGTTTTATTCCATTCATAACTGTTTAGTGGCAATGACAGGAAATCCCACAGCTGTCTCCTAATATGGTACTTTTTCATGCTCAATCCTCACTAAGAGGGAGCATGCTTTATTCATTTAGAATTTCTAACTGAGCTCAACTTTTAAATGGAAAAATTAATGACTAACAACAAACCAAAAACTATCCCCCATGCATTATTATCATAATATGTTACCATCTCTTGCACAGTCACAGCGATGGCCTTGGCTGTCTTAACCATGGTAGTCTGGTAGTCCACAAAGGTGCCTTCAGGTTCTTGCATTGGTGTATCTTCCATTTTATTGATGGAATCATTGATGGAGTCCACCATACCACCTACTGCACCAGCTGCACTGGCTGCTTCAGACAGTGTGGCACCCAAGTCATCCACTGCTTCTTTCATCATCTGCACGGACTCCTCCAAGGCCTCGTGCATGTGGGCTGCCTAGATAAAGGAAGCACATTGGTGTGAGCAGTGCAAAAATGCTCAGTGTGTTCAGTGGTACTTAATCACATAGAGTACAATCAAGTACACATATCCAGAAGACATTATATTTCAACTTTCATTACCTTTGGATTGCCTCCAGCCTCCTTAGCAGTGTAGAGCATCTGCAGGGCCGACTCAGTCAGGGTTTTGGTTTGGTCTAAAACAGCCATCTGTTGTTGACTATTGAGAATCTTGGATGCTGTGCCAATGGCTCCCATGATCAGGGGCTCAAAGTAACTGGCCATCTGAGAGACCTGTGTGGGCAACAAATAATTTTATTTAAGTACAAAACTGATTCCAAAATAAAAGGAACATGTCAGACTTCAGCCTGTAGCTGGACCATCACATCGTCCAAATTGTGTTGCCTGTAAAAAGTTGCTGTCTTAAGGTTTACCTTGTGTCCCAGCTGGGAGGCCTCAGATCGAGCAGCTACAGCCACGGGATCAATCAAGTTACTAATCTCATGGACTGAGGCAGCCATCTGCTCATGGAGAGTCTAAAACATACACATATGAACTGTCAGTCAAACTCAGATACTTTAAATTAGCCCCAAATTCAGCTTCATTTACTATGTCTACCAACAGACTTATTACACATCAGGTCAAGGAACAATGCATGCTGAAGTACACTACATCACAGTGGCTTCCTGAACCGTTTGTCCCTCAAAACACTTTTGTGTTTCCTCACAATAACTTTTCACTTTCCTTCTTGTAAAATGGTCATTCTAACTAGCATGGACCAATGCACAGGCTGTTCAGGGGATTGGCAGGAAGAAATATTCTGTGGGGGAGGTAACATCCATACCATGATTTTTCAGGGGTTTAGTAGGTGAAATTAGATACATATAGACACATACATATATATTCAACGTAGAATAAACAACAAACAATCAAGTGTAATGCTTTTATTTTGTATAGGATACAGCAATTCAATTTTCTTGCTGCATTCATACAGAGTCAGTGAAAAACTAATAGTGGAGTGTGCATGTTTACCTCCATTGAGATGTCCTCTCGTGGTGTTAGGTGCTGGCTTATGGCTGCCAGAGAGGCCTGATCAACTTCACGGATGCAGCCATTTAGCGCTTCAATAGCATCATCACATTCTCTCTGGCCAGGAGCTTTTTCTCTGCACACATGAGATGAAGGGTGTAATTACTACACACTCTTATAACCTGCTTGACTCAATCTAAGCAGAGAACCAATTCTTACTTTTATAGTTTTTTACATTTTGACTTGTTTGGGCTTTTTTTTTTTTTAGATTATTTTAATTTTCATTCCAGGTCAGTGTTCCCTTCATCTTTTCCCTTTCATTTTTGGCCATAGTTTGCAACTATTTGACTGTATGTGTCTATGTTGGAGTGAATGCCTGCCGGTGTAGCTGATTATGTGTCTGTATGTTTGTGTGGCTTTTATTTGAACTGTGAAGCACTTTTTTAACTCTGTGTTAAGTGCTATACAGTTATTATTATAATAATTATAATAAACTAAACAACCCCCCTTATATGTTATATATGTCATTCAAAAGTCTGATACAAATCTATTCCAAAGTTTTGGTCATTTACATAATATACTGTTACACTGTTTTCTAGGTGTGATGGTTGAGAGGGAGCCCAGACAGTAGTAGTAGTGGAAGAGGCCAGTGTGCAGAGCAGGGTCTACCTCATGTTGGTGATGAGTTTCTTGATGGAGTCAGACACAGTTCTGGAGTGTCCAGCAAGCACGGACCACTTGGGCGGGTCTTTGGGGTTGACAGCCAAAGAACGGGCAGTCTGGATCAGGCCAGTGGAGCTTTCCAGCATTGTCTTAGCTGCTGCCACAATGGGCTCCATAGCTGCAAGACCCTGAACCAGAGAATAACAAATCAGGATCTATCTGAGAATATGAAAATCTCCTGATGTTAGATTCTGTAACTTGTAATGATATGACAGGGCACATTAGTGTCATAGCAATGCTGTAATGGCAGCTCTTGGAAATACCTCAGGGCTGATCTGAGCAGGAATGCTGGCGAATTCAGGATTGGAGGCAAAAGCAGTCAGGTTGTCCACAGCTTCTATTAGAGGGCCAGTGGCAGCTTTACACTTTTCTCTGTTCGCCTGGTTAAAGGCTCCATCCAAAGCCTATGCAGGGGACACAGACATGACTTCCATAAGAATTTTTCAGCACTATTTAGTTCTAGAAGACTAGCTGTTTACCTCCTAGAGCAGTGTAATGTAGCAAGGAAGAAGAGGTTTAAATAATATAGCTGTCAAAAGTGAGCTAATGAGCTCTTGTTTAATCCTTTTTTATGAGTTTTATTAGTTTTCTTTTATTATAGAAAACGTGGATTCGACTGTTCCATTTTTACACACTTTCAGATGTATACTGGATAAAGGCCGGAAGACATGTCTCAGTAAACATATGTCCGACAACCCTAATATGTCTGACCGAGAACTAAAAGTAAAGACATTTCTTACATGTTTTTATTACTTTTCTTACATTTTTTTGAAAATCCTATTCTTAAATGATAGTTAAACATAATTGACTGTAGTTCAGTTTGTAAATTAATACTTGTCACTACATCATAATTAACCTTTTCACTCAAGCTGTGGGTGTGTGTGTATGAATGATACTGATGTGTGTTTGATATGGCTTTTATTACAAACCTTTATGGATTTGACCAAGTTGGCAGTGGTGTTGGCCACTTCTTTGGCTGACTGGACAAACTGCCTCTTGGCAATAGGGTTAGGAGTTTTAGAGGAGGCCAATCTGCAGGCATTACAGAGCGCAGAGGTGTGCTTGGCCACTATGGTTGCTGCGGAGAGCACCTGCATGGGGAGAGTAATGGTCATCACATTCAGACTCAATAATCAGTCAAAGAAATCTGATAAAACTGACAATTACTTGCAGTGAGGCAAGCATTTACCTGGGATTGAGTACAAGCTGGGTCCACCAGGTTCTGACAGGCCATCTGAATAGACTGATTGGCTCGTGCAAACTGAGCAGGGTCTACCAGGCCCTTCTGACCTGCTGTGCTGTTGGGGTCTGATACACCCAGTAAATAGGCAGCCTAGAGACATAAAATCACCTATAAGTTCATTGTATGAGATGATGACGAGATGAGATAGCCTTTATTTGTCAGTTGCAGGTCTTTTGCCCACAACTGAGATGACAGACCTTGCCGACCGTACATACAATACACAAACATCACATTGGGGAGACAGGTCAGGCTAGGTAGCGAGGAAAAAAAACATCGAAATGTGTAACACAGAAGGATAATACAGGAATGCACAGATATCAACACACCATAGCACAATAAACACAGACAGTAACATGGGAACGTTTTCCAGTGCGTACATCTGATCTGGGACCGCTGCAATCTTCGACTGCGCCTCCAGCTGACCCAATGTCCACATCAGAGGGGAGGTAAGCGTTGGAGGTGGCGTTGGATCCGGGGTAGGGAGGGTGATGCGTCAGTATCAGTATATGTATGTGTGTGCGTGTCCATAGTTCAGCTGAGATAGTGTCCTTCGCCCTGCCTGGCTAAGTAAACAGTCTTCCAGCCAACCCAGGTGGCCTTGTAGGGAATGGGAAGGAACAGACTCAACACAGTCGTTATCAGGGAGTTGTTGTTCGGCTCCAGCCTTGAGCCCACAGGTGGCGCCGAAGGGGTAGCCGGATTATGATGGTAATTTTTCTTTTGCAACAACTCATGAGAATTTCAAGCTGTTCTTTCACACTGCGACACTGGTCTCTCAATCTCCCGTTGGAGAACCGCGAGTTTCTCCATGATGTTATTAACCTTCAGTTCCGTGGTCTTGTCATTCTTTTGCTCAAAGCGCATATTCTGAGACCTCACGACCACAGTCAGCAGTATGTAAATACTTCTAGTGTGTAGCAAGCCAAAATAGACATGTTACCAGCATACTTTACTTGCCTCTGAGCTGCTGTCTTAAGGCAATAATACAGTAATCTACAGTATGGATTTTACCTGTGCAGCTGCTTCAGTGAGACCACAAAGAGCTCTGGAGCCAGTACTGACTGAGTCACCAAACTCGGGCAGGTTGGAGTTTTTGGCATTATGAGAAATACCAGCCATGGACTCACCGAGGACCTATTGACAAATAACAAGAGAATCAGAAATCAAAGAGTGGAGCATCACACATTTAATGATGATATTGAGTAAAGCTAAAGCACTGACAAAGCACTGACTGAACCATAACATTGTAGTCTACATCCAAGCTTTGTAGTTTGTTGCCGACGAAACAAATTGCTTAAATACTTAAATAGTTTAAGGTGTTGAAAAACAAGAAGAAATTAAAACTTGTATCACGTTTGCTTTGGCTCATTATGTTGTTTATTTCATCTTTTATCATTACCAAGAAATTTTCTTTTAGTTACTGTCTAACCGATGGAGCTCACAGCAAAAAAAAAAAAAAAACATGACACTTTCATAGGCATAATGTATATGTGCATAATTTCCTTAGGGATTAATAAAGCATTCTGATTCTGATGACATTGTCTAAACTGATGCAATAAGACGGAGAATATGTGATCTGATAGAATCACGTCCTCTTTTTTTCTGTGGGAGAAACAGCCCGCGCTTCTACTGTTTCCAGTCTATTACCTATTCCAAATTAGACAGGAACTGCCAATGTTGAAAATCCTAAAAAAATAGAACTAAAACCATAAAAGAAAGGCATTAATGATGTGTATTCTACAGTACCTTGGAGTTCTCCATGACACTGTCAATGCAGTCAAAGTATGACAGCTCAGTGATTGCTTCTGTCGGGTTCTCCAGCATCCCCTTCACTGACTGCACACAAACACAGCATACACTCCTGACAAACTCACACTGTTAAACTGTACAACTCAGCTGAGTGTCACACAACCTCTATGACTGAAATGTATTGATTGTTTATGGTTTTCTTTATTATTATTATTATACAGTTTTAGAGATTTTTATGATGCGTCCGGGACATGGGAAGCTAAAGAAAAGATAAAAAAGAGAAACTGTTTGATGGTGGCTGTTACCTCAAGCTCTCTGAGAGCATTATCACACTCCTTCTGACCTGGAGCCTGCTGAGTGCACATGGTGATGAGCTGGTTAATAGTGTCTGTAACAGCCCTGCAAAGACAAATGATAAGACAGATAAGTGGTTAAAACCAAAGCTGCAGAAAATTGATTTTTTTATTTTGGTTTGGGGGTTTTTTTGTGGGGGGGTTTTACCGGGCAGCTGCTGCCAGCTGGTTCTTGAGGTTGGGGGAGCTAGGATCAGTGGACAGAGCTTTAGCTGCTAAAAGCAGCTTGCTTGATGACATTGAGATTGTCTTCAGGTTAGACACCACCTGGGTCTGGTCCTCCTTAGACTAGAGGAAAGGAAGAAGTGTGAAGACACTGAAAACTCTATGGCTTTTGCAATTAATATTTTTTCACCTAAATCATGTGTCATGATGACCCAGCTTCTTGGAATATGAACCTGTGTCTGCTCTTTGCGTGGTACACCACAACGATACAAAGGACAGTACATTTTTGAGGATATAAAACTCATAAATACATGTTTTAAAAAATTGGACGACAGTTTGCCTGGTGGTAACTCATTCAAACTGACCTGAGATGTTCCAGCCATGTCAACACCAGCCTCTAGGAAGTTGCTAAATTCCTGTCCAAATTTGCTAGTGGCCCTGGCCAGGTCCTGGGTAGTTCCTCTGGATGACTGGACCACTTCATTGGCTGATTGATTTAGACCAGCTGCAACCTCGTTGAGATGAGCTTGAACCTCCTGGAAGCTCTTTCCACTAGACGGGAACTATGTTGGGAAGAAAAAAATTCTAATACTGCAAGTAGCAATATAGAAAAGAATATTGGCTACAACTGGTTATAACTTTGGTTATAACTGTAAGCAACTAGGCCTGACTCATAAATTATGTTTTCATCCTCAAGCATCCACAATTAACTTGTCTCCAAAGACTGTCTTCCAGGGTTCCATGATATGTACAATTTTGGAGAAGAAAGACTAGTTTTGCTGTGCAACTGTGTTTCACAGGTAAAAAAAAAAAAGAAGAGAAAAAAAGAGAGATCAGGAAAATTATGAAAAACAGTAGGTGATGGAACTTGATTGATTAATAGAATAGCTTCAGGGTGAAATACTATTCACCTGAGATCTTTTTATCAGTAACTACAATCTACATTTGTTAAAAACTGTTAATTTTGTACTAACGGAATCAGCCAGGAGAGACTTGCTAGCTTCGCCCACAGTGCGGATGGCATTGTCTACATCCCTCTGGCCAGGAAGGCAATTCACACATCTGTTCAAGGCCTGGGAAACCGCCTTAGCCACCTTCACACAGAAACACATGCACATGATGATTGTCATTATTATATGAAAGACATATAAACATTCAGAAATAAACTACTGTAGCTACCAAACAAAAGCATTTGTAATCTCTCGGTCTGGCTCTAACCTGGGCCAATCTCTGCTGACTCTCTGCAGCTCCTGGTTTAGCAATGGCCCTCTTGGTCTCTTCAATGAGGTTGGATGACTTGTCCATGACATCCCCAGCACAGTCCAGTATGGCACTACGTGCTGCTGAGTCATCTGTGGTAGCAGCGACTCCTCTGGCAGCCGAAGCTAGTGACTTTAGAGCCTGAGCCACATCTCTGGCTGCCATACCTGGATCCAACAGGACAGAGGAGAGAAACTTTGGTGCGTAGAAAGACATAATACAAAATTTACAGTCTGGGAATGCCTAAGGTCTAATTTGTTTAAATTAATAAAAAAGATATTTTGAAATGTAGTATAATGCAAAATTCTTGAGTCACTCGTCATTTCTTTTGCATCACTCATCTTTAGTCCAGACATTCTACTTGACCATTTTCAAGATTGTCTTGTTGTTTTTTTGTTGAACCACTTCAGTCTAAACAGGGACCTAACGCAAGGATTGAATGAGTGAAACAAAACTGGTTCCTATTTCTTCTGTTGATTCCATGAGAAATGTTACAAATTGTCCATCTTGTCCTGTCTCAGAGCAACGCTGAAAAACTAGTTAATGCATTTATTACTTCTAGGCTGGACTACTGTAATTCATTATTATCAGGATGTCCTAAAAACTCCATGAAAAGCCTTCCGTTAATCAAAAAATGCTGCCGTGAGAGTACTGACAGGGACTAGAAAGAGAGAGCATATTTCTCTTATATTGGATTCCCTTCATTGGCTCCCTGTTAAATCCAGAATTGAATTCAAATTCCTGCTCCTCACATTATTCAAGTCTTGAATAATCAGGCCCCATCTGATCTTAATATCCTTATAGCACTTCGCTCTCGCTCTGCAGGCCTACTTGTTGTTCCTAGAGTATTTAAAAGTAGAATGGGAGGGAGAGCCTTCAGTTTTCAGGCCCCTCTTCTGTGGAACCAGCTTCCAGTTTGTATTCAGGAGACAGACACTATCTCTACTTTTAAGATTAGGTTTAAAACTTTCCTTTTTGCTAAAGCATATAGTTAGGGCTGGATCAGGTGAGCCTGAATCCTCCTTTAGTTATGCTGCAACAGGTGTAGGCTGCTGGGAGATTCCCATGATGCATTGACTATTTCTTCTTCAGTCACCTTTCTCACTCACTATGTGTTAATAGACCTCTCTGCATTGAATCATACTTGTTATTAATCTCTGACTCTCTTCCACAGCATGTCTTTTATCCTGTCTTCCTTCTCTCACCCAAACCAGTTGCAGCAGATGGCCGCCCCTCCCTGAGCCTGGGTCTGTTGGAGGTTTCTTCCTTTTAAAGGGGAGTTTTTCCTTCCCACTGTCGCCAAAGTGCTTGCTCATAGCATGTATTATTGTAGGGTCTGCCTTACAATATAAAGTGGCTTGAGGTGACTGCTGTTGTGATTTGGTTTCCCAGAAGAGTTGAAGCTGTTATAGCGGCAAAGCATGGGATGACACCATACTAAAGCCTATGCCCTAAGAATGGTATATCACTCAACACCAAATCACAACAAAAGATGCCACATGTGCTTTATACTGTAAGGCAGCGGTCCCCAACCTTTTTTGCGCCACGGACCGGTTTATGCCCGACAATATTTTCACGGACCGGCCTTTAAGGTGTCGCGGATAAATACAACAAAATAAAACCAGTACCGGTACCGAAAAAAAGAAGATTTATTCATAACACACGTGAAAAGACCCAGGGAAACCAAGTTAACGATAAAAACGATAACAAAATAACGCTGAAAACCGATAAAAACCCTGAAAACCATACATTTCACACCTGATCCTCAACTCTCACGGCCCGGTACCAAACGACTCACGGACCGGTACCGGTCCGAGGGTTGGGGACCGCTGCTGTAAGGTAAAGGCCCTACTATAAAAATTTGACTGGGATCAGAAACAAACCCATTTTTAAAGTGACAGACTCGTATTGCCGTTTCATCCTGTCACATCTCATTGCAAGTAAAGCTTTATTGTACTATTTTTCCTCTTGAACAAAAAATATACTTAATAGCTGACATTCTGGTTATGTTAAACTCACCAGTGTAGTTCTCATTTCCCTGGGTGGCTTCACTCAGCAGCTGGGCTATGGCTGAGCTCACAGCCTTGGTGCTGTTACCCAGATCCTGGGAGCATTTCTCAAGCTGAACAACACAGCAGAAGACATGGAAAGAAACATTATCAACCATTCCTACCTTTTGAAAATAACTCACCAATTATTATTATTAAAAAAATGTTATGTTTATGCTTCGTTCATGGTGTTGTCCAGTGAACCAAAACTATTTCAGTGTTCCTTACCGTCTCTCCTGGTAGTGGTTTAAGTTTGCCTTCTTCTGCTGATGCCTTGGCCTCTTGAATCTCCTTTTCCAAATCTCTCACCGTTGATAGAGCATTGTCTATTTCCAGTGGTCCACAAGCTTCCTGAGCCTAAGATACACAAAAATATCTGTGATTAGTTAAATAAAACATAGTTATATCTTGCATGAATTAGATATCAGTCAAAAAAAATCAGAAAAAAGTTCTACACCATAATTGCTTCACTTGATTCATTGACCAAAAAAATAGGCCATCTGTTAGAAATCTGGAAATTCATGTATTTCTTAATCTAAAACAGTAAAAAGAAATCTGGAGAATTAGATCATTCCTGTATGATATCATTTCACAAAAGTTCAAACATGCATGAGTGTTTCTTAGGTCTTTCACTCACTTTGCTGACTCCAGCTAGCACAGTACAATGAACGCTGAAATCTTTCTCAGAATCAAACTGATGAATATATATAATTAGTACTACCTTTTGTGAGGCAGTGCGGAGCTCTGCCAAGGCACTGGCCAGGTTTTTAGCACACTGGCTGAGCTGCATAGCTGAAGCCTGGTCACTGATGGTGGGAACAGCAGCTTTGGAGGCTGTAACCATCTTAGCACCGGGCTGGTAGAGGGAAGAGAGACATGTTGCATTGGTTTTGATTTAAAGCAATTCATTCTAAAAAAGAAAGGGACTATAAAGTGTTTGCTTTTCCTAAAACTTTTGCTAGAAGTGCGTTTACATCTCCTCATTCTTATCTCTAGTTAATAATGGTGTAAATAAACATATAATCAATAAAAAAAACTCAATGAAAATATAGACAGTGCCAAGCCATATTGTTTTCAGATTTCTGACTATTCTTTTTCATCTCCCCCTAACCTACTGAGACCCAGCCTATTCATTTATGTCCTCTATAATGGAAATTAGTTTTTGGTCTATATCTTTTGACTTATTTGAGCTACCCTACTAAGTTACTACTAAATGTGTTCAATAGACAACATCTTGACTTTCCAATGATATCTCATGTGTTTGGGTGGTCTCCTTTAGTTCCAAAGAGGCAAGAAATCACAAAAAAGGTTAAACTGAAAGATGCAACCAGGTTACATGCATGGCATAAGTTATCAGTGATTTAGCTACCTAAAAAAGACACATTGGTGACACAGAAAATTCCCAGGTTGCAGTAAAATCATCAGAAAAGATTTCTAACCCAGTGACAGACAACAGTGTTACTCTGTCTGTGTTTTAAGATTTGTTGCTCAAAACAATGAGGCCACAATCTGTTTGTGGCTGTTTATTATGACTGTAACACAGTTACATAGCTATACTCTTCTGTTGTTTTGTTAGTCTGCTGTCACTCAGTGAAGTTGGTGGTGTGACAGTCACCTGCAGGAAGTTCTGGCTGGCACTAATGAGAGCCAGCTGTGCACTTGGGCTGTCAGGCTGAGACTGGCTGCCTCTGACTCCCTGAACCAGCTGAGGGATCTGCTCTGCGACAGCCTGGAGACACACACACACACAATACAGTTTTTAAAAATATCTTAACACAACAAGCATAACTTTGCTAAGGTGGACAGTCGCATTCAGATCCTTCAGTTTGAAGGGTTTAGAAACCTCTGTACACTCCAGTCTGTCCCTCCTTTAAAAGGTTCTAGTCATCATACCTGGTGTGGATCGTCTGATTCTCACAGATTTGAAAGATAATAGATAAAGGCATGTACTTACTATTAGTGGGAATACTCTGGGTTTTTTTTTTTACATTGTTTTAATTATGAGAAAATGTAATTTTTATTTATCATTTCTTTGAGTATATCAAGTTTATTAATAGGAGTGTGGCAGAGGTGTGGCTCAGCTGCAGGGGAGGAGTGGGAGAGTGAGCTCAAGTGATACTCCTCAAAGTGATACAGTGTGTCGGGTCAATCACTACAAGACGATATTAGGTTGTCCATATATCTTTTTAAAAAAAAGACCCAAAACCTCCATGAAATTTACTGTTTGTACCACTGATTGTTGATTCTACATAGCAAGCTTAGTTCCATATATGTTTATATAAACCAAAGCAAGTACTGAGTTTTTACCTTGCAGCCCACAACAAGCTGCTGCTGGGCAGCCTGGTTCTTGTTGGTTGAGGCTGCATGTTGTGCAGCAGCAATGGTCTGAGTGGCTGCTGCTGCTGCTTGTTTGGCTGCGTTCTGCCAGAAAAAAGGAACACGACAAGTCAAAAAAAACAGCAAAGAGCACAAGACTAGCAATAATCAGGGAAATGACTCAGACAGAACTAATAATAAGATGCAAATGTTAAACTTTTAAAGTTAAAACAGGAAGTTACTGAAGCCAGTATTATAATTAAGCATCATGTCAGACAGGCCACAAAGTTAAACTTAGTTATATTCCCAAAAGAGACGCTGTACTAAAGTGTTTAAGAAATATTCAGAGTTCCACCGATCGTGGTTGGGTGTGAAATAGCTGCATCAGCATCAGACATCATTTTAAAAGCATTTTTGTGGTAAATCAATTCAATGCTATTTATATGGTGCCAAATCAAAGTAACAGTTGTCTCAAGGTGCATTATATTGCAAGGTAAAGACCCTCCAATAATACAGAGAAAACCCCAACAATCAGATGACGGTGACAGTAGGAAGGAAAATTTCCCTTTTAACAGGAAGAAAACTCCAGCGCAACCAAGTTCAGGGAGAGGCAGCTATCTTCCAAACCGGTTGGGGGTGTTACCTCCAGTTTGTTGACTAGGCGTTTCTTGATAGCATTCTGCGCCGCAGCGTTGGTGGCCATGCGGAGACCTTCAGCCGCCTCTCGTAATTTCTGCTGCTGTTCCTCACTGTCGGGATTTGCTGCTGCACCCTGGGATAAAATATTCACATTATATATTAAACCAACAAATCAACAAAATGATAACACAGTCTTATCCACAGAGTTTAAAAAAAAGAAAAAGACAAAGGCAGACCTTAGCGGCCTCCACCATCTTGGCTGTGGCATCAGCCAGCAGCTTGGCAGCAGAAAGAAGCTTGCGTGAGTTCTCTAGGTCAGACTCTCCTTCTGCATCCATCTTGATAGCATTGACCAGATCAGAGGTGGCTTGAGCAAGGATACGAGCCTGACGGACCATCTCACCTAGTGTAGCAAAAAAGAAAGATGGAGAAAAATGTGATGATTAAAAAAACAATAAAGAAAATTTCGTCCTTCCAACAGTTGTGTGAGAAGAATATAAATTGATCTTTAGAAGGCAGAAAGCTAAAGAAGAAATATTATTTTAATATTCTGAGCAAGCATAGTATAAAAACTCTTTCTAAATAATCAACTCCTTAACCATGTCCCACAAAACAGAAGGTTCTAAGAATGTAGAAAAGGTAACGTAATATAATTAGCATGAAAAGTGGAGGTTAAACTAAACGATAACAGACAAGAAGAATATTATATTTCAAAAAACTTAAATGATTTAGGATTTTTAAGACTGATGCTTTTTTTCACAAAACATAAATGGATCTCCCTAACATTAGTTATGTGTAGCTGTTTATGAGTGCTTACTAACATAATCCCATAAAGCAGTTCGAAAATAATCCTATTTTATTTTCACAAATAAATGTGGATCAGTTGTTTGCTGTGCTTCAAATATTTGTTCCTAGGAAAGAAGTTATAGACTGCCATCTGGTGGACAAACTATATAGCAAACACAAATTATTCAAGTGTGTTTTTCCCAAGGATGCCTCCCGGGTGAAGTTCTGGCCATGTCCCACCGGAAGGAGGCATGCTGGGGAGATTATCATCATCATCATCATCATTTATTTATTTATATAGCACCTGGTAGACCAAAGTGCTGTACAATACTAATATGCACATAGTAATAGATTATATCTCTTGGCTGGCCTCGGTGTTCCCTCAGACAAAGCTCTCTGCTTAGGCTGCTGTCCTGGAGACCCAGCCCCAGAAAAATTCATGGATGGATTTATCTTCAGTTATGAATCCAGATAGTGGTGTATCGCAAATAGCTAATATCACCTGTCCCACTGGTCCCACTGATTTCTTAATGGGAGTCTGGTTAAAAACAGAAAAGTCTGGAAGCAAGCTGCTGATTATAGACAACATCAAGAGGAACAAGCTCAAGGTTTTGAGGCATCAACAGTCACAAACATGAACCAAAGATTACTGAAAAATTACAGATAGTTAGAGGAGCAGCTGATGCGAGACAGGCCAAGAATCTCACAGAAGTAGATGTCCTTGTCATAAGCCTCCAAACAGAAACATACATAGAAGTACGCAAGGATCACAGTATATGTAAAACTTTTGTAAAACCTTCTTTTCCTTTTTTGTTATTTTCAAGCTGTAAAACTTATAATAATAAGGTAATAATGCATTTTCAAGATCATCTCAGATTTTAATCACTTAGCTTACCATTACGAAATTACTTTTACATGATTTTACATACTGTTTTCTAGCACTAGCCTCTTAAAAAGAAGTCTGAGAATATTTTTTTAACTAGACTAATGTAGATATGATCAGGTAACATGCTGGTGGAGCGGTTAGTGTCACCTGACAGAAAGAAGAACTCCGGCTGGGCCTCACTGTGAGTTTAAATGTGCCCACTGAATCACTATGGGTTTCCTGTGAGTACTTCAGCTTCTCCCACAGTCCAAGGAGATGCATTTTAGGTTAACTGGTGATTCAAAAATTGCCATGCACATAAGGTGGAGGATGAGTTTGAAGTGTATAATATGAAGCACTGTATGAATGCATGGTGAAAATGTTACTTGTAGTCTAAAGCGCTTTCAGTGGTCAGAAAACTGCTATATTACATTGCCAGTACATTACATCTTAAAAAATAAATAAAAAGATTTTGAACAGTGACAAGTGAAAAAAATGCTGACTTTTCTAATATATAGATATTATATATGGAATATCCTGTGTGTCAGCTTTTCTTCAACTATGCTACTCCGTATTTGGGGTAAACCAGTGGTGCTCCTGGAAACCAAGATTCTTCACAACACATTTTAGAGAATGTAATTTTATGGGTATAAAAAAAGCCTATAAAGATTTCAAATTACAAAAGGATCCAAAGCCATCCTGTGGAAACAGTTTTAGCTTCCTTCACTTACCAGCATCTCCCATAGAGCTAAAGATGTTCTCAGTGACATCCAAAATGCGGTCAGTGGCTTCTCCATGACGTCCAATGGGATGGCCTCCACTGGCATATTGTTTGATGTGTTGAAGGAGCTCATTAAGAGCCTGTGTGACACCTGTGGCAGCCATGCCCACCTGTTTCAGGAGACCATCATCATTGGTCGCTCCCTGTGATGCCTCAACACAGCCCTCTACTGACTTAGCCACCAGCTTGCCCGCCTCAATTAGCTGCTCCTGGCACACTGGAGAGCTGATTGTTGGAGCCACCACCTTGAAGAGGGATAGGATTATTGGTGGGACAGAAAAGTAGAAAGACCTTAGGCTTGGCTCAAATGCAAAAAGAACATTTCAGTTTCAGTCAACAGTTGTCCCTATCAGACGGTGAACACTGTATTAAAGTCGAGTTCTCACTCTTGTGCAAGCCACTAGCTGAGATGTGGACAAAGCGCATTGAGTTGCTGCTGCGATGACCCGGTTCTGTTGGGCTGAGTCTTCTGTCTTCTGGGCCACATTCTTTGCTTTGAGCACCAGAGCTGCTGCAGCATTAGCCACAGCTTTAGCCAATTGCATCAGCATGTCCTGCCAAAAGCAAACAGCAGTTAGCATACCTTATCATTGGTGAAAATAAAGTCTTGTCAATTGAATGTGAATAGTATCTAATGTGTGATACTTTGTCTTGCATATACAATAGTAGTTCCTATGGCTACACAGCAAAATCAAAGAACTACCAAAACAGCAAAACACTACAATAATAAATGTTATGATGAGCACACCTGGAACTGTTGATCAGTGTCTGCCTCGCCTATGTGAGAAAGCAGCTCTCCGCTGGCTTGGCCCACATTTCCAGCAGCCTGCAGCAGATTCTGACGAGGCTGGAACCAAAAGATATTACTGATCTCAAACAAGAAAGAGTAGAAAAACACAATGTATCTCTGTCTTCCTTTTAGTTTGGCTGTGTACCTCTGTGTTTGCAGGTTGGGCAGTCTTTAGCATTTCAGAGACAGCACAGGCCAGGTTCTTGGCAGCACCAAGCAGATGCTGTCCATTTCCTCCTTCATCCTCCATAAGTGCTGCCAGAAGTTTAACACCCTTTGACATCTCTGTTAGGTTGGAGGAGATTGTAGTAACAGCACAGCCTACTGCTGTGTAATCTGTCTCTGCTGGATCACCTAAAGACAGAGAAGGGCAGAGATTTGTGCTTTATCTCCTACAGGACGCTTGTTATATTTGCATAAGAAAAAAATTCAGAAAGTACTCAGAAAACAGATCAGATATCAATGGAAAAAATAACACTGGATATCTGCTGGGATGAAAGGATGCTACATCATTTGAAGTAAATGAAAATTATCCTACTACAGGGGAATTCAAAGAAACCCAAAAAATCTAAGTGAAAAAAAAACAATGCAGCCGGGTAATTTGTATGGCCTCCATGTGCTTGTATGCATGGCTGACAATGTTGGGTCATAGTCCTAGTAAGACTATGAATGGTGTCATCGGGGAATCTCCTCCCAGATCTAGACCAGGACATCACTGAGCTCCTGGACAGTCTGAGGTGAAACCTTACGACGTCGGATAGATAAAAAGAAACATAATGTCCCAAAAAATGTTCTGACAGGTTTAGGTCTGGCAAATGTGGGGGCCATCCTCCAGGAACTGCCTGCATGCCAATGCACCTGCTGGTGCATTGGCAATAGGGTCTGACAAGGGGTCAGAGAATTTAATCCTGATTCTTAATGGCAGTCATGGTGCTGCTGCCCATGTTACAGAAAGCATAACTTTCGTAACAGCTTCTTGAGACTCTTTCACATCTTCCACATGCTCAGGGTGAGGCACAGAACCCCAGTGGTCCACCTGCCAGTTCTGGTATTCTATGGAAAATGGTAATCAGGTCCTCAATGCTGGGCAGTGAACACAGGGCCTATCCAAATGCAAAACTAGTGAATGCTTTGCATAGCAAAGTAGGGAACATGTTAGCATTAAAACTCAAAAACTGCAAAGTGAGCAGTGAAATTTATACTAAGAGAGCTGATGCTGAAGGACAACCAGTCTTCCAAATTCGTATTATCATTACTGCAAATGAACCTGACCAACAGGAAACTTAATGTTTAATAGTTGTATTTTCGGTTTGATAAGAAATTATGAATAAAATGCCTCAATGTATTTTAAGAGTCACATTGTCAGTGCAGATAATACACATTGTATGAGGAAAGAACAGTTAAGAGAACAGTTCTCTTAATCTTTGAATTCAGGTGTTTTCCAGTTGTATAAAACAAAGCATGTAGCCACGCAGTCTTCCTTCACAAGCATTTGTGAAAACTGTAAAGACCTTGCTGTAATAGGTAGTGTAATAGAATGACACCATTGCAACAAATGGTAAATGGACTGGTTCTTATATAGTGCTTTTATCCTTACTTTAGAACTCAAAACACTTTATACAGCATGTCTCATTCACCCATTCACACACACATTCTTACAAGGACTCTTTTCTACATCTGTGCTTTTTAGCTAGCATTCAGACACACATTCACTCTCTAACTGCATTGGGAGCAACTCGAGGTTCAACATCTTGACCACTCCAGCTAAAGTGAGATGGAGGCTGGAGCAAACAGGATTCAAACCACCAAACTTCCAATTAGTAGACAATTGATTCTTCCTTCCTAGCTATTTAATGACCAGTTGTAAGTGGTGTTATTGCAAAGAGGAAACATTTAGCAACCAAGTCACAGACTCAATGTTGAGGTGCATAGTGCATTAAAGTCAACAATGCTGCGTTTACTCAATAACTTCCAGAGTTCTGTGATTAATATCAGCAGACAAAACGTGCACCGGGAGCATACATACAGTTTCCATAGAGTTTTTTTTGTTGTTGAAAAAAGCATGATTACAAGAACAGAGAGATGCTCCACTATTCCTACCCGCAGTGAGGTTGACCATGGAGGCTGTGCCTGCTGTAATGGCATCCACCTGTGAATGGATTTCATGTTTGGACTCATCCATCTTGTTTTTGCGCCAAGCTTGAGATGCCTTAAAAGAAAACAAAAAAACAATCCATTTAGAATGGAGTCTTCACTATACATCATCAATACAATCAGCACTTAAATCAGTCCAAGCAAATGAAGTGAAATCTCACTGCATCTGTTCCTAATGGAGGCAGAGTATCAAAATCATCCAGTGAAGCTTGGGCAGCCTGGACAGCATGCATACTGGAGTTAATGGTTCCAGTCAGGGCTTGCTGTGCTGAAGTCTGTTGATAAAAAAGTGAATGTATTAAATTAAAAGAAATTGTGAATATAATTCTGTGTTTGAAACAACAAAATAACAGAAATTGCTCCTATAACTAAAAACATAATGAATGCATTTTTTAAAACTGTACTTGGCTGTTTGGATTTCTGTAAAACAAATTCACAAATATGCAATTCCTAATTTTTATAAAAGCGTCACTTCAGTGCTACAGATCAACATTGGCTGCTCAGTAAGGATTCTGGCATTTGCACGTTCACGTGGGTTTATGAGGATGTTAGCCTGCTATATTTAAGTTTTAAGGAAAGAGAAAATAAAGCCTACTGTTACAGTTTAATTTCCAATTTCTGTTTCATGTCTTATCATTCTGTCATACCAGTGGAGGCATATGTCCTCTGTGCATCTGTCCACTGGTTATGTGCTGCTTAGCTTGAGGCATGGAGCCCATCTGGAAGCTCTCTGGTCCACCAGCTCCTGAGCGCATGATGGCTGGCAGGGCCACTGAGCCTGTCTCCACTTTGCCGACCCTGTTGAACTGTTGCTGCAACACCGTGGACCTGGAGTGGCATGAGAAAGAACCTAGTTCTGAAAGCCCTGAGGTGCAGGTCAATGATCCGGTTTGTAATAATGTAGTTGTCTCTTCAGCTGCAACTCTTGAACGCTAAGCTGAAGAGAGGAGCTACACTGTCAACAAATAACTACCTGGTGGCGACTTAGGAAAGCTGAATACTCCATGGATGGATGGAGTATTGTTGGAATACCATTCAGTGAAACTTGTACGTGTCAAGTACAGAAAACTATTCAGTGGTAACACTCATACACTTACTTTTTGGGTGACACAGAGTCTTCTAGCATGGTTGACTCTTCATCTCCCTCCAAGCCAAAGTGGTCTTTGCTCTTTTTCTGTCAAGAGAAAGAAATGTGGTGACACACTGGATTATATCAAATTCAGTTTTAAAGGATTTATATTTTCTTTTGTTTCAAAATAAAGAAAAGATTAAAAACATGAGTTTCAGTACAGACAGCTGCCTAGTAAGATGTTTTTCTATCACTTTTATGCAACTTTGAACAGTTGGTCAGGAAGCACTGCTCTTCTTGACACTACCATAGTGTCTAGCAAAATGAGTAGGCATTAACAGTGTGACTGGAAAAGCCAATGATGACATGAAAAACGACACTGTGATCAAAAGTACACCAGACTCACTGACGAGCACACTGAGTCCACAGTCCTGTGTGAAAGTGCCATGAGTGGTAATCCAGTTGTCAAGCAAAAGGCACATATTTTAAAGAACTAAATAATACATTTTAACAGAGCACAGAGAAGATAAACAGTGTTGTGCTGCAGTAAGAGCAGCCACTTTCAAGCTTGGGCTTGTAAAACACCTGAAAAGACGCAGGACTTCGTGTTTCATATCTTCTTTGTGAAATGTCAGCACAGAACTTGAGATCACCTTATGGTATGATGATAAATACACACCAGCACATATGTAACATATGTAGTATGTAAAGAAATTCTATTGCGTTGAATACTTACAGAGTGACATGGAAAGAGTGACATGTCAAAAGAAATCTCACTAGACAAAATGGTGTTGTAGTATTTTTTGACATTTTTTTAGGAAATAAATTCTTCATCCCCCATCAAAGCATCCATGTTGTCAATGAAATGTATAATGCTGCTGACCTTTTTAAGGATGATGTCGATGTAACCAGCAATAAGCTGAGCTATCTGCTCTCCCTCAGTGGTCTGCACAGAATAGTAACCGTCCTGGTAATCTCCAAAGTCCTAAAGGCAGAGCAAACAACCAGAAGTTAAAATACCTTACAGATTATACTGGAAAATGAATAGCTTCTTGAATAGGTGAACTATTCCATTAGGTTAGGTGAAGAACAGAGGATGTAGTGAGAAATTACCAAAGAATCAATTGAAGGCTCAACTGAACGTATGCAATCTGAACAAAGGTGAAATTTTTCTGAAAATGATTTGTATACAAATTTAAAATAAAACTTTTAATACCACTGATGGAACATTTTCTAGAAGCGCTTTTGCTTGAGAGCCTTCCATAATTTGAATTACTTTCCCCTGGAAGTAATTATGCAACGTACTGCATTACTTTTAAGAGGATTGTTCTGTTTACTAAGTACTTTTTTCGAGTAATGAGCCCAACACTGATTACAGCAAAGTGGGGATATACCTCTGACATGCACAAACATTTGACCACACAGCATGCAAATCATTTTCATGAATGTAATATGTCTTTGATATCCTACTTAGCGATGGTGGTGACTCTTAACGCACCCATGAGAAAAGAGAAGTGATATCAGTAATTGCCATCCATCTCTAGGTCTCACTAAAGTATTTTGCTAGAAAAATGCATGGAACGAATATTTGGAAATTGACGTTTTAGGAGAGGATTAGAAATCAGCAAGTGGTCCATCGAGGTTTAAATACATAGGGATTAATATGACTCGTTCTCTATCTGGCCTTAAATCAACTAATTTGACTCCCCTTATATCAAGGATTACATCTGATATTCAAAGATAGGGTAATCTCCCCCTTTCTTTAACCCTCTCAGGCTCAAATTAAACTTTTTGTTGCTAATGCACAACCAAGTCCTGCAGTGGTACTTCTGAGTAAAAAAAATCATAAAATATGTATGTGGGGTAATCAGGTTGTTAGTTTTTAACTGTTGCAAATCAGCAACGCCTGCCTTGAGAGGGTTAATCGGTAAGATTAGTGTTGTTAAAATGTTTTAGAGTTTGTTTTTGTTTAGTTGTTTTTTTTATATATATAAATATATTTACTTAGGAAAATGAAGAAAGGTTAATTGTATTTTGGTAAGTGCAAGTACTGTGTTGTTTTATTTTTTCAATAAAAATATTTGCAAAAAATAAAAATAAAAATCAGCAAGTGAAGCAATTCAAACACCGTGGATGCATGCTTCATATTAACTCACTATGACTGAGTGCACAGAGGCAATAGAACTGTTTTGGGAAGAAGTCAGATGCAATGTTACACAGTGACAAAAACCCAAACAATCTTATGGTGTTGCACTGGCCTGGTGGAAATAGTAAAATGAGAAAAAAGGCAGTTTGATAATGTGTTAAAAGTCATTTCAGGTGTTCAAATCAGAAAAAGAGAGCAAGAGAGCGAGGGAGGGAGGGAGAGAGAGAGAGAGAGAGAGAGAGAGAGAGAGAGAGAGAGAGAGAGAGATCTGGTTAAGATATTTCTGAACCAGGCTCAACAATGCTCTTATCTTGTCTCTACTTAAGAACTCACCAGGGTGAAGCTCTTTGGTGAGGCAGCCCAACGTTTAATGTTGGTCAGGTTCCACTCCTGGATCACCTCCTTGGTCTTCTCATCAACCCTCATCACGCATTCTTTGGTTATACCCAGAAGTCGAGGCACCAATTTGTTCTTACCCTTCATTTTCTCCTGCATGAAGGGAAATGAAATGACTGTGAAGTAAACATAAATTAAACTGGGCAAATATTAATGACTCAATCCATGAAGATCCACAATCAACAAATTAACTCAGCCATCATCCAGCTAGCACTGCAGAATGAGAGAAAGCATATAAAGTATTTAAACATTTTCAGATGAATCTTGCCCTATTTGTGAATTTTTCTTCTCTGACTCTTATTCATACCCTCCTCTTCCCCTAGCCCTTTTTCAGAAATGTAGTAGCAAACTGGCTAGTTTGGAGAACAGTTTCCACTAATGCAACATGCTGGACTGGTTGGTAGAAATTGCAAGTTTCTATCTTTGTGCTGATCGTATTATTGTAAATAATATTATTTAATTATGTAAATGAATATTATTTGTAAAGTGAGTCTCAAGTCTCAAATCAAAAGCAACCTCCACTTTGGTAATCCATTGTTCTTCTCACCTTGACCAGAAAGAATGACACACCATACGTTTTCAGGGACCTGGCCAGCTTCACATAGTTGACTTTAGCCTCAATCTCTGTCATGTTTTGACAGTTTTTGTGTGCCTGCAGAAACACAGTCAGAGGATTAGAAGAACTCACTGTGGTATTATGTACCAGCCTCCAAGTATAAGTCATCTTGATAAAATTTGTGTTTGACCTGATCTTTATACATCAAAAATATTAAACAGAACAGCACAGTCAGAACTGACATTTAGTTCAAAACTGCCACAGAATCCACTTCTTACCTGGAAGATCTTCTTCTCCCCTTTGTTCTTGATGTATTCTTTGGGAAGGAACTCTTTCAAACTGAAGAGGAAAAAGGTCAAATCAAAAAAAAATTTAACAGGCAGCTCATTACAGTTTGAAGACAAAACAACAATACAACCAAAATACCAGTGCTTACTCTAAAAAGCCAGACTTGTGTTTGGACTCGTTGTGATCCCCAAATTGAATCTGACACTGATAGCCTGCAAACTCACAGGCCTTATCAAAGGAGACTGGATGAGATCCATTCAGGATGTCATCGCGAGCCTGTCCCAACACACACACACACACACACACACACACACACACACACACACACACACACACACACACACACACACACACACACACACACACACACACACACACAAAATCATTATAGTTTTTTAGAGCAAAAATTTACAGTGTAAAACAGCATATAACATTTGAGCCACTCTTCATTTTCTTCACTAGGAAAATTTAAAATAGGTGCAATAATTTATTGAGCCAGTTCAAAAATATATTTAAAATGATATATAAGAAAAGAGTCGGTTCCATCAGTTCTTGTGTAACTTGGTATGCTTTAGCCTTTCCTCCCAATTTCCCTTCCTATAGAACGGCCTCTTGACAGCCAGCTGAGCCACAGAAACCATTTCTGGTGAGGCTTCCAAGAACATGGATCAACTGAAGGGCATCTCTCAGGTCCTGTGTCAGGTCTTTGCAGAAGACCTTTTTTTAAGGACACGACTTTCAGATACTATCTATCTGCTGCAGATTGTTTTTAAGCCTGTCTCGTCTTCTTTTGTCCCCCACTTGTCCAGTTTTATCCACAATGTTTTAAAGACACTGCACACCATGCCAAGATATGCCAAGTTTTTAGCTAATAACTCTTCAGGAATCTACTTGTTTGTCTATTATTTTATTCCTGTCAATCTGTGTTACCTTTGGTGTTTTTTATAGATTCAACTAAAATAACAGGAGTAAATTCTGTGTTTTTGTGATGAGCTGCCAGTAGCAAAGTTCCTAAAAACAATTTAAAATGGGTTCTTTGCAAAGTTGACACAACACAGATTCATCCCTTGAATTAGGTGCCTTTTTTATGCTTAAATGATTAATAGATAAATATTAAGTGGCTCATCAAACAACACAAAATGAGTTCAAAGGCAGCCAATAGCCAAAGAAAAAGAAAATCTGGCTCCTTGGAACAAAATATTAGGAAATGAGGGGTGGCTCAAGACTGCATAATGTCTATCCAAGACAACAGGAGAAAAATAAATTATTATTATTATTATTAATAATAATAATAATAATAATAATAATAATAATAATAAAAACAATGTCAATGAGAAAGTCAATGTCAATGTTTTTCTGTACCTGCACATAAAGCAGGTTGAGCTGGACGGGATCTCTGGAATCCACATTTTGGTCTGAGTAGAAGAATTTTCTTCGCAGCAGCAACATCTCTGTCTCCTCCACGCCCTGTTCCCTCAGTGTCCTTCCATGGTCCAACCAGTTCACTACGGAAAGCCCAAACCAAACGGGATGCCATAAAGACCAATATTAGAAATATATTAGCCAGTCAAAATGTTTTAGCATCAAGGTGAATTTTTTCAGTCATATTTTCATTGTAATCTGTAACCATATTTTGATTCAGATAAAGCACTTTGCTTACTCTCTGGAAAAAATGTTTCTCATTCCTGTTTCATGACACCATAATATTTAAGCAGAACACTTTGTTATAATCTCCTCTCCCATGAACGTCGTATGGGACAGGAGTTTCAGAAGCAGACATACCCGTTTGGAAAGCAGACATTGAATTTACTCAGAAAAATTGGTTAAAGTCTTTTTTTCTTTTGAATAAAGCTCAGCATAAGGATTGGCTAATGTGTTTCCAGACAGAAAAAAGACTAGTCTTTCCAATTTCTTTCAGAGTTACAGAGTTAAAGAATGTGGCAGTGAAGATTTGGTAGATTAGTTTAATTATTTACTATTAAATATTTATCCCTTGGGACTTCCAGATCCCGACGGACAAGATAGTGATGGCTAACTAACCAGAGATAGTAGTGGTGGACAAGCAGAGAAGAAGATTGTAGTGATAGAGGTAGTAATACACTCAACAAAAATATAAACGCAACACCTTTGTTACTGCTCCCATTCCCCATGGGATGGACGTAGAGACCTAAAATTCATTCCAGATACACAATATAACCGTCCCTCCCAAACAGTGGTCACAAATCAGTCCAAATGTGTGGTAGTGGGCACATCTGCTATATTTAGATAATCCATCCCACCTCACAGGTGTGCCACATCAGGATGCTGATCTGACATCATGAGTAGTGCACAGGTGTACCTCAGACTGCCCACAACAAAAGGCCACCCTGGAATGTGCAGTTTTGTCTCACAGCAAAATGCCACAGATGCCACAAGCAATGAGGGAGCGTGCAATTGGCATGCTGACAGCAGGAATGTCAACCAGATCTGTCGCCCGTGCATTGAATGTTCATTTCTCAACCATAAGCCGTCTCCACAGGCGTTTCAGAGAATATGGCAGCACATCCAACCGGCCTCACAACCGCAGACCTCGTGTAACCAGCCCAGGACCTCCACATCCAGCAGGTTCACCTCCAAGATCGTCTGAGACCAGCCACCCAGACAGCTGCTGGAACAATTGGTTTGCACAACCAAACAATTTCTGCACAAACAGTCAGAAACCGTCTCAGGGACGCTCAACTGCATGCCCGTCGTCCTCATCGGGGTCTTGACCTGACTCCAGCTCGTCGCCGTAACAGACTTGTGTGGGCAAATGCTCACATTCGATGGCGTCTGGCACGTTGGAGAGGTGTGCGCTTCACAGATGAATCATGGTTCACATTGTTCAGGGCAGATGGCAGCTGAGAATGTCCCAGTTCTTGCATGGCCAGCATACTCACCGGACATGTCACCCATTGAGCATGTTCGGGATGTGCTTGACCGGCGTATACGACAGCGTGTACCAGTTCCCACGAATATCCAACAACCTCGCACAGCCATTGAAGTGGAGTGGACCAACATTCCACAGGCCACAATTGACAATCTGATAGACTCCATGCGACGATGTGTTGCACTGCATGAGGCAAATGGTGGTCACACCAGATACTGACCGGTTCTGGGTCCCCAGACCCCCAATAGCGCAAAAAACTGCACATTCCAGGGTGGCCTTTTGTTGTGGGCAGTCTGAGGTACACCTGTGCACTACTCATGATGTCAGATCAGCATCCTGATGTGGCACACCTGTGAGGTGGGATGGATTATCTCAATATAGCAGATGTGCCCACTACCACACATTTGGACTGATTTGTGACCACTGTTTGGGAGGGATGGTTATATTGTGTATCTGGAAAGAATTTTAGGTCTCTACGTCCATCCCATGGGGAATGGGAGCAAAAACAAAGGTGTTGCGTTTATATTTTTGTTGAGTGTACCAAGCGATAGCAACAACAGGAAGATGGAACACAAGAAGCTGAGAGAGGAGCTAGAGAAGATGTGGAAGGTGACCCGGGACACACACTTTGGTTAAGCAAGTCTGTTATAGAGCATTAGAATGGAGGCTTGTATTTCTCATACACTCATCGTCTGTGTGGAGTTTCTGCTTCAGCTTTTCCATTTTCTTGTCATCTCTTAAAAGAGTTTTGTCTCTTTTCAGGGTTCCTGTGGTTTCCTCCTTCTTCTCTTCACCAATGTCTCGCACCAGTGAATATTCATCATAGTTTGTAATACCTGACATACAAACAGATTGAAATTACTACATTTATTTTACATTTTACAACAACATTATATATACACAAGAATCTCATGGTAAGTGGGGGGGAAAGCAATAAACCTGTAACAACACACAACATCTTGTTCTGGAAATTAAATGTGAGCTGTGTGTGGCTTATAGCTGACCTATTCTAGCACATATGGTCATCAGCATGTCACTGACAATCTTGGAGTCATCCACCATTACAGTCTTCACTGTCCCATCCAACATGCGGATCTTCAGTGGCCTCTGCTTCTTCTTGTATTCCAGAGTGTCCTGTCAGACAGAGGCAACAGACCAGCTGCTGATATTTTGTTGGAAACTTTGAAATAGATTTAAACTAGATCCTGCTATTTCTCACAATACTCACATCACACTGCTTTTCTTCCTAGAGACAGCATCATTTTTTACAGAAGCATTAAACAAAAACAACCTGACTCAGCTAATTTAGAGCAAAGAAACCAGTGATGTCCCTTGGTGAAAGTGTATTTAGTACTCACAAATCATCACAAATGCATCCTAATTCATAAATTTAACAGTTAGTCATAGCTGAATGTGTGATATACTTCCTTACCCCATTCCTTAACATGTAGTAGTCCAGAGCCTTTCCAGCCTCCAACCAGATGCCTTTCTTTGGATCTTCATCAGACAAAAACAGTCCGTAGTCATTTGCTGTAGAAGAAACACAAACGCTGATTAAGTCGCTGGATTTCTATTTCTTGCCATACCTGTGGATCTCCAGACAGTAGACTAGAAGGACTTGTGCTAGTCCCCTGTTCATGTAAATCACATTAGTGGATTAGTCTTTCAAACAAACATGTTTTAACAGGTTCACATCAGCTTGCCAAAGTCAAAATGTGACCATTCTAGTCTAATCTGTTGACTGACACAATATTAGGCAGGTGGTTACAATGTCATGCCTGATCAGTCTATGTGCAATTCCCACGTGTGGGACTAATAAAGGTTATCTTATCTTATCTTATCTTATCTTATATGCAGCATACAATTTCTCCATGTCAACAATCCAACAATCAGTTCTGATGAAGTAAGAAGTAAAAAAAAAGAAAGAGAACTTACGCTGGCCAAGCTGTGCCTCTGGGACTCTCTCCCTGATGATGCGACAGGCATCGTAGACCATGGTGGAGGGCTCAAACTGCATAGTTTTCACTACATTCCCCACACTAATCTTTAATGACAGGGTCACCATGATTGCTGCTCTGCACCTCCACCCAACTCACACCTGCATGAGGATCCATAAAGTAGTTAGTCATAACATGTCAACTGTACCATTACAGTGAAATAGCATATTTAATTCACAGTCACAATACCAATAGTACAACTCAATCTGAAAGACATATAAAGTCTATTGGAAAAAAAAAAAGACTTTTTGATAAACACACACACACACACCTTATTTCCTGTTAAAAGGAGGTTTTAACTGCAAGTGTAGAACAGCTGTAACTGTATACTCTAAATAATGTCAAAGCTGCCTCCTCTCACAAGTAGCACACAGCAGGAAGTTCTCTACATCAGAGGTATTCTCATTGCACATAGCTATGACAAGAACTGCTATATTCATAAATATATTTTATTTTGGTACTCCTTTACATGACATTCCGCTAAAGAACTTCACATTAGTAGGAAGTGAAAACTAATCTCTCAGCCCCATGTCTTAAGCTGAGGTTAAAGTGAGAAACACCACCTCTAGCTTTTTTTACATGTGTCACATATAAAAAAATGTTTTTAACTGAAAATCCAGTTTTCCGGTTCCTGAATAAAAAGAAATTGTCTCTTAACTGTTTAAATGCCAGTAAAGGTATGTTTTTTTTGGAAAACAACTCTCTGTGGTTTTGTCATTGTGAGAGATTCTTTGTCATTTCTTCATGCAAGATCCTGAGGTTGTATAGCAATGAGAGGTGAAGGAAATAAAGAGTAGGGGATTTTCTTTTTCAGCTTTTTTGAAATGACATTTTACTTATCACTGTAAAACTGTCAGACTCGCATCCTGATAACACTCTTTCACCATCTTGCTCCCTGTGTAGTATAAAGGGGATTCAACCTAAAAAGTACAGCTAGCAACATGAATGCTGGTTACTGCAGAAACAAATAAAATTAAAAAAACCAATGCCAAATGTACTGGTTATATAATACTCTACAACTCTGAGTACTCAAGCACTGCTTTTTACTACAAGTCATATTCATCTATTCTCACACAACCCAGGGATGGAACCACTGTCTGCTAGGGATGGGTATCGTTTAGGTTTTATCCGATACCAAATACGGTGCATTTCTCAGCTTTTAAAAAACGCTATGCGTTGCCAGGTGTTTCATCAGATTCGAGGTGTTACCTCCTTTGCACAGTATCACCTTGAAGCACTTGTTGCAGGCTGCTGAGTTTGCATCTTTTGCTGTGAAGTACAGTCAGACTTTTGACCGCTTTGCCTTGGGCACTTTTAATCTGTAGCTCTGCTCTAAAAGAACGTACGTACCTGGGCAAGCCTACTATCCTCGGAAAGGTAAGATGATTGGCTAGAATCCAAAGTGTATGACATCTCAGGAAAAAGAAACACCGAAATGTGCGCTGCTTTTCGGTCTGGTTACTACCGGTGCCATCCCTACTGTCTACTTGCTCAATCAAATGACAATCAAACTGTTTTCTGACTAAAATCCAGTGTGACAACAGGCTGAGTGAGATGAGCCACTGTCTGGAGCATTCATATATTGTTATCATATATCAGTGAGTACTACTCACTATATGTTAAAAGATTGTTTTGTTGGAGAAAATGTTTTCATACTATACTTCAGAAAAATATGCTAGAAGAAGATGGATGGATGGCTAACATGTAAGTATGCTTCTCATTGTTAGGGCTCCTGATTATGATTTTACTATTTGACATGATCATGAAGAAGATGAATAAAATACTTACCTGACTTGAACCAATTTTTTGTAACAGCCACTCAGATGATCAGCTCTGTGTTTCTTCTACCTAGCTGAGGAAAATCAAATATAAACAGATACACGATTTATTTTATTTTATTGATCCAACATTTTCAATGACATAATGATATGCTTTTACATTATAACGATCTTACAAAACACAGTTCCACAGCATTTTGTACTCTTGCAATTCCACATCATAATAATGTTGTCCTATTTGAAATATAAAGCTGCAGATAAACTCACTTTTTGACACAACATATGACATGTAATTTAAATGTTCTATTCCAAAAGCTAACTGTGAATACGGTACACAAGCTTTAGACAGTGCTCAGTCCCTGTTCGCACACATACATGTTCCAATAAATCCCACAAATGGAATCTAGTAGAGTTCAAGAATTTTATCTGACAATAAAGCAGAAACTGCTGCTCAACTGAAAGAATACACAAAGCGAATTGGAATGTGTTTGTATATTAGAGATTGATTTCTTTGGGTTTTTTTTTATAACATTGCAGACACTTTTTAAAAAAATGTTATAAAATAAAATATTAGTTTAATCCATTTTAGTGAAATTAATGTCAGAATTAAGCGTGTAACTAGTGAGAAGGTCCACATAACTGGTGTGTTTCTGTTTGGTGAAGTGTGGCAAGGTGTGGCGTGCTTTGCAAAATAAGACAGGACAAGACAAGGCAAGAAAAATAAGAGTTGGGACATCCTCCATTACGTCAGTTAAAAATTGTTAAATACAGCTGAAGTATAAACTAATCTGATAAATACAGTAAAACAAGCATAAATGTAAACAATATATAGAAAGAAATATTTGAAATATAATCATATGAAAATCAACAAGCAAAAACAGAATTTAAATTTTAAATATAATCAGCAGTACTACATGCACTGAAACAGACTAGCAAATATCAGAGTACATCAAAGTGGCTCAGCAGAACAGCGCAAGTTGTAGTGGACGCTGCAATAAATTGGTGTGGTATTTACGTGAGCGTGAGTGCAGGGTTAAAGTAAACTTAACATGAGAGAACAGATTACTCTTTGCTAGACAGATGTGTTGCATTGCAGACAGTTATTGTATGATATGAATAATTTCTTCTGATGTAAAAGATTTTTACATGTTATTAATAGCTATTTTAGGTGTGTGTGTGTGTGTGTGTGCGTGCATGCATTGGAGGAGGAGTGCAGCTGTCGGTCAAGTGAGTGGGTTCATCTCTAGAAATGAACCCACTCCTCTTCCTCTGCTGTGGAATGACAGCATTCTTTCAAGTTCCTAATCAGCTGTCTACATGTCATTTCCTGTTTTTAAAAGACATTCAACGCCATATATGGGCATCTCTAACATCCACACATGCCCAGCAGTGACTTAGCTGGAAGTCTGCAGTGAGTATTGGGTCAGTTTGTTGACAAAGCTTACTAATCTAAAGCTCATCCTAGTCCTTCAAGTTTCAAAGTTACAATGTTCACGTTTAGTCAGTGTTAGTCCTCAATATTATTCAATGTAGAAACTTTAAAGCTCTAAATGTTCAAAGACCATTATCGAGCAAAAGCTACTTCAACATTCAAATCTTCCTGTTTATTTAACACCAGCTCGAAATCTGAAAGATAATCTTGTTTAAAAACATTGCAAGTCTACAGACTTCAGAAATTGTACAGTAAATGCTTCCCACTCCACCCTGACTGAAAGAGGAAGTGCGAGGTCACAACAGTAATTACTGCAGTTGCTAAAAATGAGAAATAGCACAGTAAAGGTCTTAGTGTACTCTAAAAACACTGTAAAACAATATCACAAATGAAAACACAATTCTTTAATGGTACAGATATAAAAAATGTCCAGCTGTTGCAAAAGGGATTCCAAGTTTGGGCTTTTAAAGTATAAAATTAGTTATGCCGTTGAAGGTACTTTCTCCTTTTAGTGCTTAAAATATATCTTTGCAATAACTCTGAATTAATGCCTCTTTCCAGAAAACATGACTTGGTTCTTACAAGAAAAAAAATGTGTGGCTAACTTGACTTCCTGTTAGTCAAAGCCAGACTTCCTCTGCAAAGTGACAGCGGCCAGCTGTCATCCTAAAGCCAAGTATCCAAGCTATCAATGGAATTCAGATACTCTATACCTCAGTCTTTATCTAGTGTACTACAGGCCTGACCATTTTTTTAACGTGTCTGTAAAACTGTCCACTAACAACAAGAGGATTATTTCAAAAACTTATCTTTTCAGGCCAGAATGAAACATTTCACTTAACTAGTCTTCAGGGCTGATAAGTACGTTGTGTACATCCTCACTATAGTTCTGGCTACAGTCATTTCTGCCAGTATCAGCCATTTCCAAAAATGTCTAGCTGACTCTTTTTTTTTAAACTGTGTGGTGTGCAAGTTTGAAAAAAATGAAAATGTACTAATTTAGTTGCAATGAAACACATCACAGATATGAAGAAAATATTATGTTGAGGGACAATCAGAAATTGTGCAAAGTTTAAAATAAATTTTCAAACGACTAAACAAGGACTAGGTCTAGTTGTTTTGTTTTTCTGTTTTCCTGTTGTTCTCCAGCCCTATGTGCGCTAGATGTGATTTTTGTTTGGCATATCCCGATGTCCAGGGTGGGCCATTTATATGGATACACCGTAATAACATGGGAATGGTTGGTGATATTAAAGTCGTGTTTGTGGCACATTAGTATATGTGTGGTGACCATGGTGGCCATTTAGAAGTCGGCCATCTTGGATACAACTTTTGTTTTTTTAATAGGAAGAGGGCCATGTGACACATCAAACTTATTGGTAATGTCACAAGAAAAACAATAGTACTTGTATTATACAAGTAAAACATTTTTCTCTTTTTCTATGTAAGAACAAGAAAAAAGTGAAATAACAGATTTAATTTGTTTTGGTTGTGTAACCTCAGGACATCTGTGGACATTAGGAAAGAGGTCATCTGGGTGGACATATATTATTGCTCAAGTAAAACCACTTATGGTGAAGAATAGTTTATCAGGAGTTCACAGTGCTGCAATACAAGTCTTTGCAACCACTGAGTGTAGCTTCGTATACAGATGGTAGAGTTTTAAACTTCCTGTGATCGTGGCCTTCAACAGTCTCTGCTGCCTGCTGTGCTGCAATGTGGGCAACCAGCTTAAAGTCACTGCAGAACCTTCATCAGGCTCAAAATAAGACAACCTGTTTTAGAGAAGTTACCGGCTCTTATAAGAATCTTAAATTTAATAAAACATGTTTTGAATTTTTGTTTTATAATTCAATAAGTCATTTTTTGTCATATTTGTTATTTGTCACAGAAATTGCTTAACTATTATCAACACAAACATCATGAGAAACACTTTTCCAGTTTAAGGTTGCTGCTTATATCACATTTGATCATCACTATTGGCATTGGCACCACTCTGATACTAATAGAAGAGTTCTTGAGTCCAAGAAATGTAGACACAGCTGTAGCTCCAGAGCACATAACACAATAACAAAGTCATTGCAGTGTCCTTATTACAGAGCTGAGGTAACTAGTACACTTGTATCCAACTGTAGTATGATTTGTTTTACTGGTAGTTTTTCACAACAACTTTCACTCTGCTAATGCACATTTGCTGTACTATTGTAAATTGAAGCTGTGTTTACCCTGATGTGACACTGTGAAAATAACCCAGTGGCATTGTTACAGTCTATCTTAAACAAGTAACCACAACGACCGCATTTGAACTTTTGCATCTCATCTCCCATTCTTACATTTCCTCTCGACTCTATAGTCTACACATGCTCATATACAGTAATTATACCATTCCCCAACTAGAAAAAATCTCCAATTCTCTTGTTTTTTTAGCATTTCATACATTTTTTTTTAATCTGACCATTCAGTGCACTAAAAGGTTTTGTCAAAACAATACCCTAGAGTAAACAGGAAATCTATAAGGGAATTTATAAAAGGGGGAAAAAGGAAACGAGGCTAATTATTTCTGTTCTGGTCTGTACTGTACAGATCAGATTTCACTTGTTTGAGGGAAATTTATACGGGTGAAGGAAAGTTAAAATAGCAGCATTTGCCTTTAGTATAAGGCAACACAATTACAACATTATGAGCTATTTGAAAACCAAAAAATGTCAAAATGTCTATTTTGACAATAACTTCAGTCTATGTTTCAGAGACAATCACACTCTCACAAAGAACTTGTTCTGTTGAACACAGAAGATGAACGGTAAAAATACTACACTACTCCCACTATCCAAGTGGCCAATATTTTTTTTAAATAGATTAGTTTCATTATGTAGGAGTCTCTCTCTGCCCTACGTACACTTATGGATTAATTCTTATATAGCGCTTTTCAACTCTCCCAGAGTACTCAAAGAGCTCTATACAACATGCCACATTCACCCAATCACACCCATTCACACAAGCACTGTCTTCTAAGTTTCTTAGTGCTTCCTAACTACAATTCATACACATTTATACTCCAATGAACGCATCGGAGAGCAATTTAGGGTTAGTGTCTTGACCAAATTAGAGAAAAAAAATTGAAATTGGTTGTTGAATTTTGAATTGAGTGTTGAACTTGCATTTGATAAATGAAACCCAAAGAGATATCGATGTATGTGAAGAAATATTCTTTAGGCTTAAAGACCTCCAAAATAAAGCAATCAGAGACAGCAAAAAAGTAAGATTAGTATGGGAAAATTGAGCAGCTCAGCGACACCAACGGCCTGAAAAACCACAAAACATGGAACACTAAGTTGTGAGCAACTTCTTGAATTCAAATTTAGATGGTGTACAACAACGCAGATTACACTTTGAAAGGAAGCATCTACAAGGGCCTGTCCAAAAAAAAAAAACATCTTTGGAAAGATGAAACCAAGATGAACCTTAATGATTGCAAGAGAAAAGTATGGAAAAGGGAAGGCATAGTTCATGATTAGAAAAACACCACATCATATATCAGATATGATGGAGACAATGTTATGCAGCAGGTAACTAGTTTTTAGCATTTGATATATGATATATGAATGTGAGATGGCTGACCACAAGCCTCACAATGATTTGACACGAAATGACCCAAAACCGAAAGCAGAAAACCCTCGAAACTAACAGCAACTGAAGGTGGCTGCAGTAAAGGCCTGCTAAAGCATCACAAGGAAGGAAACAGTATTTGGTGATGTTTGACAATGTACTTAAAAGCTTAAAGTCTGCTCTTAATCACATTTTGTGTGATTTAAAATCCACTGTGACAGTGTGCAGAGGCAAAATTTAAAAAAAAATGTTTACTGTCCAGGAGCTTACAAACAAAACTGTAAATTATTGGCCTTGGAAACCCAGAAAAACTGTCAGGTAACCACTTGAATCCTCAAAATACAAGATTGATGATGGACCAGTTTGGTTGCTCGACTGGTAAATCAGCAAGTGGTACTAGTAATTTTCTGCAGAGGTAGTAGCAGCAGAAGAAGAGGAAGAAGAAACAGAAAAAAACAGAAGTAGCAACAAAAGCAGAAGCACAAGAAAAAGCATAAGCAATAGCCCAGTCGCAATGTAAGGTTCAACACAAATAACTAATAACACAAAGAATGATTTAAAAAATAGCAGCTACATTAAAGCAATGAAGAGGTGCAGGAGAAGATAATCTTAAATGGGAGACTAGCCAAATTTAATACTCTCTAAATTCTTTGTACATGTTGTCAGGTATATTTATTGCCCTTCGTATATAACCATTGTGTAACACAACTATATATTTGCATTTTTGAAGAGTTTCAGAACCCATCACAGCACAGAAACAGCTTTAGTGAAGGTTACAAATGATCTTCTTATGGCCTCTGACAGTGGACTCATCTCTGTGTTATTGTCCTGCTAGACCTCAGCGCAGCGTTCAATACTGTTCGACCATAATATCCTATTAGAACAATTGTAGCATACTGTATGTAATACAGGTACTGCGCTGCAGTGGTTTGTATCATATCTATCTAATAGGCTCCAATTTGTTCATGTAAATGGAAAGTCCTCTTCACACACTAAGGTTAATTATGGAGTTCCACAGGGTTCAGTGCTAGGACCAATTCTGTTTGCATTATACATGCTTTCCTTAGGCAGTAGGGCTGTGCGATATGACCAAAATCTCACATCCCGATATTAAGACATCTATCGTCCGATAATGATATAAATCACAAAAATGTAACATTTTCTGTAAATTCTGTGAATCTCGGGCAGCTCGACTTGCTTGAAGTGTTTCCAGCTGGGCGTCGCGTACCTGGAGTTGAGTGTTTTAACTGATGCATGAAACTATACATTTTTAGACATAGGTTGTAACGGCCGCCGTTTTCTTTATGAGTATTTATTACACAGCGTGCTGCGGGGAAAAGCCTGTTCTAATGTTTGAGTCTAAGGTTTATTTTTTAGCACCTGACGGCTCTTTTTTGCTTCTCATCCATAAATACTCTGCATCTTTCGCGTGATTCGGTTTATTTTGAAAAGTCTCAACAGGATCTTGAGCTTTTTTGTGAAAGGTTTATGTGGAAAATAAACAAGCGGACATGCGATGGTTTTACTGTTGTTGTTGCTAAAGACAATGCATAAAAACAAGTGCTTGTCTGTAGTGTGGTTATATTAAATATAAGAGAAAGAGAGAACTTTAATAAATTAATATAGCCACTACAGTGACCATCAAAATAATGAAAAAATATTGCCATAAACAGTTTATTTTGCGACACCACGAAACAAACGATAGCGTAAAATGCAACGATAGACGTTTTTATATCGTCATCCGATATATATTGTTATATCGATCAGCCCTATTAGGCAGTATCATCAGAAGACATAGTATACATTTTCACTGCTATGCAGATGGCAAAAAACTCTATCCATGGAGCCAGATAACACACACCAATTAGTTAAACTGCAGGAATGTCTTCAAGACATAAAGACCTAATTTTCTGCTTCTTAATTCAGATAAAGCTGAGGTTATTTTACTCGGCCCTGAAAATCTTAGAAATATGGTATCTAACCAGATTCTTACTCTGGATGGCATTACCTTGGCCTCCAGTAACACTGTGAGGAATCTTGGAGTCATTTTTGACCAGGACATGTCCTTCAATGCACATATTAAACAAATATGTAAGACTGCTTTCTTCCATTTGCACAACATCTCTAAAATTAGAAATTTCCTGTCTCAGAGTGATGCTGAAAAATTAGTTCATGCATATTTCTAGGCTGGACCACTGTAATTCATTATTATCAGGACGTCCTAAAAACTCTCTGAAATACCTTCAGCTAATCCAAAATGCTGCAGCAAAAGTGCTGACAGGGACTAGAAAGAGAGAGCATATTTCTCCTATATTGGCTTCCTGTTAAATCCAGAATTGAGTTCAAAATCCTGCCCCTCACATACAATGTCTTAAATAATCAGGCCCCATCTTATCTTAATGACCTTGTAGTACCATATCACCCCATTAGAGCACTTCACTCTCACACTGCAGGCGTACTTGTTGATCCTAGAGTATTTAAAAGTAGAATGTGAGGGAGAGCCTTTGGTTTTCAGGCCCCTCTTCTGTGGAACCAGCTTCCAGTTTGGATTTGGGAGACAGACACTATCTCTACTTTTAAGACTAGGCTTAAAACTTTCCTTTTTGCTAAAGCATATAGTTAGGGCTGGACCAGGTGACCCTGAATCCTCCCTTAGTTATGCTGCAATAGACATAGGCTGCTGTAGGCAGACTCATACCCCTCCTAGGTGACTGAAAAGGAAAATGCATCATGGACACCCATGATGCATTTTCCTTTTCAGTCACCTTTTTCACTCACTATGTGTTAATACACCTCTCTGCATTAAATCGCACTTGTTATTAATCTGTCTCTTCCACAGCATGTCTTCTATCCTGTCTTCCTTCTCTTACCCCAACCGATGGCCGCCCCTCCCTGAGCCTGGTTCTGCCGGAGGCTTCTTCCTGTTAAAAGGGAGTTTTTTCTCATAGGGGGTCATCTGATTGTTGGGTTTTTCTCTGTATGTATTATTGTAAGGTCTACCTTACAATATAAAGCGTCTTCAACGTTATATGGCGTTATATTAATAAAATTGAATTGAACTTGAATTTTAAAATCACATAAATCATTTTGAGTTGCATAAAGGTCTTGGAGAAACAACATTTTGTTAAAATGTATAGTTGTCATTTAGAAGAATGACAATAAAACCCACTTTATACACAAGTTTTATTTGCTGCAGTTCTTAAAGTTTTGCCTAAAGAATTTACCTAAAGTTTATATTACAACTGCAATGATTAATTAAGTAACTCAAATAAGTCAATTACAAAAAATTCTCGACACAAATTCTTTGCTTCGATGCTTCATTTAATCCACGGCTCTGTAGCGTGCAGATGTGTTAAACAATGTATACCTAAGTTTTTCACCCACATTTGTTATATTTCTAAAAACTGACCAGAAAATACAAACGTATTTAGGAGCAGCGAATAAAAAGTGTAAATAACAAGTATGACAACATTAAGCCCACAGCCCCCAGTTTTAAACAGAAACACTGATAACACAACAGCAGCAGTGTTGATGACGCTGGCAAAGTTTAATGTGAAAACTTCCAGATTAGACGGTGTGGCATAATGTTTGTGATCAAACAGATTAAAGATGCACTTCATGGCCCACGCTGAACAATGCCAGGTGTAAGAATTATGCCTTATGCCTGTTAGCAATTTTAAACATATAACAAAGGCTCCTAAAACTATAGAGAACTTTAAAAATGAAATAAAGAATAGGAGAAATATTATAAGCTAATAACAATTCACCAGTTCAACTAATATCTGTCCACTTGTGAATACCAACTGCACCTTACTTGTAAACCGCATGTGTTTGTTATTTTCCTGTGTACATCATAAATCGTTGTCAATTTTACTTCCTGCATTAGTTTTCCATCCTTGATTGTATGCTGATTAATCTCACCAACTGTATATCTGGTTACTTCCTGATTTATTTTGAAATTTCTGTATGTCTTAGACCTCACTTAGTTACACTTCCAGCCTTTGCTTTGTTGCCCTACCATGCCTGTTTTCAGTTAGCCACTGGTGTTAGTATATACAGCTCCAGCTTTGCGCTAACCACTTGTCATCTGGTAAACTTGCTTAGTCAAGCTCCCCAGCATTCCTCATGATTTTGTTATTTTCCCTTGTGAACTTCTCATTTCCTTTTGGACAGCTCTATGGACTTTGCCTTTTGACTACACCCTCCCAAACTGGATTTTACTCTGCCCATGTGTATCCTGCATTGGGTTCTCTTCCTGATTTTTACACTACGATCTGGCCAGTATGAACCCAGATGCTACTTTGTTTGCTGGGGAATTTTATGATTTTATCATTTACTCTAATCTGTCTTCATGGTGAATCGAAGAGAGCTCTTAATTGGTATCTTAAAAAGACTATACAGAGAGTAGTGTCTTTTTTGGCTGGTTATGTGGTCTTATGCTCCTAACCATCAAATGCTCTAGCCTTTCCAAGATGATAAGGTAAAACACTGGGTGGCTGAAATGACTGAAGCTTCCCTGCTCCAAAGCCCCATGGAAACTCAGCTGCCCAGCACTGCAAGTGGATAGACTGACTCGACTTGTACCTCTCCTGTTTCCACATCTGTCACTGGAAGTCTGTTCAGAAGGCAATCAATGGTTCCCATGCTCTTGTGTCATAGCCAGCTACTCATTCTTGAGTAAGTGAGGTGTCCCAACTGGCTTTCCTGTATTTAGGCAGCTCATTTGAACTCACCTAGTCATGATCTGATCTGATCCCCTGGCTAGGGCAAAGTTTCTTTTTTTGCATCAAAATTGGGATTTGTTCTAGAAAGTTATAAGCAAACTAACCCCTCTGAAAGGATTTTCAAAAATGTGGTTTTGGACAGCATCTTGTATGTCCTGTATCAATCAAGAACCCTATCACTGCAATGAAAAGTGATCCCTTCCTAATAATATGCCAAAAACACTTTAGAAACTCCCATCTGAAACTTAATTTTAGGTTACTTTGATATCAAAATGCCCAGCATCCACAATGACCAAGACACATCAACATTCATAGAAATAAGCTTCTATGACAGGGATGTCCAACTCCAAGCCTCAAGAGCCGGTTTCCTGCAGGTTTTAGATATCACCTTGGGTCAACAAACCTGAATCAAATGATTAGTTCATTACCAGGCCTCTGGAGAACTTCAAGACATGTTGAGGAGGCAATTTAGCCATTTAAATCAGCGGTGCTGGATAAAGGACACATGTAAAAACCTGCAGGACACCGGCTCTTGAGGCCTGTAGTTGGACAGCCCAGTTCTATGGGAATTGTACTGGCATCAGCCCAATCTACTTCTATCAGGATAATGCTATTTTTAAACAAATATCCAACACTAGCAATGACAGATGTGTCTCACCAGAACAGATGTTTTCAGAACTTAACACAGCTCTTCTCACTATTACGACTAAAGGCATCATATAAACTATTCAGACTGTGTATGCCACTGCAGCGATCCTGAAGACATGTAGAGACATGTGGGTAGATCACACTTGCAGGTTGCACTATTTTTTTTCCCTTGCTTAGTTGACTAAGAAATTAGTTCCAAGGAATATCCCTAATTCTGAGAATGAGGATACGCTCACTTTTCTTAATTGCAGCAACCACATACTCACTCATTGCACATTTAAACACACAGGCTGTGTCCAAATTCAGGGGCCACATCCTTCAGAGGACCAAGCCTATGTAGACCAGGTCCTTACACATGAACACACACCACACACACTCCTCTTAATGTTTCACCAGTCTGATGAAGGGCTAACATTAAAAACATTGTAATTTCTAAAAGGGAAACCAATGAGTAGTTAATTTTAAAACACGTGTGTTTTTTCTTTTTTTGAATATGAATGTGAGGTGGCCAGGTGTTGTGGCTGGAAAACAAGCTCAAACCATCACCCCCCTCTACCACGCTTAACAGTTGGTATGAGTATTGTATTTGTATTTGGTTTTCTCCAAAAGTGGTGCTGTTCATTGTGGACAGACATCTCAATTTTGGTTTTGTCTGTCAGAATGACATTGTTCCAAAAGTCTTGTGGCTGGATGAGATGCAAACCTAAGCCATGCTGTCATATTCCTTTTTGAGAGAAAAGGTTTTCATTTGGCAGCCCTTCCAAACAAGCCATACATGTTCAATTTCCTTCTTATTTTAACATACTGAGGCCTGTAGAGACTGAGATGTAGCTCCTGTGTTTTTTGCATTTTCTCAAAACAGTGCACACTCTACCCATGAGTTGAATTCACTAGGACACTGACTCTTGGGAAGATTGGTAGCTGTCTTGAATGTTTTCCACATGGGAATAGTCTTTCTAAAAATGGTTTTAAAACCCTTCCCAGATTGGTGGTGAGCAACAGTTTCTCTAAGACCACTGATGATGTATTAGCATTGTGTTACACACCTATTTTTGCTTAGTTTTTTTCCAAAATAAATAATGACATTGTATGTCATGTGTTCAAGTTTTATTTACATAATTTCAGCACCTGGTAAGCACCAAATGAATTTTTTTATTATGTTCTCATATGTAAGACCCTAGAATTCACCTGGAGGTTGTTCTCCATACATGGATTAATGTTTCTGATGGATGAAATTATTGACAATTTGGCATAATACCAGCCAGTATTACAGTTAGTGTGATGCCATCACAAGGTAAGCTCTGTTTCTTTTTATTCTTTATACATGTTTCATTTAATCATAAACAACCCAACAACATTAAGGTTTTGTGTGATTTTTAAATTAAGTAAGAGCTGTATTTTCTTCCAGTCTCCTCATTGGTGTGACTGAACTCCCCAGGCATCTCACACAGCCATGGGAATTGGCTTATGTCTAAAACAAATGATTTCTTGTGGACTAGTGGCTGCACATGTTGTCTTGACCAAATATGGCTGAGTTAAAACACTACACTCCAACCACGGCAACACATTGGAATGGAAGCAGGTTTCCTTAACTGGTGTGAGAATAGTCCACGATACAACTTCCAAAATGGGATTTTACTCTGTTACCTGAATTCTGTATGGCTGGTAGATTAGCTCAGATTACTACACAGCATGGCCTGAACCTTGAATACTGGAGGCCTTTCTTCATTTCTTTACAGCCCAGATCACAGTGTTTCACCAGTGTATAGTGGCTTGGCAGTTAAAAGTTAGCTTCTGCTACACATGTGAAGCTGGTTAATGAAAAAAATCCACACACACAAGACATATAAGACTACATCAACTAACAAATAATCTGTTCAACTAAAAACAAACACAACACTCAGGAAGGCAAAGACAACAAGTCACAATAAGCTGAGTGATTGGATTTCTGTTTAGTTCCAGTTTACGTTTTGTTCTTACTTTTGTAAGACCTCATGATTCTCTATCTTTATCTCTTGCTCACTCGCCTCCACTTAAAATAGTTAGATTTTTACTTATTTATTTTTGCTGTGGTTGTGGTCGAAAATGTGCAGTGCACTGAGAGCATGCCATCTTGTGCATATATTAACTGTTCCCTTATATGTGTTCTGGTGTCAGATAGTTATTTATATTTTTTTTCTTTGCACTTCTTTTTTGAAAGGTAAGCATTGAATAAGCAACCTAACATGTAACAAAACTCCTTATTTAATGAACACAGGCTGATCTTTACAAGTTCAAAAAAGAAGGTGAAGCATTTACTGAAGACATTACTTTTCAGTGAATGATAAGCGTTTATTTATCCCAAAATTTGGGAAATTGTGTTACAGCAGCATGATATAAAAAAAATGTAAAGATGTAAAAATCTAATGAGATACAAGTTTAAATACAAAATGAAGCAGTTATTAATTGTTATAACATTCTTTTAATCAATTAATGTAATAAGCAATTTCACAGAGACAAAAATGCTTTTGTTTGGTTTAGTTTATTTATTTACTTATTTTAGGTGAGCCTGCCTAAAAATGTACAGCTCCTAATTCTTCCAGGCTAGTTTCTACAGGCCGTCCTTCAGCCTGTAGAAAGTACCCTTTGTTTTTTCCTTTATTGCTCGGTGGTTAGTAGACATATCTGCATCCAAATTCCTTCATTGTGTTGCACAACACATCACAGCGGTGTAAGAATTTACACCCAGAGGCGATATTTTTTCTTGTTCTAACAGCTGCACAACACGCCCAGGACACTTATGAGCGGCCTACAAAATGACTGTGATGAACTGAACTTGCATGCTGTAGGTCAAAAGGGGAACAATACAGCTGTTAACTCCTTTTAACTTTGACATTCAAACTATTTCATAGTATAAAGGTAACTTATATATATCTCATCAAAATGCGCGTATTGTAGGGAAGCATGAGAGGACAGTGACACGGCGCACAGAAAATTCAGATGTGTGTGCGTGTGTGTGTGAGAGGTGGTCTCTTTTGGCGCTTGATACTTTCGATTCGTCTCCCATTTGTGTGATTTAACTTCTGGGTTATCATATACACTACCGTTTATGCGCTCTCTACATTAGAAGGCCCAAATCTGCATACGTTTACTAATCTGTCTCGCTTCCATGTCGAGTCTGTGGTGACGTCAGGGACTTCGCGTTTTAAAAAAACGAAGAAAAAAGCTAGAAACTTTTCAAAGTTAGAAACATTCAGTCTGACCTGGGCGCGTTAATCCACTCTCGTCGACGGCCACTCAAACACGGAAAACAGAGCTGATTTAACGATCCTTAAATTAACTCCCGACAACAAATAAAGTTTTCCACCAGGGGAAAGGCCAGAAGACGACTTTTTCTCAGTTCCTCTCCCTATCCCTCGGCAGCGGCTTACGAAAAACTCCACCCTGGCTCAGCGCGTCGACGCACAGAGGGGCGGTGTAGAGTTCGGGTACTGTTCTGCTGCAGGCGAATAACACTGAGGGTGTTTTCATACTTTTCTATTTTGTTTCCAAACTCTGTCTTGTTTTCAACACTAAACCAACTCAATTTGACTCTTAATGGCACGGACTGTGCTGGAGGAGACCGCGGAGACGTTCAGATCTGCTTTGTTAGGGTTTCCGGGTAGACAGACATGTTTCCTTCAAACGTTGGCCAGCTGCATTTGAAGTTGCCCAGGATGGTTCGGTGGGTGTGTCAAAAGTGTCAACATCGTCGTATTATAAAGCTGGTGTGCGCACGCAACGCTGGGGCCACATAACGGTAAAAGTGTCAGCTCCTCGAAACTTCAACCTATCTTACTTTTTCTTTGGCCTGAACACTGCTCGCATCCGGCTGTCATCACTGACAGTGACGGGACTGAAACCCAGTGTTTCTCTTCTGTAGCCCTCTTTTTAATGTTCTCTTTGATTAGTAATTTTTTAAAAAGTTTTTAAAAAGCTACTATCTGCAATAAAAACAATAATAACAAATTAACATTAAAAAGAAGAAGAAAGGTGGAGAGGTACATATATTTTTAAAATTCTGTTGAAGTCTTGGGTGGCTTTCTGACTTGTCATTCCTTGTCTTACAAAGCTCTTGAACCTGCGACTTACTTTCTCACCATCTGCAAGGATATAAATATAAATTTTCAGATAAAAAAACAAAGATTATTTTTCATTAAATAAATCTTAATCACATATTAAACACAGTTCGTTTGTCTCTTTATTATTATTATGTTATTATAGTATTATAATATTATATTATGTTATATTATTCAGTCAGTGTCAATAGTCACTCAGTATTAATTTGCTGTTTTTAGGGCAAGGTATATTTTCTGTGATTATTGCAAGACCTGTCTAATGTTCAAGCTTAATACAAATGTTCTGCAAATTAATATTAATTAAAAAAGATGAGAACTGTAAAAACAGATTCTGTATACATACTAAATGCTTCAGTATGCAACTCTGCAAGTTGCAAGTACTAGTGGTGAATTAAGTTTAGTGAAATGTTATTTAAAATCAGTGAAGGAAAATGGATAGATGGCTATTTCTTCTGTCAAATAAGCAACTTACTAAAACAAATTAGTCATCTATTTTGCCACCTAAACAGACATTTTGTGTTCTTTTATGGCAAATTATTTTGGATAGATGTACAGAAATAACAGAAAATTACCATTGTGTAAAAACATAGACATTTTCCATCATTTTAAAGCAGTTTTACTGCTTTAAGTAACCCGAGATCTTGTATATTTCTGCATATGTTTTATTTTAATTCAAAGCTATTTACACATGTAAAAACAATTACATTAGCATTGTTACCATGCACACTCAACATCATGGGTGAGTAGAGTTAGTTTAACAGCTTAATAATTAGCTGACAATTCTGTTAACTACAGTGTTGCAGTTAGTAGTTAGAGGATTTAAAATATAATAACTCTCCTTATTATTTGAAAAAAAAAAATATCCAGGAAATATTGGCAATTTAGAATCTAATCAAAAACTAGATTCTTGAAAGCCTCTAATAGACAACAGCATTGTTGTATCTATTCTAAATTTAATGCCACATAAATGATGCACAATAAATCCCACATCCCGTTTAGTTGTGATCCTTGCAAAATCATAATCACAAATTCCTTAATCTATTAAAGAGGGAGACACATTGTTTTCCGCAGTGTGAAGTATATATGAGGCGGGAAAACATTAGGTGTTTCCACCTATTAGAACAGGATAACAGTATGTTTGCATTTTAATCTGAACTTAAGATGTTTTTAGTCTTTAGTTAATCAGTCTATCCCAGCCTCTCCTAGGGCAAAAGGTGGGCTATACCCTGGACAGGTCGCCTGCACATCACAGGGCTAACAGAGACTGAGAACCATTCACACCCATCACTGCAAGCCTTTGGACTGTGGGAGGAAGCTGGAGCACCCAGAGAGAACTGACGCAAACACAGGGATGGGCCTAAGGTGAGGCAACAGTGCTAACCACAGCACCACTATGCTGCCCACAACAATCCAATTCTGATAACTAACCTAATTATGAGAAATTTAATGGTGTGTGTTCATTACATTTCCAAAGCATTTCAAAAACAAAAAAATCATACCACCAGTAAAATATGGTGGAGGTAGTGTGATGGTGCCATGTTGAAACTGTATTTTCTGTTTCCTTGTGTTATCTTTGTCTAATATTTAAATGTGTTTGATTTGAAACATTTAAGTGTAACAAACAATTGAAAAAGAGGAAATCAGAAAGGCAACCCCCTTTTTTATATCACTTTATGTTCAATTTCTCAAGCACTTTGATATATAAATAGTCAAATGATGACAAATATGAGGATGATGGTAGATTTATCAACTCAATTTATGCCAATCTAATGTATGTATGTGTAAGGCAGTGACTGGAATACATATGTAGTCACCCTCATTCTACAGGAATAATAAAGGATTCTTCCATGTTTTGTATAAGTATGACAAGCAGCTACAGGAAATTTCTGATGGAAGTTCCTGCTTCTACGAGGTTGTCAAACTACAAGTTACTGAAATGAAATTGTTTGGCTGCTTTCTGCTTGCACTGTTTGCAACAGAAACCTAAAAGTACACATGTAAATTTGTGTAAATTTAACAACTAAATTTAATTAGAAGATCAGACTGCACTTTCAAGAATGATAGGATAAATTACTCAAATTCAAGAAGGTTTACAAAGGATTTCTAGCAGTTGTTTGTACAGTACCTATATTTTTCCCCCCTGAAACACTGATTAGATTGGATGAATGTAAATTTCAGATTTCTTAAAAAGGGCCACATCACAAGAAGAAAACCTTGCAGGCACTGGCTATAATGTTTCCATGACATTTTTAAATAATCTTCTTTCCCCTTTTTGTTTCCTGTAATAAAGTGAACTGTTTCTGTACACATAGAGGCAATAAATAACTTGCTTGCTATTTACTTCTGTAAGTGAACAGAACAGGTTTAGAAAATAACAATGAATGACAATGCAACCAATGACCTTACCCAGTTTAATGAATTAGACTGCAAATATGAAGTTTCAGCTAAAGTTCCCTCTGTCCAAGAACATGTCTTTTCTTGTCTGACCAGTTTCTCAAATTCACACAAAGTTCTTTTAAAAATGGGAAATTAGAAGCCATAGACAGTTTGATATTTTTGATTTATTTATCAGTGAAATGTTTAACACTATTAAACATTTTCTTACAATAACCCCTCAATAAATTGATTGGTGTCTCAACAAAATAAAACCAGGTATGTGTTACAAAGTATACAGTATGCTACAGTGCATATTTTCTTTTTTTTTCTTTTTACAGATTTACATTGGGTTTTAGATATTTGGCTCCCGGAATCAGAAGTTTAAATATAACGCACCATTTGCCTACTGGAAAAAGCTCCTCTTTATATAGCATCATTTTGCCTCTTGTGTTGAACTGTTCTGGTTTATGATGACCAAGTGACATTGTAAAGTCAGCACCTCCATCATATGCTGTGACAGCAGTACAATTTTAAATCATAAAAACAGGTGACACATACTCTTCGTTCTGTTTCATTAGAGGAAAACCTGAAGTCACATCATCACTGGTTGGCAGCTGTCAGAATCAATCATGCTATGTCTATGTCTGTTTATGGTTCTCCCAAATATAGCTGTTCATGAAATATAAAAGTTGAAATAAAGGATAACTAAAATAAAATATTGTGGTAACAGACTCTGCTCAGGTTTACTGTCCTGCAGTAACACATGAAGACAAGGGGACTCCAGCTGTTTGTAGTCCTCCACTAATGGAGATTTAATCATAATTTTGCACGGCACAGCACTTTCTGTTGCTATTCATCTGATCTCTATTGTCTCGCATAGTTTCCAAACTGCTGGAACTTAATAATTCTCCAAGTAAGTGCAGAGTACTTTCAGTTGCTGACGGCTCTTTCAGAGCCAGCCGTGGCTGCAGGCATACGAGGCATCTTCTTTACTGGACTTGGGATGTGCTGAAAGAAGAAAAAATAATCAACATCATGAAACAATTCATTACTGTCCATATATTGCATTTTGACAAGTTAGAGCCCTCTGATTATATGGGAGAAGCAATGCTGCATGTGCAGGGGGATTCTTTCGTAGATGGGGAAAAGGGCTTCAGTATCTTGTCTAGGTACACCAAGACATGCAGAGAGAGAATGCTGACAAGCTTTCTCTTCTGAATCACAGGTTCCTCCACATTTATGTTTTACATAAACCGTCATCCATCCAAGTGCCCAGGAACACTTTTCAGGAAGCCAAATGGTTCCTTCAGACCACTGCTTGTTTGCATTTCCACTGAGAAAAAGAACCATCTGACCAGTTTAAATCTGAGATGACAAGTGTGGTAGTGTGATAGAATGCCACCAGTGGAATTTCTTTCCCATTCCACAGTACTCTCTTAGTTGTATTAAAACAAAGTGGAAGTGATTAGGAATGACAGCCACCAAGCGGTACGCCGTGTAAAAATCTGAGGATGCTGAGGTGCAGAGTTTGCAACATTCTGCAGAATCAACACCTCCAAACTTCCTGTGGAAATTAGCTCAAGGACAATGTGCAAAGAGCTTCGTGGAACGCATATCCCTGGATGAAAACTTATCCAACCCTTTCACCACCAAGTGCAATGCAAAGCAGATCATTTGTTAGAGCAGCTGAGACATGTTCTCTCCAGTTACAAATCACGACTCTCTGTTTGGCAATTCAATGGACAAGTCTGGGTTTGGCTGTTGCCAAAAGAACTTTTAATGTATTGGGGATTATGGTGTGGGGTTGTTTTTCAGGAAGGGCTCAGCTCCTTAGTTCTAATGAGAGGAACTCTTAATGATTCAGCATCCAAGACATTTTGGACAATTTGATGCTCCCAACTTTTAGAGACCAGTTTGGGGAGCCCCTCTTCCTGTTCCGACATGACTGCACACCAGTGTACAAAGCCATGTCCATAAAGACATGGATGAGGGAATTTGGTGTCAAAGAACTTGACTGAGTCCTGATCTCAAACCTATAGAACACCTTTGGGACGAATTAAAGAGGTGACCATGAGCCAGGCCTTCTCACCCAACAGCAATGTCTGACCTCAAGAATGCAATTCTGGAAAGGGAAGTGTCTAATGGAGGCTCCTGCCACAAATAGTGGACTGACATTACATTAAACTAGATGGATTAAGGAAGGGATGTCATTTAAATTCATATGCATGTGAAGGCAGACAAACAAATGCCTTTGGCAATATAGCGTATAGGAATGTGCATGACTAGACAACTACAGGAGTAATCGTCACTACTGTCACTAGTTGGTACCAGATGTACTAGTTGTTTAATGTAATTGTTTTCAATTGATGCCAAATATCAGTAAATTGCTGTCTTCTAAATGCTATCTACCACCAGGTGGAGCTGCTGCTCTGAGATTGTTGTTGACAAACCCCATAAATCTCTTAATCTCACCTGATCTTTTTGTTGACAAGCTTATTGTGTGCTTTGTAAAGCATTCACACTACTGAGTTCCTGTTTCTCTTTATTCTTTACTATTCTTCTTCTTCTAGTTGTTAGTTCTTTTTCTAAATGTAAAAGAATGAGATTGCTGATACCAGCTGTGGAAACGAGCTGTCTCTGCAAGGTGGATGGGCTTTCCCTTAGAACAGGCTGAGGAGTTCAGTCATTCAGGAAAGGTTTAGAGCACAGCAGCTACAAAAGAAGACAGTTGAGGTGGTCGCCTCCTGAATAAAGTGTTGCAACACCAGCTGGGCTTGTCATACTGAGGAGGAAGGCTCAGCCTCAGAACACGTTGGAGAGATGACATCTACCGACTGGCCTGGGAATGCTACAGTGTTCCCCCAGATAAGCTGGAAGAGGTGGTTCTCTGTTTAGCCTGCAGCCCCCACAACCCGAATATAACTAAATTATATAAAATAGCTGGGTGATTTCATCCATTCATCCATCCACGCTCTTCCACTTATCCATATCAGAGTCGTAGGGAGGTTGGAGCCTATTCCAGCTACCATAGGGCAAGAGGTTGGGTACACCCCGGATGGATCGCCAGGGATGACAGACATTCGTACTCGCATTCACACCTATGGCCAATTTAGATTCACCAATTAAAGGTTTTATACTCTTACTAAGCATGTGGACTCTTACATGCCCACCATGTCATTTGTTTCTATAAGGGACTGCTCATATAGTCATTTACAGATTAAAAAAAAAATACTGTTACAGAATTCATTTTGTCTATATGAAAGATAGAAAACTGCCCAAATATTTATTCCTCCTGTACCTCTGTGGCACTGCTTGAGCGAACCCGTTCTGATTCTGCTGGCAGGTCATCATCCAGAGGTCTGCGGGCATATTCCCTGCGGTGTTTGTCATCCACTCGCGTCAAGTACCATGTACCTGGGAACAGATCCTCAACAGAGCCTTGTGGGACATAGTTGGCTGTATGGAAGAAAAAAAAAAAGTGATCAGTGTAAACAAGCCATTATTCCAAATACCAGTCTAGTTGTGTGTGTGAATAACTCAGTGAGCGTTTTAGCCAAACCAGCCTATTTTACTGAGGCAAGACTCTGACAAGTTAAAGACTTTCCATTGAAGTACTCTTCAGATGTGTGAATTTGAAAGCAAAGTCAGGGTACACTGTCTTACATTTACCTGGGGTGTGAATCTTCTATTTTTGTTTTTGACTTAAATCAGTCAATCAAGATTTGTTAATCATGTTTCTTTGTGCAGAATAATATATAAATAACCAAGTAACATTTTATATTAGGGCACAGCAAAAGCCGTTGTGAAGCTCTTTAATTATATTAGAACAAGAATCACATACTTGTCATTACTGTAAACATCACAATTAACATTTTCTATTTGTGCTTACATGAACGCTATTTTGTGCGTTTGTGACAGCTCTTAGTGTCCTTGCTGTCAGAAATATGGAAAAATAATAACCAAGCAACAAAAGCGAGGTCATACCCAAGTGGTGTGTGTCTTCTCGCAGCTTCATATTCTCAGAGAAAAGAGCTGGCGAAACTTTCTTCCTCGAGTCCAGTCTTGTCTTCAGGTCGCTTAGGCTCAATACAAGTTTGTCCAGACTAGATCCTGACACAGACAACCAACCAGAAATGAACTACAGTTTCTTTCTACTGTTTTTAATGGCAAAAGTTTGCAATTTTACTTATGTCACACAAGTCAATTGTAAAATATATGACTTACCAGGGATATGGTCCTGTGTCACTCTGAGAGAATACAGTGTAGCAGCAAATCCTGAACCATAGGAGAAAACTCCAATCCTTTGTCCTGCCATTTGTGATGGTGTGTGTCTACAACAGAGGCAACAAATATATATATATATATATATATATATATATATATATATATATATATATATATACATATATATACATATATATATACATATATATATATATATTTTTTTTTTTTTTTTTTTAAATATACATACTGGATGAGTAAAACTAGTCCCAAATAAATAGTAATCTTAGCAGGACAAGCATTTCAAATCAAGGACAAGGATCCAAAGAGACTCTTGATGTTAGTGTTGTGGAATCAGTATGGATTCAGGACTTCTATGTGATCTGTTCAGCCTTTATTATTCAGGCAGTTGAGAAGTGAACTATAACATGGATTTTAAAAAAAAGAAAAAGAAAAGAAAAGAAAGGAAAATTGTGCGCTCACTCACACACACACACACACACACACACACACACACACACACACACACACACACACACACACACACACAAAGCCTAACACAAAATTTGGAGCACATCCCACAGAATTTTAATTATGCCTCAAGTCTGAGTGGATTTTGTCTTTTTTGCCTTGACTAGATAGTGCAGTGAAGAGCAGACAGGAAGGTGGGGAAAGACATGCAGCAAAGAGCTCAGACTGGAGTTGAACCCAGGACATTACTTTAAGACTTGCAGCATATGTTCATCTGCTCCAGCAGACAGCTAAACTATTGCACCCATGTGTTGCTGCCTTTAATTTATTTATTATAGGTTAATCCAGGCTTTGACTTCAACCTTCTTAAGCACGTGATTCAAACTAATGTTTGACCTCAGTGGACAAATAAATGCAAAAGGAAGAAAAGACAATGAGACATACTGTGCAATAAGTGATGCCAGGCAGCCATAGACAGAGGGGGTGTACATGTTTCCATTCTGGTTGGAGATTAGCAGGGATGCCTTGGTCTTCCTCTCAAACATATCTGTACTGGCCTTCATGAATGCCTTCTCCACATCCCGGTCAAAGTAGGTATCCTCTGGCTGTACATCTCTGCAACACACAATGAGTAAGAAAACTACTACAAGTGCTTTTCCCCCCTTTGTGTTTGTATAAAAGTACAAATGATGAAAATGTCTAAATATGTCCAAAACTAGCAATTACACTTGAGCTCACGACTTTAAAACAAACTATCTGGCCAGGTGCTTTACTTTGAGAGTACCTGAAGGCTTCGAGGCCTGTGAAGGGTCCGGTCTCAGTGTTTGGGCTGGGGTGGTTCAGAAAGTCATTCAGCATCAGTCTTGCCAATGACTTCTGTACCAGCTTGCAATAAGGAGAGTGGAAGACTAAAAAGCCAAAGTCCTCCAGGCTGAAGCTCTTATCTGAACCCTCTGTTAGAAAATATAATGATTAAAGACCATGTGAAAAAATTAATTTACTGAATGACACAATGGTTATCTTGTGTGTAGCTCAAGCAGTACTACCACACTAGGCTACATACGGCACAGGTGTAAATGACAGTTTGAAATGATAGATAAGAGTTTCACTCAAACCAACACTTCTCTTGAACATGTTTTTTCTACATACAACTCAAATCTTGTTGCACTTCTTCCTAGCTCAGCATAAATTCCTGCTAGTTTTTAGGGCTTGATTTAGATTCTTTGTGACTTCAGTTCAAAATCAAAACACATTGTTCAATAAAAAGAAAGGGGCAGCTAAGAGCTTTTGGCTCATACTCCAATTTACAGACCCCATACCACAGAGCAGTTTATACCAAACCGCTGACCTTGAGAGAAAACCAAAGAAGTAATTTTTCTGGCCAAGGTGTGTGTGTGTACTGGTTTTTCCTATTTGGGGGGGTCCAAAATACGAAATTTACTATTCTTTGGGACCAACAGGCCTGATGGGGACCAAAATCCATGTCCCCATGAGTTTGAAGACTCAAAATGTGGTTTTAGTGTCATGGTTACAATTGCGTTATGGTTAAGGTTTAGGGTAAGGATTAGGCATTCATTTTTGATGGTTAGGGTTAGGGTTAGGGTAAGCGGCTAGGGAAAGCATAATGTCAATGAGATGTCCTCACGAGGATAGCAAACCAGACATGTGTGTGTCTTTCTATATACTACCAACCTCGTTGCCACTGTGCATGGATTTTGTTGCGGTACACAGAGTAGCAGCGGTCCAAGGCACTCAGGTAGCACTGTATCGACAGCTTGCCATCTACAACAGGATACTCTGACACCATGTCTGGCTTATAGAAGTCATATGCATGCTGCATGTGGGTTCCCCGTAGGCCTGTATATTAAAAACAACAACTTCAGTCATTCCCTCATTTTACCACAAATGTCAAAAGACATATGTTCAGACACATTTTGTGCGATGCTCATTTAAAACGTTGCACGACTGAGGTCATTTCTGGATACATTTTATCTACTAACAGATTTAACACAGTCCTACTGGTGTATCCATTACAAGTGCTTATATCATAACTCATCTGAGCAGAAAAACTTTTTTCCAAAAATGTATAATTTCTTTCTCAAAAGCTCTGTCTCAGAGACTGAGCATAAGAAACAAAGCTATCAATTAACTGACCTCGCTCAAAGGCCAGAGGAGCATTAGGCCCAATCAGGATGGCCACAGCACCAGCCCCCCCTGTAGGCCGGGCGCTTCCTGTGGCATAGACAGCAATGTCCCCTGCTACCACCAAAGCATAACGTCCTGCAGAGAAGAAACACAAGGAGCAGGAAATCACTAAGGCATTCTTTTTAGAAAAACAGAAGCTGCTTCAGGTACACTCAACACAGACTACACCAAAAAGACACACACATAAGATAAGATAAGATAACCTTTATTAGTCCCACACGTGGGAAATTTGTTTTGTCACAGCAGGAAGTGGACATTGCAAAAGTTATGAAGCAAAAATTAGAATACAATAAGAATAAATACAGTACACAACTGTACAGAATAGAATAAAATACTATATACAGTAGAATAAAATAGAATAAAATATACAATAAGATAAAAATAGAATACAAATGCTATATACAACTGAGTAAAAATACCTACATACCCCACATACTGCATATACAAGTCTATCTACTTAAGTTTTCATGCATAATATAATGTTTTAACTTTATTTAAACTTTATTTATACAGGTAATCCCGCTGAGACTTAGTGTCTCATTTACAAGAGAGATATGTTTGAGTCAGCATGTCACTAAACACTGGTGAAGAGATTTAAAAAAAAAGCCACTGTGGCTTTTCAAAAAGCTTACATGTGTTATATTTTGGGCGCTATGACTGCACACAGAGTCGATTCTAGACCTTTGTTCTCAAGTTGAGAACCCAGAGCGTTCATTCAGCACTTTTGTCTAACAGTCACATGATCGCACGACGGACACATCTGAGGAAACTGTTCAATTCACCAAGCTTCTGATTGGTAGACGCCCTGCTCACTCACCTAAGCCACAGCTCACTAACACACAATGATTTGTGAAATATGAAGAACTTGTAACACTAATAAGTGAACATTCATGAAATTACATTGCTGCATGACTTGCTGGGTAATGCTGAGTAATTATGCTTAACTGAAAGACTTTTTTTAAGTGGACTGGGATGATAACTATAGCAGTGCAATGCACTTTGGAGACTACTTAAGTTATTAAACAAAAAATGGAAACCACTCTGGAGCTCCAGCATCTCAAATGTTTACATTTTGTGGATTTCTTTGGTTTATCTAATTGTAAAATTTTACCTTTTGGGGTTTAGAGAGGTCAGCTTTGACTGGAAAACATGAGATATTTCTGGTAATTTTTGATATAAACAAAAGCAGCTTAACATTAACAAAAGCTTACTCACCATCCCATGAGCTGGATTCCACCCAGTTGACAGCGTTGAAGAGTGCAGCTGTACCACCATAGCAAGCATTTGTGGTGTCAATTCCCTCCACATCTGTATTGCCAGAGTTCTCAAATAGCTGCATGAGGGCTGTCTTGACAGACTTGGACTTGTCAATGATGGTTTCAGTACCAACTTCCAGTCGACCAATGCTGTTGTAGGATAGAGCATTCTTCTCCATCAACCTCTGGACCACAGTCAGGCAGAGAGAATTTATATCCTCACGGTCTGAACAAAAGCCCATGCGAGCTTGGCCCAAGCCCACGGTGTATTTACCAGCGGGCACACCATCAAACTCCTCCAACTCAGTCTGGTCCACATATTGGGATGGGAAGTACAGTTCTAAGGCAATGATACCCACATCTTTAGGCCATGGTCCCAGGTAACTAACTGGGGCTGAGCCAGGCATCCTGAACAAATTAGGGGACAAGAAGGGGTTTTATATTAAACATTATATTAATAACACACAGATAACACATAAAAACAGATATGCTCTTAGTTTCCAAGCACACCAGTTTTAAAAATGTCAATAAACAGGGTGGATGGATACATACAGGAGTTAATTTATACTGATAATTTGTTAAACAAAATAAGGATTTGATCATATATGTTAAGTAGCTATATGCAGCAGTTCCAGTATCTACATCTGTGAGTATGCAGTTTTGGATTCACTCTCTGATGGTGAAATCTGAATCACTCTAACACAAGTTAAATCAGTAGGTTAGTAAATGGCACAATTTTAATGTTTTTATAGAAAATATGGAAAAATCCATATGTTAAGTATCACCATTCAGCCTTAAAATACTGGCATATGACCAGCCCCATTGACAGGTAAGTACTTGGTTATATCTCATTCAAATCAGTTTTATTTATATAGCACCAAATTACAGCAACATTTACCTCAACAGGCTTCAGACTAAAATACCCTACACTAACAGATGCTGATGATGAAAAGGGATAAAATTGGTTGTATAAGGGTTGAAAATGTACAGCCAAAATAAACTAATATAACAATATTACTTATGCACAGGCATCAGCACCGAAACCTTTACAGCTGCATAATTATGGGGGTACATTTTATTTAATTACAACAACGTCGCAGAGCACGAGTCATTACAGGCTAATAATCATAAACAATAAAATCCAACTCTCAAACTGTATGCTAGTTTGAGACTTATTAGAAAGTATTTAGAAAGCACAAAAAGTAATACTAGAAAAGAACAGTGTACTGATATTAGTCTATTTACTGATGATCTCTTTACCAATAATCTGACAGATAACGTTAGCCGACTTGCTGCGATTACGGGTGGCATTGCTAGCAACCACGTTAGCTAAGAGAACAGCAAATGTGATATACTTGCTACAGCTGTACTGATTCTATGACCTTCTTTCTTTCCTTGACCTTTACATAAATATCATCAAATATTGACATATACTGTCACTCCACATGCATATTAAGCCGGTAAGATTAGCTAGTCAAAAGGTCGGCCCAGCAGATTTTCAGAACCAAATCTTAAATCTTAGCTTAAAGTGGAGGACACGTTTCTGGAGCTGCCCATAACTATATATTTGCTTTCATACCATTCAGAATACGTACCTAAACGGCTACATAGAACTAGACGGGGACCAGATAAGTACAGTGGGCAACAAAATTGGGTGAAAGGGCAACGGCAACTGGATTTCCTGGAACTTAAGCAGTGCATGCCTGGGAGCCAAAGTATAGTCTACCACACTGAGTTAACGGGACACTTGCGTATGAAAATATGTTGTTTTCATTAAAAAAAAAAATGAAATTAAAAAAAATTAAAAAGTAACTAGTTTGATGACATTCTTATGCAGGGCACATACTTTGATAGATCACAGTACGGACTACAAGCGTTTCTTCGGACAGTTTGCTAGTCGGAAGAATACAGCTGACGGACCAACTGAGGTGTATATATTTATATATGCACTCACTGTCATAAACCTGTACTAAAGGGTCTGACTCGCCATGTCTGTGTCTTCAGTGTTAACATTCTTACATTAACTAAAACATCTATTTATATGTGTGTGTGTGTGTGTGTGTGTGCTCACACAAGAACGATTCTTTATTCTCATGTGAAAATCAGATTAACAGCAACGCACAATAAATTTCTCTTGTGTTTTCTTCATAACTGAACATGTGTAGCTGCAGGATATTCGTAGCGATTCTCACCTGTATGTAGTCAACTTCAGCGATGAAGGTTATTCTCTTCGGCGTTTCTTATATCCAGCTCAGCAACCTCCAGTAGTCAAGTAGAGGTGTATTTATATCAGACAGTGACGAGGCAGCGTAACTTCAGTACTACAGCACCTGGCTTCCTGTCCAATCACAGCTCACAGGCACGATGCGGCGCTACGAACCCCCTGAAAGCTTCCAACCAATCGGAGAATACCAATCACAACCACGCATCACGGCCGTATTTGCTGTCCAATAGTATGACATGCATGATGTCTGGTGAGAAAGAAAGAGCCAATCAGGTTGCACAAATAATTCCTGGCGCGGTAGTGTGTAGCACTTGTAGTACAGAGCACCATGGTTATGAAAAATTGTAGCGGTCATAATTTCTGGTGAGTATCAATAGTTGCCAGGTGTTTTATACTGCAAAAACAATGTGAATTACAATAACATTATATACACATTACTTGTGCTAAAACTATATTAATCACTAATCAATAGGCTTCTAGACTACCTTTATATATTTTAACCTCCTAAGACGCGAACTCTTCCACGGCATACATTTTTAATTACTCTTTGATATTTGGGCTGATTGGGACCTTATGAATGTAAAAACAAAGAATTACCAGATTTATTTTTTAACCAAATTTTTGTTTATAAGAAAAATGAGAGCCACATATGAGGATATTCGTTTAAAATTTTGATAGTATAATGTCCTCGTAATTAGATATAAGGCCCCTGTAGAGCAAAATTGAGTATTTTGGTCTAAATAACCCAAAATATGATGTCCACATATGTGGATGCCAGGTCCTAGGAGGTTAATGATGACAGGAAAATAATCAAAAGATGAAAGATAAAAGTAACCCCCTAATTGCAGAATTGACTAGAGTTAGTGGTCTGTACAAGTCATATGCGTTTTACATGCATATATACATGGAGATGTGTATAATTATATGATGAAATAATCTTCCAAGCAACATTTTAACACTGCAGCTAAGCCATAACGTGCTTAATAGCTATATGTTAAATCTGCTTGCCAACTACAGGTTTCCAAATGATAACCAGAGTGACTGTTATTTACTTTATTTTACCATTTTTCTGTGAAAAAACGAATAAACAAGCAAAATTAATTCGGTAAAAACACCACCACTTTAAGACGAGAATGAACACCATTACACTTCAATTGTGAATCTGGGTTGTATTATTATTCCAAAGCATAAAGATTTAGAAAAAAAAAACAAAACTTCAAAATTATAGGTTATAAGGTAAATAACAGGTCAATACTACTGAGTCAGCAACCCCACTAAGAGTTGCTTAGTAGAGAGGAACAATTAAATGTAGTCTCTATCAAGAGCTACACAATGAATAAAAATGCATCAGCAAAAATCATGGGACAGATTAGGTATAAAATAGATTGATAAGAAGAGCACAAAATGTGGCAGGAGAAACCTGTGTGTGTGTGTGTGTGTGTGTGTGTGTGTGTGTGTGTGTGTGTGTGTGTGTGTGTGTGTGTGTGTGTACATATATATTCCTTTAACAAAAGAGAACGTACTGATTTTGCTGATGGGTTAAAGACCTGATGATACCAAGCATGAGGCACTACAGCAAGTTGGCAACAAGAAATAATCACTGTTTATTTGCTATAAATGGGACACAGTGTAAACATTTGACCCTGTCAAAACTCTGTAATTCAAACTAACTGAACATCACAATTTCACAATAAAATGTATGATGAAAACAGTAACGTACATACATATTACAAACATAGTACAAGCATTTTTCTTTCATTCATTTTCTTGTCAGACATTTAAAAACCCTGTTTAGTAAGTTTTTTAAAGCATCAGATATTTTATTCTGAACAAACAGTTCATTAACACAACACTGTACCCTTTTGAATACATTCTAAAACTGAACTTGTGTATTAACAAGGGAAAAAAAATTACAATTAGTCAGCCCTTCTTCCATGCTCCTGCTACGTAGCCTTAGCTAGTAGAACAGTGTACCACTGAAGGTAAAACAGAAATAATGCGTGTAATAAGTAAAAGATTTAATTTATGCAGATATAACAACAGGTATGAGGAGATATAAAAACAAAACTTAATGAGTGTGGAGTATGGAGAGAGGTTTTTGGCTGCTACCTCTCATTTAACTTGACTCCCAGAATTAATTCTCCCATAACAACAGCAGCTGGCTTCCAGCTTGTGGCTCCAATTCCTACATTAGAAAAAAAAATGGCAGAAAAGTTCAAAACAAATCAAATGCATAATCAAATTATTATATATTTATGAAAAATGTGTCTAATAATAACAATAATTAAAAAAAGGATCAGCTTTCAGTCCCAGTTTGTAACAATATGTATAGCAGAACATTTTAATCTTTTGTGTGAGGTTATTAAAATGTATTTTGATTGTTGCCTGGTTGAGGAATATACCTTACACCAGTGATTTTTAACCATCGGTGAGCCATGCCTTGAGGGGCGCAAAACACCTTTTTTGTTTTACACCTGTGGGCCGTGGGACATCATTAGTTATTAATTGAAGACACCAGGGACTACTGTTATCCATGAAAATCTCAGTTACAATACAGCTTCTCCCGGCTTGGTGAGAGTTGTTTAATCAGCCTCAATAAGCAAGCAGAAGAAGACACCCTGCCTGCCGTCAGCAAAATATATGGAGTAGTTCTTAAAATGCAAAAATGAAGATAAAAGTGACAACCCCCCCCCCCGCAAAAATTTTGTGCAAGTACAACCCTGACTTCCTGAATATGGGTTTGTGAACGGAAAAGAAAAGAAGCAGACCCAAGAGCCCAATGTGTGGAGTGTGGACTAATGCTATCCAACGAAGCACTAAAGCCTTTGAAATTAAAACGGCATCTCGAAACCAAACATCCCACACTCGCAAGAAAACCAGCGGAATATTTCAAGGGAAAAGAAAAATGGACAACAGATGCAGGAACTGTCTATTGTGTCACTGACTGGTAACTCTAAATGTGCTTTAAAATCTAGCTACCTTGTATCCAGACTTGTGTCACAGAGTAAAAAGTCTTTCACTATAGTGGAAGAGTTGATTTTGCCTGCCCCTGTACATATGTTTCATGAAATGATCGGAGAGGCTGCTGCAAAAAAGGTACTGACCATCCTACTCTCAAACAACACTGCAAGCCACCATATCATGGACATGGCCTTAGACATACAGCATCAGCTTCTAGAAAGAATAAAAAGTAGTTCACTGATGTCACGAATGGTGCATTATTGCTGGTTTCAGTTTGTTATCGCTGGGACAGCAGAAGACATGCTGTTTTGTGGAGAGCTACCAACACGAGCCACGGCTCAGGAATGTTTCCGCTGCATTGACAACTACTTCACTGAGAACGATCTGAACTGGCAGAACTGTGTTGGGGTGTGCGCTAATGATGAAGCTTCAAAGACTGGCAGGCATCATTAGGCAGATCTTTGATTGTGCACCAGAAGCGAAATGGACCCACTGTTTTCTCTACTGTGAAATCCTTGTAGCAAAAAAGATGTCACTTGAGTTCCACGAGGTGATGGATGTAAACTATCAAATTCATTAAAAATAACTACAGATGTTTTACCAAGCTTTGTGAGGACATGGAAGCAGGTCAGGTCCAGCTGCTCTACCAGAGTGAGGTAAGCTGGCTTTCAAGAGGACTGGTCCTCAAGCATTTATTTGAACTGAGGAACGAGGTCTTCTCTTTTCTCACAGAGAAAGAAAATCTGCTCTTGCACATTATTAAGCCAAGCTTGCCTACCTCTGTGACATTTTTTCACTGCTGAACCAGCTGAACATCTCACTTCAAGGGAGAAACAGCAACATGTTTTTTGTTGCAGACAAAGTTGAAGCTTTCAAGGGGAAAATTGCTTTATTGACTAAGAGGGCCCAGGAAAAGAGGATGGACATGTTTTCACTTTTATCTCTCATCTTGGAAAACTCCCCTCAAGTGAAGATCAGTGATTCTGTCTGTAACACCTTTCACAACTGACAGAGAAATTTGATGAATATTTCCTATTTTCTGCAGATCCCACTCAAAGTGATGTCGCTTTGCCCTCACATCTCTAATCCCATCTTCTGGAAGTTTCCACCGATAGCACTTTAAAGTTGCAGTGGGGCAAACTGGACCTGGGCTCCTTTTGGATTGCTGTCTCAAAGGATGTCTGGCACTGAGAGCTGTGAAATTCCTCCCATTCACAACTACATATCTGTGTGAATCCGGATTTTCCACTGTGACCACAACCAAGACCAAAGCCTGAAACAAACTCAGAGAGCGAGTCTTTCTCTCTGCCTTGTTGACAACAGTCTACAAAACTGTCAATAATAATATGCATAACAGTATTTCAAAAACTGCTCATCTACTGGGATTTCTCTAGGGTTTGCAGAGAATGGTCTGAAAAAGACAAAAAAAAATTTTTTTCCAGTATATCCAGTATCCATTTTTTCTGGGGAAGAAAGTTTTATAATAGGGTCAGGATTTGGGATAAATATGAAAGCACAGATTTATCATGGGCTTGGCTTGGCGCTTTGCCTTTTTTATTCCAACAACACTGTGGCCCGGTGCTGAAGGTCAAATTCATACGTTTGGTATTGGAAGTACTAACCTACTAACCTCAACCCCATCAAGAACTAGAATGAATATAATCCACCCACTGTTATCATCTTCAATGCCCTGTACCAACACAGAGCAGAGCAGCTACCTGAATGCTACTCCAACAGAGGTCGATTATCTTGTTAATAATTTTACCTCCTCACTACGTATGACTCTGGATACTGTAGCTCTGGTGAAAACATAAGGCCTCAAATAAGAAGTACCTGATTCTGTGGTATAATTCTCAAACACGTAGCCTAAAGCAGATGACTCGTAATCTGGAGAGGAAATGGCGTGTCACAAATTTAGAAGATCATCATTTAGCCTGGAGAAATAGTTTGTTGCTTTATAAAAAAAGCCCTCTGCAAAGCCAGAACATCTTACTATTCATCACTGATTGAAGAAAATTAGAACAACCCCAGATTTCTCTTCAGCACTGTAGCCAGGCTGACAAAGTCAGAGCTCTATTGAGCCAACCATCCCTTTAACGTTAACTAGTAATGACTTCATGAACTTCTTCACAAATAAAATTTTTATCATTAGAGAAAAAATTACCAATAATCATCTCACAGATGTAATATTATCTACAGCTACTTTTAGAAAACTGGCATGATTCTATCATGGAAATAACTGCATGGGATCAGGAACACTACCACAAATCACCATCTATAAATGCATTTCACCATGCCATCCACAAATCAAGTTCAAGTTCTCTGATACAAAGAAGAAGCCGGAGGCTATATGTAAATATGATACAAAAACGCCACCACCGTCTCTTTTAACCAACGTAAAATATTTGGTGCATCATAAAACTGTATATAGAAAGGACCACAACTGCTGAAAAGCTAAGATCCTCTATTAGACAAGAAGGGGACTAGAGTTCTCTCCCAAAAGATCTGCAAGTTTTAATGGGTGTTAAAAGAGGGGATAGCACACAGTAGGAAACATGGCTATGTCCCAAGTTTTCTGAGAAGTGTTGCTACCATCACCTTTTTCATCTTTAAAAGGGGATATTTGCTCAGTTTAAGCATTCGGTATGCTTTCTGTGTTTTTTGTGGATACAAAAATGGTTTAATGAGATCAGATTTTATTCACATTTTACACAACATTAAAACTCTTTGGAGTTTGTGTTTAGTTCTAATTTAGTGTTTGCAAATGATCCGTTTATTAACTGTTCACTGCATTCTCTGCTGGAGCAGTATGCCACTACCATTCGTGCTGGCAGTCACATTAACTGCTTGTACCAATATGTGAAAGAGCTTCTGTGCTGTGATGCACCCTGTATATGTACCTGCCCATCCCTGCTAATCTGGACCTTCTTGTTGTCATTCCATGGGTTGAGGATATGCTGGGTGCACTGGAAGGGAATATTTTCTTTGTGTATCCATTCTACACTGAAAGCCCCTCCTAGTTCCATGAGGCCCCAGTCATGACAGCTCTCCTCCTGACTGACGACAGACGTCATGCGAGCATAGCCCTGTGAAAAAGAAAACAAAAACACAAGTTTGGTCTTTCAAAACCGATTTTCTTTTTACTGTTGCAATTTCACAGTCAGCATCATGACTCTGGCACACATGATCATGCATACAGAGTGTCACCTGGAAGTGTCCAGAGCCCTGAACAGAGAAGATAAGGATGATGGCGCTATTCTCCAAAAAGGCCTTGGTGAGTTTGGTCTCATTACTTGGTGTAGTAGACCAGATGCCTTTTTGCTGAGAAATTTCCAAGTTCCTGATGTTGCTGCTTTTCATAATAAAGTATCGGACTAATGTCTGATGGCAGGCCAGCTGAGTGCACACAGGCTTCACAACCTGCTGCAAAAGTGGAGAGAGAAACATTAGCAAGCATTACCATCCAACCTCAATAACCCATCATTTAGTTAGTATGACTGTAACGTGCGCCAAGCTCACCTGTTTGTGTTTAAAAAAAACCCCAAAAGGAAGCAGACACTTAGAGACTCATTAGTTCATTTTGTTTGTGCTCTGTGTGTGTTTCCAAATCATATCAGATGCACTGTACTGAAAAATTATTTTAAAGTTGTTAACATACTGAACTGAGTTGAAATATTTGTTACTGGCAACACAAAAGAACCAGACTAAGATTGTCTAAGATATTAAATAAGATGAAAAACGAAAACATAGGAGTCTCAAATACATCTCAAATAAAAAAAATAAATACATACATACATACATAAATAAATAAATGATCCAAAAAGTAGCTATATTAATACTGAAACAAACAAGAAGGTAAAATATTCCCTCCAAACAAAACATACAGATTCTAAATGAGCAAATCAGTCCATGCATGATTACATTGATCAGCCCATGGAAAAGTCTATTAATGCTTATTGGACTGACAATTGTTGGTTGGAAAATTTTTACATATCACCCAACCTTAAAGGTTTCTGTCAGTTTATTACAGAGTATCTTGTAGTAATATTTAATAGAGATGCACGATACCACTTTTTTATGTCCGATACCGATACCGATATCATAAATTTGGATATCTGCCGATACCGATATGAATCCGATATAGTGTTTTTTAATCAACAAAACTGTTTTTTAAATATCTTGCTGCATTTTGTATAAGTTCATACTCAAGTTTAAAACAACAACTACACTAAAGCTATTCTGTTATACCTGTATGCAAAAAAAAAAATATTTCATAGTTCAGCAATACTGATCAATCTAATAAACTTAAACCTACACCATCCTCCCTATTCTGGTATTTTAAAGAGTACTTAGCATAAATATTAAGCAACCTAACTAATAGGGTTCCAACTCCCAGCAACAACAAAAATAAAAAAATAAAAAATAGGGAACCACCCCTCACGCTCCACCTCATGATGCTTAATCGACGTAATCAACCTTAATTTGATGCAGTGTGAAAAAAAATGCACAGAAATCAATTATTTTTCAAGAAATATTAAATAGATTCAACATCTTTCTTCAACAAAATTGCAGACTGCACAGATGGTACCTTCCCAAAGGGAAAAAGTACTATAGCTTACTAGGGTATATATATTAGACTTAATAGTTACTATATACAGTAATTGACTTCTATTCATTTTACATCAAATTAAAACTTTGGGTGTCAGATAATTATTTATTAAAAGCTAGACATTTTAAATGAGAATAAGAAAGAAAAGTATGTCTTTGTGCCCCCTTTTCCCTGTTAATGCCCTATCGGCCCCCCTGGCTAAACTTACCAGCCAGTTACCAGCGTCAGCTACGTAGAAAAAGATCCTCGAGTAGAAAGTAATATTAAATACATTCTAACAATAGCTGATCAAGCTTAAACGTGCTGCTGTTGTTCAGCCGCTGGTTTACTCTTTCTGGTGCAAAGTGGGCCAAAAACAAACTAGAGAGACGGACTCGCGACAGAAAAGCCGATCAGCTGATCGTTAAGCAGTTTCATGATTGAAGTAGCAGCAGGAGAGGCAGTCGCTCCATATATCGCTTGTTAAGCTTAACTTCTCTCGGGATAACTTTGTATCTCCGACAAAGTTATCCCCGAGAGAAGTAAAGCAAGTGTGTAAGTCCATCTCTGAATGTAAAGAATTCCTGCGTTAAGCTTAACAAGCGACATATGGAGCGACTGCCTCTCCTGCTGCTACTTCAATCATGAAACTGCTTAACGATCAGCTGATCGGCTTTTCTGTCGCGAGTCCGTCTCTCTAGTTTGTTTTTGGCCCACTTTGCACCAGAAAGAGTAAAACAGCGGCTGAACAACAGCAGCACGTTTAAGCTTGATCAGCTATTGTTAGAATGTATTTAATATTACTTTCTACTCCAGGATCTTTTTCTACGTAGCTGACGCTGGTAACTGTGCAGGGGCGGATCTAGCAAAGTTTAGCCAGGGGGGCCGATAGGGCATTAACAGGGAAAAGGGGGCACAAAGACATACTTTTCTTTCTTATTCTCATTTAAAATGTCTAGCTTTTAATAAATAATTATCTGACACCCAAAGTTTTAATTTGATGTAAAATGAATAGAAGTCAATTACTGTATATAGTAACTATTAAGTCTAATATATATACCCTAGTAAGCTATAGTACTTTTTCCCTTTGGGAAGGTACCATCTGTGCAGTCTGCAATTTTGTTGAAGAAAGATGTTGAATCTATTTAATATTTCTTGAAAAATAATTGATTTCTGTGCATTTTTTTTCACACTGCATCAAATTAAGGTTGATTACGTCGATTAAGCATCATGAGGTGGAGCGTGAGGGGTGGTTCCCTATTTTTTATTTTTTTATTTTTGTTGTTGCTGGGAGTTGGAACCCTATTAGTTAGGTTGCTTAATATTTATGCTAAGTACTCTTTAAAATACCAGAATAGGGAGGATGGTGTAGGTCTAAGTTTATTAGATTGATCAGTATTGCTGAACTATGAAATATTTTTTTTTGCATACAGGTATAACAGAATAGCTTTAGTGTAGTTGTTGTTTTAAACTTGAGTATGAACTTATACAAAATGCAGCAAGATATTTAAAAAACAGTTTTGTTGATTAAAAAACACTATATCGGATTCATATCGGTATCGGCAGATATCCAAATTTATGGTATCGGTATCGGACATAAAAAAGTGGTATCGTGCCATCTCTAATCCAGACCACCGACAGGTCCCACATGCCACAGCCGCTCTATCACGTGATGCATACTGCTCTGACGTGCTAACGTTCTGAGGTGAGTTACGGCGTGTTGCAAGTTTTGTGAGGTGCTTTCGTGATATTTAATGGATCGGATTACATTTTTTATTTTTCTCCGATATCCGATCCAGTAATTTAGGTCAGTATCGGACCGATACCGATACGTAATATCGGATCGGTCCATCTCTAATATTTAAATCTTGGAAAACTGAAGAATAGAATAGAACATGACTGACAAGAGAAATGACTGCAAAGAAATAACAAAACAAAAAAACCCAAAACTCGTCAGTTTGTGAATTCAAGATAAAAAAAAAAGTACACTAATGGAGATCTTAAATACATTTTATGAACAGAGAATTACAAAAGTAGACTTTTAAAGTCTAGGACAGGGGTGTCAAATGTACGTCCCACATCCGGCCTGCGATACAATTATATCAAGCCCACAAGATAATTTCATATTCAGTCATTAATGGCCCGTCAGTACGTCGGAGCCGAAAAAGACAGCAAGTGTAGTGGTACAGGCCAGGTATACAGAAAGTTGGGTAGCCGGATTTTAATTAAGCATGTTGGAAAAAAAGTGAAGGAAGGAGCAAAAATGTGAATAAGCAGCATCTGGAAAGCTGAGTGTAGAATTGTGGAGGATGAAAAGATTCAAACTTGTACCTTAAAACTTGTGTGTTTTGTCTAGTAGTAGCAGATGCATATAAGGCATATAAGGCACAGAAATGTGTGCATGTAGCACAGAGCCATGGCTCGGTGTCGTGAGTGTCTAAATGAGTCTCACAGGCTTAAACGTGGTTCAAGCTATTTATACCTCTTAACTTGTTTGATCTGCTGCTCACCACAAACAAGCACAAGCAGAAATGTTGGACTTTTAGCTGTATTTTCATAAGTTTACCAGGTTTTCCTACAGATAAAAACCTCCCTTGTGGCCATTCATACTACACAAAGTAATAAAGCAATAAACAATTAAACTGTTGAACCCCAACACCTCCGGTACAGGGGCAGAACATCTGGTTTAGCAAGATGTACCGCCAGATGCTCAAAGAGTCATTTCAACAACCACCAAACAGCTAAAACAGCAAACAATTAACAAGAAGGTACATAGAGTCCACAAATAGATATGGACATACTGTCAGGAGCTGAAAGCAGAAATCTCGCAGATTCTGCAGGTTTCGTCACTCTGACAGCACTGTACACAAAACTTCTTTTTGCTGCTGGTTCAATAAAGTTTGGTCAGCCACTTTTTCTTTAGCCCAAAAATTACTTCTAACAAAAAAGCCAAATTTTTGCTACTTAATACCGAAGAAATTTCAGCTTTCACAAATTATGCCAAATTGCTAAATGCTTAGCTATGTCTCTAATAAATACTCTGTGACTTTGTGAAAAACAGAAGAGTAGCTGTTTTTCACTTTGTCTTGGTCCGCGGCTCGGTGTCTGAGGAGCGATTGGGATGCCCAGGTGGCCACGCCAGTCCATCAGTCACCATTCAGTGGTAACTACGGTTGATGTGGAATTTCTGGTTTCTATGAACTGTGTTAATCCTGTCACTGTTTGCTCAGGTTATTGTCCGCCGCGTTCAAGCCTTCACCTGCCTGTCCTCCTGGAGTTCAGAAAAACCGCCTATCATCCTCTCCGTCTTCCTGGAATCCTCTCCCGCGGACACTCACCCCTCCCTCCGGTTCCCACGGTCCGACCCCGATTGTAAGATAAATAGTTCTACCCCTGTTGTATGCCGTTATCTCCCTGCTCTCCAGTAACTCTCTCCCCTTACTGTTGCAGCCTCCCACGGTCCTGATTGCAGCATCCCCAAATCATTTATCTCCCGGTCTCTTCTGTTCTAACATTAAAACAGCGTGTTCCCTTTGGTTATTCCGGGTCACCTTTAGTTAAGAAATAAAGTTAATTTGCGTGCATTCCCGCGTATTGTGTTTGCTTCTGGGTCCAGCTTGCGTGTTAGAACTACGGTTCTTGACACACTTATTACAAAACTTTTTCTGTAATTTTACACATTTATTTCTTACAATTTAAGTCCAAAGAGTTGTGCTGACCTATTTCTTTCACTTCATCATGAACAGTTAAATAGTAGTAGGGAAGTTTCACTGGTCTAGCCAGCTTAAGATCAATGTAAAATGAGTTTGACACCCCTGGTCTAGGATATGCATTGGGTATCCATCAGTAGAGTTTGAAAGGTGTTAGGAAAACATGATGTGTAGAAATAAACACTGCTTGGCAGACTGTTCATACCTTTCTTGAGAAGAAATGATCAACGGTATCTGACTGACAGTCCAACGTCGCAGAGCAGGAAGAAATACTGGAAGACGGATGATCAGAGAACTGATATCTGGACAGGGAGGGCTCATCTTGGCCGTGGGGTTGAATTTGATGTAGGTCTGAAGCTGTTGTTAGACAAAACCTAAAAGAAAATGATTAAATGGTGGAACAGTATGACCAACTATGTTACTCACTGTGACTAACATATAAAAGGTGTATCGAAAAGAATAATGTGGCTACACTGCAGGCGAAAGCGCATCAAATCTGACTTTTTTGACCCTATGCGACCCATATCCGATCATGGTATGACAGTGTGAACAGCACAAATCCAATATTTTCAAATCCGACCTGGGTCACTTTCGTATGTGGTACTAAATCCAACACATATCTAATGTTTTACAAAATGACTGCTGTTTGAATGGTCATGTCGCATTAAATCTGTCTTTTACGTCACTGACACAAGACGGACGGCAATTATCAGCGCTGGAGAAGCGCTCGAAGACATCGTGAAAGCTTCCTGGCCATCCCGTGTAGATGTTAGTGAAACTGTTGGGAAGACAACGTTGGAGAAACGTGAACATTTTATTCGTACTGTATAATCTGCAGATTCTGACAGAAATTTCCAACTATCCTTTGAAGCACTGCTCCTCTCTAAAACAGCAATAAGGATCATTATTAGGCCATATGTAAATAACAAAATAACTTTATAACTTAAAGCAAAATTGGGAAACGTAAAGTCCGAAACAAGTCTTTATATTAAGGGCCATCAGTCAAACAATACTGTTTGGACTGGGTCTAAACAGAGCGCGTTTTGTGTGACATCTTCTTTTGCGCATGCGGGCCGCTTTGAGGGTTCACACTAGAGCGCGTTTGCTGTCACATTTTATGTTGGGTCTGCACTTCCACAGGCCAGGCTAGTTTAGAAACTTCTCGTTACATACAACAGAGGTAGAGCTATCATGTTAACGACAAAAACAAGACAAACATCTTTTACTTGCTAGCAAGGGAAGGCTTGGTTGGAACCAGGCTCTTGGAGCTCAACGCTCCTCACCTGTCTCCAACCCAACTTGTTCATCAAGCCGGCCTCCTCGCAGCTATTTATTTCCATGACAGTTACAGTTTACACAAGCACCTCCCCTCGTAAAACTCCCCTATGGTTCTAAAAGACAAGGCACTATGTGTGTGTGTGTGTGTGTGTGTGTGTGTGTGTGGGGGGGGGGGGGGGGGGGGGGGGGGGGGGGGGGCCTTTAGGTGACCTCCTGCTCACCTAAAGGGTCATAAAAGCAGGAAGCTTACCACACAAGAAACAGATCTTTCAGATAGGATGTGCCTAATAAAGCCTCCCCCAGCACCTGAGTAGCTGGGGAGGTGGTCAGAGACAAAGGAATGTCTTTGATCCTACAGTTTGAACTAAGACTTACAAATTTAAGAAACACAATGACAACATTTAAAAATTTGACTCCAACATTTGTAGTGTGAACAAGCAGACAAAAAAAAAAAAAAAAAAAAAAAATCGGATTTGATCAAAAAATTGGAATTGAGCATTAAGACCTGCAGTGAACGTAGCCTATGATTTCAAATTTTTTTACAGTCTGCATCATTTCACTGGTAACAATTGAAACATGTACAATTAGAAAGAGGGGATTGGTGAGTTTCACATGGTTGCTGGGGAGTATTTTAACAACGCAGTGGTTGCATGGATCGCAGACATGCTCGCAAAAGTATGGAAGGAGTATAAACTATTGTACAGACATATCCCATATGGAAAAGAAATAGTAAAAACTTATATGTGATTACTCATGAAAGTGGCCACTTTCGCATTACTTTCATATATTGTTTTAGTAAGTATCCAAAACATACAAGTTTCATTATATAATTTTTCAAGGGATCTTATATCTGTTTTCACTCTTATATGCTTTTCATACAAATTTCACACAAGACAGATACAAACTTTATAAGAGATATATATATATATATATATATATATATATATATATATATATATATATATATATATATATATATATATATATATATATATATATATATATATATATATATATATATATATATATATATATATATATATATATATATATATATATATATATATATATCTTTTCCATATGGGTATGTCATGCACCCAGAAGGGGACTCACTGAGTACTTGGGAACACTATAAGCTTTGTATATAAAAAGCGGCTGCTGAGACACTATGCACCTCAGCATCCGCTGATCCACTCTGTAATCTAATGGTTGAATGTGGAACATTTAGGTGCTTGATTTTATACACCTGTGGCCATGGAAGTAACCGGAACATCTGAAATCAATGATATGAGCGAGTGAATACTTTTGGCTACATAGTATACATGTTAATATTAACTAAAATCTCAAATCCACAACCACACAGCTGTAACAGCAATTTTATATTATTCATCCACTGTCTATACTCACAGTAGAATTACAGTGATTTGATTCTTGTTTTGTTTTTATTATTATTTGATTCAGCTTTTCCTTTGCTCCTGCTAAATCGCTTTAATAAAATATCCTGCTTTCAAAAAGTCTAAATTGTGGAAATCTTTACCATTTGATTTATTCCTTTTTAACTAGAAAGTAAAAAACATTTCCCCTTGAATTCTTGAATAAAATATTTAGTTTCTTAATATATCAGCTGTTATTGAGATGGCAAAATAATAACATATCTACTGTCGATATCTACTCTTTTGTCCTTTTGATTGATTTCGGATTGACAGGACATAATAACAACAATAGCATTAATTACACTGCGGTGTAAAAGCTATTGAACTCTAACCTTTCATTGGTGGTGGAGGTGGTGGGAAGTCGGGGAGTATTTTTGGGGTTTTTCACAGAGGTCCTTGTTCCTTCTTCTAATGGCATGGGCCTAGGCCGCTGACCAATGCCAGTGGGCTGCTGCAGGCCTGCTGCCTGCTCCTCTGCTCCAAGCACCTGAGGAAAGTTAGTTAAAAATGGCAGTCACTGAGAAAATATAGTGTATCCAAATAAGTGAAACGTAAATGGAAAGCAGAAGAATAAGACATACAGAAACCAGAGTCTGAATGACAGCCTCATCCTGTTGTGACCAGGGCTTTGAAGGACAACGGATCCTCTTGATAAATAGGCTTTGCCACTTCTGCCTCAGTTCAGACAGCAATCCTGCAGCCTGACCACAAGATACAACTTTATTCAGAAATGTATGTAATAGTTTATACCAAAATATTAATGTGACAAAATTCAAACAACACCAGAGAATATAGAAAACATAATTACAAAGTAAATAAAATGTATAAAGCTCTTTTATAGACAAGCAGTCAGTGCTTGGGAACAAAACAGGATAAAATAAGAATATAAAGTGCCACAACAGAAATACAAAATTAATTTAAGACAGAATAAAGTTAGCTGGTAATTTAAAAACAGTTTCATCAATAAAAAATCTGGTTAAACAAAACAGTTTTAGCTGCTTGTTAAAATAACCCACAGAGTCATTTATAAGTAGGTAGAGTGGAAGGCTGTTCTAAAGCCTTTGTGCCACCAACTGAAATGCTCCGTCTGCTAAACTACATTCTGAGCCTTTGATCAAAGACTGCAAGCAGCAGTATGTTTAGTAAGAAGCTGGGATAAATAGTCTGGCAACTGTCTTTGTATGCATGTAAACAAATACAGCCACGAAGACCACATGTCACAGCTTAGAACTGTTCATTAAATGAAAGAAACAGGAATGAGATTTTACATGTAAAGGCCCAGAGAGGAATAAAACACTACACCGCCATTTCAAACACTGGACTTGGCAGCTGAACAAAAAGAAGCAGAGTTGGCAATTTTACGCCAGATAGGTTTCCTAATGCAATATCCAAAGGGATTTGTGTCTCGGAGGGAATAATTTATTAGTTTGCCAACTTAATGTGTAAACCACGGCCTTGCCTCAGAGAACTGTTAATCATAGATGGCAACCATAGACCAATGCTAGTTGGAGTCTCAAATAGGATGGAAGGAGGTAATATCTCTAATAAGGCATGATGAGGGTCTTCTCTAGACTATTACTTTAATTTAGTCATTAAGTGTAATTGGCCAAAAAGAACTAAATGACTCAGGACACTGAGAACCATCTTCACAAAGGGTTTAACTTGAGTAGATTTTGGAATTCAATTATTTACAAAGTGACTGAGAAATGCAAAGCAATTAAAATCCTCCTCCTTATTATGATTTATGAGATTAAACAAGAGGATTTTTAATCACTGGCAGACAACAGCCCAGATGTTTTCATATAGGGAAAATAACAAAGGACTCCAAAAGGTAAAAAGTTGGCATTGGAAGCAATGTTCCCTTTGTTCCCACCTCTCTGTCCATTTCAAAGCCGAGCCAGTCATCTATCCTTATCTCGGATAGATCCTCTGTCTCACTGTCACTGATGTCATCCAGTGGATTTTCTAAAAGAAAGAAAATTAAGACATTGACTCTGTGATTCTGCACAGTGTGGGCTTATAAAATGTGGCATTTAAAAGATTTAATGTGTCTACATTTTAGGTTTTTTTGTTTTTTTAAATTAACAATGGTCAAGAAGACCATGTCTCTAGGAAATTCAACTCAGGAGTCAGGTCGTGAAAGAATAACCCAAGAACCTGAACCATGACCTATCTCAAAGTGAAACTAAAGCGCTTGAAATGAATGATTGAGAGTATCGTTCCTTGTAATAGTCTCTGAAGATGTATGCAATTTTTTTTGGTTCGTTATTGGGCTGGTTTGTTTTCGAATCATCCATTTCATTAAAAGTTATGTGTGCTTATTGGCTTCTTAAGTCTTCTTGTCCGTAATTTTATGGCCTGACTCAAGATAATTTTTCTTTAAATACTTTGCTTTTGACTCTGCTCATATAAGAATAACTCATAATTTCCTTTCTTATTGTGTTTATTTGTTGTTGTGTTCATTGGTCAGCTTTTCTGTTGTGTTTCTGTTCTAAGTATCCAGAAGTGATTAGTTTAGCCAATAATTAAGATATATTGTTGTCAGTAAACAGTGAGGTCTAACAAGCAGGCATTGCCATATTTTTCCCATGTTGCATGTCAGCACAATAATCACATGCACGTTGTGGACAATCTTAATCTTTGAATTCAGGTGCTTTTAGTCTCTTTGTCAAAGGTATAAAATAAAGTACCTAGATATACTACAATGCACTGTAAGTAATATTGCAAAGTGGGAAGTATTCAGAAATTCAGCCACAGAGTGGGAGACCACATAAAGTTAAAGAGTGGTGCAACTAAGTGCTGAGGCCAGAGTATTTTTGTTCATATTATGCATGTATTGTACACAAAACTTATATTAACATTACCAAGCTGAGCTATGTAGTATTATGACTTGCTTACCATTAGTTTTCTGTACAGCAGGTTCATGGAGGGCAGAGCTGTGTAATCTGGAACAACCTCCAAATATGGCAACAGTGATAGAAGTCACAAGGGTGCAACAGCGGACAGTGACCATCCTGTGGCCTCGGCTCATCTCGTCATAGATCATCCAATCTGTGGGAAGGGCCTGGGCCATTCTGGTTTGGTTCTTCTAAACAGGAGAAACACACATTCACACGACTAAAACCCTTTCCTTGCACTGATTTAAAACATTTTTAAATGTTATGTAAGAGGGAAAACAGTACGGAAATAATGAGCCAAGTGTGGTAAAAGAAGAATTAGATGATACCCAAGCACCTGCAATGACACATGGATCCAATGAGCTGAGAATAAATAACATGTTCTAGGTACCCCAGGTGGAAGGGAACAACTGCACGCACTCAAAGCTGAGACTAAGTAACATTAAAAAAACGAGTGCTAGAAAACTGAGAAGTAACAGGGCTTGATCGAACATCTATAGCAAATGTGCAAAATACAATCCAAAGTGATCAGAGAGGTAAAAGGAGCATTAAGAGCAATAATTGTACAAATGGCAGAGCAGCTCCAGCATATTCTAGGTGAAACCTCAAGAGGTTTCTGTCCAAAAGAGTGCAATCCCTTTTTAGATTAACTACTGGGCTTTCATCAGATTTGAAATTATCTTGTAGGAGAAGAATTAGAAAAGTGGAGAGAAAGTAAGAAACAGCTCATATTCCGAATATCACATCTGTCAAACATAGTGGAGGGAATGTTTTAGCATGGGCATGTAGGACATCCAATAACATCAGGTCACCAGTGCTTATAGATGATCTGACTGAGTGCACACACTGAGTGTAATTAAGTGATGTACTGCATTACTTTTAAGAAAAGTGTTCTGTGTAATACGTCTTCTAATTACTTTGTTGAGTAATGACCCCAACACTGATCACAAAATAGAGGAGACATATACGTCTAACATGCAACAACATGCATGGATGTAATGTCTTTAATATGCTGCTTAGAGATTGTTGCGACTCTCAAAGTTGAGGCAATAAGAAGCGATAAGAGAATCAAAAGGAAATCGAGAACATGGGAATAAGTACTTCACAATTAATAGAATACTTTTGTGAAACTGCTTGAATTAAGGCTGAAAGTTTACACCTTGAATAACATTTTGGCTTTGTTATATAAAATCCACTTTGGTGGTATACATAGGAAAAATGACAAAACTTAGGTCATTCTCCAAATACCCATAAAGCTAACTGCATGTATGCATAAGACTGTGTGTGCGTGTGTGTGTGTGTGCATCTCCTACCTCCTTAAACTGAAACTGGCTTAGGACAGATGTGGGATGAAAGTGAAGCTTCTTCAGGGAAGACTCTTTGTTGAAATTAACCATATTTGGGTACATGCCAGCTACCAGGGCTGCCTTCACCATGGCCCAGTTTTCCGAGTTTAGATTCACATCACGGATGTCACAGCCCCCACGGGCTCGCACAAAACCTGGGGGACAAACAGACTGCTTACCTTAACTAATCCCTAACCCTTCCTTGTTATTCAAATTTCATAGTAAGGTCTAAATCAGTTTTAACCTTGGCCAAAAACCACAGGAATGTTTAAAAACACTGGCGGCTGCCATTGCGACCCCTCAGCCTCCTAGTAAATACACCTATAGTATCAATTTACACCACCGTTTACTCAAGTTATTGCAGTTACACGATTTTCCAAAAACCTGACCTCTGACCTTGAGGTCAAGGTCACCAGGATTCAAACTCATCTGAGATTTGATTTGAAAATCCTAGGTCACTTAGATATTTCAAATTTTTCTTTAGTTATTGGTTTCACAAAATTTTCAGAAAACTTTACCTCTGATCTGGTCGAGGTCACTAACATTAGAATTTATCCAAGATTTTTAGGAAATACACCTACAGCATTGAAACTGGCACCAACTTGCATGTATGCATGCACTCATTAACCCCCTGTGCTACTTGACTGAGCAGATCAATTTTCCATAAGTTTAACTGACTTGATGCTATACTCTTGTTTAAAAAGCATTACTTAAATTTTTTGAGTTGGGTAGTAATAATCCCTGTAACAGTCATAAGATATATCTAATACTTTATGTAAATTACAGTGTTCACAGATATTCTGTCAAATTCAAGCATTTTCATCAACTTTGCGTTTACATGCTGGTACTTTACACTGATTAATCTGGCACTGACACACCAGAATTCCTATTGTAAGACTTTAGCCACTTCTAGTAGCATATCAAATAGAGGACAGTACAGAAAAACACACCGCAGTGAAGGAAGAAACTCATTGAGGAAAAAAAATGGGGGGCACACAACGTGCAAGTAAATTAGAGGCCCTATTAAGTGAACTGATATACAACTTTAAATGATAATTTTTTTTACAATCCACACAATGCTGTCCAACCCAATTATGTTAAATATCTGATTTTCATGATAAACTGAGGAGGATTAAATAAAAGAAACATTGAGAATTTCCCTGCTCAATGCTCTCAGGGACAGGAAATACCTAGGGCTTTGCCCTAAACACTGAGAGCCAGTTTCTAGAGAGCAACCTGAAGGACTGACTCAAATCATTGGCACTACAATCAGTGGTGTGAGCTATCACCACACAGTGATCATGTTATTGTTCCAATAAAAAGTAACCATGTTAAATGCAAATGAGCTAAAACATGCTTCAACAGAATGTAACATAATAAAACCAATATAAGGTAAAAAGGAATTTAAAGAAATTTGACATCAGACTTGATAAAATTAAGCAAAGAAGAATAGGTTTAAATAAAATATATTGATAACATAACAAATGATTTCAAAACCCAAAAAGCAAAAGCAGAATTTAAAATGGCCATTTAAGACTTATCCAATAATGCCAGCAGCAGGGTTTGGGGTCAGCGAATCTAACCTTTAGTGAGTTATGTATGGAATATCACAGAAAAAAGTAGAACTGACCAATTGCACGGAGTTGTCCTAGCAGTTGTGTCCTCATGCCAAGTATCATGTCCATGGTAGCCTGGGACAAGAAGTTCTTCTCACAGAAGGCTCTCTCCCAACCTTCACTGCGAGCCTTTTGCCATGCCTGGCACCACAGAAGACAAAGATGTCAGAGAAATGTTTAACAATAACTTTTAATCACAAGGGACTGACCTCAAATTTGTAATCCAAAACATGTATAAAAATACATTTTTATAGATCATCCCAATTAATGAGTCAATATTTTTTAAATCACTGATCATGCATTTTTGGTAGATATCTGTTAAAAGTTGTCTTCTTAGTGTCGTTAAGAAATTATGAGATTTACTTTTGAAAGGGAGATAGGAATAAATCAACGCAAGCGTCGTAAAACCCATCATTACAACATTGTTAAAATCAAGCACTCAACCTAAAACATAGGGCTGGGTATCGTCACTGATTTCTAGAATCGATTCAATTCCGATTCACAAGGTCCCGAATCGATTCGATTTAATTCGATTCGATTCGATTTAAATCTGGGAAATTTTGACAGTCAGAGATATAATTCAGATCAGGACATTTACATATTTTTGTATCTATAAAAAGGAAGCTGACACTCTCAAGACTTTATCCAAGGTGTGAGCATCACAGCAGATGCCTTTGTGTCAAAGTAGCTGAAGATAAAACACAGAAAAACATGTAGGTGATTTTCCTGGCCTGGGATTTTATAAAAATATTCTGCAGTACATCAAAAACGAAAGAAAACCATTAATTAATCAACATTACCTCTGACGTTACAGCGGTTTTATTAGAGACATGGCTAAGCATTTTGCATTTTGAATAATTTTAAAAAGTTTCAATTTGTTCAGTATTGAACAGCAGAAATGAGGTTTTCTTTTCGGAAGAATGTAAAAGGGGAAAAAACAGCGGCCGACAGCGCTGTAAGCAACAGTAGACTTGTGTAACAAGCAAGCGAATAATGAAGAAAGCGAAACTGTTCGAGGGGGGGGGGGGAGAGAGAGAGAGAGAGAGAGAGAGAGCTGCGCATCGCAATGGAAGCAAAACAGTAAAAGAGTGAATTCATGACGATGTTTATGTGAAGCGTTTGGATCTTCTTTTGCTGCTGATTCGGTCAATATTGTTTGGAGAGAGATCAAACTAACAGCTTTAGAATCAGCGCATAAAGGACGTGAACACAAAGCGCGGACCCGGATCAGCGAGCTGTCGGCTTTCAGCCCCGACTGTGAGAAAGGCGACATCTAACTGATTCTGATCCGCGGGTCGCGCTGTGTGTTTAAGTCTATGTGCAGAATCCCTGTACCTGCTCTCATTTACTGTTTGGTGGTTCTTGAAATTTTGTGAGATGTCACCAGAGATTCTGGCATTTCGGACAAAATAAATTTATATTAAAAAATCGATTCAGGATTTTAATGAATCGATTTTACGTTATCCAAGCCAGAATCGATTTTAATCGATGAATCGATTATAAAAACCCACCCCTACTAAAACACTCTTCGTATGGGTTTCTGCCTACCTGGAAAGCTCTAAGTAAGGCCATGTGATCACTAAAGGTGTTGGAAGTGAAGCGTTTTCTGCAGCTTAGAGCAGCTCTCTTCTGTGAGCTTTGGGTGGGAAGAATGAAAGGGTCACGATATGCCAGGGTACAGGCAATGGTTAGAATGGGGTCCAGACACTTAAGAACAACAGCACACAGCACCATCTTCCCCAGATTGGGCTCCACAGGTAGATCAGCCAGGTGGTAGCCCAGATCAGTCAGGTCTTCAAACTGGTTCATAGCATCTATTTTCTAAAAGTGAATAGAAAGAGAAGAGTGGTGAGAGTCAATATGGACACAAAGGCTTATTGCCAGATTGTTTCAAATATTACCTTCAGCATTTGCACAGCGTTTCGGACAGCATGTGTGGGAGGTGGCTGGGGAGCCTTGGCCAAGAATTCAGCTACTGGACAGGAGGAGGGAGCCAGCAGTTTGGTCTGCAGACACAGTTCCTTACACACACAACATGATCTAGTGTTTAGAATTATTGGGATAAACAACCTACTGTACTGTAACACAGGTAACACACATCTATGTTACATGTGGAATTTTAAAAGGTGAAATAAAGCATCCTGCTCTTTAAGTAAGCCATAGTCAAATTTTATATCATGTAGCCATCATGATACAAGTTTTACAAATACTTTATTATTGCACAGTAGCGTTTTCTGCTCAGTGGCGCTTGATAAACTGCAGATTTAAAGTTTATGTGTAATGGCATCATTTTAATCACATATTGAATTTGTATGTCAAAAACACATCACATACAGATGCATTTTCATTTAGTAATGGTAGGTTAATTCAGGATAAATAGGTTAGTTTGCAGTGATGAGTTGACAGTAAAGCTCTGTGTTGAACTGGTGCACAATGGCAGTGGTGCTCATGGTTAATGTTAGGTTACACAAGTGTAGCAGAGATGAATTTGCATCTAAACTGATGATGCTTAGAGTCCTTCACTGAATTCCAACTTCAAACCAACTGTATCCTGTCTAGTTTAAAGATGGTATAAACAGTACAGTGTCAGTGTAGGGGATGGAAATCAGCCAGGATAGCTGTGAAACATCTGCTGATATCTTGTTGAATTCAGCTGTGTAAATCCACAAAGAGCAACAAGTCAGCTGATCACAGCACATAAACTAAGAAAACCAACTGGAGCTCACATTAGAAATTATTGAAAGTTATTGAAAGATTCTTTCCCTATGCTGAGCCACTACACAGATCTTAGAGTTTCACCACCTGTTGAATTCCACTGTAATCCCTGACTGTACTCATTTTACTGCTCAGGCGTGGAGAAAATATAGAATTATCTTTCACTGCTTGTGGCCTACATAAGAGATTCAAGCTGAGTACATTCCTTAGAATTTGAATTTAGATTCAAATAAAATTTGTATTCTTATGTACTAATATTATTTTATCATTATATTAATATAGCACAAGGTTCAGTTACCTCTGTACAAAAATGGACAATAGAATTGTCCCTCAAGGAGCTACTTTTTGCTTTTTTAGTTTGAGTACATTTCAAAACCTGTACTTTTTTTACTTTTACTTGAGTAAAGAAGTTTCTTCAGTACTTTAACTTTTAACAGAGTATTTTTTAACTCAAGTATCTGTACCTCTACTTCAGTACAGAAAGTCTGTACTTTTACCAGTTCTGTAGATAACCATCAGTTCAACATAAGTGTTATGACTCTGCATGTTTGCTATAAAACTAATAGTAATGTTTTTGCACTATAGCCAGAAGTTGTAAGCATAGCTATAGGCTTTGATAAAGGAATATATATTTTACATATCATTCTGCAGGTGCAGAACAGCAACCAACTCCTGCACAACTGCAGGAATAGATTTAGACTTGAAACATGAACATGTAGTATGTTTCTACCTGTAGAGGCATCCGGAGGAGCTGTGGAACTTGGAATTCCAGCATATTGTTGAACCTGAGTCGACTAAAGAGATGGAAGCAAACCCCTGGCCTGCAGCGCCCAGCTCTGTAGACATGTCATTTGTTTAACAGCAATGGAGTAGTATTTGGTTGTAAGAGTAAAACCCATAAGCCAACAATGTAAGTTTTAGCATAGTTTTTTTTGATACTTATAATAAAAATATGAACACTACAATACCTTCCTTTCCTTTGCAGAGCACTGGCTTTTGAGATCCACACAGTCTTTAGCATGGACACATTGCTGAGAGTATCAAAAGACTTCTGCAACAGGCAACGTTTCAGTTAAATACTAACACCTTTATGAAATCCATAGAGTCATAATTTAAATCCAACTTTCTGAAGTGTTAGTGTACCTCTTTGACCTTTCCAGAATCAATGACGAAAACAACATCATTGATGGTGATGCTCGTCTCAGCTATGTTAGTAGAAAGAATCTGAAATGAAAAACTGACCAGTTACAATCTAGTTTCATAAGCACATTTCCTTCAAATATCATTTTGCGTTATATTAAATGAATAAAATACTCCTGAGCGATGGCACAAATCACTAGATTACAGCTTCTTTTGTGAAATGATGTTGAAACTTCCAAACTTCATAAAAGAAAGCAGACAATGCTGAATTAAATTAATGTCGGACATACCATTTTCCTTTAGGATACATTCTTCTGGGTAGGAGAATGAGGTTGTTTTTTTTTTAATATATACACTTCACAGGTTGGTTGTTCCAAGTATCCTATTCTTCTTGTTCATTATTATAGGTCAAACATGTCTCGTGTTAGTTTTGGGGGTTTTGTACTACTGTGGAATAAAGTTCTAATCCAAACATTCAAATATGAACCAGATCTGAAGGCTGCACTGCACTGTATAAAGTTAGTATGAATACAGCCTATGCAATTAAACAGTCAACAAAATGGCTCAGTAATGGTAATAATCCCTAAATACCGTAATTGTCGGGCTATAAGCCGCTACTTTTTGCACAAGCTTTGAACCCTGCGGCTTTTAGTCAGGTGCGGCTTTTCTATGGATTCTCCATGATTTTTGTCATATCATAAGACGATTTGTTTTGTTTGTTCCGCTGTTGTACGCCACTACGTTGCCTGGCGGAAGGGCATGTGATCAGACACACAGTATCGGGGTTCAGGAGTGGTATGTTGGTCACATGTCCGTTCGCCAGGCAACGTAGTGCCGTACGAAGTAGCGCGAAAAACAAACTTCAAAGTACTACTACGCGTTCAGCGGGAGGCGTGGATGATGAGCGGCGATAAACTTGCGAAAAGCAAGTTATGCTCAACTCCAGCAGTGGATTCTGACAGCGTGGAAAAGTGTGAAAACATCCATGATCACCAACGGATTTCGAAGTGCTGGACTGCTGCATGATGGAGAGGAGGACACCGCCACGGCCCTTCAGAGGGTGTTTGACTCTGACACTGACAACGAGGATTTGTTTGGTTTTGAAAGTGACAACGAATGAAAGAAGCTGAGAGTGGATGACGAAGCCACCCTGAACCTGTTCGTTCCGACACTGGAGAAGAGGACTTTGGTGGTTTTAGTGCGCAGGAAGATGGTGGTGAATGACTGACTTTTCTTCTTGTTGAAGCCGTGTCACTGCACCTGAGCCTAAAAGGTAGTCCGAATCTATTTTTCTGGTGTGCTGTAGGTTATTGTTATGTACTACATTTGTTACTCATTTATGAAGCACAGTACATGTTTCGTACTTGTAATTACCAGTACTTGTACATATACCTAAAAAGTTATGCAAATATGTACCCGTAACTTGTTTTTCAAAATATTAATAAAATATTAATGTCTCCAAACAGCCATCTCTTTCCTGACAATTCCCTTTGTGCATATTCTCTTACATATGATAAGTCAACATTGAAACACCTGCGGCTTTTAGTCAGGTGTGGCTAATGTATGTACAAAACAGGATTTTCCCCTGATTTTAGCTTGTGCGGCTAATATTCAGGTGCACTTTGTAGTCCGGGAAATACGGTAGTTCAGTTCTGCTAAACTATTTGAATTAACTCCAAATTAAGTCTGGACCAAATTTTTGGTCCAGACTTAATTTGGAGTTAATTCGCATACACATGCACGCATACACACACAATACACCATTATACATCATCTGAAACACCAGTGACTCACTATCTTCCTGACACCAGGAGGAGAGGTCTTTAAGGCTTTTTTCTGATCCTGAGTCTGCATGTCTGAATGTAGAGTAAACACATGGTACCTAAGAAACAACACACCTCTATCAGAAAGCATGCACTTTTCTGCAAGCTTTTGTCTTCTCAGCACAACTTAATAATGAAACAAGCTAAGCAATGAAAATTAAGGACATATTTGCATTACATTACATTACATTACATAATTTCCTATCAGCAACTAAATTGACCATGTGGTTACATTCCCAAATGCTTACAGACTTTTAGAAAAAGGTGCTCCAACGTGACCTGATACATGCCCCAACTTTTCTGAAATGTTTTACTGGTATATCAAATATGTTATTATATAAAACAAAGACAAAAAAACTCATTTCAACTTTGGGCTTAACATAATATCAGAATCATTGGATTGTGTTTTTCTTGACATTTTGAACTGTATCCCAACAGAAACCATTTTACCTTTCACTTTGGCCAGAGAATCTCTTATCATCATGGAGAATGCGGTCCCTGAGTTCCACTATTTCATCATATCCAGGAAGAAAAATTAGGATGGCACCTAAAGACCAAAAAAAGGCTCACTTTCTAGCACAGCTGGTGATATCTGTTAGATATACTAAACTAAGTAAGGGCATTGTGAATTAGAAAAGATTAAGACACTGCTATAAATCACAGGTTCACACCAATCTGCATTTTATGTTGATATTCATGTGCTACCAGATTTCCCATTGCTTTCTATGCTGTTTCATGTTACAGCAGAGCCTGTTGTAACCAGACTTAAGAGTATTGCACTGGCTAGCACCCAAAAACTTTGGCAGCCACCCTTTCATTAAGACCCTTTTTGATGAGGTGTCAGTGAACAGTACATGAATTCAAGAGCTCCTTGAATTCAGCTCCTGTGTCAGGTCTTTGCTAAATGTTTTCCTATTTCTTAAGGACATCTCTTTCAGATTTTCAGATACTATTCATCTGCTGCCGACAGTTTTGCTAGGCCTGCCACTTGTCTAGTTTCCTTAAGAACAGCCTGCACGCTAAGCAGAGATGTGCCATATTTTTGGCTAATAGCGCTTTGGAAATAACTTTGTTGATTCAAAAAAATGCTATTTTTGTGTCTTACATTTGACATTTTCCTCATATCAAGAAATGGAAACAAATCATGGCTGACAGTAACATAGCACCTAAGGATAGAATTTAAAATTGGTTCTTTGCCAAATTCTTGCAGTATGTGTTATGTGCCTTTTTATGATTAAATGGTTCACAGTTCAGTATTAAATGGCTTGACAAACAAAAAGCCTTCCTTTGAAAATCATCAGGTGCCATGAGTGAACTTAAAATCAATGTAAAAGCAGACAATGTCCACAGAAAAAAAGACCTTCAGAAAGTCTGGAGAATTATTGCTCAAAACCCCTTTAAAAGGACAAAATAGAGTCTGTCTCCCAAAGTAAATATATAAGGGGTGGCTTTATCGTCCTGATACTTACCATCACTGGTATTGGAGCAGATGTTGTGCAGCAGATTCATGATGAGCTCCAGGTCTACCCACTGATCATCAAAGCTATGATGGTACAGCCTGAGAAGTTCTTGGTCTTCTAAGCTCATCTCAGGGTCACACTGCACCAGAGCTGACTCATTGAGGTTGCTCACCTCTCCCAAAGGACTGCACAGTAACAAAAATATTCAGTTGCTTCACAAAGAATTCATAAACCTTAAAGTTTTTCACAAGACTCAAGTGTTGTAAACATAAATTACAATGAATAAAATTAACATCTGAACAACTAAAAAGCTTTTAATTTATGTATCTGGTATTTATTACATTTCAAAAAATTATAATCAGAAACTGACACTTCCCACACTTCATGATGCATGCTCAATCAGCCACGTAAGAAAATCCCAAAATGTTGATTCTGTTCATCTGGACATAGAGTTTTCAGTGGGAGAAACATTAAGTGACCCATCCAAGTGACTTACTCAGTCTCAGCTGACTGCAGGTTTCCCCTAACCTCATAAATAGTAAATTTGCATAATGACTGACACTAAATGGTAAATGGACTGATTCTTATATAATGCTTTTCTACTCTCCTGGAGTACTCAAAGCACTCTATACAACATACCACATTCACCCAATCACACCCAAGCACTGTTTCTATGCTTTGAAGTGCTAACTACAATTCACTACAATTCAGACACATTCCTGCTCTGATGGATTGGAGAGGAACTTGGGGTTAATATCTTGCCCAAGGATACTTCACATGCAGACTAGGGGGAGCCAGGGACTGAACCACAAACCTTACGATCAGTAGATGACCTGCTCTACCTCCTGAGCTACAGCCCCCCCCCCCCCCCCCCACTGGCACCACTAACGAAAAATGGGCTGTGAGGTCAGTTTCTTTCATTAATACGCAAATTGTCATGACCATTTGCACATTACTGATCAAGAATCACGCTACGTCCAGATGAACAGAATCAACTTTTTGGAATTCCCACACTTCAATGGGGGAGTTTGAGTTTGTGTTGCCAGAGTGGGGACCACATCTGAGGAGGTAGAGATTTACCTGGAGTAGTGTCTATCTGTGTGTCTATTATTTTACTATTTCCATATCATTATATATTCAGTACCAGTGTGTGTTTTGAGTTATGAGTGCACTTATTGCAAAATGCAGTGCTCTGATTGGTCAAATCTGTTTATTCCGATCCAAAAACTAGAAATAAATAAACAGGACAATGACCCCAAACACACATCAAAAGTGGTAAAGGAATGGCTAAATCAGGCTAGAATAAGGGTTTTAGAATGGCCTTCCCAAAGTCCTGACTTAAACCCCATTGAAAACATGTGGACAATGCTGAAGAACCAAGTCCATGTCAGAAAGCCATCAAATTGAACTGAACTGCACCAATTCTGTCAAAAGGAGTGGTCAAAGTTTCAATCAGAAGCTTGCCAGAAGCTTGTGGATGGCTACCAAAAGCGGCTAATTGAAGTGAAAATGGCTAAGGGACATGTAACCAAATATTAGCACTGCTGTATGTATATTTTTGACCCAGCAGATGTGATCACTTTTTTTTTTCTGTTAACCCATAATATAGTCATAAAAGAACCAAATTTCATGCATTTCTTTTGTGACAAAGAAGTATCTGTTCCATGTACTCTATCAGAGGAAAATCAGAGTTGTAGAAATAAGGCTGTGTGATGAGCCCTTTCCTCTACTCCCTCTTCACCCACGACTGCAGACCTGCTGATTGTTCCAACACCATCATTAAGTTTGCAGATGACACCACAGTGATTGGCCTCATCAGTGACAACGATGAGGCCGCCTACAGGGAGGAGGTGGATCGTCTGGCTGAGTGGTGCGACAGAAACAACCTGCTGCTTAACACCGAGAAGACTAAGGAGCTCATCGTGGACTACAGGAGGAATGCTGACCCACATCCACCCATCCACATTAAGGGGACGGCTGTGGAGTGTGTGACCAGCTTCAAGTTCCTGGGAGTCCACATCTCCGAAGATCTCATCTGGACGACCAACTGCTCCAAGCTGGTCAAGAAGGCTCACCAGCGCCTCTTCTTCTTGAGGACTGAAGAAGAGCCACCTGTCCTCCGACATCCTAGTGAACTTCTATCGCTGCACCATCGAGAGCATCCTGACCAACTGTATAACAGTCTGGTGCGGGAACTGCTCTGCCTCGGACCGGAAGGCGTTGCAGAGGGTCGTGAAAACTGCCCAGCGCATCGCCGGAGCACCACTTCCTGCCATAAAGGACATCTACAGGAAGCGGTGTCTGAAAAGGGCTGGGAAAATCATCAGAGACCCCAGTCACCCATCACATGGACTCTTCACCCTCCTGCCCTCTGGGAGGTGCTACAGGAGCCTCCGGACTAAGACCACCAGACCACTGACAGCTTCTTCCCCACAGCTGTCAGACTCCTGAACTCTGCCTCCTGACATCTGACCCACGTTAAACTCATGGACTGAACACACACACACACACACACACACACACACACACACACACACACACACACACACACACACACACACACACACACACACACACACACACACACACACACACACACACACACACACACACACACACAAAATGGACAACTGTACCCTCAAACACACAATAATAAAATGGACTGAACCACCACTCACAACCACTAGCACTTTATATAGGCTCTGTAGAAATTATCCACATATCTTGCTTATCTTAACTGCACTACTGTATAGCTCTGTGTAAATAATCATTCTGTACATACGATAATTTTTAATCCTACAACTGTTTATAACTTGCATAGTTCCCATTTCTGTATAACTGTATATCTCAGATTTCTGTATAGTTTTTTATTTCATATTTATATCCTGTTCATAGCCTGTACATAGCTTGTACTCACTACAGCCTGTACATACTTATAGTTATAGAATATTCATAACATACTTCATACCGTGTACATTATAACACACCATAATAGACCCATTTCTGTAATATACTTGCATATCTATATTATTGCTAATATATATTGTAATATATCTATATCATGGCTAAAGAAACTGCATTTCGTTGCCCTGTACCTGTGCAATGACAATAAAGTTGAATTCTATTCTATTCTAAATAACGGGAAACTCAAGAGAGCCGTAATATTTTGTTCTTTACAAGTGTATGTAAACTTTTGACCATAACTGTACATAGCTATGACCAACAGATGCCATATGTAAAAGGGAAAAACTCATTTAGAATTACAACTATAAGACATTAACACGTGTACATGTCTGAATACTTTCCAAAGGACAACATTTCAAAAAACACTCACATGGATGATTTCAATAGATCCACAGTATCAGTCTGCTGGAAGTGCTCGGCAAAGTCTAAGGCAGTCCTGAAAACAGAATAATAAAAAACAGAGTCACGTGTATGAAATTTTGCAGTTTATGCAACTACATTTTTGATTATTTTATTTATTTTGATTTCTTTCTTTCTTTATTTATATTTTTTTTACAGGAAGACTGTAGTAAACTGTAGTTACTGTTAAAGATTACATTACTTAATAACTACTACTACATGCTTTAATAAATTATAAGATATGCCTTGTCTATTTCTATGGATGATGAAAGAAAACCAAACAACAGGGCTGTGAATCACAGACTGGTCACTGTCGATTAATAAACCGGATTGTGACTGTGTTTTCTTACCATCCATTGGATGCCTTGATGTTAATGTCAGCACCCAGACTGAGGAGTTGCTCCAGCTGTGTAATAAATCCTCGACCTGCTGCTGCCATCAGTGGTGTGGTCCCTGTTTCACTGTGCATGTAGTCCACTACATAAAAAGATTTGGGAAATCAATCCAAATCAAACTGAACTGGAATATCATGTAATGTAAATAAAACTATTTCTCATCATTATTTTTTTTGTAGTTTTATGATAGTATCTCCAGCTTTACATCAACTTAACACTGTTAGTGTTAAATGTTATTTTGTTAACAACGACACTTAAGATAACCCATCAGATTCATACCATTAACACTTTCACTGAGGATCAGATTGAAGAGCTGAATGAAAGAATCTTGGTCCTCATTTAGGAAAATGCTAGAAATGCATGAGTCCATCTCCCTCCTCAGCCATGGTTCCATCTGTTCAGTGTCCTTCTCATTCTGTAACAAAACAATATAAAGCATAACTTGTCTGGATAAAACAATTTGCTGACATATAAACAGACGTCTGTTTATATGTTGCCAAAAATCAAAGTTTGTGTTTTTGTGTTTACACCCATTTCCATTATCTGGTTCAAGGGTGTCAAGATTTCTATATGACAAAATGTAACCATAAAACGCTTCATAATTCTTCAAATTGCTATGGAAATAAGTATAAAGGCATCCAAACTGTAACTTGCTCTATAGAATTAACTCATGCTCCACCTCTGCTAAGAAACGGGCACGTATTAGATTCATTCAGGATAATAAACATCTTAATATCATTTTAAAAGAAAGTCCACGGAACACAAGCCTGTGTGCTCTTGTTTACTGGTACAAATGTCAAGTTTCTCCACATGCTTTTCCAAGTCACATCTGCGTCCAATCACTAAACCTGCAGCCTCTCATTCAGCCACCGCTCTGCAGCTTCATCTCCTAGGCTCTCCTGCTCAGGCCTGACACCCGATTGGCTGCTGTGCTCTGGATTTTTATTGGCTTGGATTAGTTCTCCACACTCTGGACTCTCAGCTCAGTTCAGCACTGCTCCTCAGAACAGCTGGCAACCACCCACTTCCCTATGGGTTTGGTCACATACTCCCTCACTCTGATCTGCTCAGTTCCAACTCAAAATATCATCCTCAACACAGCAATAATTATTCATCTTTATAAGCTCATTTTAGGTAGAGTCATAAAGTATGAGATGATGGGATTTTATTTAACAGTTTTACAAATGTCAAAATGCACTCTTGGCAGTCAGTATTATTTAAAAGCTACTTTCTCATAGTAGCAAACCAAAGTGCGAGCAATGTGAATATAGAACTATAATATTGTTCTGATGTGTGTCTATACCAGGGGTCGGCAACAATAAAAGGCAGCAGGGCTGCCAGAGTCCAGAGTTATCATATCATTAAAAATCCTTCAAAGTGCTGTGTCAGTGATATGTAGTGATTTAAAACCAGATTGAAATTTTTCAGAGATCTTGTTAAAATCAAGGTGGGCCTGCAACTGTAAGTAGACCACTTTCTCCAAAACTTTAGAGAGAAAAGGAAGCTTTGAGATTGGCCTGTAATTGGACAGAAAAGTTGGGTCCAGGTTACGTTTTTTAAGAAGAGGCTGAACTATAGCTTGTTTAAAGCATGATGGGACATACATGCTTAACATAACATAATATAATTTACAAAACACCTAAACCCTATATTTAACTGAAAACAACATCTAATGTTAGAACCTGCCAATATTAATTTAAGACAATCTTTCTTGAATATATGCTCATTATAAATTTATTGTAACACTTTTCAAAACTGTCGAATCAGTGAAATGCATGAAACTTCTACACAACGCAAGGCTCGCAAAATTTCAAAATCTCTGGTAGCCCTTTGAGCCGGCACAATTCAGTTTTTGGTAGCCCAAAATAAATTTAAGTAGCCCGAATAAAAAAGAGAGCATTTTTATTTATGTTTTTGTTTCCGTGGGCAATAATGCATTTCTTGCATTTCTCATGGGTTCTGATGGGGTCTTTCTTAAAATGACTGGTCCCAGTAACAAAGGCACTTGTTGACTCACAAATCGAATGAAACTCACAACACACCTGGGAGAACATCATGTTATTTAGCTCGTCATATTCCAGCTACAGAAATTCTTTTGTCCATGAAACCAAAAAAGCTGCGCTTTTTTTTTTTTTTGCCTCATTGTCTGATTTGTCATAACTTTTCCGTTTTGTGATCGGCTTTTCTTTGGCTGTCCCTTCTTCACCCTGACCTGTCTTATTTGGCTGAGCAGAACTAAAATACCGGCTTAAATCTTGCTGCTTTTACACACGTACTTACATAACGGTCAGCGATTCTCTGCGCGATCAACTTCTCACATGTTTAAGCTTGCTGCGAGAGATTTCACTTGTCATGTTTGCATAGTAAGCTAATGAGTGATAAGACTATGTCAGAGGAATTGGTGCGCAATTAATCGTCACTCACCAATCAGTGCTGCTGCTCTCTACACACCGTTCACGCGATCGCAAAGTGACGGTGAAAGCAAAAAACAAGCGCAAATTCAAACGCGATTTCAATATGTCACATATTGACAGTGGCTCATCAATGCCAATGACATAATTACCCAGCTACATTTTCGAAAGAATGCAAAAGCATTGACATATATTTTTCCTTCCTATGATAGCCCGACGGGCAGGGCAGAGATAGATTTTGGTAGCCCGACTGGAAAAATTGCTAGCCCTGGGACGTTGTGCTAGCAATTTTGCGAGCCCTGCAACGAACATTGGCTTTCAGTCCATCTGTGTCTTTTGTTAATGCACTAGAATTACAATAGTTTAAGATGCTGTTAGAAAACTTCAAGAAGTAAGCAGAAATCAAAACAAAAGTCAACTTCAGATATCAGTCTAAATGGTCAGTAAAGGGCTCCAACATTGGCATGGGTAATTGAAAACATCTGAAAACATTAGACACCCCTGTCTAACAGCCCTATCCCTCTCCTTAGTTTGTACATGTAACCTTTCTCTGCAGAAAACACAAAAATAATATTTTTTATTATTCTAGGTGTAACAGAGAACATGGTGTATTTTGGTGGTGGTGGTGGTTTACCTGCTTAAAGCCGCTAGTCCCACAGTCACTGTCAGGGAGGAAGCCTGTGGCATGGGTGCTCTGTTTCTGCCCAACAGAACTGGTCTGTACTGCTTGACACCACTCTGTTAAATATTTCTGTTCTCTGTCCTCTGAGAACCAGAATGTGTGATACACAAAAGAGATTAAGACAAGACCAAACAAACGCTGTGTATATGTGTGTGTGTGTGTGTGTGTGTGTGTGTGTGTGTGTGTGTGTGTGTGTGTGTGCGCAGTCATACTTTTTTCTGTCTCTTCCTTGTATTTCCTCATGTCCTTTCTGGTGAAACCTGTCAGCCTCAGAATATCCTCTAGAAAGAACTCCTTCACCTCAAAGTGTCTTCCTTTGACTACAGGAAAAAAAGGAACATTTTTGAACCCCTCAAGTTATATCAAATAAAATGAAAACATGACTTTTCAACACATATAGACAATCCACAAACCTTGGAGAAGCACACTCATTTTTTTATTTCCCAAACATATGAACTTATTTTTGAATATGGAAATGAACTGTTCCTGAAGGGAATCCATGAAAGCATGTCCATTTATCTTATCTGTATTAAAAAATAAATGCCTTAATGTGATCTGTAGCTGCTGTACAGATTTATGTTCAACATCGACATGAATAAATTTCCTTCCATGTAACTTTGCTCAAATTACAAATGAATATAATTTGAAATTAATTTTGCATTTTAATTTCATCTGGATTGATTTAAATCCACTGTTGACTGTAGAGCTGCAAAATTACAAAAGAAGTATCATTATTTAAATAATTATGGACTATATTTTGGGCAATGGCTACTGTTAATCTAGAAGCTTTTGTCATGTTTGTTTATATAACGAAAATATTTATACTATATCAAGTATATATAACTGTTGCTCCATAGTAGTCATTTCATTATTTGTAAGTGTTTCAGGACCTTGCTCTAAACCGCAATCTTTAATCTATTATCTCAGTTGTTCAGCTGTGACTCAGACTATGCAACCTTGTTTCCACTAGTACAAAAAAAAGAAAGGAGCTGTCATAATGAGCAAGCTTGCTATACTTATGACTTTAGATCATTATTATGACTTCTCATAATTACAAGATTTTTTTTTTTTTTACTACACAGGGTTATTTTTTTAACCTCTACTTGTCGCCATTATCCCAGATTTTGCTCTTATTGTAAAGCATTTCCTCTCATTGTAGTAAAAACAAAGGTAACTAATAAAGTAAGCAAAGTGCTAAAGCATCACCAGCTGGTATTAATTTTGATTTCACTAACACTTTGTAGACAGGTTTGTAGACTTACGGTGAATAACTGGGCAGGAGCCAAAGTATTGACGGAACAGGTCTATATCCAGAGCTGCACTAGACAGGATCAGTTTTATTGTGGGAATCTTCTGAAGCACATCCCGCATCTTCGTGAGGAGGAAGTCAGTCAGACCATCACGCTCATGCACCTCATCCTGTTGAGAGTCAGTTTTATTTTCTTTTAACTATCTCCATTGGTTTAATGTTGCTTTCTGTGACATGTTGTACTACATCTTGCCTACTATGTGAGAAGAGGTAACTTCTTGAAAAAGCAAAGAAGGCAGCAAAAACACTACATTCCACTAGGACAGTTTTCATTTATTTACTATTTATTTTATATACCAGAAACATAACCAAGTATAGCCAAAAATCTAAATCAATTGGACTGCAACTGTCAGCACCAACTTGGATGCCGCTGCTTGGCCATGGAAACCCATTCCATGAACCTCTCTATGTCCTATTCTTGAGCTAATCTGAAGGTTATGTGGAATTTGGAGGTCTGTAGCTATGGACTCTGCAATAGAACCTCACTAGTAGGGATGGGTATCGTTTAGGTTTTATCCGATACCAATACCAAACCAGTACTTCTGAAACGGTGCCAGTGCTTAAACGGTGCTCGAACCAGTGCTTAAAGAATGGAGAACACACAATTTGTCCAAAAACCTCTTATGTTCAGCTGTTTTTTTGTGAAAAGATAACAATGTTAGCCTTTTCTGCAGCTATAGGGCATATATGGTATCACTCTTGGCTGGAAGCAGTGCTTAATCAATTGAAGAAAAAAAAAAAAAAAAAAAACTTTGTCCAAAAACCTCTCATGTTTAGCTGTTTCCCACTTTTTCTTTTGTCATTTTAGCCTTTTTGGCCAGGGTGAAGGGAGTATCTGCCATCAAACAAGAAGACAGCCGCATGTAACTACGACTGTGTTTGCTAGTTCACCTTACATGCATTAATGTAATAACGTGATTAGCCTACTCAACGTAAATTACACACGAACAACATTAAGCTACTCCCTCAGAGAAGAACGGCTGCTGCTGCCGTCATCATCCATCATCATTTCTGCTACACTGGCAGGGCTAGGGGCCAGGACTCTACTCCTCGGGGGATGTTGCTAACTCCGCGTCCGATAACAGGCACCACACCCGCAGTAGATGTGCTCGGTGTGTGGTTCGCAGCAAGCTATCAAATACGGCGCATTTCTTGGCTTTTAACAAAATGCTATACGTCGCCAGGTGTTTCATTGGATTCGAGGTGTTACCTCCTTTGCACAGTATCACCTTAAAGCACTTGTTGCAGGCTGCTGAGTTTGCATCTTTTGCTGTGAAGTACAGTCAGACTTTTGACCGCTTCGCCTTGGGCATTTTTAATCTGTAGCTCTGCTCTAAAAGAACGTACGCACCTGTGCCCGCCTACTACGCTTGCAAAGGTAAAATGATTGGCTAGAATCCAAAGTGTATGACATCTCGGGGGGGGGGGGGGGGGGGGGGGGGGGGGGGGGCACAGAAATAAAGCACCGAAATGTGCGCTGCTTTTTGGTCTGGTTACTACAGTTTATGTCAGAACCGGTGCCTTAATAGCACTGGATACCGGTACCCATCCCTACTCACTAGGTACACTGCTCAGTGATTTTACATGGCATCCTAAACTCCTAATTGCTTTCACTTTGTTTTAATATCACTAACAGTTTAATAGATGGCTTCCTATCACGGTATTATGCTATTATCACTGAGCTCCTGAGAGAGACCCATTCTTTCACACATTTGGAGAAGCAGTCGGCGTGCCTAGGTGCTTGATGTTACCTTGATTTACACAAGTGGCCCTGGAAGTGATTGGAAAAGCTGACCTCGATTATTTGTATGAGTGAATAATGTGTGAATACTTTAGGCAATATAATGTAGATGAAAATTTTTTTAAGACTATATGCTGTCTGCTTGTATAATCCTCATACCCACCACAATGACGTGTGTGACAGTTGTCAGGCTTGCATCTCCAGTCATCAGTGTTCTGAGGAGTACTCCACTGGTGCAAAAAGTCAGCAATGTCTTGGGAGATACCCTGAGAAATGCAAAGTATTCATATTTATAATTCCATTTTAAGAAACATGTAACTTCCAAACATAAATCACTCTTCAAAAAGTGCGAAGCATGTATTTTAAAATGAATTTCGTATTTAAAAAGCTCAGGTTTTTCATTGGCTCTGTCATGCTTCTGACATCACTTACATGTCAGTACTGTCAATGCTTCAGCTGAAAGTTCACACTTGTAAAACAAGCTGAGAGGACCTCAATGCAGGCGACTGCAATATCAGGATGAAAATGTTTGCTATTAGACTTGCATTGAAGCCAGATTGATTTTATAATTATTTGGGAATAAAAACACTGTTAATTTGAGATCTTTAAAAGGCAAAAGAATGAGATCACGGATCCCCTAGTGACAGGATGAGGAGTTCAGTCAATCAGCTTAGAGTAGGGCTGTGTTCATAACATTGACATTGTTGGCATTGTCCATTAAACAGTTCAAATTTAACGTAATATCTGAGTGTTTCTTAGTTTTAGACTGTTCAGTCAAATTTTCTTTTTTGCTAGTTTAGTCAACTGAGAAATTAATCGCTAGGAGCTTCCTTACAGCAAACACTCTCAAGCAGACAGGAAAGGAATTGCGATAAAACGAAAACTCTATTTTATAAACACTGGCTGATTACAACATGTTAGAAATCTCTCAGTGTGCACCATTAAGCTCATCTCGTCTATTCCGCACTGAAACAAACAAACCTGAGTTACTATGGTTTTTGTGTTTCAGTGTGGTGCCAGGCCATTTACTGTAAATTAAGCTAATTTTAACACCAGTAAGCATGACTTATTTTGTGTCAGTAGCTAACTGGAGTGTGCATTGATTTACAATGACAGGGGAAGATATCAGAAGACGTGCGTAACTGGCACAACAGGATGTCTCAACACTATGAGCACAATGCTCAAACTTTCCAAGAGCCAAGCCTCACTATTCCACAACAACACAGGGATGAGGAGGACAACCCTAATGCAAGGGTTTTCAAAAGCAGAATGAAAGGCAGAGCCTTTAGCTATAAGGCCCATTTACTATGGAATCAGCTCCCAGATTAGATTTGGGAGAGAGAAACTTTATCTAATTTTAAGATTAGGCTTAACATTTTCTTTTTTGATAAAGGTTATAGTTATGGCTGCCATAGTGTTAGGCTGCTGGAAGGCTTCCCATGATGCACTGAGCGTTTCTTCTTCGCTCATCTTTTTTTTTTTTTTTTTTAAACTATCTGTGTGTTTATACACCACTACTGTATTTAATCACTAGCATTATACTCTGGCTCTTTCTCTTATCGTTTGCCTTTTCTCCTGTCTTTCTCTGTTCTCTTCCCATTCCCCTCACCATCACAGCAAATGGCTGCTCCTCCCTGAGCCTGGTTCTGTCACAGAGTGCTTTTTTCTATGGGATTATCTAATTGTTGGATGTTCTTTCTAACATTGTAGGATCTTTACCTTACAATATAAAGTGCCTTGAGGTGACTGCTGTTGTGAACTGGCCCTATATAAATAAAATTAAATTCAACTATACTGTTGCTTTATATCCACAGCACATTATTTACAAAGGGACAGGTCTGCTTTTATATTTCGGTTTTGCCTCTAATGTTTTTTTTGGATATGAATTTTTTTTTAGGTTTAACTCTGATTATTTTATCAGTTTAAAAATTATTTACAGTTGCATGTGTACTGTGAACATGTTACAAGTCCTTTGCTTAACTGAAACCTAAATATAATTTGGTCATTTTTCGCTTTGGTCTTATCTACCTGCTCTCAAGTCTGATGTGATAGCCGACAGTCTGGCCCACACCTTCCCCCCTCTCAGCTGCCACTCTATCAGCCACAGCAATGGCAGCCAGGCGTCTGGGCTGAGTGCAGAAGATCCTGCAGGACTCTCCTTTCTTGCTGCAGTCATCCAGAAGGAACTGTGGGATCTGGATAAAATATATCAATATGTATAACCACATTGAAAATGGAAAACCCCAACACAGTAAATTTTAAGATCTATTTTTCCCAGACACAATATATAATTATGACTTTATTTTTTTTAAAACATGCATTAAATATTTTATCAACTATACTTTTGAAAAGAAACCCATTCTAAAAAGATATTCTTTGGATATTTTTAACATATTATAATATTAACATAACATATAGGTACAGGTTGAGTATCTAAATATTTTACTTGTTATAAGCAGAGGTACCGGAGGTAAGGTTACCAAGTAACCTCCACATCCTAAGAGCAATTACAGCCAGAGGCTACTGGTGCGTTGTCTACGTTTTCAGTGTGTATCTTAGGATAAACATCTTAATAAATAAAAAATGTAGAAAGCAAACATGACTAAGATGTCAGAACCGAGTGTTGGAATATCTATTTGTCCACAGACACACCTGTGTTGTTTTTCCAGAGCCAGTCTCTCCCAACACGAGCACGACCCTGTTTTTTTTGATAATTTGGATGATCTCCTCCTGGTGTTCATGCACAGGCAGGGAGCATCGAAAACTGTCCAGCTCTGATGGACTTCTCCTCCGAGGAACCATAGGAATCCCATTGTTTAAACGTCCGCTCGCTCTGTTCTTGTCATAACTGTTGTCTGAAAGAACACAACAAAGACAGGCTAAGAAGAATGCAGCTGCTGACTGAGCTATATCCAAAGACGAAAGGTGTCAAAAGATATTTCTGTTTCACTTTGTGTGTGTGTTTGTTATTATTTTACAATTACTGTTACAGAAGCACAATATGGGAGATTTGGTCCACATCAAAAAGCGTTTCAAACCCATATGACTAGTGCCGTCAGGCTTGGAAACACACACACACAAAAAAAAAAAAAAGACAGCTGAAAGTGTGCACAGTCTTTAAAGCAATTTGGGTCTTTATTTTGAAATGTCCAAACTGGAATAATAAGCAAAGTTGACTTTATTTCTGTCTGTGACTTTGTACCTTTATATTTTAAGACATAAAGTTATAGCCAATGTATATCTACCAATGTTCTCCCCGTGCAGCCCAGTAAGCGAAGAGTCAACATTTTGCTTTAACATCAGTTTGGTCCTTTTTTTGTTGTTTTCTCTCCAGTTCATAGAGAATATTAGCAGTCATCAGTAAAACACAGCTGTATTTTATGCACACACAATGACAGTCACCAGGTTCTGCAGGCACAGATATGCCACTTTTTTCATTGGGTTGTATATCTATTCGTTCCTTCTTGCTGACGGGAAACCTCTGTAGCAGACTGCGGATGAAATAGAAGGTATTCTGGGAGAGTGTCATGGGTATGGTTGGCTGAGGATTATCCGTTTCATTCTTCTTCCTGATGGTGACAAAGCGATTTGGTCCCTTTCTGAAAGACAAGGAAAACGTTCTCCATTACCATACTTATTAAAACTTGTTTTGGTCTATTGCTCTGGGGGTTTCTGTAATTGTAAGTTAGGCTTGACAGCTCCTCAGTCCCAGTCTAGCTTGTGGGGATGTGTGGTTGGTCTTCAGTGAAGAAGTGATGTATTTGAAACCCCTGTTGTTAGGTTCACTAATGACCTTCCCTTTGCGTGTAGCAGTAAAGTGAGGCATAAGTGATAAAAGAGGATTTTGAAGGAACTGGAAAGAGAGCTGTTAAGGACAGAAATGACATAAAAAGCATAATTTAATAAATGTGTGCCAGGAACTGGTCATGCTGCAAAAACTGAATTGCAGTATTGTGAAAAACAAGACACTGTTCCTTGTATTAAGTGGGACTCACAGACAGAAACGTCTTGTATTTCTTGTTACACTGCTGTCAAGTTTTTGGGTTTTTTTGTGAATTCAACATTGGTTATTCAATATAATTAAATTTCTTCTTTTAATTACCCACCAGTTTACCAGCTGACAGTAAGATCTGACAAGTCTGACGAGAGGTATGGTGGTGATATGTCTAACTTAGTTGCACATACCTGTTTAGTTACCTCTAATGAATGTGGCTTAATTAATTTTAGATAAAATGTATAATCTTTAAATGCTAGCGTCTCAATCACCTCAGAGAATTTTATAGTTCCTGAAATAATCTAGAATAATTAACATTTATTAAAATTTAACCAATACTACTTTACTAGTCTTGCAGTAAATCACATAAAAATGTTTCAAGGATTAATTGAAATCTTTGATGAAATGTTCTTTTTAAATATTCAAACCCTGTTCATATCACATTGTGATTATACTTAAACACAAATTTGCAAATTGATTATAATTCAGTGTCTCTACAAATGCAAAATCTACAAGGTGTGATCAAAAGCTATTTACTGATATAATTACAATGGACTATGTCTGTACTCCTGTAACTGGAATTAAATTAGATAACTTTAATTAATCCTTGTGTAAGTGCTGAATAGGAAGCAGAGCAGTTATTCAAGCATGCATAGTTGTTTCTGAAAAGAAGGCTTTTGTCAACTTTTGGCATCTCTGAGGTAAATTGACCTCAGAGATGCCAAGTGCAAAGTTGCAGGAGAAAACACAAACAGCACAATTTGTAATGACCACTGGCATCTATGTATTCACCCTAATACTAATAATTCCTAAGTATTATATTTCTTTTTATTAAGGAAGTCCAGATCAGCAATAAGGTATGGCTATAGACATTATATGCAATTGCAAAGTCACCATTAAAATCACTTAAATCAAAACTACAAACCAACTTTACTGCAGATTAATGCTCTGTCTCCCTTTTAAGAAAGAGGGTACATTCATTTTTAAATTACTCAGCTCATTTTCAGTGCTAATTACTTACATTTAGCACAAGGTGTAATGACTGAGATACTGATGAGCAACAATCCTGGAGGAAGAACTTACCCTTTGCTCTTAGAAATGTAACCCAGAGACTGGGCCATTCGATGAATGAAAGCCCTCTCTGTACTGGTCAAGGAGGAAGGAAATTCCGTCTCTGTTTAGTCAGGGAAAGAAAAATAATAAATAGTAGCAAATTATTGAGTGACAACCATAATTATTTTCTGCTCATTCTGGGAGATGTAATGAATATGACACTGGCAAAATGATGTCAGATACTATAAGAATGAATGTTTTTCATTTTCTTATATAGACCAATAAAAACAGCTTATACCTTTCTGGTCACTGTACTGAAACCTCTCAAAAGCCAAGGTCACTGCTATCTTGACTTCTTCATCAATATGAATTTCTTTAAAGTTGCTGACACTGGAACCATGTTGTGGTGCATTATGATTCATGGATGGTTTTTGTGTAGCTGCACCAATTTTTGACATATTGCACTGCAAGAAAACAACAGAAAAAGTGTTGTGAAAACATACATGCATGCATCATTTCCTGCAGCCTATTTGTTGTTAACCTCTAAACAAACCAACATAAAAAGAGAATCTATAGACTTGCATATCTCCTGAATGTTATTTTTTTTCCCCCTGAGACTGTGACTCTGTTCAGCATCCCCACAACCACTGGCATGACAACAGCTGAAGCTAAGTAAGCAAGAAACTTCAGACAATCTTGCCTAATTCAATGGTAGAGGAATGTCTGAATGCACTAGTGATGCTCTAGCTAAAAAGAACTTTTAAAAATCAAATATTGTAGTTAATTTTTTTAATGCGTGATTCAAAATGTTCTACTGTCTTTTAAGCCACTTAAATCAATCAATGTCAACTCACCACTATGTTATTGATTCATTTGTTTATTGTATTTCCATCTAGCTGTGTGAGGTGGTATTGCTATTGGGTGCTTCAAAAAGGAAAGATATCAGAAAAGATAAGGTGTTAAGTACATTAAGCTAGCTGTTAATTTACTAACAAATACAAAACATGACTAAAATGAATGAAATAAAAATCAATAGAGTCCGAAGTTTCATATATATGCATTTATGTGACATAAATCGCAAGCACACGTTTTTCCCACGAGTACACAGGTCAGCCACATCTTGCTCCCTCTGTGAGCTGTATAATACCTGTTACTGATTTATGAAACACACCCATGTTAACTGGTGATCGTCACAGCTTTACAAAGTCAGGTGCCTGCTCAACATAATGCACCATCATACTATTATTTTGTTCAAAATAAAGACACGATTCATTTTCATCGGTTCAGTTATGCTGCTGGATTTCTTAAGTTTATGCGCGCGCTGTTGTGCGTATCAGTATCAGAAAAAAGTCAAATGGCAATATAACCAACAGATGATTTTTGTGGTGAGTGGAACTGCAGTACGATTGTATTGGACCTTATGGAAATCGTTCATCCTGATCTGTACTTTGGCGTAGATGAACCTTCAAACTTTAACCAGACACATGATCCCTTGTGCTTCCCGAGTGGCGCCAGCCCTACCTAGTTATGGTTTGGTCTGTTTCAGCCACTCACAGTCATAGAATGCTTCGAGACTCTTCTTTGGAGATACATGTCGTTTTCGAACAATTTTCTTTCCCGCCAATTACAAAACCGTAAAGGTAGCATCCACAACTAATGAGTTTAAACATTTTCAATCATAACCGAGAGAAATACAGAACTACAGTTCTCGGCATAGGGTAGTGCTTGTGGATCACAGTGTTGGTAGGATAAGATTATACCTGTTTTGACCAGAAGTTGGAATACATTTTAGACGACTTTTACTCTTGCTTTCTACTTATATCATAGCTGCGACTTGAAACCTTTGGACACGTTGACATGCTGCCAAAACATCACCAAAAAGCATAAAAACAGTGAAGTTGGGACATCAATACTAATCTACTTTTGATTTATTTTTGAAAAGTTATCCAAAGAGTGCAACTTGTGTAAGCCGTGTAACTTCTAGCATAAAGGTTACCACTACATTACTAGCATGCTATATAACTACGAAACAGGTGCAGTTCTCGGCGAGAAGCATCTTACAACTTTAGACAAAGCAGTCTTTCGGTTAGCTACGTTTGCTTTAAAGAGCCCTCTTAACAAGTGGCTTAAGTGTTTCATTGTTTTGGTGGCCAAATACAGAAATAATTTAGCTAAGAGGAAAGGAATATCGTCATAAAATGTAGCTGACTGTAGGTCCAAACCTGACAGAAAACGAATTTAGAAATTATATCGTACCTTGATTAGTGAAGACGTTCGACTGTAGTCTCAACAATTCACATAGTAGGATGATTCACATGAATACGCAAGAAGCCAAAGCTGAATTGAGTTTCCTTTTTATGTAAACCTTAGACCACCGCTAATCTGATCCATTTAAACCCGTGTTTTTGTGTCTTCTTCTTCTTTTGAGTTTATTAGCATTACCGCCGCCTACTGGACTGGAGGAGCATGGCTCCGAAGGCTGAAAATTCAAGTAAACCGTTTGTTTCAAGAATATAGGTGTTATGTATATGTTACATAGATGTGTATTTTTCACCAAGAAATTTTTCTGATGTTACCTTCAAGTTATTTCTCATGCGTGTTTTATAGATAGATAAATGTATGAAAGAAGTGATTTAATGAATCTATAAATCAAAGAAACATAGCTGCACGAAGGTATAATACAAATTATGTTTAGAATCCTATGTCTAACATGTGTATTCACCAGTCACAGAATGAAGAATTACCACAGAGCTTTATAGAGAACGGCAAGAATGATTTTCTGAAGCGTTCTTCATGGCGGCGAATCGGTCTGAGGGTGAAGGAGAAGTGTGGAGTTGAGTGGGAGTGATGTCCATGATGTAGAGCAGTTTATTCAGTGACCTCCTGTCCATCACTGACTCAAACACCTCCAAATTCTGACCAGTGATGCAGGGTTGCAGATGAGTTTGTTGATCCTGCTGGCATCTCTGGCACTGATGCTGTCCCCTTCCCTCCACGCCAGCAGCAAGCTATTTCCTCCTGAAGTCAACCACTATCTCTTTTGTCTTGCTGACACTCAGAAGGAGGTGATTTCTTTGAACTCAACAAAGTTCCTTAACAGCTTCCTGTACTCTCACTCTTGTCCACCCTTAATACACCCAACTACTGCAGTGTCATGTTTAACTGTTGTAACGGAAATCTGAGGTGTACAAGGTAAACAAGAATGCCAATAGGACCATTCCTTGTGGTTCCCCAGTATTACTAACCACCACATCAGACTGGGAGCCCCCCAGGCTTACAAACTGAGCCATCTCACAGGGTCAAAAGTATATACACAGGTTCAAATATAACACCCCCATGAATTTTTTATTAAATGTCTCTTAGGTACAGTAGTTGCACCTCAACCAGATGCTTTTGGTAGCCATCAAAAAGTTTCTCTGGTGGTTCTTGGCAGAACTGATTTTAATTGGTTGGTTCCCCAGCACAGACCCAGCTTTAAAGTCAAATTTTTAATAGGGTTGAAATTGGGATTTTTGGGGATGCCATTTTTCACAACTCAAATCAAGTTAAAAGTTATATTCCAATTCACACACAGTAAAGGTTTGAGCTGTCAGAAATATTCAAATTCAAAGCCACACAGAACAAGCCTGGAAAAAGTAGGAAGTGAGTGCTGTTACCACTCAAGAGTGGTAACAGCAGCATTAGAAGTTAAAACTCCAAATCTAGAAGAGTGGTTCCAGCAGATTGCAGGCACAACATTAGAGGTCTCTGTGCAGAAGAGTGTAGTTTTAAGAGCAGCTAAGACACTGTACAGACTGTTCAAACTCCCAGGCCTCTGGGTCGAGGACCCAAACTTGAGGATCACACACATATCAAACCCAGAGGATTAAATGGAGTAGATAGTAGTAGTGGTAGGCAAGATTTTTCAGATTGATGGGAAGTACAGCTGTACTACTTAGGGCAAACACCTAATACAGTAGAAAGGACTACTGGGATGCTATATGCATGGCGAAAGGAGGGGTGACAGACTTAAAGTACAAGGCTTTCACTGAGTTGCATGTAAGGGTGGACACTGAGGAACAGAAAAATGACTTGTATTGATTGGCTGAGCAGAGAGACTGAGCTAGAAAGGACATGTAGCAGGTTAGGTGGTTAAGAACAGAGATGGAAATGTGCTAAGTGTGCTAAGTGAAGAGAGTGTTGAAAAGATGAGAGAGCGAGGACAGATGGAGGACAGATGACGAATTGGAAAATGCAGAGAAATTTTTAAGGAGCAGCTATGAAGAGAATGATAAAAGGCAGTTGGCCCAGATGACATACAGCATGGGGAGGTACAGGAGGTATGGAGATATTTAGGAGAGAGGGCAGTGGACTTTTGGACCACATTGAAGGGAATTTCTTGATGTATGATTTTATTTTAAGTAAGTTAAATTCTGAGACTGAAAAAAAGTTTTTATTAACATTCTCATTTAAAGTCAAAACACCCCAAAATGAATTACGGTCAATGGTAAAAGTAAGTCCCAGGGATTCACTTTACTAGAAAATACATCAAATGCAATGAAATCATCTGCAAGTGCATAATCCCTCCAAGGAAAATGAGAACTGCTTGAGATGTGGTTTGAAAACAGTTACTCTCAGTGAAACTATAATCTATAAAACTGCCCTTGCTTTTGTTTTCTGATCTAGTGGCTCAATGGTGCCATCCTCCATCAAAGTAAATAACCCAAACTTTTCCAGTTTTCATGCCAACAGAATACCATAGCAGTCAGATAGTGTTGCTATGACTGAGAACTTTTACAGTTAAGAAATATCACAGGAAACATGGTAAAACATGGTAGATGTGGTAAAAGGCTATAATTAAGACTGTTCGAAATAGACTGAGAAACACAGGTCTAAAGCAGATCGCAAATCAGTCAGATTGAGCTTTAATGATATATGAAAAAAATCATCTTTGTACATTTGTACATATTTGATGGTGAAAATGCAAACATGACACCAAAATTAAAACTATTGTGTATAAGTGCTGCACTACCATGATGCTAATTAAACTGAATGTGAAATTCACTTATAATTTCGTATTTAAACTGGAAGATATTTGTGCAGTCCTCCATGTTTTTCATTTGAATTGTCTTCGATTCAGCTAACTCTAATCAAAAATAAAAGAAATATCCTGCTTCATGGTCATTCTCATAATGGCAGACCTTTTCACTTCTTGGATCTGCAATCATCAGCTTTATATAGTGATTTTAATATTGGCAGTCATAGAGTGATACAGTGACAGAGTAACATGAATTTAATGGCATTCAATCTAAAGACAACTTTATTTCTTTCCCAAGTCATTATTCAAAGATGTTATACAAAGTTCTATATTTCTGCATAAAATCTAAAGTTTCTTGAGAGGAAAAAAACTGAAGAACACTGTAATATCATTAAGCCAGTTTCACTGTTAAAAGACAACGTGCAGAAAATGTTTGCTACTTAACTGAATGACTGGAGGAAGCTATTATCTGAATATATTATAGCTTAAAACCAAAATATAACATGACAAATTCAAAAAAAGATTCGCTGGCCAAATGCACTAAGTATTAATTTCCCACTTTTTACTGTCATCATAAATGTACTTAAAAGTTCAAAGTAAATGTTTTCAAAACATCATTTACCTGTAAAAAGTTACTGATTTACCTGCGTAGTCCTCTACTATGGTTTACCTCTTTCAGGAAAACTTACTCTGAAGTGAGAAAGGCAACACACATGCACATAAAAAGCAAGTCAAGATGAGAAGGAGATGGTTTAGTTACATCCTTAATATCCCTTGTTTACTCATATCCTTAATTTAGAATGTCTCTTGAGTTCAAGGTTTGACGTTACAGAGGAGGCACAGATCAGCATCAACGATATCAGTAATCGAAACTCTTCATGATGGCGTCTCTGTCAAATCTGAAATGTAGGAAAGCCTTAGAGGACAGCATTGGCTCATAATCTCTACTCTCTTGATGACCGCAGGAGCTGCTTGGAGCTGCATCTGTTAAAAAAAAAGCCGTTTAACTGTGTGATGTGGCAATTGGAGGCTATCAGTGGTCATCATCTATGAAATTAAATTAAATTAAATTAAATTAAATTAATCTTTATATGCATAAAATGGAAAGCACAGAAATTAAAAATCATTTGTCACACCAAATAAAATTATTGCTCCATACGTAACTTGATGCATTAGAGTGAATGGTCAACCATTCAGGTCAAAGGGATGACTACATAACTACTGTTTGCCTTTGAGAACCACATCACCATTATTTCAATAGATTCAGATGAAATTTACTTATAAGCAGTTAGATTTATTGCACACACTCCTATTGTGAGCATTACTCCATTAGATAATGATATATTACATGCATTTTATTAACAGTGTTAATAACATGTGATATGAAGGATGCAAGGAGCATTTGCCATTGCTGACTGTCCAGAAGGCTCTTAGATAAATTGCAGTGAAAGGAATATCTTGTCTTTTTAAGTGCTCCTTTGGTCAAATGAGTAGAAATAAACCCTCGATCTATGTAAAGGCTTTCGACCAAATAGAATGTCAGAGTGCTGAAAAATCATACCTCTTTCAAAACTGTCTTGTAGTCTTCGCGGTTGAAGTCTTTTATCTTCCTTCTGTAGAATCGGTTAAAGAGTGTGATGCTGGTAATTCATTAACTATTTACATGATGCCAAATTTAAATGCTTACTAATATTATATATTCAATAAAAACAGCATCTGAAACCCTTAATATTAGCTAAGTTGCACCAGCAGAAAGTGCATGTGCTGTTTTTGACTGATGATCTTGAGACTTTTTCTGGTTTAAATGTCAGCATAATGTCTGAGGCTTCTCTGGTTACTAAAAACCACTATCTGGACCAAAAATGTTTTGGCACTTACTAATATGGTTTTCACCTGCTGGTTGCTGGCTCCATTGTCACAAGAGCCTTTCTTCATATAAGGCAAGTCTTGAAATTTCTTCCCATTGCCTTTCACATTTGGTTTCTACAGAGTAAAGAACAGATTTTATGAGATGACTGTGGTTATAATAACAAATGACAGATTCTACTTCCATCTTATACCTATATAGTAATTAATAATATATTTAAATCAGACGTATTTAATAAAGCCTTGGCAAAGTCTGGACCTGAATCACATTGAGTACTCCACATGCAACTAGAACATAACAAATGCCTGTTCATACATGTTTATCTTTCTCATTTGGACTTGCTGAGACATACATTTTCTATGAGGACATAGGCTGAAAGAATCATTACACTTACTGATAGATTCTTTCCCTCATTTTTAATTATCTGCCTGCTGTTATCACATGGTGACTGACTGTAGTCTTTTTCTAACCTGGTTCAGTTCAAACTGGCCCAAAGTTTTCTGCTGCTTGTGTTTTGTCCAGCTCTCTCCTGGAAAGGCATCGCTACCTGGGAGGTGACGAGATTTTGACCTATGAGACAGAAGGAAGAACAAAAAGAAATTGGATTTTTGAAATTGCGGCAATCTATGAAAGTGTGGGAATTTCACTGAATTTCATTTCATGTTTTGATTTGCTTATGTTTATACATAAACATAACAATGCTTTTAAAAGCATTGAGAGCCCACATGGAGTACTCTCAGTGCTCTATGTGCACATGATGGTAAATTGCTTAGTCTGCCCATCTCAGAGAGACAGAAAAATTCCCAAATATTTCCAAAAACTAAGAGTGTCAACATTATCGTTATTATGCAACCTCACAGTCCATTCCTATGCAGAGTTCTAGTGATTGTCTACTTTGAGTGTGTGGCTTTCCGTGAATTTCTTGATGATGTTTCTCACTCCAGCTTTTTTACTCTAAGTCCTGTGATAACTGCACATCTTTTATGGGGTTGTTCTGTGGCTCAGGGAGGGGTGTGCAGTGGGTTCCAGGGGCAGTACCAGGGAAGGCTATTCCAGTTGCATGCCAGAGAGTTGGAGAGTCAAGGACATCAGAGCTGGCTGGTCTGTGAACTGTCGCATTGTAAATAAAGTAAAATCTGCATTGTGAGCCCAAATAGTCTGTGAGTCTGTTTGGGGCTAAGATTACACAAAGCCTGTTACAAAATCCATGTCCTTCTTTGTGAGCATCAACAGTTGTTTTTACTTGACTTCACAAGGTTTGAGCATCACAAGGCTAAAGCACATCATTGCACAGTAGAGCAAAGAATAAAGAATAAACCTGCTCTGTTAAAAAAGCACTTTAGGTGAAAACTTTCAATTTCATAGGGGGGCTTTTGTGGATGCATGTCTCTAGATTTTTTAAGGACACCAAAGAACCTGGAGACAAAAAAACCCAAACATTATTTAAGAAACGGAATAATGTTCTGCATAAATGGGTCAAAATGCCTTTTAGTCTTTCATGCTTTGAATGGTAAATGGTAAAACTAGAAAAGCCTGCTGCTAGGACTGAGGCGAATGTGTCGAGCTCCCAGAAGGTATAAATCTCGGTAGAGCTGACGGGAATGGCAGAGTTGGTGATACCTGACATGAGAGATGGCTGCCCCTCCCTGAACCTGCTTGTGCCAGAGGTTTACTGTTAAAAGGGAATTCCTACTGTCGTCAAGTGCTTGGTAATAGGGGATTGGCTGATTGTTGGAGTTTCTCTCTAAAGCCTGGTGCGGACATGAACACAGACGGGTGGAGATCCGACAGCTGAGTAGTCATTCCTGTCATACTTCTTTGAAGTCCACTGCCTGGGCGTGTTTGTAGCTGGGGGATTGTGATGTAAATTTTCTACAGACGAGTCTGTGCAATCAAAAAACCAAGTAGTTGACCCTTGCTGTCACTATCGCATAACAAAATTAACCTAACAGGGACCCAAGCAGACCCTACCAGACTCATAGATTTAAAAATTATAAAACCTGCTTAACCCTCCGAGGGTTAATATTGCAGGGTCTTTATCCTATAAAATAATGCGCCTTAAGGTAAAAAATTTTGTAATTAGGCCTTATATAAATACAATTGACTTGAACTGACTACCGTGTGGGATTTCTGTTGCAGAATTGTTTGTTTTTTTACCGAATGTTGCTGATGTTTGCAAAGTCCTCATCACTGTCTGTTGACTCGCCTTTCCTCCGGCTAATCCAGTCTCGCAGTGGTCTACACAAGTAAAGCAGAAGATCTGCCATTAGACATAAAATCAAAAACATGACAAACAAGACGCAAAATTTTATTTAGACAGTTCAGAGGTTTGACAGACTTCATGGATGCACAACTGGTTGATCAATATGCATTAACTGGACCAAATTACAAAAAGAAGGCTAACTTATATGGGTAAGGATCATTAGTTCTATTTTCAGATCTGATGGCCCTGAAGAGCAGATCGTCTCTGACATCCATACTGATTTCAGAGCAGCTGCTACTTTTGATCCATTTCTCCCTCCATGAACTTGTTCATTTACTATTATGGATTTCATGCCAATTTCACTGAATATTTAAACTCAGTACATGAAACCACATCTTCACACTGACATTCTGACCCTGGGGAGTACCCAAACCCATGGATGTGTTAAAGGAGATGAGCTGAGATGAGAAATACTTTATTCGTCCATCGTATATTGATATTTGAAATTACTTTGCTACAATAATAACTGTATTACAAAGAGTAATGGTGATCATCTTAGTGTGACAAAGAAATTGACATTTCTTCTCTTCACAATTCCATGGTGAGACTAAAGAGAGCACATTAGCACGCAACTTCTAGGAAGTGCTGGTAGAAGTAGAAGTATTATATGGTATAAGTACTAAAATCGGCCCAGTGTCAGTGCAACCTTTTTTTTCAAGTCTTTACGATAAGCTGGGCTCAACACATTTCACCTGAATTTCAGACAGACACAAGAGTGACATTTATTTGCTCATCTTATTACCAGAAAGAAAACAAACGTATACCTTGCTATAACTGAAAACTATCAATGGACAATAAAAATGATTAGATGTTGTTTTCTAGAAACACACCTTATAAATGGAATGGCCATGAAAAACCTGTTTGGGGCAAGTCCAAGTTTAGACTTTGGTGTCATGTCATTCCTGTGACAGGGAAGCTTCTCGATAGGAAACCATTCAATGTTCTACAAGAAAAGCAAAAAAACAAAACAAAAAGCAAAAACAAAGTGAAAGTGTAAACATTTCTGTCAGCTACAGACAGTACAGATCAAGGACCAGAAAACTTCTGCTTCACTGCAACACCGAATAATCTTCACAAACATTAACAGCTGACTGACTACAGCTGAAGCGAGTTGACAGTAGGGTGAATTAGCAAAATGCCACAAATGCAAATAGTCTAAGCCATTGAGAGTAAGGTTTTTTCAATTTTTCAATAAACACAGTCATGATCATTGCAATCTGTTAAGACTAGTGCATATAGTGTGACAGACATGATAAGGGTGTTTGCAGGAGCAGTGGACAAAAACAATACAGCCTCTTTTGTTCACTATCTACAGCTTGTGACAATAGGTGAGGGTTGTAGATATATCAACTGGTAAATGGACAATTTCTCGCTCAGTTCTATTTTCATCACAACAAACCATTTCAGTGTATTTATAACTGCACAAGCGGGCCAATTTTCTCTGCCATTTCCCTGCTCCCCTCTTCCCTCACTCGTGAACAAGACTCCAAGATACTTAAACTCCTCCACTTGGGGCAGTGACTTGTCACTTACCTGGAGATGGCACACTACCATTTTTCTGGCTGAGAACCATGCCTCAGACATGGAGGTGCTAATTCTCATTCCTGCCGCTTCACACCTAGCTTAGCTTTAGCATGCTGTCTTGGCAGATGCTTGCAAAGAACCAAAATTGTGTTAGCAGCATAATGCAGTTGTTTCTGTCCTGGATGCAGTTTTCCACTTTACCATTTATCTTGTCCTTTTGTGTAATAAAAATAAATATCCATATGTCTCTTTATTTTCCTCCTCTGACACATAAACTGAAATCTGCTGATTGTAGTGCAAGTGCAAGAAACGATAAGCGGAATAGATATGCAGGCAGACTAACAATTCCAAGGAACTGGACAACTGGGACCCAGTTTTCTAGAAGAATGGGTGCTCGATTCCTCTCCCCACCTTTATTGATAAAGTGAGGAATTCAGTCATCCAGAAAGGAGTCAAAGTAGAGCCACTACTCGTCCTCATCAAAAAGAACTAGCTGAAGTGGTTTGAGGATAGGACTACGATCCCTAAACCACCTTATATGAACATCCCTGGTAAGGTGTTCTGAGTGTGTCCTACTAGAAAAAGACCCAGGGATAGACCCAGGACATACTGGAGAGATTACACCTGTTAGCTGGCCTAAAAAGGTGTCAGCTAAGAGCTGGAGGAGGTGGATAAGGAGAGAGCTCTGGGCTTCTCTGTTCCCTCCTTTTTATTCAGTGCATTTTAATTCATTTTCATCCAGAAAGTGACAAAAGAGGCTTTGCACAAGCTCAAGACATTAATAAATCTGGACCGAAAGGTAGAAAAACTGTTGGGTTTTTTTACCCTTATCTCTTTTCTAGTTTTGGGGTTGAATTTTGTATCCTTGGACACTCCTGGTATGATGTAGAGCCGCACTAGTTGGTCAGTGATTTTCTGCTCTATGTAAACATCTTTGCAGATACGGTTCTTGATGTCAAAACCCGTCTCCTCCAACACCTGGAAAGCAACCATCATTATCAAATAAGAACTAAAGCCATTTTAAGATATGTGACTTTTATTTCTTTAAATTGATATAAGAACTGCCTGACTTACTTCACGAACTGCACAGTCATTTGGCGCTTCATCCTCATTAACCTTCCCCTTTGGAAAGCCCCAACCAGATTTTGCAAGGTAGCCCTGAACAAGCAGTACCTGAAATTGAAATAAAACAAAAGACCAGTAAGTTGAAACACACAGAATTCTTTTCATTCACCAAACACATGCACGAGTGTTCACAGGCCTCATACACTTGATAATTTACAAAAGAGGCAGCCCCTCTCCCCAAAATATCAGTGTCTCCCTGGCAGAAAACCTAAATCAGTTCTTTGCCAGGTGTGAGGAAAAAAGACCCAGCCGGAACACACTGATTCCATCTGACAACAGCATGAAACCCCTCGCTGTATAACAGCACAAAGTGCGACAGGTGCTTAGTGCAGTGAACCAGAGGAAAGCTGCCGGCCTTGATGGTGTGCCGGGTAGGCTACTCAAGGCATGTTCTGACCAACTTACAGAAGTCTACACAAAGATCTTCAACACATTCTTAGCACAAGCCAACATCCCACCCTTCCTGAAGTCTGCAATCATCCTCCCCCTGCCCAAGAAATCCACCCCTGACAGCCTGACTGACTACAAACAGGTTGCACTGTTGCTATGAAGTGTTTTGAGAGGCTGGTATTAAGACGCATTAAAGCCAGAAGCCAGCCAAAGCCTTATCCTGAGACCCACACCAGTTCACTCACAGGCAAAATCAAATGGAGAAACCATGTGCGAATGCTCTTTAATACACTAATCACAGACATACTCATAAACAAACTGTCTGCCTTTGATCTCCCCCTTCATACCTGCATCTGGATTAAAAAAAATTCCCCCCAGATTGCCAACAAACAGTAAAGCTCGGCCCCCACCTCTCCTTCACTCTCAACTAATTTCTGTGTGTTACACTCACACCTATCACCAGCTCCCCACAGGCTGCGCCCTGAGCCCGGTTCTATACTCACTATACACTCATGACTCACACCAATCCACGCCACTAACTTCATAATAGATTTCACAGATGACACCAACATAGTTGGACTCATCCAGAGGCTGTCCACCTGGTGCTCTGTGAACAGCCTCACCTTCAACACAAAGAAAAAGAAGGAAGTCATCAATGATTTCAGGGAGTACAGAGCAGACCATCTCCCTTTATACATCAACGGAGACTGTAGAAAGGGTCCAGGATTTCCGACTCCTAGGAACCCACCTAGCAGAGAACATCTCCTGGACTGCTCACACCACTGCCACAGTGAAAAAAGCTCAGCAGTGCTGGCACTTCCCTAGAGCCTGAAGAGAAACAAGTTGCAGCCGGAGCTACTGGTGAGAGCCTGCTATCATACTGCATCACAGTGTGGTATGCAAGCTCCTCATCCACAGACAAAAAAAAAAAAAAAGAAGACTACAGCACATCATAAACACAGCACACAAAAAAAGTCACTGGCTGCCACCTCTCATCCTTTCGGCAAATTGCAGTTAAACACTACATCAGCAGGGGCATAAAAATCGTCACTGGCTCTTCACATCCAGGCCATAACCTGTTCCAAATGTTGCCCTCGGGTCTCTGAAGACGAGAACCAGTAGGCTCAAAAGTTTATTCCCACAGGCAATAACCCTGAACAAAAACAACTACACAAAAACAGTTCAAGTGCAATAACTACAGTCAGTGTAATTACTTTACTGTGTCAAATCTGTTCTCAATATGAATAAAGTGGAGATTTTTTAAATATTCATTTTTAGTATTTATTACAATGCACATTTAAATGAATCTTTTTCCTACTTTTTGTTTATTTATTTGTTCACACTGCTTACATGTGAGACACATATCTGGGTGTGTTTGGTTGCCAACCGGGTGATGTGATTCAAATGTCATTGTGTTTTCAAATGCAGTGACAATAAAGGCTTTGAAATGAATTGATACATATCCCTGAACAGGGTCCATTATCCATATCACAGTGGGAGACATCCAAGAAAGAGTCAAGCATGAAGAGTTGGATAGCACCAGGTGCAGATATGATCCACACCTACAGGCTTAAGAAGCTAACTGTGCTTCATGAGTGCCTGGCAGCATAAATGAACCAGCTGCTAATGGATGAGACACAAACAGAATGGCTAACTGAAGGCCGGAAAGTCCCGACACTCAAGGATTCCCAGAATGGACTGGCCCTATCCAACTACCAGCCATGAACCTACCTCATCGAACATCTCAGACATCATAGCAGCGTTGCATGTGCGTTGCATTACTGCAGACACAGTAATCCAACAACATTTCTATACTACATATTGTTATAGCATCCCAATTATAGCATGGCATCTAGGTTTTGTATGAAAAACATAGCACAGCAGGCCTGTAGCAATTTTGATGTAGAAGCCAAACCACATTACTACGCATCTATAGTCATTGTGTGATGCATGCTAACCTAAAAAGAGGATTTTAATTCCTCAAACAAAAAGCACCTGCCAAATATTCAATACATTTTTCTGCCCACTACAAACCCAGGAACATTATTTACCATTTAAATTATAAGAATCTGTTGCAGTCAATACCATTTTTTATACAGGAAGTTTAGAAAACGTTTTCAAATAAACTAAGACCCATCCTAGAATCTACTATCCAGATTTCCTTAAGAATCAAGTACCAAAACGATAGGGTCCACAGAATAAAAATATTCCACTTCCACACTAATTACCACACCACTTGCTGAGATTTTTTGCCATATTGAGGAGTTGTTTTCTCTAAGTGCTACCAGATCTCAACATACAAATACAATACTGTCACTAATTAACACGGTGGCTAAAACAGAGGAAAAGAATTCACAGCCATTGCAGTGCATGAGTATACAACAACTCACATTTTCAAGGGATTCATCTAGAATGATTGCACCATAAGTGGGTACACCCATTTTGTACTCCTTCCACTGCTCAAGAACTTTCTGCACATCCTCTCCGTGAGGCAACAGAAACGGACAGTGATGGAACAGTTTGCAGCAGTCAAGAAAAATTATCTCTGCTAAAATGAAGTAACATAAACAGCAACTACACCTCATTTGATCATCTGAAGAGGTGCTGGACAACTACACTGCCTATTGTCATTATAAAAAATGCCTTCAAAAGTAATACACATTATAAAAAACAGATTTTTTTTTTTAAATCACAAGTTATTTAAAATCTCTGTAACATGTAAGGATATCAGCTTTGGCAAAGTCTCTTATCCCGCAGTGAGGAATTCCTGGAGTGTTTTGCATGCAGAAGTCCAGGTAGAACCAGTGGGCTAGCTCAATCTGGAAGCAAACTCGGATAGCATTGTCCCTTTCCTCACTGGGGATGTGCAGGATGAACCGGCTGGGGAAGCACAAATAAAGAAATGGGATTAGGACCAGAAACTGTATGTAGAGCTTCTCCTTTCACAGTACTGTCATTATACTTTGTGTTGCTCTGCAACTCAATGTTTGTACTGTGTCTTGTTACTTCATGTTGCGTTTTTTTCCATTTTAAAGCTTAAAGGAAGGACATTAACCAGATTCTAACAAATTAACTGCAGACAAACAGTTTGCATGGGAAAATGAGAAAAACTTTGCTAATGCTGAGAGGTGCTTTCTTTGTGATTCTTGTAAACAACACTGAACATATATTACCAAAACCTTCCTTGACAAAGGGCTATTTAATTCTAATGCTGTTTTTGTTTGTTGAGCATCTGGTTATATTTAGGGAGTTAGGCATTCAAGTGTGATATGACTGGAGTCCATCTTAAGACATATGTATCCATATTTGGCTGTATAATCAACCAAATATACTTAACAGCTTTGCTTTGCTGTTAAGTAAATGTGTTTCAGTCTGTGTATCTACTGGATCAGTGCTAGTAGCAATGTTCCTCCAGTTAACAGTTAAAAGCTTCTTGGCGAACAATAGGAACATGTACTCTTTTCTTACAGCATTTTACTCTAAGCACCAACACCGTTGGGTCTGTAGAATAATAAGATTCTCCCCTTTCATATCCTGCCAATACCCCAGGCCCTCTCCTCAGTCATCAGATTTAATTCAAGCTCCCACTTTTTTTTTTATACTGAGTTTAGTGCCATGTCATTTACTAGTGTCCTATAGATGTGTGAGATACGAATCCAAGTCGTCAGATGTTTTTCAGTTACCGTAATAACATATTAGTCAATACTCGTTCATCTTTTCAAGCTTTCCCACTCACAGTGGGAAAGGGTGTAGTGCCTTAGATATAGGTAGCAAATCAAAACTTATGGGAGACGTGCAAATTGGTATTGTAATTGAGCAAATGACATTATTACCACGAAGTCAAAGTTATTGTATTCAAGCCTTTATTGTTTGAATCCATTACCCTACGACGATAGGTTGAAACTGATGTTACCAGCCACTGGATTAACTCGTGATACAGTGCTTCGCCCACGCTCCTTCTAAAAGGGTGGATTTCGGTTTGATGTAGTGGTCATCCTACGGATAAATAATATTCAGTGCACCCTTTACTATGTTCACAGTACACATACTGACTGAGCTACGGAGAGCTACAAAGATAATACCATGCGCCATAGACGCCACTGCTCTTGATCTTGTACTTCTGTTCATCGTGATACCACTTAATCGGTTTTTGTGATAACAATTAAATTAAAGTAAATAACAGTGTTAGATGTCCCCAGGAAACATCAAGTTACCTGCAGAGATCGTCCAATACGCTGGAGGGTATCTCCACTCTTTTTGTTTCCATGTTGGTGCCAGACATCCCGATTCCTTCTCACCATCCAAGTACAAAAGCCATTAGAGTCGCACACTAGTCCATGGTTTTTAGTTTACGTTCTATTTCTAGCGCGATAAATCTCCAGCTTCAAACAAACTAGGAACGAGCAGCTTTCACTAACTACGAATTCGCCGTGCTCCTCCGGAATATGATGTTGAGGTTGCGTTCAAGTCATGTAGGATAGATGAAAATACATTGAAAGATAGTGGTTTGGAGAAGTGACGGGTACTAATTCAGCTGTGTGACTGTGGGTGTAAGAAAAACAAGTTTTTGTTTGTAGATGAAAACACTACACATTAATATTATACACCAACACAATGCCCGCTGAATGTGAGTTTATTTACACAGAATAGTGGACCTTTCCTGATTTGTGGTATTTCGAATGTTATATAAAAAAAAATTTGACTCTCACAGGAAACTCGGACTCTCCCGTGATGCCAACGCGAACGCCATGTACAAATTAGAAGTTTATTATTACAACACCTTGAAATAAAATGAACGCCACGTTAGTTCACAACCGGATGTTCGTCATTTGGCTTCCCTTTCGGTCACATGATGAGCTCAGTCTGACGCATTTTTTTTTCTTTCAATGAACTTTATGTGTCAACAACAATATAAACATATAAGGCACCGTTATTAATGCATCTATTCGGTTGAGCATTACAATAAGAGAAAAAGAAACACCAAAAAAAAGAGAGAAAAAACAAAAGAAAGAAACAAGACAAAATTGAGAGCATAGGTACAAAAAGTGTTAACAAAAAGGGAAATCATGATCAATATCTCAGATAGGGAGGCCTCCTTTTAACATAAACTGAACTTACTGAATAATACAACAACTTAGCGGGCTTTTTTGTCATTTACAAGTTTCAGCGACTTACTCCAAAGTTCTGCAGCATGGGTTAGTTAGTGATGGGGTTCTTGTGGCACAACTCCAAAAGAAGAGCTGGCTCTTTTGGGTCCCAAATGGCTCTAAATTTAAAAAAAAAAAAAAAAACATCTGTAGCCTCATATTTTATCTTTAATTGGCAAATATGAATGCTTTGTGTTTTGATAAACCCTTTTGCATTAAAATCAAATGCCTCAGCTTAGATGGGCTGATTCGGTTTCTCCTCTTAGTTAGTATCTGCTTCTTCTTTAAACTGCAGCCAGATGCTGCTTCATTTACAGTTGTCAGTCATATGAGTTTTTGCGATGCACTTGCACCGTCTCACTCACTGACTAAGGGGTAATGACATGAGAAGCAACCTTGAACCACAACTCTTTTTCCAGTTTAAAAAAATGAAATATAAAGTTCACAGATTAAAAAAAACAAAACTGTAAAAATTTATACTTCATTTCATGTTGCAGGATCAAATATGAAAATATCAATATCTGATTGGATTAAATTGGTTTTCTCACTCATAGTCTTAGAGAGACCAAGACTAGTCTTCCCTGCACCTTCTTCACATATGATGGGAGGCCAACTGTGTAGATAGTTGTTAAGCTCTGAGGTTGTTTACCATAACACCAGGATCTTGTCCTGCTTCAGACAGGCTGTAAATACACTGGGGTCAGCATCCACTGACCCCACTCTGTGATGTTATATGGCCTACCACTTTGGGAATGACAGCAAAATAATTCAGGATCACAGACCACTGTTTAGCACAGTCCTCAATAATAATTATATAATTACTATATAACATCTGTCTTTCTTTTAGACCAATGACTGTCCAATAACTCCAGGGGTAACAGAAAATGAAAAGAGAAAATATTCAATAAGTGATCCTTGCTTATATCCAAGATCAAAGAAGACAGCCAGATTGCTTTGAGAGGTGAAAGCACAACTGAGAAAACCTCGTGGGTTTTTGTTTCCATTGTATGTTAAAATAAAATAATAAATTTTGTCCAAATCAAATAGATGAGGCACATGTAATAGAAAAAAAGAATATAAGTTTAATACAACGTGCAACAATATATACACATTAACAGCATATCAAATATTACAAAAAGAACAGTGATCACACGAACACATTAAATGTATTCTGCAAAGTAAAACCCCTCACTAATGTTTACAAAAAAAGCGGGGGGAATGAAAAAGCTTCTGGTTTCATTGGATGCCATTTGTTTTAAGTCAACGTGTGAAAAGGAACCAAACCTCAACTCTCCACATTGTAGCATACAATTAGAAAACCTTTAATATAACAGTTGTAATTTAAACTAAATCAAAATGAAACAAATGTATTTCTGTTATAGGATTAAGAATTACAGATTATCCACCCCACGGATCCTCCGGGCTAGCTGAATGTCACGAGGGAATACAGTGACTCTCTTGGCGTGGATGGCACACAGGTTGGCATCTGAAAATATCAAGACGAGAAAAGCCTCTGCAGCCTGGGAGGACAAGAATGTAGAAAAGTTTGATTGGCAAGCTTTACTATGGCTTAATAGGAATATGTAATAATTACACAATATACACAATAAATAATTACATTATTTAGTTAACAAAAAGAAAGCCAAACAACACCAGCGACAAACTTGGAGAGCAATTGTTGCTGTTCAGAAGTGGGTTTATAAAAAGAGTTGTAAGGCCATTTCTAAAACAAGTCCATCAATGTACAGTGAAAAATATTATTCAGAAATGGGAAACATTCAAGGCAGTCACTAATCTTACCAGGAAATTTAACCCAAGGTCAGACTATGTAATGCTTCGAGAAACTATAAAAAACCCAGAGAGCTACATTTCACTCTTAAAAAAAGCTCCTAAAATCCTCAGTTACAGTTAGCACGTTACGTTTGAAAAAGACTGGACAACCGCATATCAGGACAAACACCTTATACCAAACAAAAGTATAACATGTAACTTTTTGCCAAAAGTATTGAACAAAGGCTGTGAATACTTATGTACATGTTTTTGTTTTTATTTTTAATAAATTTGCAAGAATTCTAAGCAAAAATTGTTCACTTTTTCATTATGAGATGTTGTGTATAATATTTTGAGGTAAAAAATGAATTCAATCCATTTTGGAATCAGGCTCAAACATGATAAAACTGTAACAAGTGAAGCACTGTGAATACTTTTCTGTCACAGTCACCTGTGTGAAAAGGGTACATAAGCTATCAACTGATCCCCACCTAATGGCAGTATGGCGATCTAAATGGCCTTATTTAAGGCAAAAAAACCCCAAAACAAACAAAAAAAACAAACAAACACTGCACACCATCACACTTGTAATTCTAGGTAAATGTATCAAATAGACAAGTGAACATTACAAGTGTCCACAATTCATCAAAAGGCTAATGGAGATGGCGTCTTACCTCTTGGAGGGCCAGAAGAGCATAAACCTGCCATCGAAGCCTTTCTCTAGAAAAGCTTTGGCACACCTCATGAACCTAAATCAAAAGGAAGAACCAACATCTTTTTAAGAAACAGAGGCTTCAGTCACATAGAACCCCCCCCCCCCACACACACACAACAAACACACAAAAAACCCTCTAGACAGTGATGCTTTTTCAACACCAACTATATGAGTATGTAACTGATTTGTTAAAAAAACAAACAAACAAACAAAAAAAAAAAAACACAACTGCACATGAACTCAGAAATGTTGGCACATGTCTGCCGTAGCAGTATCCCCTGAATGAGATGGTGGCCACCAGAGGTGATTACAGCTGTCAAGCTGAAGAAGGAGCACTGTTCGGACTTTGTTTGCCTGCCGGACTCCAGAGACAGCTGACAGGTCCTGACATCCCAAGCAGAGTCCAGCTCTGGTAGTAGCTGAAGCAAAAACTTGGGTGTGAGAGAAGTTCCCTGCCTGATCTTTGTGTTAACACTATTATTGCTAGCTCTTTAAAGGTGAAAAATTAGATTGCAGACACAAGCGGCAAATATGATCTTTTTTCAAAATGTGGCTGGGTTTTCAGGCTTTAGAGTTCAGTAATTTGGTTTGGTTCAGAGTAGAGCCGCTGATCCTCCACGACGAAAGAAGCCAGCTGACGCAAGCGCCTCCCAGATAAAGTATTCTTACTGGGCAGCCCAAAACCTCTGCTTTCATAGAGGCGCTCACATTTCCTACTGATCAGTAAATCAAGTGCATTTGATTAGTAACACCTGGCTGTTACTTTGTGCATAGGCCAACAATACTGGACCTGGTGAAATGTGGCTGGTATTGGACAGCACCACAGGCCCTGGTGTAATGTGGATTGCCTTAACAGGGAAAGTAAGTTCACCATTACTTCTTCCAGTTTTTTCGCAGGACTCTATGCGGTCCTGCATCATATGTACAGTCCTTCATTTGACTGTATGTATTATGCAGTTAATTTATTTTTTATTTAATAACTATTTTTTGTGCCTGCAGGTCATTGAGAGAATCGACTCTGATGGCACCAAATGCCCGAATCCTAGTCCTAGATCAGCCCCAAAGAGGACAAGACTAAAATTCCCTCGTGTCCTTCAAAGAGATTATAGACATTGAATTGTACAAAAGAATCAGCTCCTTTTATCTTGGTTCTTTTTGCTGCCAGTTTCAGCCTCAATTCTGTGAACACAGTAAAGATTATTTACATGCTATCATCGTGAGGATGGAGACATAGATTTTGTACCGGACAAGTAGATATCTATAATGGTTATTAACATTAAGACCCGAGTTAAGAGACAGAATATATGAGCATATTTGTAATTACTGTAGTTTCTCTTTCTCGTACTTCCAACAATTAAAAGGCATTGAAAAAAAAGAACACTTCTATTGATTCAACTATAAAAATAAATAAATAAATAAATAAATGAATAAATAAATAAAGACTCCCAGTGGGTAAAAAGTGACTTTATCTGTGTCTGGTCTGCTGTTGTCAGACTCACCAAACGGGCAAAGGGTGCCTTTCTAAGGAGGAGATCTGTGCTTTTCTGGTACTTGCGGATCTCCATCAAAGCTCTGGTTCCTGGTCGAAATTTCCTCTTCTTGGGGGAAACAGGAGGCTGTCCTAAATCCACAAATACATTTTGTTAGCAAGCCAATTAAGTAAAATCTTTGATAATCAAATAAGCCTTTGATTTTAAGTGCTGAAAAGTGTGTGTGTGTGTGTGTGTGTGTGTGTGGGGGGGGGGGGGGGGGGGAGCGGTCTTGCTCTCACACACACACACACAAAATAGATTAAAAGTTACTCTAACCTGGAACTCCACTGCGACTTGGGGATGTTACACTGGAGGTCCTTTGGGCTGTTACACTGGAGGTCCTTTGGGCTGGCACTTGGGGGCGCCGTTGAGGGGTTTTACCCTTCCGACGGCTGGCAGATACATTATGACGCATTGCTACAAATGTACAGGCACAATTACAAAGGGAATAACACCAAGGTCACAATTTAACTATATCAGATTAGGGACATTACTAGAGGCACAAAAAAACAAAAAACAAAGAACAAACTTTCAAGTTTCCTTTTCAGTCAGTAACTGTACTTATTATTTTATCAGACAAGGTAAGCAGTTATTTTGTTTTCATTTTATTTAAACTTTATTTATCCAGGTAAATAAAGGTATAGAGGGAGGTATAGATTCACCCTCTCTTCTGATAAAACAGCTTAAAAGGCCTAGAAAAGATCATCAGATTACAGAAGAAAATGCTCGGTAGATTGATTTTGTCTCAAATGCATTCAAAGTAAAAGGGGAAGTGTGGCTTACTTCAAATCACAGATCATTAGAAACATCAAGCTACCTTGACACATGAGAAGCAGCTCTTGTTTGCAAAGGTACTCATGCCAGTGGAATACGTCATTTTATAACTGCTTGAATGAGAAGGGAAAGCAGGACATGTGCCAATCTTATCCAAGTGTGTCAAGTCTTTTTTCCCCCCAGACACTAACTACTTCAGCTCCATCTTCAAAAATTACTTTCTCAAGAATACACCAACAGTCAAAAGTCATTTAATGTTTTTTGTTCCTAGGATCTGCTGGAGCCATTTGCCTAGCCTAGCCTGGAGTTCACTGCTCAGATTACCACTGTTACCCTCATCGTCCACATCTTCTCGAGTTCTTCTCTCAGCCCTCAGTACCTCTCCAGCAAGTTCCTTCTTCCTGATGTTGCTGTCATTCAGTATAGCTACATCTATCACTATGGCTGTCTTCCTCTGCTATGTACAGTTGGTTAGCCATCACTAGTTTGTCCGTCTGTATCTGGAAATCCCATGGGATCTTAGCTTGGTCATTCTCGACCACACTAGGGTGGTCATTTTAACCTCGGGACTTGAGTTTAAAAGATGTTCCTGTATAATATGGGTGCCTGCTAGCATTTGCACCCTGCTGTTATGTGCTGAATTGTCTCAGGGGTATCTTTACACAGCCTAAACATGGGTTCTTGCCTGGTGTGACAGACCCCTGCCTCTATGGATCTTGTACTCAAAATTAAAAGCCTTGGTAATGTTCACTTCACAGCTAGTTGCTAGCCCATACAGACCTTTGCACATCAGTGGTTCCTTCCTACATTGAGAATCCAAAGCATACATAGCTAAAGGACATCTTATAGCTTAAACGTGTACTGCACACCTGGCAGTTGGCTTGAATCCTGGTCAAATCACATTCACACCATAAACAAACCAGGAGTTCATTTGGAAACGTACAGAGACCACCTTCTCCAAAGGGTCTCTGTGGGATTACGGTGTTCACACTTGCACAAATGAACTGCAACAATTGGGAAAACAAAACAGAGTTCCATTTAAATGGACTGAATAACCCATCTGTGAAAGTACCCTAACAAATTAGTCACAAAGAATATCCTTAGAATGCATCACAAACCAAATTTTAAAAAATGGATATAATCCATTTTGGAGAAAAAGCTGTTATACCATAAAATGAGGACAAAGTTATAGTTTTAAGTGGCATTGTTGTCATGCTCTGCACTGTGTCCCTTTTCTAATCTGACACAATTTCTTGTTTCTTATACAGTCTACAACATGCAATTCTGAGATCTTCTCTGGTACCTTCATTCAAGCAACTGTTTCAAATTACATTTTAGAAAAACAGAAAATTATGACACGGGCATTATAAATAAAGCCTAATATAACTATGCTGGGATGCTATGTCATATTCCTGCGAAGAATCACAGCGTTTTAAAACTACTGTATACAAGGAAATTGACAAGTTGCAGTCGCTAAAATACAAGCTACGCTATATAGCTAATACATAGTGTTGCTATAATATGAGCAAACAAATTTTACTAAAATATAGAGAAAGCTAGAGATAAGACCACCTTGATATAAAATATTTGATCTATTCGATCGAACCATTGGGTCCTGTTGCAAAAACTCGTTCGGAAATGGCAATAAAAAGGTAGTGAGGATTAACAATTTCAAATGGGTGACTAACTGACATCAAATTATCCACAAGAAATTGCACGGGGAAAAAGTATGAATGCCTTGTACAATATTTAGAGCAACATTACTCGGTTTCCACAGAGACGTCTGCTAAGGTCACACATGAAGCTTAAAAATAATAACGTGTTTAGTTTTTATTATTATTATAATTATTATTTCCCCACAAAATAAAAGTTTCATGCACGACTCGTACGGCCAAATGGAACAGAAGGTCCTTGCTTTGCAGATTGTTTATCTAAATGACATGTTCTAGGAGCTATTACACGTGAACAACAACACATTCACCCTTGAAAATGTTTCATTAGAAAAGTAAAATAATAGTACACGTACCTGTTGGGTTCAACACCACTTCTCAACTTGAAATACTCGAAGCCGATATAACTACCCGAAAAGCTACAAACGCCACACACTCCAGACTGAAATTCAAATAACGCCCCCCGCTGGCTCAGCCAATCAGCTTTGATCCAGCTTGCGGGCCAGATTCTTCTTCGTCTTTTCCCGTTTCACGTATGGCTCACAACTTGCGACACACGCCTGCTGGCCTCTACTGTTTATATCCAAGTTCCGTTTGAAACTTACTGAAATGTTACCACTATAAAGCTATTCGGTAATTTTTGTTCATTGCCATTTTAGGCTAGTTAATCCAAGATGAGCAAGGTTTTGAAATTGTTGTCCAGCCGCTCACAAGTCTTTAATCAGTCTCTAAACTCTTCTGGTGTGCATAATACCAGTAAAAGAGATGTATATCTTTTATTAAAATAAAGGTAAAAATAAAATAAAATTCTTGCAGTGGTAAAGATTGAGTCGTCATACTGGTTTTGAGCTGTCCCTCTTATACTTGCCTACCAGATGTTTTCCATACAGGACAAGCCCTGTCTTAACTATTTGATACTCAAAAATTAAAGAAAACCTTTATTCTTCTTTTATAAACTATGCTCTTAGAATCAGAAAGTATGTACACAGTTTCTGCATTTAGATTTTGTTCCTTTCATTTTTGTACTGGAATCAATTTTCCAAGTATTCTGCTCAGTTTCTTTACCTAAATTATTCATTACAGAAGTGTAATCTGAAAGTGGGTGTTGTTGGGCAATTTGTATTCTTTTCTCATGACACAGCATTTGTTGCCAAGTGATCTACAAACTTGTCCCCCTGTAAACTGCATGTGGTGATGCATAAAAAAGCCATCTCACTACCTGCTTAGTAATATCTGTGTGATAAAGCTCTAAAATTGTATCCGTTTGGGACTTGGATTTTATTTCTCTTAAAATAGTTAAAGCTATTGTCGACCACTAAAATAATAATTCCTGTGTGTTTGCTGTGAATACCCTTACTGTGATCTGATCTTCCATGTACTTTTTCAGGATTCATTAAATGTTGCTCACCCACTTTTTGGATCCTTTGGTGGATATGTGTAAATCAGTGAGTGTGCATTGTCTGGAGCTCTTTAGAGATAACCCTTTGGAAGCTATTGTTAAAAGACAGAGAAGTGTGTGACATAATACTCTTCAAATTATTCAATAAATAATCAAATATATACTATAAAGCATAATGCTGTGACATTATAAAGCTCAGCAATTAGCAATGCATGAAAATAAGATTTTATTGTGTTTTCACAGACCAGTAGGTCACCAAAAGTGATTTTTAATAAATTCCTTAATAATTCTTTAGACAACGGATCATGTTCTGCTATATATAGATTTTTTTTTTTAGTAAGAAAAAGAAATAGTTACCATCTTCCAGTATTTTTCAGCAGTAGTCACTAAATAAATTTGCGAACACTAATCATTTAACAAGGTTTTTTTTATTCATCCTATTCTACTGAATACATTTTATTCTAGCTGAAAAATGCTGCTGAATTTCATTCAGTGTCCATAATCTGAACAGATTCATTGACCACATCCAGGGACAGGGGTGTCACAGTTTTGGTCAGGACAGCGGTGGTCCCAGTCTTATACCTGTACTGCCCTTCTCTGAAAAGAAAAGACAGAGAGAGAGAGAAAATGTAATGCATTAGATTTATCTAATTGGATTTGGATTAGATATTTCCTAAAGAAGAAAAACTGTCAGGTCAGTTTCAGATTTATCCACACATTCATGCCTATATTAAGCAGAATTTAGTGATCATATTAGTCTTTTTGTCCTTTATGAAAATGCCCATGTGAGTGCTCTGATTATGTGACCAGCAGATTAACAAACGAAAAAACACAAATTAACAGTGTAATAGAATAATGGCTCACCTTTTTCCCTTCGTTGTGGGCTTGTCATAGCCACGCAAATATTCCACTCCAGCTTCAGTGATGACACACAAGTCGACGTTACTGCCTGAACCCAGGTCACAGAAAATCCCTGCAGCGATGGCATCTCGTACTAGCTGCTTCGCCTCTTCCAACTGAAGACATGTTATTAAATTTCATTCAATTTATATGTCTTTCCGATTCTGTGGACATTATTACTTCAATTTGTTTATTCTTAAAGATTTGACTCTTTATTTAATTACCTACAGTATGTCATAAGAGGGAACATGACAATGCCTTACCTCCATATTTGGTTTGAACCTGTCCTCAAATACAGAGACAGCAGCTGCTGCTCCAGATCCTAAAATCAGAGCCAAACATTGTTATTATTACTATTACTGTCACTGTCTGTTGCTAGGCAAAAGTATTTTCATTCAACTGTATGTTAATAATGATAATTTATGACTGAAAGTTGGAATGCTGTATGAAGTATTAAAAAAACAGGATGCAACGAGCTGAAAAAATGATTTGTATAAACTAAGAACATGTATAATTTTAAGAAATATATTATAATTTTTAATGGAGCAACACATCACAAAATGATAGATTCAGAATGCAGTTTAGCATCGTCTTGCTGAAATATGCAAGACCTTTAAAAAACATCATCTGGATGGCGCTTTCCAGATGTGCAAACTACCAATCCCATCAGAGATGCAGCCTTTATAAACGAGATAGATAGAATAATGTTTTTCAAACATGTAAATATATGTAAAATAACAAGAGATAAGAAAAACTTAAAAACATCAAGTTTTCATGAATATCTCTATGTCTACACAATGTTTATGCTCATAAAGGAGTAGGGTGAAGTTTACACTTTTTCTGTTCCTTCCGCCTTATTTCAAATTCCATTATTTACAAATCAATATTCACAATTCGACATTATATGATCCACACATGTTTGACTGTATACAAGTCTAGACTCATATACAACACATAAACATACACACACACAAAAATTTCAGCTTGTAAACCAAAACACTCTTGCCTCAGTCTATGAATTTGAGGACAAGGCTTCAACAGAACACAATGAGAGGAAATTTCCTATATTCACGCAATTTATCATTTATTAAACAATCACATGAATTTTTGTATTGATGTCTTTTTCTTAACTTCATTTGTACAGGAGTTCCACACACTAACTGTTGTGACTGTAATGCTGTGACATTTTACATTAGTCCTAACTGCTTGCTGAACATAAGGATTCTTCCCAGGTTATGAGTATTTGGTCTTATCTGGAAAAAGTTCTGAATGTTGTGTGGCAAAGTTTACTTGCTGCTTTGTACATTGTACGGTTCTGAGGTCACCCAAATCCTTAAATCTGAGAATATTCAGTTTAATAAAAAGTGGATTTGATGGTTCTCTTGAGGTGGTTTTATTTATTATCCTTATTGCTCTTTTTTGCAGAATTGGATGGGTGTGTGCTTTATGCGTGTTTCCCCACACGTCCACACAATATGTCATGTACGGGAGTATCATAGAACAATAAAGAGTATATAATGCATTTGATTTATACGATCCTTAACCTTGTAGAGAATTGCCAGAGAATTGCCATGTTATTTATTGTCAGTTTACTATTGGTAGAATATGTGTGATTCCCAAATATTATGAATTTTGTTCTACTCAGGTTCAATATTAATTTATTATAGTCAAACCAGGTCTTCAGATTATTTAGTTCATTTTCTAGTTCATTCAGAAGTTGTTCCAAGTTACTTCCACGGCACAGTAATTTTGTATCGTCTGCAAATAATATTATTTTCAAAGACTTTGAAATTGCACACATCTCATTAATGTACAATATGAAAAGCAGTGGCCCCAAAACTGACAGCATATTCTTTGATTTCAATAGCAGTTGTTACTGTATCTATAAACTTCATTAACGTATGTGTTGTGGTGCTTTTGCATCTAATCTGCTATTCATTGTTTTTTGTGATAAACTCATACAATCTATTTTAAAAAATATTTTTCCAGTATCTTAGAGAACTGTGGTATTAAAGAGATGGGCTGATGGTTTGCGAGAATATGTTTATCTCCAGCTTTATATATTGGAACTAACTTTGCAATTTTCATCTCAGGGAATACACCATTCTGTTATGACAGATTACAAATGTAGGTAAATGGTTTCACAATACATCCAATAATACCTTTATTTCAATTCATAACAATGCCATCACAGTCAGTTAGTTAATTTTTTGGAGTTAAAGGATGTAGCTACATAAATAATTTCCTCTTCATCTACTCCCCTTATAAACATTGAGTTTGCTACATTAATAGTTTTAGTTTTAGGAGCATGTCCAGCTTTTACAATTCCTTAAGCCAAGACAGGATCAAAATCAAGAAAAAAGTCATTAAAACCATTTGCAATTTCTTTTATGTCACTGATCATTGTATTTTGTATTTGCAAGTTATTTTGATATTCTAATCCCTTAGTTCCTTTATTTACAATGTTATTTAGTATTGTCCACATGTTTTTCATGTTATTCTTATTTTCATCTAAAACTTTACTGTAGTCATTTCTTTTGCTGCTTCTTATAATTTTTATCAATTTATTCTTATACCTCTTATAAGTTTGTTCAGCTTCTATTGTTCTTTAAAAAAATAAAATAAAATTATACAACAGAGTTTTCAAATGCCACGTCAACATCTTGAACATAGATGTGTCAAGGTCTGCGGAGGCAGACTGTGCGGAAAGGTGTGTGGTGGACCCAGGTGCGAACACAAACGAGGATGCGGGAGTGGATTCCAACCAAAACGAGCCTTTTATTATGGCTGAAAAACTCATGGAAAAGAACAACAAAGTAACTGAGGGAAAACCTGAACATAGACTGGGAAACTATGACTCTAATGAGATTTAGACTGCAAAATACAAACTATGGCTGGGATACTATGACAAGGGGTAGGGGAGATAACACAGACGACGCGAGACAGACTGTATGAAACACAGAGACTAAATACACATGAGGGATGATCAGGGGAAGTGGCCACACATGGGAACACAGCTGACACACATGAACTTAACGACAGGACAGAAGGAGTGAAACTGAATACACTGACCGTGAATACAGACTTTCAAAGTAAAACAGGAAACATGGAGATTAGACAAGACACATGAACCGGGGAGACGTAGTACAGGGGAGATGACATAACCACACGAAGGGCAAGGGAGACTTAATACACGGGTAGTATGTACAAATGGCTGGACTGCCTTAGTGACCCTAAACAAAGAATAAACATCAAAATAGGCTAAAACACAAAACACTGGGTCGCACGACCCAGGACCATGACAAGATGTTACTCCAGTCTTGGCTGTTGAGGCGGCAAATTGCTTCTTGTGTTTTATGTCTAATTAATTTCTTATTAGGTTCACATCTGTTAATCCTGGCATAGTTCTGTAATGTTGCAAAAACTGGTAGATGGTAACATATGTCATTTATTATTAATCCACTTAAAACATTCCTGTCAACAGCATTAGTGAAAATATTATCGATAAGTGTAGAAGTTATCGGTTATTCAGGCTATTCTTGTTGGACGGGAGATTGAGGGATAAAGACATAATGCTAGACATTGTATGTGTGATGGCTGCACTTACAGCCACACAGTGGTAATGGCCACCATATTAGCGTAAAGGCTTATACATAACACTGCATTCACATTTGTCTTTAAATATAGGAATTAATTTACAGGACAATGAATAACTGGTTTTGGTTTAGAATTAATTAACATATCCACATAACACTGCATTCTAAAATAAGTGCGCACATTTTAGTTTTAGTTAAGTATGATTAATCTTTGATTTTTGAGTTACCTTAGTTGCAGCTGCTCCAGTCCCTTGATTGAGGAGCCAAGAGGTGGAAAAGGGGCGGAGCAAGCCTTGATGGAAAACTGCAAATTTGCTCATTCCATAACTCGGGACCATGGGGGGGAATTGGAGTTCGTTATGTTAGTTTCAGTTAGGTTTTTTGTGTGTTTTACCCCTTGTGTTTTTTGTGGACTGATCAGCCACTATTTAAGTTTCCCCTTTGTCTTGTTAAGTTAGGTCAGTTTGTTTGAGTTATCAGTATTGTTTGTTAACTTTGAGCAGAGTTCTGCAATTTTGACCTCTTTTATGGGCCCAAGACTTTGATTCTTTTTGAATGATTTCCTTCGCTGCTGGGCCATCACAGTATGAATGAAATTAGTGATGGTGCTGTTCGCAGTTCGATTCAACAAATCTATATTGAAATCAACACAAATAAATGTCATTTTCTTGCTGTTAACAGGATTATACTTGTTCATCTAAACTGTAATTCTAATGAATGTACTCAGCTTGAATCTGTATGACGCAAGCAGGGAGAGAGGAATAACAAATATTTGTGTAAAAATGTAGGGTGCAAATGTAAAAAAATAGATAATAAAGTACAAATATGTTTGTTACTTCCTACCTCTGGAAGACAGTCATTTCTGGAAGTCTTCCTGTGCATATGTAGTGTATAAACATGTAGTTTATACTGTGATGAGCTATTCAAGGTCTTCACAGTTTTATGAGGAACAAACACTGACCTGACTCATTTAAACATTAAAGAGGAACCTAAAGGGATGAATCTGTTTTATGTCTATACATATAAAAGACAGAAAACATACCAAAGAACCTATTTTAAATTGTATCATTAAGAACTTTGTTACTACCAGCCTGCAGTTTATACAGGATCACCCCAAGCAAGTCACCCCAAGGCTGTTTTTTATTGTGAGGTAAAGACCCTACAGTATTAGAAAGAAAGGAATTGGTGAGGAGTTTTAAAATATATATATATATATATATTTAACAGGAACAGGAACAAAAGCCCAGCAGAACCAGGCTCAAGGAGGTGCAGTTATGTGCTGAGGTCATTTGAGGTAAGGGGGAAAGGAAGAGAACAGAGAGAGGAAGAACACAAAAGGCAAACTACAGGAGAAGCCAGAGTTTATTAATTGCTAATGATTAAATACAGTGGTGGTGTATAAATACACAAGAGAGTGAAAGGAGATGAGTGAAGAAGAAATGCTTAAGCCTATTGCAGCATTACTAAAGGAGGATTTAGGGTCACCTGATCGAGCTCTAATATTAGGTTTTGTCGAAAATGAGAGTTTTGAACCTAATCTTAAAAGTAAAGAGGGTTACTGTCTCACGAATCCAAAATGGGAGCTACTCCATTCATACTGGCAGCTCCTCAAATGAGCCCTCCCAGCAAGTAAAATTATTAAATTTGGAATGAAGAGAATGAATTGGTGCTTCAGGACTGCTTTGATGCTACAAACTGGAGTGTGTTTAAGACTGCTGCCCTGAGAGAGCACAGTTCTGTGAATTTAGAGGAATAGCCAGTATGCATCAGTGGTTACCACTGATGCATACTGGCTTCCCTGGTTACCATCAGAGAAGCCAAGAGCCAGTACAGACTGAAGCTGGAAGGATATTACAACAACTCAGATTCCAGATTCATGTGGCAGGGCCTGCAATACATCATTGATTTCCAGCAGAGGAAAAGCAGGGTCACAGTCAGCTGCAACACATTACCAGACGAGCCGAATGAGCTCTACGCTGGCTTCGACACCTTCAACACCAACCAACACGGAGGCATTCTATCAGCAGAGGCGGCACAGAGCTCTTTGAGGGTCTGCTCTTCAGAGCTGGCTGATGTTTTTACAGACATTTTCAATTTGTCCGTCACCCAGTCAGCTGTGCCTACATGCTTCAAGTCCGCCACCATAGTACCCTTTCCCCAAGAGAAACAACATAACCTGCTTGAATGACTATTGCCCCATCGCACTCACTTCAGTTGTGCTTTGAGAGGATAGTCATGACCCATATCAAAGAAGCCATCCCAGACACATTACACCCTCTGCAATTTGCATATCAGAAGAATCGTTCTACTGAAGACACTGTTAATGCAGTCATCCACACAGCCCTCTCACACCTCAAAAATAAGGACACCTATGTTTGAATGCTGTTTATAGACCTTAGTTTAGCATTGAACACTGTCATCCCAAACAGACTGGTGTGAAAGCTCTCTACTTTTCGACTGACACCCCCCCTCTGAAGCTGGGTCCTGGACTTCCTCACAGGCAGACATCAGACACAAACCAAGTACTCCCCAAGGCTGTGTTCTCAGTGTTCTCTGTGTTCTCAGTTCACTCCTGTACACCCTCTTCACCTACGACTGTGTCCTCTCCCAGCAACACCTAAGTTCGCTGACAGCACAACCTTCATCAGGCTCACTGGTGAAGAGGAGACTGCTGGTATTCTCAGCTGGTATTCTGGTGCCTGGAAAATAGTCTCTCCTTAAATGCTGAGAAGGGTATGATGATTATTATTACAATTATTATTGTTGTCTGGGTCTACTTTGCTAGCGAGAGACAGAGAGTTGTTGAAAGGCTGCTCCAACAGAAATTATTGTTTCGGAGAAAAACACGAACACAGTGTACAGTCGAGTCTTAATGGCTTACTTACAACTGGGCTACACTGCCCATGAGGCTACATTCTTTAGAGCTATGCCTGTAACATTCTGCCTATTGCCTTCATATTAAATAATTTTTTGAACAATAATTTTTAAAAATATTTCTTCACGTCATTATGCGGGCCGCAAGTAGAGGTGACATGGGCCGCAATTTTGAGACCCAGGCATTAGAGCCTCTTAATGCGTGTTTTCTTTAGGGTTCCACCGGCGTGGAATTACCAAAAATAGAGAGGGCATAGCCTAACATATGAAACAGGAAAAGACCGCCGTGTAATCCCGTTATTTCAACAATGTAACTGTATTCTGAATACCACCTTTTTAAATGGTAACTGTAACGGAATACAGTTACTCATATTTTGTATTTTAAATTCAAACATGTATTCCGTTACTCCCCAACTCTGTTGACTGATTATTGACCCGAGGATGAGGAGAGGCCAGCACACCGCACTATACATCAACGGGACTCAGGTGGAGAGGGTGAAGACCTTCTAATTCCTCTACAGGTGCACAGTGGAGAGTATCCCGACAAACTCCATCATAGTATGGGAACAGCACCACTCAGGACAGGAAAGCTCTCCAGCGTGTCATTAAACGGCACAATTCATCTGTGGAGTACCCTTCCCACCACTACAGGACATTTACAACACTTGGGTCAGGAAAAGGGCACACAACATCATCAAGCACCGCACCACCCCACAGCACACATTGTTCTCACTCCTGCCATCTGGCAAATGCTACAGGAGTGTGAAAGCAAGGACAACCAGACTAACAAACAGTTTCAATCCAAAGGCTATCAGGCTACTGAATTACTGACTTATGACCTGTAATTTGCAATTTTGTACAGTTGTATACAACATAACACAACTTCAGACACTATCAACATTTTAATACCACATACTCTGTATATATTACCACTGTGACAGTGTTGCAACTACTTGCAATTTAAATTCTGACTACACCTACACATAAGCTACAAGTGCTACAAACTTGTACTTGTTTTACTTTATTTATTATTTTCAATGCTATATTCTATGCTCAGAGTTAAGTTTAGTCTTTATTTTTATTTTTATTTTATGTTTGTTTTTATTTAGTTGTGTGAAGGGAACCTGCAAAGTAAGAATTCCATTGCTCTGCTTAACCACTTGAATCTCTTGAATCTTTCACAGGAGTTGGGCCTAGAAGCTGAAGGCTCTGTTACCCATTCTATTTTTGAAAACTATAGAATATGGCAAAATGGTAAATTGTTATTGTACATGTACAACGAAATTGTGTACAGTGAGGAACTACACTAAGCCTACAGTATAAGTGTTGTGTTGGGATAGTAAGGTAGTATCAAGTCTCTAAGATATGAGTTTTGGAATATACTTCCAGAAGCTTGGAGAGCATGAAAGCTACTTAAAGACATTACAAGAAAGCTTGCCTAAGAGAGGTCAGATTGTGTTGTAAAATAAAGGTGGTCATCCCAAATATTAACTTTAAGCTTGTTAGACTTGTGCAGGGGCAGCATTGTTGCCGTACAACAAGAAGGTCCACGGCAACTCCAGCATCTGGGCCTTTCTGTCTGGAGTTTGCATGCAGTTTGAATCAATGCGAGTTCTCTCTGGGTAATATCTCCCACAGTGCAAACACATGCAGTTAGTGGGGTTAGGTTAATTGGTAATTCTAAATCGCCTGTAGGTGTGTATGGTATATGAGTGTGAATGGTTGTCTGTCTCTGCCTGTAAGCACTGCAAAAGACTAGCAACCTGTCCACGGTGTACCCAGCCTCTTGTACTATGGCGGCTGAGATAAATTCCAGCCCCGCAAGATAGATAGATGGATGGGTGGAATTGTCCAAACTCTACATTTCCCTTATATACTGTACTTGCATATGTGTTTGCACATTTCAAAATTACCGTTTCTATTTGCTACTTTCATAGCAAAATAAAAAGCAATAACAGGTGCCTCAAGACTTTTGCACAGTACTGTTTTTATCATAAAGTAGTAAAACATCTCAGTTTAGGCATTTGGTATGTTTATAATATGTTATATGGTCAATAAAATATTAATTTATGAGATTTGCAAACTGCTGGATTCTGTCTGTGAAGGTTCTCAGTCATCCAGGTCATCGTAGTCTAAAGAGCTTGGAAAGAAAAGCATCTGGACTTGTTTAAGTTGCTTGAAGACGTTGCACCTCTGTCTGCCATCTATAATCCAGTTTTGAGAACCCTTCCTAGATGCCTTAACGCCCACTCACATCCTGGGCCATCTAACCTCAGGAAATCACATGATAGGATGGGGCCAGGTTTCACAATGAGCTCACCCGAAACTCTGGCTGATTGTGACCCACACCTGTTTTCACACCTCGGCTCATATGATTAGGTAGAGGATCATCAGGGGGTCCTTTGTCCCTCTTTGGGGGGGAAACTCCCACTGGGTTTATATCTGGGACTCTCCACCATTTGACCCTTAGAACCGAAGAAGCTACTCAGATGAGAGGTGAAACGTCTTCAAGCAACTTAAACAAGTCCAGAGGCTTTTCTTTCCAAGCTCCGTAGACTGGTGGATTCTGTTTTTTTATTGATGTTTTAAACCAAGTTCCAACTTTTAAAATCATTTGATTTTTCTTCTAGAAAACTCTTAGACACCTGCCACAGCATTCTGCACATATAGTAGACAGTACCCTAAACATATACATACCCATGGTGAGAAAAGGCAGTTTGTCATAAGAGCCATGAGGGTAAACACTGTACAGGTGAGCTCCAGTCACATCAACTCCTCCAACAATCAGAGATGACCCCACGTGACCCTGGTACCTGACAAATCAAACAGATGGCATTACCACAACATCCAGCTTTTTTTGTTAGAGGAATACGGAGCACATCCTCCAAAATGTGCACATGTGAATAAGCAACAAAACAAAAACAATAGAGTACAGAGACAATGAGGGTACACGAATGCTTATCGCTCCAGCAAGCCCTAGTTCAGAAGCTAATGATAGAAAATTATCCAATTTAAATTTTAGTAAAATAATAGTGTGTAACCCTTGTTTATTTTCCCATAATAAGTTAGCTTTACCCAACCATAGCAGCTCTATGCCCGACAATTTGAATATTGCTTGTTTAGCATCCAACTATTAGTTACTTATGCTCTATTGCTCTCACCTGAACAGCATTTGTTTGAGCTGTCTGGTAACCATAGCAACAAGTGGGGGTCGCCCAGTGTTGAGCATGTGAAGTTCCACATTGGATGACATGATTTGTGTAGTTATCTCTGCATCTGCAGCAACACCAGCTCCACAGCAGCTACAAAACATACAAAAAAATTGTTAGACAAGTCAAACAATAACCCGTTTGACGAACATGGCATAAGTATCTCTGCTTAGCCTTTGACGCATAAAGAAAAAAAGCCACATTTTTGTACTTTTGTACATTTTTATGCATTTTTTAATTTCTTTTGTTTTGGAGATACATGGCAGAATGGTATACCATGTATTGCCTCAAGTCTTATTATCCCTCTCTGTTTTTATTCTTCTTTGTCTCTTTGTTTTTTGTGTTTTTAAGAGAGAAGGAGAGAGATCTGAAGAAAGTAAATAAGCCATATAGTTGCTGAATCTGTCCTCATTTTGAAAATTAAGTCTGTCCTCCGAAGTAGACCCTTGCCTCAGCAAGTATAAGTGTCAGTATAACAATGCATCCATAGTGTCTATAGCTGTCCATGTGTATGACACCCAGGAAGGTGCCAGTTTGCTCTGATGATGTGTGGTGCATCTCCTGCCCTGGAACTGGAGAAGCATCAGACAAGGGGCACCAGGAGACAAGGAGGAGGAGACATAAGAACTAAGGAGGCATTGGCCAAGTCAGGAACTGAAAAGTCATCAGCAATTTTGAAGAAAAAAATTAAATGTTAGCAATAGTATTTGCATTCTAGCTATTGGAATGTTTTTCTCTGAAGAGAGAATGATGGCAGAATCAGCACTAGACGAGCAGATAGGGGCCACAAGAGGTAGACTTTGGAATGTGACCATTTAGTTTGTAAGCTGATTCAGGCAGATGGCTGGCTGATGGGCCATACTGGTTTAAATCTTGACATCAGGAAAGAAATCAAGAAACTGAATAAAATGAAGCTGGCATGCTAGGAGCCTTGCCGCCATCGGGGGTCTTGTTTTCTAGTGAGAGCTATCTTCAAAGTGAGTGAGGAGTCAATTCGACTTGTCCTGTAAAATTAATGAGTAAACTTACTAGATTTTTGGAGCAATGTAGTGAATTTTCATGCAGTTTTTGTCAGCCACAACCATGTCATCTGTAGCTCTGGTATCTGCTCCCAAGATGACTCCATCCTAACACCACAAAAAGGAAATATAAAAGTTAACACACTTTAAATGATAATTCAGCTTCCTAGTGTATTACTAGTGTTGTCCAACCACTGATGATTAATCCAAACCTTGTATACAATTCCAGCAATGGTGGTGCCTGTCTTCCTGGCATTAGGAGCTTTGTAACCAGCCTGAGACAAATTAGACTCCAGCACGGCATTCCTGGTAATGACACGGCAGAGAAAAGGGAAGACAGAGAGCCTCATATTAGTGTGAAATCGCTAATCTTTTTTTTTTTTTTGTTCCGCCATTAATGTCGTAAAGCCGTTTTTGTAAACGCTGTTAAATCCAGTTTGTGTACCTGCGGCTGTTCTCAAAAGAGAAACCTCCCGGCTGAAGCGCAAAGGAATTCAGACTGTGCAGCATATTAGGTGCTGATTCTAAAGTAAAAGACTAAAAATCAAAGAAAACCCTTGTCGCGGTGCGTCAGTTTGTGTAGGTGCTTCTCAGAAGTTTTCGCTTTTACTTTCACTTCTCAGAACAAGTCCCGCCTTACCCGCTGTAAAAAAATATCCACATCCGTCTGACATTTGCTCTTTTCTCTTATCTGTTCTCGTTGTTTATTGTTATTCGTTCTAAACAATTATTCATTTCCATGAAAAATGTGTTCAAAGAATAGTAAAGATATATGAGTTTTGTTAATTTGTTAATACGAATAATCTCATAAACCACTAAAATTAACTTCTGAATTACATTGGTAATGTTTCTTTGCAGTGTATTAAACGTTACCTGCAAAGATGGAACCTGCTCCCGGAGGCTTAAACTGGCTTAAAGTGGCAGTTTAAGTGAGGCATCAGGATGAAACCTTTAGTCTGGGTTTAGTCTTTTTCTCCTCGCTTTTTTTTTTTTTTTTTTTTTAAATGTTAAGGCCTAGACATCTATTGTAGACTATCTTTTCACCATTAGTGGTCAAGAACTGAACTGGAATTCAAAAAATAAAATAGCGTTATGGCACCTTCAGTAGGTTATTAAATCTGTCAGTTTAACTGTCTAAGATATTTTTTAATGTACTGCAGGCTGGCGACAATAACAAACGGACATCAGTCTCCTTACACCCTAAACATATCCCTTTTTTTCTCCTCGTGTCATGGCGCAGATGTTTACGTTGGGCTTGTAACATAGTTAAAAAGGTTCAAGTAGCCTTTTTGTTTGTACTGATACATAAAGAAAGTTCTGCCAACAAAATAAAAATAAATAAATAAATAAATACAGCTAAATAGGACAATGTCACCATCTAGTGTCAAAAGTCATCCCGCACTGACTAGAAATGGCAAATGACTGTGGATAATCCTCAGCGTGATGAAGGATTAACGTTAGTGGTGTGATACGATGTTGGTATTCGCCCTAAACCAGGGCCAGGGTCATTACTGCCAATGCCAATACTGATATAGATACTTTTAAATTCAATTCAATTCACTTTTATTTATACTGGTTGATTGGTGCTGCGGCACTGATGCGGATGCTGTACCAGTATGTTGTGGTGAAGAAAAAGCGCTTATGTATGGAAAGATTTTCACGGACACAATACATACTCAACTCTACTGCTCCAGCCACAGATGCATTTTCCTTACAAATGTGGGGCCATTTAAGGAGACATAAACAGGCTTTAAACAGTGTGAGATTTACTGGGAACAAGCATTGTTACAACAAGGAAATCATCAACCAAACATAAGTGTCTAAAATTTTTGTACTAAGTTTATTTGGCCAATCTGCACAGCTTTATGTTGTGTCACATATATCATTTCAGAAAGGGCTCTGTAATACACTTGAAATGGGCCACACGTTGGAACAGAGAGTAGCAATGTGGCTCTGAAACAAGTATTAGTAGAGAAATACTTAAATATATCTTTTGATATATGTACAGCGGTGCCACTGAAGCAGATAAGGATGCTCAGCTCACAGCTGACTCACAGTTCAAGATGAAGGCAAACATAGAGAATCAAGGCTGAGATGGTTTGGACATGTACAGAGGATGTTGAAGGTTGAGCTGCAAGGTGCGAGTAGAAAAAGAAGACAGAAGAAGAGGAGGTTAGGGTGAGTGTGAGACCTAACAGGACCTAAAATTAATTAGTAAAAAAAAAATCTTGATCAGTCGGTTTATTTGTTTATTTATTTTTGCATGAAGAAATTAATGATAGTTTGCTACCTACTACAGACACATGGCTGTCTGTGATGACACCTCAAAGGAGATGTTTCTTTTTTGTCTGTTGTTTTTTTCCAGCCTTGTGTCTGTTGTGTTTGTTGGTGTCAATTTTGTCTGTCATATCATTGTTTTTCTGCTCAGTTTCTGTATGTTATTCTTTACAGAAGAAAATTGATGGTTTCTTACTCCACCTCTACCTTTGAAATGAAGTGATGGTTAAAGCTCTTCCTATTGTCTTTGTAAATTGGCAGCAGATTTGGCAGCTAATGCTTCCCAAATGATTAGGGAAGACTAGCTTCACTACCTAAAGAATTACAATTCTCTGAGAATGTATATGCCCCCTTCCTGATTTCTGACATTTTTGCCTTGTTTTGAGATCTTTTAGCCTAATGTTGTTCATGAGACTAAAATCATCTCACTGTGGTAATGTAAATATAATATGGCCAATATTATATATATTGTCAGATTATCATGATATAACAGCAGTGAGCTTGAACTCTGGGTCAAAGATTCAAGTTGCAGTTATTTATATTTCCTATTACCGTAAATCTTCACTCAAAGACAAGTATCTGTGACAGTATAGATGTATTATATATAAGAGACAAATATTGTTTGTTTAATATGTTGGCATTACTAAATTTGGCTCAATGCTTACATACATGTGTAAAAAGAAAATGTACGAGCTGTGAAAACTGTTTCTGACAAAATGAAGAGTAGACTGATATATTAAATATTCCTTTATTGTGTGAGAAAATCAGACCATGTCATAACTGCTTTAAGTCATACAGAATAGATATCAGAGCCTTAAACAGGATGACTTCTGCTAAATCGCTGCAGGGCACTGAAGCTGGTTTTATGCATAAAACCGGAATAGTGTACGGGGAAGGCCAAGTTTGCGGCCTACAGGAAGCGGTGTCTGAAAAGGGCTGGGAAAATCATCAAAGACCCCAGTCACCCACCACATGGACTCTTCACCCTCCTGCCCTCTGGGAGGCGCTACAGGAGCCTCCGGACTAAGACCACCAGGTACCGGAACAGCTTCTTCCCCACAGCTGTCAGACTCCTGAACTCTGCCTCCTGACATCTGACCCACGTTAACACATGGACTGAACATACACACACCCACAATGGACAACCGTACCCTCAAACACACAATAATAACATGGACTGAACCACCACTCACAACCACTAGCACTTTATATAGCCTCTGTAGGAATTATATCTCACTTATCTTAACTGCACTACTGTATAGCTCTGTGTAAATAATCATTCTGTACATTCGATAATTTTTAACCCTACAACTGTTTACAACTTGCATAGTTCCCATTTCTGTATAGCTGTATATCTCAGATTTCTGTAAAGTTATTTATTTCATATTCTGTATAGTTTTTCATATTTATATCCTGTTCATATCCTGTACATAGCTTGTACTCACTACAGCCTGTACATACTTATAGTTATAGAATATTCACAACATACTTCATACCGTGTACATTATAACATACCATAATAGACCCATTTCTGTAATATACTCACATATCTATATTATTGCTAATATATATTGTAATATATCTATATCACTAAAGCACTTCTGGATGGATGCAAACTGCATTTCGTTGCCCTGTACCTGTGCATGTGCAATGACAATAAAGTTGAATTCTATTCTATTCTATTCTATTCTAAATGGGTCAAACTGGGCAGAAAGGACACAAACACATAACATCCTCATAGAATATGATGTAACATATAGATCAACTTACCTCAGAATATATAAAGCATATAAACAATTACAGCAATATGATGCAACAAACACAGCAGTGCTACTAATCCAAAATACTCAAAGCTTCATAGAACTGAAACAAACATTTGTTATTCTGCTGCTGATACATACTTTAGGTTTCTGAATATTAAACTTGTTTCTGCCTTTCATAGTGTGTAACTTGAAGGCCCTGAGTACTTTCTCCCACACTGAAAACACTGGAATGATAACATAATTTGAACATTACCTAATAAGACTGATTCAGGGCAGACAATTAGTTATGTTAAACTTTTCTAGTAGTCCTTCACAAACAGGGAACAGTCTGTCTATTCTCTCCATCTGTCAGCTGCTGCTGGCTCTTCCTCCTCCTCTTCCTCACACACTGCTGAGTTTGTCCTGGTGGATCATCAGGGGTGCGAAGCCTCACAGATGATGCGCAGCAGTGGGTCCCTCAGTCTGTCCTCACTCTGGACACTTGCAGTTGTCACACATGGAAATCAAATGTGTGATAAGCTGCAGGATTCAAACACAAGTGTAACTTATAAACACATGTTCATACTTTTATTCCACAATCAGAGAAAAAGAAACAGAGAGAGAGTGCAGGACAGACAGACAGGTGACAGTCTCGGGTGTACACACTGCTACAAAACAGCACAAGAGAAGGAGGATTTAGTGTTTGTGTTATTAGGAGTGCTAAACAAGAAGAGTTCCCAGATGGTACAGTGGACACATGTGTGACTCCTGTGATTAAAGCATCTTTCTTTCAGCTTAACGAGTGAACCGTCAGCTCGTTCAAACACACGTTAAAATCCGTTTGGCTCAACACCACCGAACAGAGGCAGCAATATAACATAGCTAACATTAACAGTGCAGTGAATCCTGCTTGTGCAGTGATATTCAGGACTGCAAACCGAGCAGCATTACTCGGCTTGTTGTGTTTGTGAATATATGACTGACTTTAATTATCCATAAAATCATCACATTCTCTGTAAGATTAAGGTCGACTATTGGTCGTCGCGTGGCGGTGACATAATCGCACTTAAAATGCGTACTTCAAGCGTGCAGACCCTGAATTGGGACACAGCCAGTGTTTCTTAGTTCTTTCATGTCCCTGCACTAAGTCTTGCTTATAGTCGTCTCAGTGGTCATTGTCGTAGTTTTCGCTGTTCTTAGTTTCTCCAGTTTAGGTTTTAGTTTAGGTAGCCACAGTCCCTGCTGTTTTGTTATGCCTTTGTATCAGCCCACAATACAGGCTCGCCTTTTTTTTAAAGTTCAGTTCTGCCTCCTCGCCTGTGTCTGCTCCTGGGTCCTCCATTCTCTCTCCACTCGGTCTGCGGGGCAGACCGTGACAATGGGGTGGAGGACATCTAGAGGGCTGTGATAGAAAAGGATGTTAGCGGCAGATAGAGGCTGATGTGGCGACCTTTATAGGGAGCAGCTGAAAGAAGAATTAGAAAAAATGCACTCTGGGATTAACACACAAGTCACCACCTGATACACATTGAGACATCCTTTAGAATGGGCAGAGCAAGAACTCTTGCTCTTCATTTGATTCGTACTTTGAAATATAACTACTTTTTTTCAACATTTCTCTGTTGCCCATACCCACTCAAACTGCAGGACCACCTTTTACCTGAAAATGTCCCTGTTGGGGCATTATAATTAAAACCACAGAAAAAATGCGTTTTATAACCACTAGTGAGATTTGGAAAATATTTAAGTTGTTTTTTTAAAACTTCTGTTGAGCACTAAAAATTGTGAGGATACTCATTTCTAATCTTTTCCCTCTCAGTCTCTTCAAGTAACACCACAAAAGACCCAGCCAATGCCCAGACAATACACGATCAAGCTGCTTTTATGGTCGAGCTCCCTGGAGTGATGTGGACAGCAAATGGGTTACCTGCTTAACCATAAATTCCGCTTCTGTCAGAAGTGTACGGGGACGGCCAAGTTTGCGGGATCATAAAACCAGCTTCAGTGCCCTGCAGCGATTTTGTAGAAAGGCAAGTAGAGACTTGTATCCTTTTTTATATCCTGAAAGCTTCGTCTATAGTTATCGTCTTCTAAATATTCATTTATTAAAACTATCGATAAAATCTATGAAAACTTCTTACTACATATAAAACTGTATCATTTGCATATATAATATTAAAAGTAAATGTAAATGATTCTGCAGCAAGCAGAAGGAGGCTCTTAACATATGATTATAAGCTTCTGCTTTTATTTACATTAGTGTACTTCCTTTTAGAAACTGTCCGTAGGCATGTTAATGTGCTGTTCCCACACTTCTCATCAATGCCTTGCACAGTATGTAAAGCCTGTTGTTTGACAAGGGTCTAACAAAGAGTGACTAATTCCAATTTCCAACGGATCAGGAATATCATGCTGCTTTGTCATGTAGCTAAAGTCAGTGCCAAGGGATTCCTGATGTTGTGTATTCTTGTTCTGAAGGCGAAAGGCGGAGACATACGGGAAATAAGAGCGCAAGTCCCACCAAACACACACAGCAAAAGTCTCCGATTCGTCAAAGTTGTTTAATTGACAGTTTGTCTGTAAAATCAGCAAACAGCATTTAGTCACGAGTGCACTTCACCAGATATCAAAACGCTTAGTCAATATGGCAGACACACAGCAGAAATGGTTTAGGGCCATCACGACGTTGTGAGATCGGCTAATGAGTAGCGCCGCTACGTAACCTATTGCGACACAGGCTTACCTTTGACGGGAAGTGGGTGGTCTTATACCAAGAACCAGACGCACGGTGAGCGAGAAATGGTATCTAAAAATTGTTTAAGTTGTCTAGACACTTGCTGGGTGTACATAAATATACTACGCGGCTAACCAGCATTGTACAAGGACAGTAACGGATAACTTTTACGTAAGTTATGACCGATTTCTTTTGATTGTTTTTGTGGAAACACTACAATTAGCAGGAATGACAATGTGAGTTCGTTGGCTAATGCGACGTGACTGCCGTGGACATGGGTTCCTAGCATCGACGCTAGCTGCTGTTTCGTAGCATCGTAATGAAATCCTAAATTTAAGTGTCTTTGCCACATTATTAGTATCACAGTTATTACTGTTATTACTGTGGTATTACAGTTATTACTAAACGTATGAAAAACTCAGTAAATGATTATTCAGTTTAATTAACTCAACGCTGTACGATACGATGATGCTAAAACAAGCTGCGAAGTTGTGTGTTTGAAACAAAACAGATACAATTCTTTCCTAACTGGTGTTATTTATTTATTTTTGTCTTTCTATATAGTCGTTGTCATCATGGTCTCTGCGGCTGTGCTCCATCTGTGGGTTTTAGCTTGGCTGGCTTCTGTTCTCGCTGCTGGTCAGTATCATCAACAGTACAATTCATCTTTAGTCACTGGGGAGTGTTATCTTTTAGTATACACGCAAGAATGAATCAAAATGGACACTCAGAATGTAGATTGTTTTTGACAACATTTTTAGTGTCATATTTCCTGCTGCCCCAGTGTGGGTATAATAACACACTTTCAGAAGGTTTTTTTAAGCATATTTTACCACGTTCAAGGTAAGGTAATTCAATTGTGAGTAAAAAATACTGGCTGAATTGATATCAGCTCAGTAATAAATACAAGTACTAGTAAACATTGCTGATTACATATTTGAGAATTATTATCTGTCAAAGGGAAAACGGCGATGCAGCTTCATGTGAGATGTGGACCAAAGGGTTATTTTAGAGGTGATGCAGTTGTTACCTAATAAAAGCCTTTCTTTAGTGCTGCAAAGATGATGCACAAAATAGAGCTTTCTCATCTGATTCCTTGTGTCCTAGCATGTGTGTTTTGTGGCGGTGATAGAGCGAATAATCTTGATTCATTGCTTATTTCTTTATATTGTGGTTCTAGAGAACCAGATTTTGTACTCATTTTTATTGACATATCTTTAAGCATTAGTTCCCCTGGCTTTCTGATGGTCTTTTACAGTTTTCCCTAAGCACTGGCTGCTTCCCCCCCCACTCATTTCACTTTCATTTTCAGTCCAGTCTTTGTTCCTGGCCATTATCATAAGAGGGTTGTTTCTTTTCTTTGTTAAGACCCTTAACACTAAATCATTCAAATATAAAAAGGCACCTAACTTAGTGTTGTCTACACATAACAGACAACTTAGCAAAGAGCCTATTTTAAGTTGCCAGGTTGGTGGACAGTGGAGGACAAAAGAAGTGACAGTCCTAAAACACTATCTACAGTAATTGAAGAGTGTTTGAAAATTATTTCCTTAAAAATAGAAGAAACAAAATCCAGCAAAGACCTGATCAGGTGATCAATCTACTATTTGCTGAAACCTCATCAGTAATGGTCACAATCAATAAGCCACATTTAAGGAGGGAAACAGGACAGAAAGGCTGAGGCAAGCCAAATCATACAAAAAATAGACTCAGAATCAGTTCTGAGCAGTTGTGCTACATGTAACACTGGCTTTATTTGAATGAATTATCTAATTAGTCATCTAGACACTGGTTCTATCCAACTAATGTGAGAGTGGAAACAGTGTTTTGTCATTGACATTGTGTACCAGTTCAAAATGCAAATGAAGTGTTTTGTTTTAACTTTACCTCTGCAGGCCTTTTTTGTAAAGGCTGAGATAAACTGTACTTTTCAAAATTGAAGAATTGAGGTGATTTAAAGAAAAAAAAGAGCAGGCCTCTGGACAGAGAATTCTAATTAAAAAGTTAAAGTTGAAAATACAACACATATATAGTTTTACAAATTTTTTTTTATTACATATGGTTAGTAAGGACAAGTGAGAAAAAGCACATGCAGTTGATATTGAAACAGACAAGCTCAGGTAAGATGGGGAGCAGCATATGGAAAGGAGAGATAGACAGAAGAGCAGTGTGAGACCTAACAGGACCTAAAATTAATTAGTAAAAAAAAATCTTGATCAGTCGGTTTATTTGTTTATTTATTTTTGCATGAAGAAATTAATGATAGTTTGCTACCTACTACAGACACATGGCTGTCTGTGATGACACATCAAAAGAGATGTTTCTTTTTTGTCTGTTGTTTTTCTCCAGCCTTGTGTCTGTTGTGTTTGTTGGTGTCAATTTTTTCTGTCATATCATTGTTTTTCTGCTCAGTTTCTGTATGTTATTCTTTACAGAAGAAAATTGATGGTTTCTTACTCCACCTCTACCTTTGAAATGAAGTGATGGTTAAAGCTCTTCCTATTGTCTTTGTAAATTGGCAGCAGATTTGGCAGCTAATGCTTCCCAAATGATTAGGGAAGACTAGCTTCACTACCTAAAGAATTACAATTCTCTGAGAATGTATATGGCCCCTTCCTGATTTCTGACATTTTTGCTTTGTTTTGAGATCTTTTAGCCTGCCTCGCTCTGTCAAACAAGTTCTATTTTTGTTGGTTTTTATCGATCTGGGTGTGACCACCGAAATTAAACTCAGCTTTCTGAAACATATGATTAATCACAGTTAATTCATAATTTATCAAGAACTGAGATAGTGCAAACATTATATTGAAGTTCTTCCTCCCAATGGTGGCACAGGTAGCTATTAGGTTCGTAGGCAATTACCTTTTCACATAGGGCCTTGTTGGTTTTGATATCTTTATTTCCTTTATAATTCAAATAATTTACAAAATCAATTTTGTATTTACCTGGGTTTTCTTTGTTTAAAATACAGTTTGTTTGATGATTTCAAACGTAAGCGTGAATGATGCGCAAAAAAAATAAGCATTTATGGTAAAGGTTAAATAATTTTGTACTTCATATGTACAGATGTTTGGGGGCCATCAGAATCCCTCCAGCTTTCTCTGTTTCAGGGAAGCTAGTTACAAGCCAGCATGATGAGCACAACGTTTTAGCTATGCCCACCTCCACCTCAACCTTATATATCCCAAAAGTTGGGAAATTGTAACTGCAATGTTAATTATGTAATGACTGTAAAGACATTGTGCTGTACTGTAACTAGTGTAAAAGATGATTATTTTTCTGACTTGGTATAACCATGGACACCATGTGTGTCCATGTTGCCGTGACAGGCGGAGTTTAATGTTGCATTAAAAAGAGGAATGTGGTCACGTCTCATCACACTTAGCAGCAGATGTTCCTATTGTGGTTGTATTGCTTAGACTGTGACAGGAACTGTGGGTAATTTGATGGCTCAGACTCACAGAAATGTATTAATAATCTTGTTGCTGACACAAGCACAGTGCTCATCAGCTATATTTTTCTGAGTTTTACTCTGCATGTGGGTTTACTTTTTTTTTGTGTGTGTGTTTGGTTTTTTGTTTTGACCTTCAGAAGACGACTATCATTTGGTGATAGCCCCACAGTCTCCAGTGGTTCAGATTGGGTCTAACTTGACAGCTATCTGCATGATCAACAACACAACTGAAGTCACAGCAGATGATCTCTACTGGAAGCTTTCTGAAATTATACCCAAAGAACATTACATCAAGATCAACAGTTCAGCACTTAATGTCACTGTCACCATCAGAAGTGAAAAGTCTGAATGGTTATTTTGCAGCTGCAAGACAGAGTCACACTATGTTGTCCTAAACAGGGGCAAATTTACTCATGGGATTTGGCTGAGGAAAGGCTGTAAGTTCTTATTGTCATAACTTGAAAATCTATTGCTGTTTTTACCCAAATGCAGCTATAACTCTTTTTTTTTTCGATCGGTTGTGATAACAGTAGTTTGTTTTCCTTTCTGTGTTTCCAATAGTATATGATGACAGAATTATTAGCCCCCCTATGAAAATTTAATTTTCAAGTATTCAAGTATTTTCCAAGTGCTGTGAAACACAGCTTTTCCAAATATCTTGGTTTTATTTTGGATATCTATATTATTTTACTTTGCACACAGAAACAAAATTAGTTAAGACAAACTAATACCAGGGTTAAAATGATTAACCCTGATGCTATTAGTCAATTGTGTATCATTTTTTGGAGAAAACAGCCTGTAGTGTTGTCTTGATGTATGTTGAATCATACAGGCAAGGAAATGCCAAAAATGTTCATCTGGCTGTAGTGTTTAAAATGGGAGAAACGTTGATACCATAGATGTATCTGGAGGCTGAAGGGTACCACTGGCCGTTGCCAGTATTTATTTATTTTTGGGGGGTGAAATACTTCTTATTGTGGGCTAATATAAATACTTAATGCTGTTTTCTAAATAAAACTAGTCTGTTAAGAAATACTATGTTGAAAATCCCTTTCTCTGTTAAAAAGCAAACAGCAAAACTTTGATAAAAACTTTGAATTTCATAAAGGGGTAATTATTTTGTCCTCATTTGTAAGCTGAATTTAAATTTAATATATATATATATATAAACCACCTGATAATGATACAGAAAAAATGCACTGAAAATTGTAATTTTGTGGCATGCAGAGATAAACTTTGTGAGTTTAGTTTTTGTTTTGTTTAAATATCAGATCGCCCGGAGAAGCCAAAGAATCTGTCCTGTATAGCAGTTCAGGAGAGCGACACTATCTCATCAAACATCAAATGTCAGTGGGAAGCAGTAGGACATCAAACGGAAGCTGTCCCTACAAATTATACACTGTTTATTAGACAAACGGGGTGAGTACACGCTTCATGAATCATTACTTTTTTTGTTTACAATTCTGTTTTTCATTCATTATGGTGAAACTAAGTCAAGCTGTATGTTAAAGCCAGCTCATCACAGTAGTGTTGTATTACATTTTTATGTTCCTGGTATGGACAATTTAAACATGTAATGTCTGTCAGTGTCAAGTTGTATAGCCACACGGCCACAATCAAATATGAACACACGAAACATGGGCACCTTGACACATAGGGGGTAATTTATCCTGACCACTTAATCTAACATGCATGTGTTTGGACTGTGGGAGGAAGCTAGAGTACCTCAAGAGAACCCATGCAGGGGCAAAGAGACCATGCATACCCTGATTGTGCAAATCTTTGCACCATTATGCCACCTAAATGTAATGTGACTTTTTAAACTAGTAATGAATACCAGTTGTCAAGCTTTGTGTAGGTTTTACTGTCAAGTAAATTGTCTTCTACTTCTTTTTTTAGTGATAAAATTTATACTGCATCAATATTAGGGCCAGTAAACAAAACCACAGTGGATCTGAATCTCTTTCCTCATCATATGGAACTGGAGATTTGGGTGGTGGCACAAAATGAACTTGGAAAAGAAGAGTCTGAACATCTGATAAAGCTTGCTAATTGCTTTGGTAAGTAAATAGTACATTTGATTATTATGTTTAACATATTTGCATGTTCTGAGCCAGTAGTCTAAAACGTATATTCAGATTAAGTGATGTTGATTGTCTTGAATTCTGTGTGTGTGTGTGTGTGTGTGTGTGTGTGTGTGTGTGTGTGTGTGTGTGTGTGTGTGTGTGTGTGTGTGTGTGTGTGACAGTAAAAACAAAGCCTCCATCCGTCGCAGTCATTTCAGAGGCAGTTTTTCCCACCTCCCTTGTGATGAGCTGGAATTCTTCTATTGATAAAAGTTATCTGGAAACGATATATGAAATTAGATTCTGCCCATTGGGATCTCAAAAGTGGTTTTATGTAAGTATGTTTGTATACCCTTCCATCAAAAATTGCCATTGTAAAAGACAATATTACCATATTTCTAAAAGATTCAAACTATTGTGTAAACCTGTAAATCAGTTAAGATTCCAGTGTTGTGTTATGTATTAATGAACAAATCTGCAGAAATTGTATTACTGACAATTTTAAGAAAATCTGATTTAGTTTCATGACATGTTGAATCTGTTCTCCACAAAGCTCTTGAGAGTGATTGAGAATGAAGGTTTACTTTAGCACAGTAATATGTTTTTTTTGTGTTCTATACAACCTTCTACAGTGTCCCTGTACAGTGTGTACACCATTTTATCTTTGTAGCACTTGCTCAAGGTGCTCAAATGGTAACACAGTGGCTCTGTGGTTAGTACTGTTGCCTCAAAGCAAGAGGGTCCTGTATTTGCTGAAATCTTAGAGTCTTAATATTTTAAATGTGATTCTTCTCAGACTGGTACATATTAACTCTTGTTTTATTTTTAAGTGACATATGGTTTATGTTTTTAGGTACCTCTGGCAGACACTTCGAGGTATATACAGTCCTTTAGACTCCAGAACCTGCAACCAGACACAGTTTATGTCACTCAGGTACGGTGCAAATATAATAATAATAACAAGCACTGTGGTTACTGGAGTGACTGGAGTAGCAACGTTACCGAGAGAACACCAGAGGATTGTGAGTATTATGAATTCCAGTTCGGACTAGTTTCAGTAAAAGCATTTCATCAAATGAAATATTTTGCTACAGACAATTAGCACAGTTATGATTAATAAATTGTTCACTTAATACTATGTTATACACGATGAATAAACTATTCAGACTCTGAAGTCCTCAAGAGCTTTTTGTATCCAAAAGCATAAAGATTGAAAATAAAAACCTCTGGCAGTGAGAAGATTTACTGAACCTGTGAAACTGCATACATTGTCCACCCATGTGTTTACGGGTTCTTTTGTCCTTTTGATAAACTAAAAGATTTAATATTCTGTTCTTTTTCTTTTACCTAGTACCAAAAAGTAAACCAGATGTATGGATAATCACGTCGGAGGAAGGCCTAAATAAACGACAAATTGAGTTCATTTGTAAGGTAAATTTCCATCACATTCAATTTAACATTTAAAAACAGTTTTATCTAACAATACTCCTGTTGTCATAAGCACAAAGCATTAGAATTTATTTGACATGAAAGGTTTAACATAAATGATAGACATTCTACAGATGGACCAAAACATTTAGATACATTTTTAACTGAACTGAACCAGTTAAAAACACAAACAAAAGGAACTATTGCTGCCAACCCTAACTCACCACAGCCAACATGTTAGAACAGACTGTCATAGACTATTTTCATAGTCTTCAGTATAGTTAATTATAGTTAAAATATTTTATTCATTATAGCAAGCGTTTGATGAATGGCTAGATCAATAAAATTTTAACAGAATAGAATGAATGAGTTGGACAGATTGCGATATAGTCCTGGATATAGTCAATGGTTTGAATAACAGATTTAAAAATTGGAATACGAGAGGTCATTTAATAATATTTGTTCTTTTCTTTCAGACACACTAAAGATTTCCTTAATTTTTATGTATAGCCTTATTCGGATAATATAACAATCCAGTTTAAAAATCATCTTATTTTATTGTCACACCAAGTTGTAGATTTGCACTTTGCACCAGTTGTTGTAATTGCATATGTTTGCTTTTCAAATATATGCTACTAACAGGCAAGTTACATATTGTAACATCAACAGTGTTAACATAGATAAAGGGTGTTTCTCTCATCTCTTGTTTATTTTTTAAGGCATAATTTGATATTTGTGGCTATACCAAAATTTTGGCAAGTAACTAATATCAGCCAATATATTGGCCCCACAGATTTATCTGTCGGGCTCTATTGAACACACTGTTCAGTGTGATAAATAACATAAATAATTTTGTTTCATAGACACACTGGCATTTTGGTTTTTTTTTTAGCATTTATGCTAGCCCTTCTTAGGCCCTGGGACCATTTTTGGTCCCTTTAGTTTTTCAGTTACAAGCCATTTGCACTGTGTTGAATGGAATATAGCCAAATTCTCTAAAAAAAAGTTTGGCATAATTTCATTTCAAAATTCAAGTCTGACTTCCTTAAATTAGCTTCAGTGGCTAAGCTAACAATACACATCCTCTTAGAGCCCTAGGGACCATTTTTGGCCCATTGACTTCCATTATAAACGCTATTTTTCACTGCAGAATTATTACCGTTAATGTCTTGGTGATTACTTATGTTTCCCTTTCGTTTTGGTCTATGAGCCTTAGAGTTGTAATTTTTTTATTTGTCCACCGGGTGGCGCCCTTGCTCCACATTTGATCCCTGCTGGAAAACAGCGGGCTGCTTGGACAGACCTGCCGGAAATGAAGCCTCATTTCCGGCGTGCAGCAGCGGCTTCGCCCGCTGATCGGGCGGGACCATTTTTTGGTCCCTAGTATTTAGTATTTATTTATTTATTGTCATTGTCAAGAACAATGAAATTGCGTTTGGGGCTTCCATACAACCCCAAAAAAAGAAGAAAATAATAAATACCCCTTAAAACCCAAGTGTACATATTTAACCCAGTGTGACTCCAATGCAATAAGACAATCCTTAGCAATAATGTTCGTAGAAATTCAGACAAAGACCTGAGAAACATGACAAAATACAACAATGCAACCCATTCAATATTATTGTACTGTGAGATATGATATCAGATATGATAGTTATCTATTTAAGAAAGAGGGGGGGGGGGGGGGCAGGAGGGGGAAGAGAATAAAGATATGATGCACCAATGCAGACCAGTTCATTGCTATTAAGAAGTTGGATATGGTTATTGTCCGTGAGAGGGGGGCAGAGAGTTCAGGAGCCTCACAGCCTGTGGATACAGGCTGTTGGCCAGTCTGGATGTTCTGGCCTGTATAGACCTGTACCTTCTCCCTTAGGGCAGCAGATGGAAAAGGTGGCGCGCAGGGTGATGTTGGTCCCGCAGGATACTGTGCACCCTCCTCAGACAGCGAGTGGGGAAGATGTTACTGATCTCTGGCAGACTTGTTCCAATAATTCTGCCAGCTTCTTTCACCACCCGCTGGAGTGCTTGCTGATCGGCCTTGGTGCAGCTGGGGAACCACACTAGAAATCCATACGTCAGAACGCTGCTGATGGCACAGTTGTAGAAGTTCAACATCAGAGATCTGGGAATGTGTGCGCTCCGCAGTCTCCTCAGGTAGTAGAGGCGCTGTTGGGCCTTCCGTACAACTGAGGTGATATGGTTGCCCCAGGACAGGTCCTCGGTCACAGTTACCCCCAAGAATTTAAAACTGCTCACCCTCTCCACCGCCTCACTGCCAATGAAGAGAGGCAGATGGTTGTTATGACCCCTCTTCCGGAAATCTACAATGATCTCCTTGGTCTTTTTGGTGTTTAAGACCAAGTTATTGTCGTGGCACCATGACTCTAGTTGTTGCACCTCTGTCCTATAGTTTGTCTCATCATTGTTGGATATAAGTCCGAGCACTGTAGTGTCATCTGCAAACTTAACAATGAGATTGGACACGCAGGAGGAAATACAGTCATGGGTGAAGAGAGTGTATAGCAGAGGGCTCAGAACACACCCCTGAGGGGCACCGGTGTTGACCACAAGGGTGGAAGAGGTGTTCTTACCCACTCTGACACTCTGTCTACGGTTAGTGAGGAAGTCCACAATCCAGTTGCACAGAGAGGAGTTAAGTCCCAGTTGGTGGAGTTTGGGACGGAGTTTGTATGGCCGGATGGTATTAAAAGCCGAGCTGTAGTCTACAAAGAGGAGCCGTGCATAGGTGTTCCTGTGTTCCAAGTGCTTCAGTAATGTGTGCAGCACTGTGGCGATCGCATCCTCGGTTGACCGGTTCTCCCTGTATGCAAACTGGTGCGAGTCCAGGGATGGTGGAAAAGCAGCTCTGATGTGTTTAATGACCAGTCTCTCCAGGCATTTGGCGGGAATGGGGGTGAGTGCCACAGGTCTGAAATCGTTCAGACATGTGACATTTGACTGTTTTGGGATGGGAACGATGGTTGCTGCTTTGAAACAGGATGGTACCAGTGAACAGGACAACGAGGTGTTATATATAGAGGTGAAGACGTCCGCCAGGTCCGCAGCACAGTCTTTTAGCACCCGGCCCAGCACTCCATCCGGCCCGGCCGCCTTCCTGGTGTTAATGCTCCGGAACACACGCCTCAGCTCATGAGTGCTCAGGACCAGAGCAGGGTCGGTTGAGGGGAGAGGGGACAGGACAGGGTCAGTGTTCTCCCTGTCAAAACGGGCATAAAAGAGATTTAGATCCTCAGCCAGAGTAGAACTGTCGGCTGAGGGTGATGGTGTTCTTCTTTTGTAGTCCGTGATAGCCCTGATGCCCTCCCAGACCTGCCTTGGGTTTGTGTTGTTCTCAAACCTGGCCTCGATACGCTCGATAGGACCATGAGAGGGTGCATTTTTTTTTAGTCATCAGGAAATGACGTATTTGTTGTCACGTGGTATCGGACGTGTGGGCTGGAAAAAGCAGTCCCCGGTGATCGTGCCCCGGTGATCGTCGCGACTTACCCCGGCAACATGCACTTATTTCGGCCTAGAGGAGGAGCATTTGCCGCCCGGAGACCATTTTCTGGTCCTGAAAAAAAAAAAAAAAAGGCGATCGAAATGAATGTTGGTGCCAATCTTTAGTCCATCTAAAGGCCTAATTATAATAACAATTGAATATTACCTCAAATGGTTTTTTTTGGAAAATATTCAAGTTTTATGTTTTTTGGGGCAAAAAAAGCAGTGCGCTCATGTGACGAAACCGGGATATAAAGGGTTAAAATCCGCGAAATGTAATTAAAACTTGACATGAATATTTCAAGGAGAAGTAGGTCTAAAAGATTGGCTAATTTAAAGTGGAATAAAATATTAATATATAAATTTTTTATAGCACTTTTTTGGGCGTGGTCGATTAGGACCGATAGTGTGTGCATTTTATGAAATGCGCTCCTGCAAAAAAAATAAAAGTGGATCGAAATGAATGTTAGTGCCAATCTTTGGTCCATCTAAAGGCCTAATTATAATAACAAACAAATATTACTTCAAATGTTTTTTTTGGAAAATATTTAGTTTTTTGTTTTTTGGAGCTAAAAAAAACAGGGCGCTCATGTAATAAAACTGAGATTTAAAGGGTTAAAACAACGAAAATATAATTAAAACTTTATATGAATATTTCAGGGAGAAGTAGTTTTAAAAGACTGACCAATTTAAAGTGGAAAAAAATATGAATATATAATCTTTTTATTGCACTTTTGGGGCGGGACCATTTTTGGTCCCCAGGGCTCTAAAGGGATGCATTTTTAAGGGCCAGCCAAGGGCTAGCAGTCATGTTGGTTGTTTTTGTGTAATAATGAGAACTGTCTGCATACTGTCTGCAACTTTGCTCATCCAGGATCCAGAGTTTTCCAATGGGAGGATAAGAAGATTTAACATAACGATTGAGAAACAAAAGGATAGTATCAGGAATGGAACTTGGGAGATTATTCCAGTGAACAGAAGTCTGACAGATGGCAGCTCAAGTAAAAAACAGATCACTCCACTAAAAACGATTACCTTGGATGATGAGGAGTCTGTGACCGTGTATGTCACAGCCATAAATTCTGTGGGGGCATCTCCTCAGGCAAAGTTGATCATTTCCCGCAAAACACGGGGTAAGTGTCCATGTTGACCTTGAATTTACAGGCGTGACATTTAGACACAACTGTGACATATAATCTAAAGCAGTCCAGATAATATTTTCGGCATAAAATCACACACACAAATTAGAATGTTCTTGATTAATAAGTAACAGTAACAGAGACGTACGATGGTATCCAAAGGGACCCAGCAGCAACCATGAACCAGGATGCCATGTGGTTTATGATCATAATTTTTAACTCTCAGCTGTTTGCGAAGCCCCAGGTATAAAACTGCAGTTAACAGAATCAGTATAGTGGTGTGAGTAATGTATGATTATATGCCTAGTATACACATAGTAGATAATTTCAGAACTTTAACTCAAAGTTCTTAGCAGGTTTTAACTCGAGGTCAGATGAGTTTTATAATTTACTAAATGTAGTTTATTCACTAAGTCTGGTCCAAATCAAGACCCAATGTATGACAAATTGGGCTATGGTTATATTTGTTATTTCATGTGTGTGTGTGTCTGTTACAGAACCTCCTGCAGTGGAAAAAACGGAGGTACAGTCCCATAACGGTCAGCTGTTTCTTTCATGGAAACCCCCTAACAGAACAGTGTCCGAGTATGTGGTGGAATGGGACAGTGATGGTGAGAGAAACTGGCAGAGGGAAAATGGAAAAACAAACTACACTGCAATTAAAGGTATTTTTTCTGTTTTTCTGAGGGTTTAGGAAACAAAAAGTTGTTGTACAACCCTCTTGAAGAAATATGGAATAACCACGTTTGGAGAATGTTCATTTAGTTGTTTAAAGGCATATGGCACCCATCATAAAATCTCTCTCGTGTCATGGCTGTTGTTGAAGCTGTTGTTTAGTTTGAGCTGTCATAAAAAGGAGACTGACTGTACTGTGCAGATGGCACTTTAGGTAGATCTTTTTAAAAAGCGATAAAAAGGTGGAGTCAAAAAGCTAGTCTCTGATTTCATTGTTTAATGATAATGATATGGCGTTATAAAGAGTCAAGTTTCTTATTGATAAGCAACACAAATGATAAATATGTTATAGTGACTTTAATACAACCTTGTTAAAGCAAGAAAGTATTCTCTTGTAACAAGGAATTAATATATTTTGCATACACTGCAGCGGATCTTAAAGCAAAACCTTTAAGTTAACTTTTACTATGGCTGCTAATACTAATAGCTTCTGTTGCTTTACTCTAACTGCATGTTGTATAAGATTGCTATTAATTAAAGAGTGCTTTTCCCCCCTTTTTTAACCTTGATGTCAAATCTAGGGGACCTTAAGCAATTTGTTCAATACAGAATATCAGTGTACCCTATATATGGCAAACTGGTTGGGAAGCCAGTCCTTGAACGAGCCTATTTTGAACAAGGAGGTAAGAGATCATACTTGTCAATTAATCAATAGTAAACCATTGTATTTTGAATTGTTGTGGATATTATAATTTGAATAATGCTGTTAATCTCGTAAAATTGATGTTAACGCCATAACCGTTATAATGTCATTTTAACGAGATTGTATAGAATGCATTTGATGATTCTATGCAAAATTTTTATATTAATCATTTGACAAGTTATATATTGTCTATCAGTTATTTCCACAGAGATGTTCTTAAAGTCAGTTTGTTGTTATTTTTATTTTTTTGTACAGTTCCATCACAAGGCCCTATTGTTAACCTGAGTGGTGACCCAGGATGTTACACAGCCAAGCTGGAGTGGGATGAGATTCCTCTGATAAAACGACGCGGCTTCATCACAAACTACACAATATACTATCGAAGTGGGACTGAAACTCGTGGTATCTACTGGTTCCATGTTGTGCTGAACTGTTAGGTTAGCTTTTTAAAATGAAAACACTCAATTGCCAGGCTAACCTTTGATTTCTGTTGTTCTTTCTTGCAGGCATAACTGTGCCAGCTAACACCACCTCATACACTTTGACATCATTATCACGCAACACAAAGTATGACATTTGGATAAAGGCTTCAACTATCAGAGGCTCAGTCAATGGCTCTAACCACTCGTTCACTACTCTGAAATATGGTCAGTACATGATCCAACTAGTTGAGAAATGTCACAAAGTCAGTTTTACCTTTTCCAAAGTGTCTGTGTAGGGTCTCAGTCAATCGAGGTGTTGTAATCTTGAGAGATTGAAAAGAAGGCTACTGGAGCGTCTTGGATGAGAGGCTAATTGAAGTTTAGATTTTTACCATTGGTTTTTGAATTGCTGTTAACCCTTTGTCTTATCTATATATCTTTTTCACCTCACAGCACCAGGAGAAATTGAAGGCATTGTGGTAGGAGTGAGCCTTGGGTTTCTGTTTGTTGTTCTCATGACCATGCTGCTCTGTTTCTGCAAAAAAGATGTGTAAGTTACCCATAAATATCTCTTGGGATGTTTACCGCCTCTCAGTGAATGGCTGTAAACTGAACACGTACATCTAGGGTTTCCATTTACTCTTTGTTGCATCTTACCTTTTCCAAGACTGCAGGCATTTTAACGTGCCTTTGGGTGTACAGCACTTTAGTCATTGGATGAGGCACATAATACTAGTTTATTTTGAGCATACCAATCTTAAAAATTGTAAACATTCATTACTTCATACACAATATTCATCATAATAGCTCCACTGAAACTGTGATTTCAATATTTTTGGAGTTATTGTATTTTTCTATATAAGTATGTTTTGTTTTTTTCTTTTCTACAGGATCAAGGACAACTTTTGGCCTCAGATTCCAAATCCCGGAGATAGCACCATTGGAAACTGGTCTCCAGATTATCCTTTGAAAGTAAGAGTTTCACATTAGTGCATAGGTGTCAAACTCTGGCCCGCGGGCCAAATGTAATTAGGCTGCAGGCCAAATTTGGCGAAGCCATACCAAATTACTATTAGAGCTGGCCTACTGGTATTATACAGCTAATATATATATTGTTTAGTATTAAGCTTTGTTTGTTCCATATTCAGTTTTTCAGCAAAACGTGTTTGAGTCCATAAGAAAAGATTCATTCTTATATCTGGAGGAATAAATATCTTTCAATAAATATTAACGTTAGCCCGCGACTTTGTTCCAGTTTTGAATTTTGGCCCACTGTGTATTTGAGTTTGACACCCCTGCATTAGTGTGTCAGCATGACCAGAATAATGGTAATAAAAAAAATATTAAACCACCAGGACATAGCACAAATGATTGCTTGCATAAAGCAGATTGCTCATTCTCAACCCTGTTTGTCATCACTGCATAGACATTTCTGTTAGCTAATGACACTTGCCTCATACAACAAGGTCAGAGTACTGAGTGAAGAACTGTCTTCCATGTTTCGTGTCATGCATAAAATGTCAGCTGAAAGCATTGCAGGTACAGCTTTCAGAGAGGTCCAGTGACTAAAAGAATTACCCCATTAATAGTGTCCTAATTTACAAATCCCTTTCATAGGAGAGGAAGCACAGAGGTGTCAAACTAACAAGCTTTTTTTTATTGAAACATTTTTGCCTCTATTGGATAGTGGAGCAGTGCAGATAGAGAAGAAAGTGGTGAGGGAGGGGGAAAACTTGCAGCAAAGGGCCACGGTTTGAACTCGAACCTGGGCTGTACTTTGGCCAAGTGGCATGTGGATGCCTGCTGAAGCACTGAGTTACAGTGGCACGGCAAAATTAGGCTTTAAAACTGACTAATATGTCTTTATCTGTAGATAGCTTAATACTGTCCCGTTTTGTATTTAATCAGATGCATTTCTCTTTTGCTTTCTTTTTCTACAGGCAGAGGCACCAAGAGAGAACTGTCTATCTGGCATCAGTGTGCTTAATGTGGATGTTTGTGATGCAAAGTGTGTATTTGAGGAGGACAAGGCAAGTCTGCCTCTGAAAAAGGACAAGTATCTGTCTGAGGAGCACAGCAGTGGAATCGGTGGCTCCTCCTGCATGTCCTCACCTCGACAGAGTGTGTCTGACAGTGATGAGGGTGGTGATATGGCTGACACCACGGCCAGCACTATTCAGTACTCCTCTGTAGTCACCTCCAGTGGTTACAAGGGCCAGAACCCAAGCTCTCTGCCCCAGCAGTCCATTTTTTCACGGTCTGAGTCCACACAGCCACTGCTGGACTGTGAAGAGAACCATGACACCATGGTGCAGGAGGGCAGCAGACAGTGTTTCCTGAGACAGCCCTGCTTTACTCACAATGCAGGGAATGAAAATGCCACCGACAGTAATGACTTCAACCCGTTGGAGATGGAGCAGCAAGAGGTGCTGGACTTCTGTCCCCTGGAAGAAGACACTGAACACACAGCACCTGCAGATTGCCAATCTGATGACTGGATACCAGCACCGGTCTCCAGCTACATGCCTCAGCTGGGTGGCTACAGGCCACAGTAAGAACTCAGATGGCTCGTCTGATACATGCATCACCTACATATGTGGTCTTGTGCCTTTGTTAGTCCTGGGTGTTTATTTAAAGTATTGAACAAATCCCAGTATATCTTTTGCACTTAATCAAATGTAAATAGTCCCATTATATTACACTGTAAAGAGTAATGTGAATTAGAGCTTGCGGTTGTCGTTTGCACGCTTTACTCTCACAAGGAAAAATTACATAGCCAGTTCTTTGTAAATAAAACAACATCTTCAACATAATGACGAAATACAATTTTATACTAACATAAACTGCTAATGGCATGCCAGACTGCTCAGTGCAGCCTAATGTCCTTAATCTCACTTGAATTTTAATTTTTAAGTGACAGTTTATAGCTGAATGTAAAGTCTTATGTTTTTATTGCATTTATTAAAGGCACCATGAAGCTCTTAAAATGTTGAAACTGTTGTTTTTCAGTTTTCCTAATGTTAATTCCAGATGTTGTTGGAAGATGTGTTTTCTCACCTAAGGCTGTGTCAAAGCAAGCATTATATCTTAATTTGTTGTATCACAATGTTAAAACAATTTGGAATACCGTGTGGTCATAAACAGCATTGCTTCAGCTCTGATCAATCACTGCTGATTGTATTTCTTTTTCAAATGTCACCATGCTAAAGCTTAACAATAAAACATGAAGGGAAGTCAGTAAGCTTCGTTTTTTTTTATTTTTGCTAGACATTCCAATGAACTGCTTTGAGTCACACGTAAGTAACCTGGGAGATGCCTAATTGCTTGCTTATGGGGTACATTCTGAGATGAAGGAAACTGGATTCTCTCTTCCAGAGTTTCTTGCTGACTACTTGCCTCCTGCTGCACTGGAAGTAGAACATTGACAGCATATAGTGGAGCCAGTAATCTAACTTTACATTTATATCTACATTTTATAAATGTTGGAAGTCCCAGTGAGACAAGTTTGTGGACACCAGGACACTTCCTAATATGAGTGATCATCCTAGAAGGACCTTAGTCAAGGAGGTGACTAAAAACCTAATGGGCACTCTGACAGAATTTCAGCGTTGCTCTGTGGAGCAAGGAGAACCTTTCATTAACTATTTCTGCAGCACTCCAATAATCAGGTGTATATGGTATATGCAGTGTTGGTCAAGTTAGTTGAAAAAAGTAATCAGTAACTAATTACTGATTACTTCCCCAAAAAAGCAATCCAGTTTACTGATTACTTATTTTCAAAAGTAATTAGTTACTTAGTTACTTTTTAAAAACACGATTTACAACCTGAATAGGTGATAAAGCGAAAGGTCTTTCAGCCCAATTCTACTTTTTCTGTATAATCCATCATACAAAATGTAATCAAATGGCAAAGTCTCTTTTTTTAAACTTGTTTTATCAGTTTTAATCTTTTAACTTTACAGGGAGTGCAGAATTATTAGGCAAATGAGTATTTTGTCCACATCATCCTCTTCATGCATGTTGTCTTACTTTTCCTTTTCTTTGGCAAAATGGGTCAAAAGAAGGACTTGACAGGCTCAGAAAAGTCAAAAATAGTGAGATATCTTGCAGAGGGATGCAGCAGTCTCAAAACTGCAAAGCTTCTGAAGCGTGATCATCGAACAATCAAGCGTTTCATTCAAAATAGTCAACAGGGTCGCAAGAAGCGTGTGGAAAAACCAAGGTGCAAAATAACTGCCCATGAACTGAGAAAAGTCGAGCGTGCAGCTGCCAAGATGCCACTTGCCACCAGTTTGGCCATATTTCAGAGCTGCAACATCACTGGAGTGCCCAAAAGCACAAGGTGTGCAATACTCAGAGACATGGCCAAGGTAAGAAAGGCTGAAAGACGACCATCACTGAACAAGACACACAAGCTGAAACGTCAAGACTGGGCCAAGAAATATCTCAAGACTGGTTTTTCTAAGGTTTTATGGACTGATGAAATGAGAGTGAGTCTTGATGGGCCAGATGGATGGGCCCGTGGCTGGATTGGTAAAGGGCAGAGAGCTCCAGTCCGACTCAGACGCCAGCAAGGTGGAGGTGGAGTACTGGTTAGGGCTGGTATCATCAAAGATGAGCTTGTGGGGCCTTTTCGGGTTGAGGATGGAGTCAAGCTCAACTCCCAGTCCTACTGCCAGTTTCTGGAAGACACCTTCTTCAAGCAGTGGTACAGGAAGAAGTCTGCATCCTTCAAGAAAAACATGATTTTCATGCAGGACAATGCTCCATCACACGCGTCCAAGTACTCCACAGCGTGGCTGGCAAGAAAGGGTATAAAAGAAGAAAAACTAATGACATGGCCACCTTGTTCACCTGATCTGATCCCCATTGAGAACCTGTGGTCCATCATCAAATGTGAGATTTACAAGGAGGGAAAACAGTACACCTCTCTGAACAGTGTCTGGGAGGCTGTGGTTGCTGCTGCACGCAATGTTGATAGTGAACAGATCAAAACACTGACAGAATCCATGGATGGCAGGCTTTTGAGTGTCCTTGCAAAGAAAGGTGGCTATATTGGTCGCCGATTTGTTTTTGTTTTGTTTTTGAATGTCAGAAAAGTATATTTGTGAATGTGGAGATGTTATATTGGTTTCACTGGTAAAAATAAATAATTGAAATGGGTATATATTTGTTTTTTGTTAAGTTGCCTAATAATTATGCACAGTAATAGTCACCTGCACACACAGATATCCCCCTAAAATAGCTAAAACTAAAAACAAACTAAAAACTACTTCCAAAAACATTCAGCTTTGATATTAATGGGTTTTTTGGGTTCATTGAGAACATGGTTGTTGTTCAATAATAAAATTATTCCTCAAAAATACAACTTGCCTAATAATTCTGCACTCCCTATATGCATCAAGCAAAAATTTAATTATATGCAACATTCTCTGACTTAAATTAGTTTAACATTTAAACCTATTTTCTGCACATTCCAGCACATAAAATAAAATATTTTTTGTGTTTACACTCAGTCTTTCAAATAGATGCAAGTAAAACACAGCAGAACATAAATAAAATCAAAGACTAGCTGTTCTGTTGCTCTATTTTCACCTGTAAAGCAGGAGTGGGGTAGGCGGAGGTGTGCTCTGGTGCAGGTGTGCTGCAGCAGTCAGTTGAAGAATCCGTGAGTTTCTCTGAATTTCCCATTACGTCGTTGTGCACTCAGTGCTTGTTTAGGGGTTTTTTTGCTGTAAAAAGAAGTTTTCTTCCCACGCACAACGGACGCTAATGTTTTTGTCACTTTTTATGGAATCAAACTCAAAGTAAGGTCAGTACTTCCACGCTTTAAACGCTAGTTAAAATGCTAGTTAAACGCTAGTTAAACTGCAGGAATATCTTTAAGATATTCCTGCAGTTTAACTAATTGGTGTGTGTTATCTGGCCTCATAGATAGATAAAGTTTTGTGTCATCTGCATTGCAGTGAAAATGTATGCCATCTTCTGATGATTCTGCCTAAGTGAAGCAGAAACAGAATTGGTCCTAACACTGAGCCCTGTGTAACTCCATAATTAACCTTAGTATGTGAAGAGTACTCTCCATTTACATGAAAAAATTTGGAGATTAGATAGATATGATACAAACCACTGCAGCGCAGTCCCTGTAATACCTACAGCATGCTCTATTCGTTCTAATAGAATATTCTGGTCAACAGTATTGCTGCACTGAGGTCTAGCAGGACAAGCACAGAGATGAGTCTACTGTCAGATGCCACAAGAAAAATATTTTGTGGGGGAGCTGCTACAATTGTGACAGGAGTGTTGCTCAGCTGAGGACTGATCAGGAGCATGAAAAAACCAAGGCTTGAGGCAGAGAAAAACACGATCCTAAACAGAACCATAAAAAACCTGAGATGAGACGAGATGAGACCTGACCTGACCTGACACAATACAAACAGAGCAAAGCAAACTCCAGCACCTGGCTGTGATGTCAGCAGAGAAAGAGATGCTTGAGAGACTTGACCACCAAAACGTGATAGACAGATTTACCAACCTCAAGGTGAGGCGACATAGGTTAAAAGAAAAGAAAAAAATCTGCAGAGCCATAGTAGTATCTGCAGTAAAGATCATTGTATACATTGTACCATAGGTCAAGGTGTCTCAATTTTTCAAATTTTTTAATAATATTTTGTACTCTTCTATTTTTGGAGTGTATTTTTATGTATCTGTATTATATTATACATACACATTAAAAGTGAATCCGTCCAAAAAAATGCGCTCAGTTTACTTTTTACTCACTGTTAGCATCATTCATTATTCTCCCGCAGTAATTAAGGTTAGGATATGTTTTTTTTTTTTTTTTTAATTCCAATCCATTCTTCTTTGGCAGTAGTAGTCTTTAGCAGCATTTAAATAACCTTTATCAGATTTGATGGTTTTGTTACAGACTTTTCAAAAAAGTGTTTTGCTTTTCTTTCACAAATGTGGGGATTCAATTGTGTTAAAATGTACAAAACAGTGATGTCATGTTTTGTGACGAGGACCCAGGCACAGAGAGACTTGATGAATTTAAGAATCTTATGATTTAATAAAGAAATTTGCAGACTTGCACAGAGTGTAAAATTATTAACCTTGGACTAAATGAAGAAATGGATAGACTCAATACAGCAGGAACTCAGCGTAATTGGCAGTCCACAAATATAAACAAACAGTATATGAGCGACTTTGACCTTTGCGATGCATGGCGCTCCCTTCACCCCAACAGTAAGGAATATACTTTTTTTCTCACATGTCCAGCACTCCTACTCTCATCTGGATTATTTTTTGGTCAGCAGCTCACTGCTGAGTGACATTTCAGACACTAAGATTCACCCTATAGCTGTCAGCGATCATGCTCCTGTATCGTTAACACTAATGCACAAGAATAATACTACGCCAAGTAAAAACTGGAGATTTAATACATCACTGCTTAAAGATGAAGACTTTATTAAATATTTTAAAAAAGAATGGACTCTATATTTAGACTATAATGACATTCCCGGAACATCAGCTTCTGTTCTATGGCAAGCAGGGAAAGCTGTGATGAGAGGTAAAATAATTTCTTTCTCATCACATAAAAAGAAAGAAGAAAACAAAAATATTCCCTAGAAGAAGCCTATGTGTCCCACCAAGATCAGGAAACATTGAACAAAATACGCAAAACAAAACTAGAATTAAATGAGATAATTGTTTAAAAAAAAAAACCCAAAATTCTTAGTACAAAGACTACGCTTACAAAATTATGAACATAGCAATAAATCCGGTCTAGCAAACCAGCTAAAAATAAATAAAGAAAAAACAACTACATGTGCTGTTCAAGATTCATCTGGGAACACAATATATGACCCGAAACAAATAAACAACATTTTCAGGGATTTCTATAAAAGGTTGTATTCACCACAAATAAACCCGTCTAAAAAGGAAATTTTTAGACAACATAACTCTTCCAAAATTATTGGACACTCAAGCAATGGCACTGGATTCACCACTGACACCAGGTGAACTCCAGGAAGCCCTGATAAGTATGCCCAATAATAAGGCTCCAGGTCCAGACGGCTTTCCTGCAGAATTCTACAAAGAATTCTGGTCGATTCTAGCACCAGTTTTTTACAGAACGTTGTTGGAAATCAAAGAAAAGGGCAGACTTCCATCAAATATGAATTCTGCAAACATTAATCTCCTGCTAAAACCAGGCAAAGACCCTGTATATCCCTCAAGCTATCGTCCAATATCCCTTATAAATGTAGACCTTAAAATAATCTGCAAAGCTCTCTCAAAGAGACTGGAGAAAATAACCCCCCTCTTAATTCATCCTGACCAAACTGGTTTCATAAAAGGTAGGCACTCATCAACAAATACACGTAGATTACTTAATTTGATAGACTACTCATACAGTAAAAATCTTGAAACTACAATATTTTCTTTAGATGCAGAAAAAGCATTTGACAGAGTTAACTGGAAATTTCTAATTGCCACTTTACACAAATTTGGTTTTGGATCCTCTTTCATTAACTGGTTAAAAATATTATATAATTCCCCAACAGCTTGTGTCAGAACAAATGATCAGACATCCTCCAGCTTCTGTCTCCTGAGGGGCTCCAGGCAGGGATGCCCACTTTCCCCTTCACTGTTTGCAATTTTTATTGAACCACTAGCAGCAGCAATTAGACAGAATTCAGTAATTAAGGGCATAAAATGCAAGAACGTGGAACATAAAATCAGTCTTTATGCGGATGATGTGTTACTTTTTCTCCAAAACTCACAAACCAATATCTCTGGGGTGATTGAATTGATAAACTGTTTTGCAAGAATATCAGGTTACTCAATTAACTGGTCAAAATCTACAGTCCTTCCGATTAATTGCTCTGTCATAATTGTCATAATTCTTCTTCTACACCACTGCAATCGGGAAATATTAAATATTTGGGTATTAATGTTTCTCCCAAGCTTGCAGATCTAACTAAATTAAACCATATCCCACTTTTAAAGAAAGTAGAAGGTGATATGGCTAGATGGAAATGTCTACCCATATCACTCATGGGAAGGGTTGCCGCTATAAAAATGATGGTCTTACCAAAAATAAATTATTTATTCTCAATGATCCCAACTAAACCGCCACAAGATTGGTTCAGATCTCTAGATTCATGTATGTCCAAATTCCTTTGGAAAAATAAACCCCCACGTATAAGCTTAAAAACACTACAAAAGACCAAGGATAAAGGAGGATTAGAACTACCTAACTTTCAGCACTACTTCTTAGCCAACAGGCTTCAGTTTATCTCAGGATGGCTAAAACATACCCTCTTAGACGAAACTTGGCTAGATGTAGAACAAGCACTTTGAAATAATCTAGAGATTTCAGATCTACCATTTATCACCTCAAACATCCAACGACATGAATGCTTCAAAAGCATCAGCATCAGCTCTTCTCTGACAGCATGGTGGGAGTTTCTAAAATTCACGGAGTCTTCATTAATCCTATGCAAACGTACCCTGACATATTACAAAACAATAATATGATAAACTTTTCAGATTGGAGTGGTAAAGGAATCAAATATTTAGAACATATATTAGAAGGAACAGAATTTATTTCATTTGACAGACTAGTTACACAATATGGGATCATATTATAAAACAGATGAATCAATATCACTTCCTATTGCAAAATGGGAAGCGGATTTATCAGTTAACTTAGACCAAAACTTCTGGTCTCAGATTTGCTTAAAAACCTTTCATCTAATTAGAAATCCCAGTCTTCAATTAATTCAATACAAAATACTGTCATGGTCTGCGGTGGGTGACTGGAATTTCCGTAAGGCTCCTGAACTTACCTGGGATCCGCCCCTGGGCAGGGCCAACTCCTCCAGCTCGTGCAAGCCTGGAGCCTATTGCAGGCAATCAAGTCAGAGGGATTTAAGCCACACGTTTGTCATCAACCCATGTTGGTAACAGGTCCTTATGCGTCAAGTTCTTGCTGTGATTTAGCTTGTTAACAAGACTTTCTTGTGCTGCAGTTGCTGGATTCACCTTGGCTCACGCTCCACCTCTGGACTCAGGATACCAAGCAATCATTTTGAAAATCTCTCTGTGCCTCACCTGCCTGCCCTCCTGCCATCACACTCCATCTGAAGCCCCGGATCTCAGGTCAGCCTTGCCATGCCACTCAGCCTCCCCTGGATTCTCATCACCCCCCTCTCAACACTCATGTCCCCTACTGCAAGTAAGAATTGCTACTCTTACAACTTGCCACTTCAGAGCTGCCTCCACTACCTCCCTAACTCCACTATCTTCTCTCTTCAGTGTGACTGTTCCCTGCTCAGCTCCACTCTGCATCTCAGGCCCCGTTCCCCTGCCCTAGCCACGTTTCCCAGGCCACGCCACGTCAAACTCCGTCTTATTGTGTTTTTGTCCTTGCTACGTTTCTTGCACTTAAGCCTAATAAATAATTGTTACATCATCTGCTGTCTCTGCTCAGCTCCACTCTGCATCTCAGGCCCCGTTCCCCTGCCCTAGCCACGTTTCCCAGGCCACGCCACGTCAAACTCCGTCTTATTGTGTTTTTGTCCTTGCTACGTTTCTTGCACTTAAGCCTAATAAATAATTGTTACATCATCTGCTGTCTCTGCTCTGGGTTTCTGCACCCGAGTCCTGTTCAGTACAGGCCACTCGGCCTCATGACAAACACTACATAGAGTGCACTATACAGGTCATCGGATGTTCAAGATGGGCTTTACGTCTACCAACAACCGCTCACACTGCCAAACCAATTCACCGGACAATTATATCCACGCTCTTTGGTTCTGTCCACCAGTTCAGAAGTTTTGGTGCGAGATATGTGAAGACTTATCGAAGTGTCTGAAATGTAACATTCTAACTTCCCCTTTAGTGTGTTTGTTGGGCAGCTTAGATAATGTCACTTCAGAAAAGAATATCGCCCATATGGTTTTCACTGCCCTATGCATAGCCAAGAAAACAGTCCTCATGAATTGGAAAAATAAAAATAATCTTAATTCTAACCAATATAGAAATTATCTATTAGATTACATTAGTCTTGATACAGCCTCTGCCACCACATCAGATCAATTGCTCTGGGCTCCTTTGATCAGCTCCATCACCTGGTGGGGGGTCATAGTTTGGTCCCACCTTCGCTGTTGTGATTGATGTGGGGGTAGGGACAGGCTTAGGGCGTCGGGGGGTTCTCCAGGAGCATCTTCCTTGGAGGGCTCAACCCGGGGTAGCGGTCATGGCCCATTAAGGGCTCTGTTGGCTCTTAGGTGACTGTTTCCTCGTGGCTGCGTGCAGCGTGGCTAGGGGAGGGGCGTGGGTTACTGACCTGGTAGCCTGGCTGCCCCTGGGTGGGTCCAGGACGGGCGTGAAGTTCTGGGGGTGCTCCGTCTCTGGGCTGGGGCCCTGGCTGGGCCTCGGGGGCTTGGGTCCTGGTTGGTGTGTTGCCGGGGTTGTGGGCGGGTGGGTGTATGGGGGCCCAGTCCTGGCGCAGGGTGCCGCCGGTGCATCAAGTCACCTGGGGGGCTCTTCAACTGGTGGGGGAGGTTGTTACATCTTGCAGGAACTCACTCTGCAGGAGGGGGAGATACAGGAGAGGTGGAGGAAGATCTCAGCCTGGGCGTCTATTGTCTTGTGTAGTGTGGAAGATGAGTGGATGACGGGGTGGGTGCAGTTTTCTTTGAGGTGGGGTTGGGTGGGCTGTCCCGGGCTCTGTGGGGCCGGGCGGCGCTGCTGTACTGGGCCCCGGTCCGGATGGGCCTGGGCCCCCTTTCCATGGCGGGTTGCAGAGTATGGGGGTGCCTACTGGGATCAGCGGGGGAGCTGGCCCTAGGGAGGGGTCACTTGCCCCTCCCTTCCTTCCTTCCCCATCTCCAGCTGCCTCCCTCTTCCCGCTCCACCACAATCACCCACACATGCAGGGCCTTGGGGTAAAGATGTGTCACCAGGGTGCAGGGGAGGCATCCCCCCCTCTGTCCCCTTCTGGCTGCCTGTGCCTCAATTTTATCTCACAACTTAAACATTCACATTACTCACACTCTCATTACACATACATATAGGATCTTGGGGGCTGGGCACGCTACATGGAATCCAAAAGACCATCAGGGTGTACACCTCACCCCTGGCATCGTTGCCCACCTCTCAATTTTAAATACACGTAGACATTGAGGGCTAGCAGGAGGGGCTATGTGCTTACCTGCTGCTCTCTGGCAGGTAGCTCCATGCCCTCCTGGGTTTTAAAGGCACCTTAGAACGCACATGCATCAACACTACATATGAGCGGGCGGAGGGAGGTTTGGAGGGGCAAGGGTACCTAGACCCAGGACTTAGAGTACGCTTGGGGAGTGTGATTGTGTGTAAAGTGTCTCTCTGTCTTTCTCCACGTTGGGTGAGTGTTGAGTAATTGCATATGAGAGCATGAGGGAGGGAATGGATGTTTGTATCTGTGTGTGCCTGCTTGTCTGTGTCCATATGTCAGGCCGGGTATCAGACGCCACCTCTCTGGGGATATCCCAGGTCCTCCAAGGTATGGAGGCCTATCTCCCCCACCACTTCCCCTGCCAGTGGCAGACGCCCTCAGACATCGGTGCGTTGGTGGTTCTTTGTGTCCGGGGATGGGCGCCCAGGTACACAGCAGCACACTCCTTGGTGGCTGCTTATCAGGGCCTGGAGCCTGGGGCTCGATCAGGCCACTTCGGGGGTGGGGTGCCCTCAGCCTCTCGGCCTGGGGCTCGGTCACTCTGGCACAGCTGGCTGCCGGCGGAGCTCACGGGCACGTCACTGCAACCCCGCCTGGCTTCTGCTCCACGGCTGCTGAGTGACCCCTCATCTGGGACTCTCGTCAGCTCTTTCTGGGATAGTGGCGCAGCTGCCACTCTGTTGGTCTTCTTTGGTCTCTTGTGTTCTGGGGGCCTCTGGATGTCTGGAGTTTTGATCTCCTCCATACCTGCTTCATGCCCTGGTGGACGGGGCTGTGGCTCCCCACTAGGGATGGGTATTGATAAGATTTTCACGATTCCGATTCCATTTTCGATTCTGTTTAACGATTCGATTCTTTATCAATTCTCTTATCGATTCTTTTTAAAAAAGGAAAACACTAAGGTCGATTAGCTTTAGAACTTTGTTTTATATCTTCTCTTTGAACAAGATAGAAATTTAGGAGTAACATGGCCTTACAAACTTAGCGGTGAGATCTTAAGAGATCCAGCCTACGGCTCTTCAATGGGGTGTCACAGGGTCCCCAGGAAAAAAATTGTAAATGTAAAATAATAAAATAAATATTCTTCTGTAGCAATAACAAAGTATAACATAAATTGTTCAGTAGCAATTACACAAGAATATCCAGTAATGTCCCTGCCTACAATTAATCACATTCACTTAGCGAAAATCGGGGGCAACTGCTGTGGCAAATGGGTTCAAGCCATTTACCACAAACTTAGTCACTGCTCGGTGACATTCGTCTATCCTGGCCTGAAAGGAGACGCTACCGCTAGACTGTAGCAAGAACTGCCAGCATCTGAGCCAGACTCTGTCTGTCTCGCTCATCATGGTCACCTAAATGCACAGTAATTGCAGGTTTTGTAATAAGGCAGATCGCGCTAACATAATATGCACTGTTAGTTGATTATTTACCTGCCGCATTAACGGGAGAGGACGTGCAAACGTTACCACTGCTGCTGGGTTGAGATTCACGAGTCCGGAGCGGAATTAAAAACATGACATTCATTTAAGGTTATCGCGTGTTTTGTGAGCAAATGCTTTTGCATATTTGTAGTGTTTCCTCCCTTAAATGAAATATCTACTTTTCAAGTATTGCAAGTTGCCCTGTTGTCATCCGTTCTCGTAAAGTATAACCAAAGTTTTGAGGCGCCATGTTTCCTGCCAGGTAAATGACGCGCCGCAACGTGGTGACGTCATTCGGGGTGACTGGAATCGTTTGCAAAAATGGCAAACAATTCCAAGGAATTGAAACAGTGGGAACCGGTTCTCAACAAGAACTGGTTTTCGATACCCATCCCTACTCCCCACACCCTCTAGCAGATCATTACATGAAGGAACCTTTTAAAAACAAGCGCGTTCATGCTCACAGGTGTACACACAGGTGCTCACACACACAAACTACACCCTTTTTGGCTCCTACCTCAAAGCACACTGTGCGCAGTCGATCTTACGTGCTGCACAATAATGTTTAATATTTAGTATTTACTGCTATATTCCCATATATCATAGTGATGCTGTTTATTCTATTACTCTCGTTTTCTTCTGCTTGTTTTCTTTTTTCATTCTCAACAGGTGAAATAAAAAAAAAAACAACAAAAAACAATAACATGTAATATTTAGTATCTACTGTTAGCTAGTTTATTGTGATGGTGTTGTTTTTATTATGTTGCTCTTTGTTGTTTGTTTTCTCTACTGTTTTTTTTTTTTTTTTTTTTTTTTTTTTTTTTTTTTTTTTTTTTTTTTTTTATCTCCATACAGGTGATCCAGGTGTTTTGTTTGTTTTTCTTTTTTTTCCTTCCCCCCTTCTCACCATCTCTTCTCCCCTTTTTTTCTTTCTCTCCCTCTCTCTCTTTCATTCTTTCTCCCTGTCCTATCCCCTAGTCATGTCTGTCCCGTCTTTAAAAAACGAAAATAAAATAAATACATAATTATAATAAAGGTCAATCGAATGGACCAATATGGCAAGGCCATGATGATCCACTTGGTAAAGTAAATCCACTTGGCATCTTTCTTGGCCTTCAGACAACAATTCTGATGGCTAAAGATCCAAACGGGACAGGCAAAAAAAAAGAAAAAGAAAAAAGAGAGGGTAAAATTATGATGACTGATAATGGAGATGAAGGCAACAGATGATGAGGACAGGGAGGAACAGGGGTTTAAATGCACCAAGGAGACAGTCAGAGGGAACTTGGTACAACTGGAGACATTTAAGGATGCAGGGACTGACAGAGACGGGGAAGACGTCTCATTATGACGAGTAAAGTTTACCTTGCCTGGATGGGCAGCTCTCTGGGTGCTCAGCACCCCCAAAGCTCTGATCCTAGAATTGCCCCTGATGTGAACACTGAATGCTTCTACTTCTTGGGTTTTGATTTTGATGCAAGTGTCATCCACATATCTGTACCAGTGGCTAGGTGGTGTCCCAGATGTGCTGCAGGGATGAGAGGTGAAATGTCTTCAAGAAAATTAAGGAAGAACAATCGCTTTTCCTAAGCTCTTTACATGACTTATAATGTGTCTGCTTATGTGCATTTGCTCTCTTAAGTGCATCAAAATTTTAGCAAATGTATCACTAGAGATTATTAGCTCATTTTAATCTTCTGAGCAACCTGACTGCTGACATATCACTGGTTGGTTTGTTGGTTTACAGTGAAGCTCCAGTTTCAGGTGACAGTAAGTCAAAAGGATGTTACCTGTCAATGGCCAGCAGGAGCCCAGAATTAATTTGAATATTGCTATAAATTGATATGGATTGGTTCATATCTTTTATCAGGTTGTAAATTATGTTTCACTGTTAAATTTAACTTATGGTGACAGCACAAACACCAAGAGAGGAGAGAGAGCAGGGTGAAGACAGCAAAGAAGCAGAGATAATACAAAGGGGAAAAAAAACAGGTAAGAGTGGACATGTAGTCAAAGTTAACAAAAAATTATAAAGCTGATGTAACTCCTGTTTTGTGCACATTCATTAATGATGATTTCACATAACTAAGTTGTGTTATATTGTTATCAAATGGGGATCCCCTACCTGCTCTTATAATAATTATTATAAAATTATATTTTCATGTTTATTTTCTAGTTGAATAAAATGCATTTGTATGTGATTGTCAGAACAAAGAAGAAGCGAGGAGGATGGAGAGAGGACAGAGAGATTAGAGCTGTCCTGGATAGCCTGGAGAATTCTTTAGGTACCTTCCCAGCTGTGACAAATGGCCAGCTGGGATAACAACTTTTACTCAGGGCATTCTTGATATGATGTTCTTCTGCTCCCTGGTCGCTGTGTTTTAAGATGATAAAAGACTGTTGTTTCATCTGCCATCATGATGACATCTCTCATCCTCCACGAAATCTGAGGACCAAAGCTATCATTGTTATGATCAATGGTAATGCCAATTTGTATATTAATGATCATGGAACTGACCTCATTGTCCATTGTTGATCATTGATCATTGTTAGTCTTAGTGATGCAGCTGTACTGTGACGTCAAGATGATTAATCAATTTCAAAATATGTAAAGCAATAGTAGTCTACAGGCAGCAGTTTGACTGTTTCACAAAGACGATGATTTAATTTTTGGTATTTTATTTCAATCCTCTGTTCTGATTTACGAATGCCATAATTTGAGATATTAGGGGTTTTTGTGTCATAATAATCATCTTACAAGTTTTACCCAAATTCTCCTAAAGTCTGTCTAAAAAATGTGAGTGTATCAGAATTGCACCCTTCGGTTAGAATAAAAGTCGTGTCTCTTTAACTGAGGTATTCTCAGGACGGGGAGGGGGGTGGATAGGTTCATCGGGTTCATGTAGTATTGGACGCCTCCTCCCATTTCAGGTTGGTTGTTTCCCTAGCTCCCTTAGTAAAAGGGGAGGTATAAGGCAAATACTTGACAGAAAATGGAATGTAGGTCTGCACTGGAAATAGCTAAATAGGAGAACTTGACCTTTTATCGGGACACAGAAAGTCGACCAGCTGATGATTCCAAACTAGCTGCCATTTTCAGGTCATTCGAGGCATCTCGCTAAATTGTTTGTTGCTCCAGATATTTGTATGAGTAAGCCTGCTTTATTCGCCTGTTAATTTCCCTTTGTAATGGACAAAACGCGTTGTCCTGTGCTGTCTAGTGGTGGAATATAAATCATGATGGCTGATGGATGTTGCAAAGGAATGGAAAGAGGCAGGGGTAAGATTGCATCAGACTCTTTACCAAGACATGCATTTCCTCAGCAATATGTTCAGACCTGGTCACAGCAGCAAGGAAATGACATCCAAGAATTAGCTTCCAAACGCGTCGACATCCAGAAGAAACGCTTTTATCTGGATGTCAAGCAGAGTGTACGCGGCCGTTTCCTTAAAATAGCCGAGGTGTGGATAGGAAGGGGCCGTCATGATAACATCAGAAAGAGCAAGCTGACACTGTCTATGTCGATGGCTCCCGCTCTACGCTACTATCTGGGAGACTTTATAGATTATTACGCCCGCATTGGACTGCGGGGGGGGCTGGCGCCTCCGCAGGTCGAGGACCACAGTAACAATGGCCAGGGCCGCGGGAACGACTCCCGTAAGAGAGCGCAGGAGCATCACGCGAACCTGTCCCCCACCGGTTCTGTTGTGTCCGATGACCATGCACATCGTGTTCTCAAGAGCGAATTTATTGAGCGAGACAACAGAAAGTACTTTCTGGACCTGAAGGAGAACCAGAGAGGCAGATTCCTCCGCATACGGCAGACTGTCAGCAAAGGACACGGCACAATGGGCTACTACGGCCAGGGCATCGAGCAGACCATAGTGTTACCCGCACAGGGACTGATTGAGTTCAGAGACGCTCTGTCACAGCTGATTGAAGACTACGGGGACGAAGAGAGCGAAGACCGCAGCCGAGCAGGCTCCAGGAATCGCAACGACAATCCCGAGCTTCCAGAGGCTGCGTCTTTTCGAGTGGACAACAAAAGGTTTTACTTTGATGTGGGTTCAAACCGGTATGGTATCTTTTTAAAAATCAGCGAAGTGCGACAGCCGTATAGAAACACCATCACAGTTCCCCTAAAAGCCTGGGCTAGATTCGGAGAGAATTTCATCAGGTACGAGGAGGAGATGCGACGAATCTTTTCTTGTCACAAAGATAAAAGGACAGATGGCCAGCAAGACAGTGAGGAACAGGAGGACTGACCTTCATGGTGCTTTTAGCATGTAGCCTAATTTAGGGTTTCAGTTTTGTCCAGATGTGACAATAATATGATGTACTGTATGTGTCCCTACCATACTACTCAGATACGATGTACTTCATTAACTTTTCAGTTTATTTGCCAAGGGCTGATAAACTCAAAATTTTTAACATGCCAAGAAGTCAGTCATCATTTTCTCATTGCCGATTATTGTGTTGTAGCCAGTTAGTCAGGGCCATCCCAGGGTCCTGAGCCAGCTGCATCCCTGCGCTCCCCCATACCATACTCATACCTCCCTGTTAAATTCAAGAGTGCAGTGTTCATTTGCTTAAACTTTAATTCTAAGTTACATAGAAAGTTGACGCTAATAATATCTGTTAATATTTTACCCCCAAAGCAATATGGTTAACAATTTTATGGCACACTAATGTGCAGAAATTTTGTCAGTTTAAATAAACAGAGTTAATTTGTTAAGTATAGTGTGTTTTGTGATAGGTACAATTTAAGAAATGATATAGAAAGAAAAAAAATCGGACCCTTTTATTAATGAAGAAAATACCTCATATATTGGAACTTACTATAAGTGCAATACACACAAGCAGCATTATAGAACACTTGCAACCCAACTGGACAAGTGGAGAAGAAATTAAATTACAGGAATCAGAATTGGAAATGGGAAACGAGTGTTGTACAGATTAATGCTGCCAGTTAAGACTTGGTGGGAGGGGAGAAAAATAAGACACATATTGTGACATTAATCACATACTGTTGGTGTGTGCTGCCTTTTCACTGGTCCAGCCGGAAGGTTTTCATTCATGTTAACAGTTCCAGTTTATGTTGCCTCATATGAGACACAAAACATTGCTTTAAATGTCCATGATAATGCTGGCAAAAATGAATTTAGTGACAGCTTTTCCTGCAGTGCAGTACTTTAGGCCAATCAATCTGTGCAAATGACCAGACTAGAGCATCCTGAAATGTATAAAATGTGCTGCTTACCTCGGCAGCATAATGATGGGGGGGAGACATGTGCTGTAGAAGCCTGCTTTAAATTACAAGGACACAAAGCACTACATGATGTTCTGGTTTTTGATAAGACTCTACCCTGCAGTTGTACTGTGTGTTGCATTCACAAAAATGGGGGAGGTAAAATGAATTAAAAAAACTTTATAGGTACTGCAATCCAAGTCCAGTAATTCTATCCAGCACAAGCACTTAAACCTTATTTAGACTTCTGCGTGAAATCTGTGTTGCAACACTTGAAAAAGAACGGGCTTGTAGAATTTGCTGAAAGACTAGATCACTTGATGACTTGATATAATTACCTTAAAAATGGTTAATAAAACTAGAAAACAACTATATATGTAGCGGTCCATTCAGGAACCCTAAAATACAGCTCAACAGAAGAATAAAAAACTGACTGCTATCTGGAAAGACACACAGATCTAATGTCACATTTCTAGAGAGTAACTGTGTTACTGGAGTTACATTATTTATTTTATGTGATACTAATATCCTAATACTTAAATTTACATAACATATTGACAGAAGGAAAGGTATTTTACATGTGTTCTGCTGAACACACAACATTGTAATATGCTATCTTTAGTGGCTGCACCCTCTGTCGTTCAGTGTCTTTACTACATTTGACAGAGCCTAAACGTAGACCTGAAAAAAGATGCACCATGTTGCATGACTGCTTGGAGTGTGGCTGCTCTTCCTATTATTCACATGAATTTGAAACATATAGCGGATGTACACTGATGGTAGAAAAGTTCTAAAATAATAGAGAGAAGAGGTCTATGCACTTTGACCTAGACAAACAAGCCTCCGTTTTTTGTTTTGCTTTTTGTTTTTAATCTTTTGGCTTTCACTCATTACAGCCAAGTTCTACAAGTTCTAAACATTTTGCCAAAGAGAATGCTTCTTTTCATAATTTATTTTTGGCATGAGGAGGAATAATTAAACATCAAAGTTTATACTTTAAGTACCTTCCTGCCTATTCTGTAATATTGTGTGGTGCTATGAAAATGGTTTCACACATTGTCTTTTGAGGATGTTGATACCCAGTTTTCACTATTACAGCTCAGGTCCGTTTTTTTTTGTTTTTTTTTTTATATATATGACGTAAATAGATCAAAGTCAAGGTATAAACTGGGCTTGTTACCTTGATGTCAGCAAATAGCCCAGTGCTTACTGGTGAATTGGGGGTGTTGGGATCGAAAGGGCTCAACATCAAGCTCAAATGGGTCTATAGAAAATCTTAAATCAATATGCTTGTGCCTGCAGAACCTTGTATTTTACCTTTCCTTGCTGTCTATTGATGAACAAGCGATTACATTTTTTGAAAGTGTAAATGTAAGTGTAAGTTCATTTTTTACTTTAAGTCCTTAAAATCCATCCAAGTGCTGCTATTCATGAGCTTGGATGGCATTTTGCTGTATATTTGCCTATGTTTGCATTCTGTGACCAGCATGAAAGTAGAGCTGGTCACATTGACAAAGAACCCAAGCCAGACTTTGACTTGAGCATCATACCAGGATAAGGCAAAAACCTAGATCAACCTTAATGTCCTTAAAAAGGACAAAAACCTAAAAACTGAAGTACCTGAACTCTAAATGTGCAAATGGTAAAGCTAGTTTTATCTTCAGTAGATTTTAAAGCATAAACCCAATCAATTAAATAGATTCATGTTAATGCTTAATCTTAACATGATTAACTTAATTCCAGTAGCTTCTTTATACTTCCCACTACCACTGAAACACAGTGCAGTACTTTACTGTGAGTGACAACATCATTTCTGTTATAAAAAAGAAAGAAATAGTAATATAAGCAGAAAGGGATTCGTCTGCTACAACACGATATTCCTTTCTAATATGGAAATTTACAAGGAAAGTACCTCTGGAGCTGAGGTACACCCTTTGAGATTAGATAATATTTTTTAAAGTACAGGTCCTAATAAGCTAAAGTACGTTGACTGTTTGAACTTTATTTTGAATTAGGTGGGCAGCTTTTTAAATTCTCATGCAGGAAGTCATATTTCCCACGAGATGCTGATGCTTATATGAAGAGGTGTCAGAGCTAATTGTCAAGTTTATATCTGAACAGAAACAAGTCAGAAGTTAATATTTGATACCTCATGTCTGTTTTGGGGTCTTTGTCTCAGTTTCACAGATTTGAGATTTAGTGAAATGAAGAAGGGGAAAAAAGGAAAAATAATTTTAAAAAGAGTTTCAATTGTTTTTTTTGTTTTTTTCTAGTTTTAGTAGGCAATTCTTGGAATGCTTTTGTGCTTGAAAAGCACAGGATTGGTTTGGTGTGTCTGTTGTATGATCTAGTGAAGAGTTGTTTTATTTTCATATAAATGGCAAAGTATATATGGTACAAAGCACAGTTTATTTTAAAAAATTAAATGAAATGTAATAATTTAATTAACTCATTAGTGAAATGTGATTCAACATTGATTGTCACAGAATTAGGAAAATTGTCTCATCTACCCTAGATATTGGTTATGTCAATAACTGGCTGAGGCCAAGATATGGACATAAAAACAAAGTATTATGTTTGAGGTGGAATATGACATTGTTTAAAATTATGATGGATATTCGTTTTGAAAATTCCAAAATCAACAGCACTTTAAATAAAAGCTGCACTTTTGTTCTGCTGCTTTGTAATTAGTTGACATAGAGGAACTATCTCTAGATATGCCTTTGGTGTAAAGTGACAATCATAGTTCTCTGCTTGTAGAATCTGCTGATGTGTGCTTCAAAACTCCTTTCATTGTCTGTGTTGGTTTTTGACAGCTTCTTATTGAGGCTCTCAATAGTTTAACATCTATATGTGTATATTCATGCAAATGCTATATTAAATTTTCATTATCATATGTACCAAGACTCTAGAATCTCACAGAATAATGTGAAATCAAATGTTCATGTCAGGAATATTCTGTTATGTTGACATGAACAATGTGAAGAAGTACTTGAACATGAAACTACTGGTGAAAAAATGTCAAATATGGCATTTTTGAATAATAATTGACACATAACAAAATATTTTAGCTGTCATTAGTCAGACAATGCTTAATTCTTTGAGTAGTCAAATGTCATTGTGTGTTTGTTCACTTTAGCCTATTTTAACCCACATCTGCTAAAATAGCAAAGGTATGAATTGGTGTTAAAGATTAGATGGATCTACAAAGAGAGAGGTTTTTAGTTCTGCTGTATAGTTTTCCATTTTCTTTTCCATTTTTCCTACAGTTAGTTCCAGAGAGCAAAGTTCTGTTCAGAAAACATAATAATAATAATAATAATAATAATAATAATAATAATAATAATAATAATAATAATAATAATAAATAAAATAAATGTATTATAAATACTAATAATATGAAATTGGAAAACAAAATGGTTATTAAGTTTAACTAAACATAGCTTTTTAATTTGTAACAGTGCATCCAACCTTTGAGACATACAAAAAAAGAAAGCACAGAAGGCCTGCACAAACTTTAAAAAACTTCCTGAGATCAATTTGCCAGTTTGCTGACAAAGACCATGGTAATACATGAAATTCACTACCTTAAATTTGCATGAATTTGATTTGTTTGCTTCCCAGGTAAAGGGTGGAATTTTCTTGTTTAAATTATGTGTTGTCAAGCTTGCTCTGAACATCATATATGTCAGAATCACAATCACAGAAGTATGAAAGCACAAGAAGCATCTTATGCAGCCATATTTGACCACTTTGAGTACTCAGAGTAAAAAAACACTACATAAGTAGAAATCTGTTTAGCATTTATTATATGTTCTCTTTAGTATCATTCAGGGGCTTTACATAGAAAATCAGTCAAAAAACAAAACAAATAACTGTTTAAGTTATAGTCAGGGGTGCGCATTCGCTGTCAAAATAAAAGACGCGCACCAGATAAGAAGTTGCAACGTGCGTTTGCGTACATATAAAAGTCACTGTTTTTGACCGCTAGAGCAGGATTTTTACGGCATATTCCGCACCACATCTCTGTGCGTTCATCATCATTTTTTTGAAGGCAGCTCACCTCCTGCAACCACTTCTTTTGCGGTTCGGACTCCTTTTGACATTTCTTTGGAGGTGGGGGAACACCAAAGTAATTGCTTAAAGGAGCTTGCTTCTTCGACATCTTTAAGAGTTCTAAACAAATCTCTGTCCTCCCACAGAAAATCTGATGTACGCAAATGCGCGTTGCAACATCTTATCTGGTGCGCGTCTTTTATTTTGACAGCGAATACGTACCTGCGGACCACTTATGTGCACCCCTGGTTATAGCTGTAAGTACATTGGGTGAGTCCAAACTTTTACCAATTAGCCGTACTTTTTTTTTCTCCATAATGTTTGAGCCCTCATAACTTCATAATTACAGGAGTTTGCAACATGAAATTTTCATTTAGGTCCTGGTAAAAACTTTAATCAGTGTTTCATTCACTGCAAGTGTCACAATTTACAAACAAATGAACATGTTCAGCGTGATTTTGTTTTTAAAATTAAATGTAAGCAATTTCATCAGTGTCATGGGGTACATTGTAGTTTCAAGAGAAAAAAACCCCTTCAGTTTAATGTCTACTAAACGTTCATATTTTCCAAAAATGGACTTTTTCAAGGGTCATATAACCATTTGGGATAGGTGGTGGTCAAAAATGATATAGTATCTGAAAAGTCACTTTTACCAATTAGCCGTACTTTTTTTTTCTCCATAATGTTTGAGCCCTCATAACTTCATAATTACAGGAGTTTGCAACATGAAATTTTCATTTAGGTCCTGGTAAAAACTTTAATCAGTGTTTCATTCACTGCAAGTGTCACAATTTACAAACAAATGAACATGTTCAGCGTGATTTTGTTTTTAAAATTAAATGTAAGCAATTTCATCAGTGTCATGGGGTACATTGTAGTTTCAAGAGAAAAAAACCCCTTCAGTTTAATGTCTACTAAACGTTCATATTTTCCAAAAATGGACTTTTTCAAGGGTCATATAACCATTTGGGATAGGTGGTGGTCAAAAATGATATAGTATCTGAAAAGTCTCTTTTACTTACATTTTTATACCATTTTATACCAAAAATCCTGTTGCTATCTCTTGTATTTATAAAGTTATGGGGGCTAAAAAAAAAATAAAAATTCTGAACAAACTTATGCACTTTGAGAGCCTGTAACTTTGACAGTTTTCATAGTATGAGGGTAAAATTTTGCATGCCTTAAGTCATCTCATTTATTGTATAAAAAATCCAGCTGATTATGGTGGGAAGCACTGCTTTATTTTTTTTTTATGTATATTTTTTTAACCCACATGCCGACTACTGGTCTGTTTCTTTATAGCAGATGAGACTATCTCAACATCCATGGACAGTAAAAGAAAAGATAAGGCTATAGGCTGAGGGCTACAGGTTGTTGGACTTTAATTAATAGCTTGATTAAAAATAAATCTGGACTGTTAACTGGAGCTAATGTTTCCAACCCTGGCGCCTTAAAGCATCTTCACAAATTCACTGTATCTTCTGATTTTTATTCCTGTACTTTGTTTTAGCAGAAGGCATTCAGTATAGTCATCTAAAAAATTACTGAGATCATTGCTATAAATTTGGATAATATATTCATATCCATCATAATTTACCATAGTATTTTTTTAGAACTCGAACTGTATGTGTTTATATGGTTGTGCTTGTGCAGGCAGAGTGATGTGAATGTACACGTACTGAAGAAGACCTGCTGCTGTTGTTTGTAGTTTTCATCATCAGAGTTTTGAAGTGGGAAATGTAGGGATATAAATGTTTGCTAATCTTTTAAAAGTTGAGTGGATACCGAAAATGTGCAAGTGTGTAAATTTATATTCATGTAATGTAATACATTGGTGTGTCTTATATTCATGTTACCTAACACTTAAAAAACAAGGAAGTTTTGTACTTTAGCACTTTCTTTGATGTGTACTGTAAAAAATCATCTACATGTAAAGTACTGTATTAATAATCATTACTTGCCTTGTAATGTTTGAAATGATGCTACATTTAGAAATGGTAATCATGTTTTTAGAGTGTATGCATGTCCATGGTTGGGTCCCAGTATAATAAGAAAATTATAAGAAATATGGTGCTACGTTATATTATATAAAGGTGCTTCTATGGACCCCCAGCTGAATGCATGCAAAGGTGAAGTATAAAAAGTAGATAAAAGAAAATTGATGTCCTATTGCTGTTCTCAAATAGTGCTGCTTCCCAAAGATGTCAGAAATTTGGAAAAATCCAACTTTCTACTTTTAAAATGCAACAGCCCTACAAAACACAATCCAATCTCATGTTTACATACAGAAATGTGACAGCTATTCAATGTTCTCTGCAAACATGAGCACACAGTGTTATTTCCACTCCTCCAAACCCATAGAGTGAATTAGAGATAATTAGGGTGTGGCATTTTAACTTGGACAGAGAAAGTTTCAATGTTGCCCATGTTCTTCCCTATTGTTTTTCCTCCAAACTTAATCACCAGAATACCTGGAGTGTAGGAAAATTTCAACTTTTTAATGCATAGTATTTCTGAAATGTGATGTATGTGCATCACCTGCATCAGGAACACATATCTTAGGTTATCATAAATGGTGCAGTTTAACTGTAAATAATAAAATCACCATCGAGCCCTTGGATAAACCAGAACCAGAGTCAGTCTGATGAAGGGGTTGTTATCCAAGAGTATCTTGAACTTAGAGGCACTCCATTGTTAGATGGTCTATGTTTTTTTTCTCTTTCTTTTTGTTTTGTTTCTGTTTTTTAAACAAAAAAACAGTCATGTCTATTTACAGTTACGCTGCCCTTGTGACAAAGTCTAAAAGATCTACAGACAGACAATCTAACATAATTTTGTAGTCTTATTTCTTCCAGTGTTTATTTATTGAATAATTTATCATGTAGCAGTTTTTGGACAGCAAACATCAATATAGTCTTTGACAGGTCAAAGTTGTTTGAGTTTGGAAACCTTTGTGTTGATTGTTGCTGGCAAGGAATTTGGAAAATTAAAAGGTTGTACTGATTATTGTTGTTGTTGTTGTTGTTTTTTTCCAATAAAAGATTTTACAGGATTATTAATGGTTTCAGTTTCTATTTTAAGAATCAATCCAGCACTATACCACACTGTTATAAAAAGTTTACAGTAAATTTATATTTGATCATATCTTCCCAACTTATTAAAGGCCATGCGATATTTCATACTGCTACATACTGTAATGCTGTGCATTTCACATTACACACTGTTGCAACAATCCAACGTGAACATGCAGTAGAAACATCAGCTTGCAGATTCTCCTTAGAAAACACAATCAATAGTGTGTTTTCCTTGGAGCACACACACTCTTGATAATATTGCTTCACATCAGTTGCTTCAGTGTCACATGAAATCTTGCAAATCTGCAAAAAATAGTATAGATCCCAGTAGGAGACCAAAAATGCAATCTTTGTGCTTTTTGAGAAGAGTTTGTTTTCATGAGAAAAATGTTTGCATCAAATATTTTGCACACAGAGGTTTATTTATCACTGTCAAACAAGGTTTAAATGTTTCAGTGTTTAAGAATATGACTGGAAATGGGAGTAATTTCAGCTTAAAACCAAGACTCAGTGCCACATTGACAGATAAGAATCTATAAAGTATCATGGTGTTTTTAAGTCTGTGTCAGAAGGCTGAAAAGACCAAAATACAACTCTGGGCTCAGATGCAGACTCGAAACAACTCTAGTTGATGCAAAAACTTTGAGCCATTTAGCTTTCAGAAACCAGCTTACCAATAGAGAGAGCAGCATTAATTTTGATGATATGGCAGTTATATTTGTAGTATGAAAGGTTGGAAGAGGAGATTGCTTACTTGTGAGCAGAGGCAAGCAATTTGTAGGAGGAGGTAGCCAAGTAGCTTCTCGCCTCCTGTTTTCTACTCAAAACCCCATCCCCTTAGATACGGTGTCTTCCAGACAACAAAAAACAACAACAACACTAAAATCAGCAAAAAATATGATTTAAACATAAAAAACAAAGAAAAAAATAATATAGTATTTGCAATTGCACTAAAGAGTAAAACAGTGAAATGTGGATTATTAATCATTAGGTCTCTTCTAAGTCCCCATTAATACATAAATTAATAATTTCTCAACAAATTGATTTACTTTGCCTTACAGAAACCAGGTTGAAGCACGAGGATTATGTTAGTTTAAATAAATCAACACCCCTGATTTATAGTAATTGTCAGAATCACAGACTGAGAAGGGGGTGTGACAGCAATCTTCCACTCCAGGTTATTATGCAACTAAAGCCTCACCCATCCTAACTGGAAAACTCAAAACATAATTATATAGTAACATATTTTCTCACCTGAGTATTTTTCCAGCTCAAATGAAGATCTTCCAAATTACTGCAACAACATTTCTTCTCCGGCTTGCTGTTATCTGCTTTTAACGTGTGCATTTGTGAGTTGTACATGTGTGACAAGCATCTTTCATTTGTTTCCTTCTTTTTCCGAGAAGCCATAGTGTCCAAAGTCATATGCAGTGAGGATGTAACACTGTTAACAAGATAATGGACCTATGTGGGATTAAAGTTTAGCTAGCTGCTCTGCATTGGATGAAGGAATCCCTTCCTAAAGCATAGTTACAGACCTGGTTCAGTCCAGTGTTCATTGTTGCTTAAGGATTTATTCTAAAATAAAATGAGTAGTCAGACAAAATACTGTTAAATGTTCAGTCTCTATTCTATATGGTAAAGGTACTGGTCACTCCCAGTGAAAATCATAGCATTTTCAGCTCTGCCACCTCCAGCTTGGGCTCCTTTCTTGTCGTTAGTGCCCCTGTCTTCAAACTATACATCATATCAGGTCTCACTATCATCTTGTAAACATTCCCTTTCATTTTTGCTGCTAACTCTTAACCTTCTGTCACAAATTAGACTTCAGCATTTGTCTCTGTCCACTCCACTACAATATACTCTTCATGACTTCTTTTGTCTGTTGCTTTGGATGGTTGACCCACGCTATTTAAACTGATTCAGGTGTGTCGACCCAGGGTGAGATCTAAAACCTGCAGGACACCGGCCCTTGAGGCCTGGAGTTGGCCAAGCCTGCTCTAGATTCTACTGTCTGCTGCCCCCCTACTGGACAGCTCCGTACCTCCAAAAATGAGATGCTATACTTGTGGTATGTCATCTGGGCTAACCACCTTTCCAGCTGCTCTTATTTCAACCTTAATCCTTGGCACTTTTTTTAACATTCAGTTCTACTTCCTAGGTCTAATTATTGGTGATTTGTTTTATATGTCCTCCCACCTGTTGTCTGTTGCCTTGTTATCCTCCGTGTTTATATTGTCAACTCTGCCCCTTGTCCTTTTTTTTGTCCTGCCTCATGATCGTGTCTTCTGTCTCAGTTTTCTTCCTTTAACATTTGTCATTTTTGGTTTATCTGTTCCTCTCTGGGGCTGTAACCAGGAAGCAGATTCCACATTGAATTGATTGAACTTACTCTGATCAGCTGTTCTGGAACAGAAAACAGTGATGGGTACAGGATGCTCATGGAGTGTGTGGCGCATTGCCTTTATTGTGTTGAGACTGTGTTGACATGTTGATTAATGGCTCATTTATTCCGATTTTTTCATACCCAATACAATTAATATACAGTATGTCAAATGATGTAAAATGCAGAATTTACAAAAAACATGTTTGCAAAGAAGTATAACTAAAAAAGTAAGAGAAAATCAAAGTGCAAGTTTTGTTTCTAGGAAATAAGTGCTTGTGACATTGGGCATACTTGTGTATGTGAGGGGAAAATGCAGGGTTAAATTACCCCAGACTGGAGAAAATGTCCCCAATTTATCTTTTCATTGTACAGCGGGTGATGGCGAGCTCCTCTCAGCATGAATACAACTATGTTGAAACTTGCACTTCCCAATAAACACAATTCTCACCGCTGTACGACACATCAGCTGAATAGGTCACGTGATTTTTCTTACAGTTACACACCCACCTATACAGGGTTTTGCTCTTTATGCTTGATGCATGCACTCATCACTATGAAGCTTAGCGTTGCCAACCTCAAAGTTAACCAGGAGCGGATCTACATAGGTTTTCTGAGGGTGGCATGGAAATCAAATGGGGTGGCCATTTGTCATTTTACACATATGCAGGTGTTACAGTCTGTAATATGCATTAGAAAAGTAAAGGCACACACAAGCACGCACGCACACACACGCACACGCACACACGCACACACACACATATACCAATAAAGCCACCTCTTAGTTTACCTTCTCTGTTTCCGAGTCTTGCATGTGGGTCCTACTCCACCTGCCACACAGAGAGCCTTGACAGCTTTCCACTATCCCGCCTTCTCTATCTTCTTATTCTTAATCATTCTAACCTGATGCACAGCCTTTCCATCTCCATTGCTCTTTCTAGTAAATCTGTAAAAGTCCTTTTCCATTTACCATGTAGTTTCCTGGGGCAGTGTCAAAATGAGACATTTTCCTGGCCTCAGACCAATCTGACCAAAATCAAGTGCTAAATTTCAAGTTCTGTTGCGACAGCAATTATTTGCAGTCACTGGCCATTAACTTCTAAAGAGTTGTCATGCTCAAACCTTAAATGGCCCAGTTCTCATAGACAATAACTGGAAGCAATACAGACTGAAGCACATGAAAGTTTGAGTTGCTTGATATTATTTATTAAACTGAGAATCAGATTTAATTACTCATTACACCTTCACCCAACTGATGGTACCTGAATGCTGGGCATAACCAGGCTTGGCAAACTGTTTGGAAAATTTATAAGCAAACATTAAATGGTTTATGTCGCATCAGAAGTCCAGAAACGTGGTGCACCACGGTAGAAAATATGTGGCGACCCCTAACGGTAGAAGAAGAAGAGGAAGGTGGAGGGCGGCATAGCGTTCGTCCGGCCTAAATACACACGAAGAAGAAGAGGAACAGGAAGAAAACCAACACATCGTCACTAAACCCAGTTGGAAGACTGCTGAGTATTTGTAAATTAAGTTCTTCTTCCTCTACGCCGTTGCTCGGCTCATTAGTCGTGTATAATTATTAATTAATTATTATTTCTTTTCGGAATAATATTTAGCTGATGTCACCGGTGGTATTAGACTTAAAAATGAATAACAACTGTGTTGATATTTGATTTCACTTCAACTTTCGAGGTGAAACAATAGCAGAGACAGCAGAACTGAGATGAGCTGAAGACCCGAGGAGAGGACACTTCACTGCAGACTGTGAGTTCTACAAAGAAGCCTGCAAGCCTAGCATCACATCTTTTTTTTAAAAAAAAGAGATTTTTAGATACGAAACGTTGCCATTCAACTACCAGCCTTTGTTGTACACTCAGCAGGTTCTCTCGTTAAGGTGTTTAAAGTGTCTGAGCTTTACTGTACGTGACTTTGAGTATAAGAATCTTTAAAATTTACGTAAAAAGTACGTATCTGTGTAGAAATATGGTTTCGGTAGGAATTCACTATGGATTATTATATCTCAGTATCGACTTGTTACTTTGTCCAGAGAAATATTTGTGTTGTCACGTGCATGGCGGAACTATGTCTATGAGGTTAAGTCGCTAAAGGCAGAACAAAAAGCTCTTCCTAAGAAAATGTGAAATAAGTGTGGTGATTTAATGTAAAACAGAAATTATACAATTCTAAAAAGCTTGAAAATTGATATTTGGTATGAAAACACATTCCAAAGCTCGTCTTTGGATGTCAGCTGCCTTTTATTCCATTCTTTTAAGACATCCTGCACTGCTTCTGTGAGGTCTGTGCTCTGGGAATACCATCAGATGGCAATATATGTGGTTCCAAGGAGACTTTATGTCCTCTAGAAGTTTATATGAATACTACTTTCTGCTGAGTTTATGAGCTCACTCACTCATTTTGTGTAAAGTAAAAATTAATTGAACCTGAAATTCGGATTCATTAACCCACAAGACCTGTTGTCACTTATTTTTCATGTGGGTTTTGTGTATGTTGGCCTTCCCGTAGGCTTTACTGAATGGCTTCTTGATAATGATCCTTCCACTGGCTCGTCCCTTGAGTTAGGTGCTTTTTTAATGGGATGATTCATAGGACAATGTTAAGTGGCTTAACAAACAACAAAAAGACATTCCTCTGAGAAAGGCCAGGTACTAGTATTGAATTAAAAGTGAGTGAAAATGCAGCCAACACCAGAAGAGAAACTTTGAAAGACTTTCAGAAAGCCTGGAGAGTTATTGCTCAAAGAACATCTGGATCATTGGAAGCAAAATATGAAGAATTGTGGAGTGGCTCAGAAGTTTTATATAGCTGTTGTATGTTGAAGCCTTGAATGGCTTTGAAGCTTCTTCCTCATTTGTCTCTTTATTCAAAAGAGAAATAAGGAAGGAGATGAGTTTCAGGTTTAAAAATTTTGTCAAATGCACAGTACTGAGATACACAACACACAGCAGATTTTTAAAAAAAAGAGCTTTAAAAGCTATGTACATATTTATACTACATCAGTTGTATGTGCAGCAGACAGCAGTTGGTGTTCAAGACAGCTGTGAGAATGCGATTGAGTGTGCAGGAATGTAGATTGAGGTAATCTGAGGTTATAAACTCCTGTCATGTGTTTTGGAGTCTAATGGCATTGAGTTCTTTTGTTTACAGGTCCTAGATTTCACACTTCTATACCTGCAGCCTCAGGGTAGAAGTGTGAACAGACTTTGTCGAGGGTTGTGTGGGTTTTTTGATAGTTGATCCTCTGCAGAGAGGGCAGTGGATTCCTAATGACCTTTACAGCAATCTTCACTCTACAGGCGTTTGCAGTTCATAGCATTGGCAATGCTGTGCTGCAGCAGATTCACGCTCTTGCGGGTACTCGGCTTTCAAAGCTTTAAAATTAACAGACTTTTGACAGCCCAAAGGAAGAGGGGTCCTAATGGGACTAGCTACTGTGTTAAGCCAAGTTACATCCTTGCAGCAACATGAGCCTTGCTTAAAACCGTTTTTTTTTGACAGTTGTGAAAATGACGTTTGCCAAATGAACTATCAATAGTTATTTTTTGCACTGGATTACTTTAATACGGGTTAATTTTTACAAAATGGTGAAGTAAGCACATCTGGAATATAAACCCACACATTCAAAAATTACCTTGAAAAATGTTGATCTGCACACAATTAAACAAACAATTGTACTAAACAATATCTTATGTTTGCTGTGGTTGTATGTGTTTAGATTTTGTAACATGTATGCTTCCAGTTAGGTGACACCTGTTGAGAAGCTAGAGCTGCAAGTCAGTAGAATCATGGAGGATGACTCCAGGCCTTTGCTGAGTTCAGAGCAGACTGGAGAGGACTACTTGCAAAGAGACTCCACAAATTCGCTAGACTTGAGAACTAAAAGGTAAATGCTGTGCTAATCAGTACAAAGTATGAATCAGTTTCTCTCCTGCCTGTCACATGCCATAGGTTCATGTTGTTCATTTCATTGCTAGATAATAAACAAGGTGCTTTATTACCTTGACTTCTTGGAATTCACTTAGCAAGCAAATACTAAGATGTTAGTTGTGAGATGTGTGAGTACTTCATTTTCCTAGCACCATTTCCTGTGTTAGTGAGTTTTAATCCAGTTCACACAATGATTAGAACCTCTCAAATCTCAAATATTCATGCTTTAATGCATGAATTTTCTTAGTCAAGCTACAGTGTGTCACAAAAGTGAGTACACCCCTCACATTTTTGTTGAAATTTTATTATGTCTTTTCATGGGACAACATTGGCAATAAGACACTTTGATACAATGTAAATTAGTCAGTGTACAGCTTGTATAACAGTGTAAAAATGCTGACACCTAAAAATAACTCAACATACAGCCATTAATGTCTAAACTGCTGGCAACAAAAGGGAGTACACCCCTAAGTGAAAATGTCCAAACTGTCTCCAAAGTGTCAATATTTTGTGTGGCAACCATTATTTTCCAACACTGCCTTAACTCTGGGCATGGAGTTCACTAGAGCTTCACAGGGTCCCACTAGATTCCTCTTGCACTCCTCCATGATGACATCATGGAGCTGGTGGATGCTTGGCCAGCCAAGTGCCTTTACCCTGAGTTTATATAGCAAGGCACTGGTCTTTTTGGAGGTGTGTTTGGGGTTGTTATCATATTGGAACACTGTCCTATGGCCCAGTTTCTGAAGGGAGGGGATCATGCTCTGCTTCAGTATGTCACAGGACATGTTGGCATTCATAGTTACCTCAATTTACTGTAGCCCCCCAGTGCCAGCAGCACTCATGCAGCCCCAAACAATGACATCCCACGTGCACTCAACTTCTTTGATCGACAATAGCGAGGTTGTTCTGAATGGAACCTGTTCCGTCAAACTACTGTATGGTCTTGACCAGTATGCTGCAGCTCAGTTTCAGGGTGTTGGCAATATTCTTATAGCCTAGGCCATCTTTATGTAGAGTAACAATTCTTTTTTTCAGATCCTCATAGAATTCTTTGCCATGATGTGCCTTGTTAGACTTCCAGTGACCAGTATGAGAGAGTGTGAGTGCACTTAGGGGTGTACTCACTTTTGTTGCCAGAGGTTTATTCAATAATGAAGGTGTCTTGAGTTATTTAGAGAGGACAGCAAGTTTACACTGTTTCAAGCTGTGCACTGACTACTTTACATTGTATCAAAGTGCCATATCTTCAATGTTGTCCCATGAAAAGATATAACAAAATATTTACAAAAATGTGGGGTGTGTATTCACTTTTGTGTGAAACTGTTTATAAGGCCTCATCTGATTGTAACATATTATACTTTAAATAATATAAAAAATGTAAATTGTGCAAATCCTTACTGTATGCAGTGAAATCAAAGAAGTTATGTGTTTTTACGTGACTTGAAAAATGCATGATTTTTATTGACATCTTCCAGGCCTTTCCATGTGGAACGCAAGAACATTATAAATGATGGCCCTCAAGAGACAGTATCTGCGGAGGCTGCTGTACTCAACAGCAGATTACACTACTACAGCAGACTCATGGGGTCTTCTGATCGACAATTGGTAAGTCGAGTTTATTGTCACAACCATGAATGCATCACAACCATAGCTTCTGGGCAAAAAATTTGCCAAGTGCAAACCACTTAAAAACCCCCAAAACAAAACACAGTAGCAACATAAAGCTTATAACATGTTTTGACCAACAGATTGGTGACAAATTCAATATTATTAAATACAATTTTAAAAGCATTTATTCATTGCATGGCTTTAATCCAAAAAAACTGCATTTTGGCATGAAAGCCTTTAGAAAGCCTTGATTATTCTTTGTTGTAGACACAGGCATGGAGAGCTGGTGACCGCGTGATGTAGTAGGGATTCCTAATTTAAAGTTTTCATGGATGAGTATGTAGTCACAAAAAACTGACTGGCACATAGACACATATAAGAATCCTTGTATTCACTGTCTAACAGAAATTGAAATAAAAACTTCAGGAAGTTAAAGAAAATTCACATAAATGCTAGTGGTTTTCCAACAATGGCAAACGTGTTAATCCAAAATGGTGTTAACACATTTGCCCAAAACATTTATGAAATTAACTTGAAATAACTTGTGTAATTTTAATACTAGCTATTAGTTCCTCCATACAGCCCTAATTTTGAGCACTGTCACCGTGGAAGAGATTACTCCTATCTGCATAAAATTATAGATTACCTTTAGCATCTAGCTGTACAAAAGGGCACTGAGTGTAAGCAAAGTTGTTTTTCTTTGGAAGACACAGGTAATGCCATATACTGTGTTACGCTTCTAAAAGAGCTCAGTAAATATGTTTTCATTGTACTTAGCGGTCTGATTTTTTTTCTAGCAAGTAACAGTATTTTGTAGCTGAAATATCCATCCATTTATCAATCTTTGCTTATACAAATTAGGGCCACAGGGCACTGAAGCTTATCCCAGCTGCCATAAGAGACAGGGTATATATACTCTGGACAGGTCACCAGTTAATAAAATGTTTTTTGAAGGCACTAGATAATCAACCTTTTGGGGTTTAATTTATGCTCATCTGGACGTAGCGTATTCAGTGGGAGAAAGGTTTCGTCACTCATCCAAGTGACTTCTTTGGTCTAAGCTGACTGCAGGTTTCCCCAACCTTATAAACAGTGTATTTGCACAATAACTTAAACCAGCCCATTTAATGAACAATATGGTGTGAGGTCAGTTCCTTGATAGTTAATATGCAAATTGTCATGACCACTGATCAAAGACCACTGATCAATTGCCATGAGTACCATTCACAGAGTTGGAGAATGGCTGCAATCACAGTATTGTAAATGGTACTCATGACCATTGATCAGTCGTCTTTGATCAATGGTCTTTGATCAGTGATCGATCTCAGGCTATATAAATTGGTATTATGGACTGTAATCATTTATATTACTTGAAAGAAGTCCTAAGTTTAAGCTGATAACCTTAACTAATGCTTTTAAAGTTCCAAATTTTTGGAAGGAAGCCATGATAGATCAATAGGGCATGTAACATGTCAGAATGTATTGGAAAATCCAGTTGGCTAAATCCACAAAAAGCTGCCTCAGAGCCATAGAGGCAGTACAGGTCAATTGATCACATAGCCTGTCCAAAAAGAAAACAGATCTGTAAAAACTACCAGAGCTCAGAGTACAAAGCTACTTGTTCATTTTGAGGTGAGTCATTTTTCCTGCTGCACTGCTACATCAGATCTTGGGATTCTCCCACCTGCCAAGATCCACTTTAAGCCCTGGTTGTCCCATGCAGTGCACCTGTGTCAAAGCATCTGTATTGTTGTTTCTCTTGTCATCTGTTTTTATTTTTACTTAAAATAATTTTAATTTGCCTTTCTATTGCAATTATGTTTCCATCCACTGGATATGTTAGCACATAGTTGCTTTTCATTTCATGAATTCTCACAGAAAAAAAAAGTTATTGCTACATGGTTATAACTTCAGATTCTAAGGGGTTATCAGCTACCTCCTAATCTTCTTCTTTTCAAAGTTTTGTAGTAACACTGAATTACAAACTGAAGATCTGAAAATGAAGCAAACCTACCTTAATAGGGGGAATGCTATTAAAGTTATCTTTGTAATTCTAAGACGTCATGACATGCACTTTTCTGAAATCTTTACCTTCACCTCTCCATTTTTCCTCCCTAGAGTCCTCCAGATCACGTGATTCCCCAGCCAGATGAGATCTACATCTATAGTCCACTGGGAACAGCTTTCAAGGTCCCAGGCAGTGATCATACCTCTAAAAACCCCAGTATCATCACCATGTAAGCCCTAGCAGTAGTAAAATGTGAAATCCACTGCACAAAGCATGTGAAAGCTACATGCTTTCTTTGTACTTAACTGGATGCATTTAACTGCTTTGATTTATTTATTTATTTTTCTTGTCCCAGATTTGCTATATGGAACACAATGATGGGCACATCTATACTCAGCATGCCTTGGGGTATAAAGCAGGTGATGTGATTCAGTTTACATACTTGATGTTTTCAGCTCATTCAAAACCACACCTAAAATCACATTAAAAACAAAAAAACAAACAAAAAAAACCTTTGTTTGAGAACTTTGTTCAAATAAAGGTTAGTGTAGAGGCCAAAAGCTCAAAATAAATATACAATTTTGACTTTATTTCAGGCTGGTTTCACCCTTGGAGTCTTCATTGTCATCTTCATAGGCCTGCTGATGCTGTATTGTTGTTATATTGTCCTCAAATCACCAAAGTCAATACGTAAGTAATTTTTACAAACTAGGTTTGGGATTAATAGACCAATACTAACAGCTTTCAAAAAGTTTACAATAGTACCTAGTTCACAATGGCTTGTTTCAGATCTCAAATGCTAGAAAAATATTTTTCATTCCATATTAGTATGCAAAATTAAGGCTAATGGCAAATTCTCAACATACACATTGTATAGGGTTCTTTGTGAGAGAGCAGTTATGTTTTTTGTTGTTAGCATTTCTTTAATATGTTGTCATTCACTTTAGCATAACTGATTAATTATGCTCTTTATAATTTGCAGGCCAGAAAGACAATTATACCCATAAATTTAAAAAATAGAGTACCTGTTTATACTTAAAATTAAATGTTTTTCCCCTCTTATTCTCTGCCCAACACTTTTTTTCAGTGTCTGCATCATAAAGATTTTACAGAATGTTTTGTTCCAGTATCATTCAGAACCTGATCTATAGAGCAATTTATTCCCCAAAATGCATGATGAAAACTAATGTATTTATTGGGATTTATCAGAAGTTGCAGTTTATGAAGACAAGTCTGTCTTCTGCAAAGTGTTACATTTTTGGGTGATCACTGTACAGGAATGTCACTGCTGTATTTGCTCTGTTTAATATCAGTCAGAGCCTGATCTATGGAGTATTCCTTACTACTGTAGTTTAAAAGCTTTTACACTCCGTGACCTGAAGACAGCAGCAACAGCTTTCATCTTACCTACTTATAATGTTTCAAACCTTTACTGAAGTCTGCTCTTAGCAGGTGGACATGGAATATGCTGACTGTATCAGCGAGTCAAAGAAATTCCATCAATTTAACTTGAAAAGCTCTTTGCTTGCTTTGTACATATATCTAGGATATTTCCTCCTGAGTGAAATTGATAACTAGATGAAATGAGAGATTAAAAAAAAAAAAAAAGTGTATTTGTATAAATATGAGTTAACTACTTGTTACATGCGAATATGCAGTGTTGTTAATACATCTAAACACTTGCTTTTAGATCATGGTTGCACCGGTATATTTTTGGCATAGTTACAAGAAGTTATTGTTAAGACAGAAGGTACAGAGCAAATGAATTCAGCCTAAATAAAATGGTGAAGCTTAACACTGAACTTATCGAACATTATTCCTGAATCAAAAAAACAATTTATGCTGCTGCATTTACTAAATGACTTTGCAAAAGAATGTTAGCTCATAAAGTTCACGTTTGTCACCACTGTGTACTATGGAAAAGCTTTTGTGATATATTAATGTCATATTTGGGAACCAAGTATTTACCTCTGTAATTATTCTTTGTGCTCTCCTAGCCTGTGTGGACACATCAGACTGGGAATTCCCTGATGTCTGTCAGTACTATTTTGGAAAAGTTGGTCAGTGGTCCAGCTTGATGTTCTCAATGGTGTCACTTGTTGGAGCTATGGTAGTCTACTGGGTACTCATGTCCAACTTCCTCTTCAACACTGGGCAGTTTATTTACAGTAAGAAACAATGGTTTTATCTGCAAAAGAGTGGAATTATGTCATTCTATACTATTGTTTGACATGTTAATCCTTGTTTATGTTACCATATGTGCAGCACAGTGACTTCAGAAACATTTTAAGCAAAAACAAAACTCACAGCTCTGCAAGCTTTAATTAACTTTAATTAATATGACACATAGTGGGCCTGATGTTTGTAATAACTTTTTTTTTCGCTGAGGTTAAGCCATTGGATGATCTAAAAGATATTGTTACATTATTTTTCAATTTCTGTTTAAATACACAGAAGTTACCACTCAAGGCAAGAAACACTGAGAAGATCTCTGAAATTTGCACAGAAGACATTTGCATTACACAAAGACATTGTGCAGAAAGATGTAAATTCATTATTTGCTTTATCAAGCTTTTGGCTTTTGCAAGAAGGCTCGTTTCTCTTAACCGATGGCTTCCTCTTCTCTGTCCATAGACCATGTTCACAATATCAATGTGTCAGATTCAGAGTTGGAAACCAATGGCTCAGAAAAAGGTAAGTCACTTGCTGTATGCAAAGTTTCAGCTTTATCATATACCTTTCAAAAAAGGTTATAAATTCCAAGTAAATAATTCACATCCAGGGAATCACAAAGTTACTGCTTTGTAAAGAGGACATAGACCACCTGCATACTAAATATTGTAAAAGTTAAAGCTTTTTGGCCCATATTTCCAGTCTGTTTTCAGATTTTTATTAAAGTTAGAATTAGTTTTAGAATAAAAGTCTGGGAATGTCTGATGGTTAAATCTAGAGGCAAAATGTTTGAAATGAAATAATATTAGTGAACCTCCTCACAAAGACCACCAAACAGACAGCGGTTAGGCAAAAAGCAAAAGGAGACTGGAAAAGCATGTGACTGAAAACAAAGATGTACTTTATGCCTTTGATCTGGTGCATTTTATAATTTTGTGTTACCCAGTTAATTAACAGTGTTTGCTGATATTCTGTTAATTTGTTCACCAGTCATCTGCCCTTACCCAAATACTAACCCTGGAGGGAACAACACCATCAGCACCCTTTTCCTCAGTGACAATGGAAATATGTCCGATGTGAACCCTTTTGAACGCTACTGGAGTAAAACCAACACTGTCCCCTTCTATCTCATCATTCTGCTACTTCCACTGCTCTGCTTCCGCTCAGCGTCCTTCTTTGCAAGATTCACTTTCCTGGGTAAGACATCAAGAGGTTGACTGGAGCCACAGCGACCCCACCCTGGGTGGGAATGTATCAGGATTATCCAGATGGAAAAAAAAAACGCTTTCAGTTTTTTCAGCATTGTCCACTCATTTATCTTTCAATCCCTGGCTGCTCCAGTCTGCATGCCAAAATATCCTTGAGCAAGATAAGCCCAGGTTGCTCTTCAATGCAGCCATCGAAATGTGAGGATGTGTATGAATGTTAGATAGAAAGTACCGAAGCTTAGAAGAAAACTTCTATGAGTGGGGGAGGCATATTGTAGTATAAAGCACTTTAAGTGCTCGAGTAGAGTATAAAAGCGCTACATAAGAACCGTTCTATTTACCAACGGCAGTCGCATTGTTTTAGATTAGTCAGAAAACTTGGGCTTCGTATATAGAGGGTACTGGAATTTCTTTACAATGCACTGTTGGCATTTGATTAAAAAGGGGCCAGCATAGAAATGTATTCTTTTTGTCACATCATTTTGACTGAAGGCTCGAAAAAATGGCTAGATCCTTTTCTTTGTAGACATGGAGTTAAGACTGGTGTCTTCTCATTAAGAATTTCACATTTGCTCAAAGATGAATGAGTGGTGAAGTGCAATACTGATCATGGTTTTCCTTTATTTAACATTTGTACTTAGTTAAATAAGCATACTCTAATGTAGAGTAGAGATACGTCAATTCATTGTTAACTGTGGGGCTTGATTAATCTGCTTTCTGTGTTGCATCAGCAATTCATCCATTAATGTATTGATGTCATTCATCCATTTTGTACAGGCACCATATCAGTGGTCTACCTGATTGTTTTGGTCACTGTCAAAGCTGTCCGCCTAGGCTTTCACCTGGAATTCCACTGGTTTGACAAAACAGAATTCTATGTTCCAGGTAAAACTGGTGTTAATGCTTCTTTGAGTGTCTTTCAACAGGAATGTAGATGTATATGTAGATATTGGTAATAACCGAAAGAAATGACACCAAAGATGTCCATAAATTGTGTAATAATATGAAATAACACAGGGAAAAAGCACATGAAGAAAGGGAGGTGCAAAAAGTCATGACACCAGCTGAAAATCTAAATATTATATTATTGAGGTGCAAAACGGAGGTCCATTGGCTGTACACCCATGGAGCCATGTAATAAGGCATATTATGACCACTGACAGAGCAAGTGAACATTTTATCTTCAAAGCTGATATGTAAGAAGCAGAAAAAAAGGGAAAATGTAAGGATTTTGACAAGATTTGATGAGGGCCAAATTGTGATGGCTGCATGACTTGGTCAGAGCATCTCCAAAACGGCATCTTTTGTGGAGGTGTTGTTGGTCTGCAGTAATCAGTATTTATCAAAAGTGGCCCAGTGGTGAACGAGTGACAGGATCATGGGCAGCTAAGGTTCACTAGTGCTAAGGGGAGGGATGGCTGGCCCATGTGGTTTGATCCAACAGTTGAGCTACTGTTGCTCTAATTGCTCAATAATGTAATGCTAGTTCTGATAAAAAAGGTGTTAGAATACGCAGTACATTGCAGTTTTCTGCATATGGGCCATATCCTCAGATCAGCCAGAGTGCACATACTGACACCTGTCCACTGCCAAAAGTGCCAAGAATGGGCATGTGAGATTGAGAACTAGGACATGGAGCACTGGTAGGGGGTGCCCTGATCTGAGGAATCATGTTTTCTTTGATGTGGATGGCCGGGTACATGTGCGTTGCTTCATTCTGCCACCAGGATGAACTATGGGCAGGAGGTAAACCAGCAGAGGCAGTGTGATGGTTTGGCTGATGTTCTGCTGGAAAACCTTGGGTCTTGCCATCCATGTGGATGTTACTTTAATACATACCACCTACCTAAGCATTGTAGAACATGCGTACCCTTTCATAAAAACTATATTCCTTGATTGCTGCGGTGCTTTCAGCAGGACAATGTGCGTTGTCACAAAGCTAAAATGTTTCAGGAATGTTTGAGGAGAACAACAAGAAGTTTGAGGTGTTGACTTGGTTTCCAAATTCCCCAGATCTTAATTTATTCAAGTATCTGTGTGATGTGTTGAACAAGCAAGTCCGATCCATGAAGGCCCCACATTGTAATTTGCAGCAGTTGAAAAATCTGTTGCTAACATCTTGGTGCTAAATAACACAGCACACTTTCAGGGGTCTTGTGGAGTCCATGCCTTGATGGGTGAGGGCTGTTTTGAAAGCATAAGGCAGATCAACACAATATTAGGCAGATGGTTATGTTATGCCTGATGTGTGTGTGTTCTCAGTTTCTTTACATTAAAGAATGTATCTATGTTTTAATTATGATCTTTCAGAGTTCAGATTGCTCTTCCCTCAGCTCACTGGTGTTCTCACTCTGGCCTTCTTCATTCACAACTGCATCATCACATTAATGAAGAACAACAAGGACCAAAAGAACAATGTGAGTGTTATTTATCCATGTTCTTCCAAATATTAGTACTCTTCAAATCTGTTTTTTGCTAAGTAAATTTAGATGACACAATTCAGTATCAAAAGCTTTAATTCTGATGCATCTAAGGTAAATTTGGTATGTTTTCAGGTGCGTGACCTGTCTGTGGCTTATCTTTTAGTGGGGCTAACCTACCTTTATGTTGGAGTGTTGATCTTTGCTGCTTTTCCCTCTCCTCCACTTTTTAAAGACTGCATTCAGCCAGTAAGATTTTCACTTTATTGTTATTTTTAAATAATTTTTATGTATGCATTTTTTTTCACCGTATGAAAAATGCTCATATTTTCCCTATACCCATTACCACTTAAAGATGCAAGTAAACCCTTCGATTTAATAACCGATTAAATGTCTTTTGGCAGCAGCAATCTCAGAAAGTGTATTCAGGTAGCTGTGGTTCAGTACAGTGCACTACATTTAGGAAGACTATTCTTCCCTGAAATGAGTCAGTGGAAGCAGATGTTTACCATCTGTGATGTATCTGGGTAAAGGGGCCTGTTATTTTCATTGCACACCATCTACATTGGGTTATCCCTGAGCAGGGCAAAAGATGGATTGTCTTTGTTGGAAGTGAGTTTATCATAGCTTTGCTATAGCATTGAAAGGTGTTGATCTGCTGTGTTGTTAAGTCTTTTGAGATATAGCTGGTAAAGGTAGATCATTTCTACACTAATAAACTGGGCTCAGTGGTTAACATGGTTACTACTGGACAATTTTGAAAATGTAGTCACTGTTAACAATCTATACCTATCCTTTACACCACGTTTTTACCTAAGGCAATGTCACCATGTTTGACTACAGCTGTCACACAGTAGACCTTGAACTACTGTATGACAGCTGTAGTAGTTCAAGGTTGAGAAGTGGTTTGCGTTGCTACGCTGAGCTTACAGAGGCAACAGAGCAGAACAAAATTTCCAGTTGTAGTAACAGTCCATCCATGGGAGGACTCCTTAAATTGCTCCAATATGTATTTAAAATAAACACAGTCAATATGTTAGAAGAGAGGGACCATATGAATTGGTTGTTGTAACTTCTGACTCTAATAAGCTTTTGTTGACATAATTAACTTGCAGGGTTACACACTTTTAATCTACTCTTTGTAAGTGGAATTGTTTTTCAGTATTACCAATTTTTTCATACATTTCAATTTGATTAATGTTAAAAACTAAGCATTCAAAATGATTTTTATGTACATAAATGATTTAAAGAGTAATCCTTCTGTTTGTTTGTTTGTTTGTTTCCGCATACTGTACACTGAAACAGTTTTGATCTTTTGGGGCATGTACATGTAGCTTTAAATGGTCTTCTGTGGTTTCTGGCATTATTTACTTTATATTTTGTGTGTATTTACTGAGAAATTCCTGAGTAGTTTCTGTGGTGTATGGGTTCCCGCTTCCATTAGGTGTGTGGTCTGAAAACATATTTAGATGAAAAGTAGAATCCATACTAAGCCAGGACCAAAGGTATCGCTGCAGAGCATTGCACTGGAACGTGTTGGTCAGTATGATATACATAACATGGCAGTGGTTTTAATCTTGTAGCTAAATGATGTTTATTCTGACATATCAGTCATTTTGTGTCTGTTTAGATTTAAATATGATTTGCTTTTGTTTGAACCATAACCATAAGAATTTTTTATCGGCTTGTTTCTTCATGGACATGAACATTAAAACCCCTTATTTGCTGATTTCTGGCAACCATAAGTTAGCTTATAAACACTGCACTGCTTTTCCCTCACAGAACTTCCTGGATAACTTCCCCAGCAGTGATATTATGGTGTTTGTGGCTAGGACCTTCTTGCTTTTCCAGATGATTACTGTATACCCCCTGTTGGGTTATCTGGTGCGGGTTCAGATGATGGGTCAACTATTTGGAAATCATTATCCCAGGTAAGAGTAATGCTTTTTCCATTTAACAGGAAACAAAACAATGCTGATAACTGATCATATTTCCCCCACGTTTCTTTTATTTTAAACAAAAAATGTGATCATTTCTCAATTTAACTGCTAAATTTTGTTCAGTTGTTGTGTCTGCGGTGTGAATAATCAGGCAGTTTTCTGCTGTGGGATGCACTTTGTGCTCCTGTACATAGCTGTAATAAGAGAGTTGGAGTTTCTACTCCAATTGTTATTAATTAAACAAGACTAAGAAAAGAAATGACATTGTAACCGAATACTTAAATTAATAAAAAACAAAAGCATGTTTCAGATTTCTTCATGTGGCCACTTCTTTGTGTGCCATCTCTGAACGACCTTATGATGTCCTGGGTAAACAGTGATCGATGACTTGCCTGTAAGCAATTTATAGTTTGTTATATTGTTTTTCTTTAGTTTCCTTCATGTTCTGATACTGAACATCTTAATTGTTGGAGCTGGTGTCCTGGTGGCCACATTTTATCCCAATATAGGATCCATCATACGGTAAGTATGAAATTGTTTTGCATTCACTTATGTGAAGAGAAACAGTCTAATTAGTCTTAGTTTAATAATTTAGCTTGAATAACATTTCATAAAGTAGACTGACTGTGTGGCTATGAAATTCTGTAAACATTCTGATGACATTCTTACATTATTGAGGTGTTTAATATTAAAGACTACATTCGTTATACTTGATTGAAAAATAAATGAATCAGAATACTTTATTGATCCCTGGGGGAAATTATTTTTTTGTATGTGTATGTGTGTGTGTGTGTGTGTATATATATATATATATATATATATATATATATATATATATATATATATATATATATATATGTATGTGTGTGTGTGTGTATGTATGTATATATATATATATATATATATATATATATATATATATATATATATATATATATATATATATATATACATACACACACACACACACACACACACACACACACACACACACACACACACACACACACACACATATATATACATATATATATATATATATATATATATATATATACACACCCAGCACGCCCCTGCGGGCGGTTTATCCTTCAAGCTCGGGTCCTCTACCAGAGGCCTGGGAGCTTGAGGGTCCTGCGCAGTATCTTAGCTGTTCCCAGGACTGCGCTCTTCTGGACAGAGATCTCCGATGTTATTCCCGGGATCTGCTGGAGCCACTCGCCTAGCTTGGGAGTCACCGCACCTAGTGCTCCGATTACCACGGGGACCACCGTTACCTTCACCCTCCACATCCTCTCGAGCTCTTCTCTGAGCCCTTGGTATTTCTCCAGCTTCTCGTGTTCCTTCTTCCTGATATTGCTGTCATTCGGAACCGCTACATCGATCACTACGGCCGTCTTCTTCTGTTTGTCTACCACCACTATGTCCGGTTGGTTAGCCACCACCATTTTGTCCGTCTGTATCTGGAAGTCCCACAGGATCTTAGCTCGGTCATTCTCCACCACCCTTGGGGGCATCTCCCATTTTGACCTCGGGACTTCTAGGTTATACTCGGCACAGATGTTCCTGTACACTATGCCGGCCACTTGGTTATGGCGTTCCATGTATGCCTTGCCTGCTAGCATCTTGCACCCTGCTGTTATGTGCTGGATTGTCTCTGGGGCATCTTTACACAGCCTGCACCTGGGGTCTTGCCTGGTGTGATAGACCCCAGCCTCTATGGATCTTGTACTCAGAGCTTGTTCTTGTGCTGCCATGATTAGTGCCTCTGTGCTGTCTTTCAGTCCAGCTTTGTCCAGCCACTGGTAGGATTTCTGGATATCAGCCACCTCCTCTATCTGCCGGTGGTACATACCGTGCAGGGGCCTGTCCTTCCATGATGGTTCCTTGTCTCCCTCCTCTTTCTTGGGTTTCTGCTGCCTGAGGTATTCACTGAGCACTCGGTCAGTTGGGGCCATCTTCCCAATGTATTCTTGGATGTTCCTTGTCTCATCCTGGACTGTGGTGCTGACACTCACCAGTCCCCGGCCCCCTTCCTTCCGCTTAGCGTACAGCCTCAGGGTGCTGGACTTGGGGTGAAACCCTCCATGCATGGTCAGGAGCTTTCTTGTCTTTATGTCAGTGGCTTCTATCTCCTCCTTTGGCCAGCCTATTACCCCAGCAGGGTACCTGATCACGGGCAGGGCGTATGTGTTGATGGCCCGGATCTTGTTCTTACCATTCAGCTGACTCCTCAGGACTTGCCTGACCCTCTGCAGGTACTTGGTGGTTGCAGCCTTTCTAGCGGCCTCTTCATGGTTCCCATTTGCCTGCGGGATCCCCAGGTACTTGTAACTGTCCTCTATGTCTGCAATGTTGCCTTCTGGTAGTTCAATCCCCTCAGTTCTGACTACCTTCCCTCTCTTTGTTACCATCCGACTACACTTCTCCAGTCCGAACGACATTCCAATGTCATTGCTGTATAGCCTGGTAGTGTGGATCAGTGAATCGATGTCTCGTTCACTCTTGGCATACAGCTTGATGTCATCCATGTACAGGAGGTGGCTGACAACTGCTCCGTTCCGTAGTCGGTATCCGTAGCCAGTCTTGTTAATGATCTCACTGAGGGGGTTCAGGCCTATGCAGAACAGCAGTGGGGACAGAGCATCTCCTTGGTAGATCCCGCACTTGATGGTAACTTGTGCTATGGGCTTGGAGTTGGCCTCTAGTGTTGTACGCCACATCCCCATTGAGTTCCTGATGAAGGCTCTTAGGGTCCCATTGATCTTGTACAATTCTAGGCATTCCAGTATCCAGCTGTGGGGCATTGAGTCATAGGCCTTCTTGTAATCAATCCAGGCAGTGCACAGGTTGGTCAGTCTGGTCTTGCAGTCTCGGCTGATTGTTCTGTCTACCAGTAGCTGGTGTTTTGCACCTCTGGTATTCTTGCCAATTCCTTTCTGTGTCCCGCTCATGTATTGACCCATGTGCCTGTTCATCTTAGCCGATATGATGCCTGAC